>NW_027395515.1:698445-1298445 GCF_047715705.1 Aspergillus ambiguus | reverse complement strand
GACGGTTTACCCGTGCTGAGAGGCCAGGGTTCGCGGTGGATCGTGGTGGCTCAGTCCCTGATTGGGGCCAGGAGAATCCACGAGGCGGAGAAGAGCCCTGCAGCCAAGTCCGCTATAGCCGGCCGTGTGAGCCTTGGCGGGGTTCACTGAGTTCTGTGCGCGATATTTTGACCGCCGGTGGATGCGCCAAAATTTTTACAGATGATCCTTTTATTGACGGTGGCTACTGATCCGGTTTAGCCGGGGCAATAATCTGCAGGGCAACGCCCTGGTGACTATAAAGGCCATCTCTCGCTCCTCGGCACGCCCGGCTCTTGCGCTTATCCCTGCTTTTTGATACCCCCTTCCCCAGCGAGCTGCCCACCGCTACCATTTTTCCTCCTTCTTTTCGATTTAATAGACAAACGGAAAAAGCCACTCCTTTTAAAAACAGTCATCATGCAGCTCCTCAAGCTCGGTGTCCTCGCCGCTCTGGCGCAGACCATCTCGGCCGCCCACATCTACATCAAGACCACCCAGCCTCCCGCCAACAAGTACGTTGCGCACTGTACCGTCATCATCGAGGACGAGCTCTTCGGCTGCTCGGGTAGCTCCGAGCCTTTCTCCAAGGGCTGTGGCGGCAACAAGGGCACCAGCACCAAGAACATTTGCCAGTCCGCTAAGGTCACCGTCGACTGGGACAACGGCAAGCTTGACTTCACCAACGACAACGGCGACCACGCCAACTGCACTCTGAGCACGACGAACCAATGGGGCGAGTGTGACACCAACGACCCGAACAAGTACCCCAAGATCGAGGACAACGGCGCGGCCAGCGTCTTCGGTGCCGGATCTGCCATCGCTGGGCTTGGATCGCTCGCCGCTGGCCTGCTGATCTAAGCGAAAGAAGGAGGATTCTTTCGGTAGTCGGGGGACCTAATTGTGATTTGTGTGGTCATTTTCTTCTGTATATTTATATCCCATGTATGTTAGCATGAAGCCATCTAATTTGCAATACCACATACAATAATGGCAATCACACGAATTCTAATAGAGATATACGGCGTACTACGTTTGATCTTCGATCTCGAACATCTAAGCCAACCCGCTTCTCCGCAACTCCAGACTGCGTACGTCCAGCGCCTAACAATTAACAGAGATTTCCAATCCGATCCACATGCAGACACGGTCTGGACTGGGATTGAATGTTACGCAGACTTCCCCCGAGTACGGAGTATGGAACTCTGCCCGTGGCACCGGATGGAGCAGTCTGGACTGAACCTCCCGAATTGGCCCATTGGAAGTGAGACAACCGTGCAGGAAGGGATGAAACCATATATACGCCGTATGGAGTAGGCTCGAGCATAGGGTGAAGCCAGTCATGCAGCATGGAAGTTAACTGCCACGGATACTCAAGAGGGATGGAGGGGATAAACAAAGCGAAGACCTGCCAATAATTGCTCTCCGTTCCCCTTCAGACGCCAAGGCCATAATCCCCTTTGGGGCTCCTTGGCTGAACCAATGAAAGTTTGATTTGGGCTTGGCTACCCACATGCCAGAAGCGGCAGGTATGGGGAGTCGACCGGGGCTTCCCAACAGGGCAAGTGCTTCATCCGGTAGCCCGTGAAGGTACCTGCCTTAGGCTGCCCTAAGCCGCCGTCCAGATTCGGTGTAGTTACTCACGCAGTCCAAAGAAGACAGCATCATATATGGAGTATGTTGTCCGGAGCATCAACGCTGCTTTCTGAACTATACCTTATATGCCCTCTTCCTGCAGGTGTCGCAGCTGTAACGCTTCAAGACATGCAAAGTCGACATTATGGGAATCGTTCCGTTTCTTTTCATCCAGAAATGGCTGAGGCTGATTGATATATTCTCGACAATAATGAACACCAGACCTTGTATGTCTTTGAATCTGAGATAGACGGAGTACTGCGTATATCTATATGCCTCAGGCATACAGGCACGTGACCACTCACGACGGCTGTTCCCGGGTCATCCTCCGACGCATCTACATCGCCTCCGTATTCTGACATCTGATATCGCTTCCCTGTCATAATCACAGTCTTCTCGTCAATACCCACCATCATCTGTCCCTCTTCCTGACTTCTCCCTCCCGCCAAGTGATATTTCCACGGCCGACATCGCATCGCCTCTATCACTCGGGTATTCCCCACCGCCACATCATCGCTCCGTTCCCAAGCGTCATTTCATCATCGCCCGGATGTCCCAGCTTTAGCCCACCAATACCCCGTTAGGTACAATACGACTCTCATTCTAATACCCGGATCTCCATATTCTTGCGATCAGTCTTCATTCACGACGACCCACCTCCCCTCCCCAGAACCATGTCCGACCAGGAACCTTCGCTCAACATCCCCTCTCTTCTCACCCTTGCCGTCGTCTCTTTCTTCGTCTTCCGATGGTTCTTCAACCGCGACGATGACTCCAGTTCCGGAGGTAACCGCCGTCGCGGAAATGTCGTCGATCCTGCCCAGGTGGAGCAAATATCTCAGATGTTCCCGCAGTTGAGCACGCGCGATATCATGTGGGATTTACAGCGGAATGGTGGCAATGTCGCGGCCACTACGGAACGAATCTTGACAGGAAGAGGACTGGAGACGGTACGTACTAACCTGCATTGAGAACTGATGACGAGTGTGGATATAAACGTGTTGTCCATGCGGCTTATCGTTGTCGAACCTTATTTACTGACCGCATGCGCCGGTGTAGCCTCCGCCATCGTTCCAACCCCAGATCGCTATTCCCTCTACCAGTGCCCCGGCAACCTCAACTCCCGCCGCCTCGACGTCAAAATCCGACGGTCAGGACCTCATCTCGCGGTATAATCTTCGCTCCAAGCTGGTGGAAGACGGTGACGCCCAGGCCCCACCTAACTCGTCAAGTGGATGGTCGCAGAATAAGGACGAACGTCAGCGTCTGTTACAAAAGCGCAGAGATGATATGATCCTGGCGGCGCGCAAGAAAATGATGCAGAAGGTTCAGGAGTCTGCATAGTCGGCCTGTTCGATTTATGGTTGAAATACTTCGAACACTAGATTGCGGTTCCAACCTGCATGGATACTCGCCTTCTCGTGTGGGACATGTGGGTGATTTCTTTCACGGAAGACCTTTGCGTTGATACCTTCTCTGTAAATTTCTCTAAATTGGAGGCTGTTTCTATGTTCATTGTTTTCCTCTCGTCTCCTTCTCTTCGTCACTTGGCGTCTATTCACAGCAAAGCGTCGCATGCTTATGGTGTTCGGTTAAGTCTGACTCGTTTGCGATTGTACCAGCAGAAAAACAAGGGTATATATACAATTCAATCCAATGGGAATAGCTTCGCGCCACACAACTCCAGGTTGTGCAAAAATGACCGAATGCGTCTAGAATTCCATATCGTCGTCATCGTCCTGCGTGCCATCATAGCCGCCATTGGCAATTTCCTCGGCCATCTGTTCGCGCCGGGCTTGTTCCTTCGACGCACCAATCTTCCTGTGATGCGTCAGACAGCCATTAGTAAATACTTCATCCTTCACGTACCTCAGTCCGTCCACAACTCCCGCGATGAAGCCTCTCCCTTCCCCTAGTTCCATTGCCCCAACACCCGTCAACGCGACTCCGCCTCCGCCCGTGGCAGCAGCGTCCAGCACATCCACCCCGGCGCGGACCTTGGCCGTGCGGACCTCCCGCAGTTCCTTCAGCAGACGCCGCACCTGGTCCGGTTCCACCAGGTCGTCACTGGCTGTGTCCAGGAGCATGGTCCCGACTTCGAGCCAGTGGAAGGGCAGGGTCGGTGGTTCGCCGGTGGGGATGTGGTCTTTTGCGGTGTTCTGCGGGAGGAATGGCGGGGAGGGGAAGTATCGATCGCCGTCTGGGGTGTAGCGTGGGCGAGATGTCGGCGGCGCGGAGAGATTGGGATATGTCGGCTGCCCCGGGAGCGGCATCGACGGTGAAAACGCATGCTGGTATTCGTGGTGTTGCGTTTCGATCTCGAGGATGAGCGACAGAGACTCGGGATGGAGCCACGACGGCGGGAGGATGTTCGCGCGGCGTTGGCGTTTGAGAAGAAGGGCCAGCCAGAGCGGGAGTGAGGCACGGCGCGGTGGGAGGAGAGGTTCAACGGGGCCCTGTGGTATGGGTGAGCTTGTGTAGATGTCGAATTTGGGTGTTGGAAGACATTGGGGGTCTTTGTTGTATGTACCCCGCCAAGGAGTTTGGAGTGGTGCTCTTGCAGATGGGTGTAGGAGTCGATGCAGTATCAAGCGGTTTCGAATATCATGTTAACTTACTCCCAGTAGCTCCAGTCCCTCTAATCGCTGCCGAGGCACAATGGTGACCATCTCCATCTCCGCCAGAAAGGATATCTCCGGGGGCGTGATGCCCCGCGGAAGTGGAAACGCCATTGACCGTCTGGGGAGGGACGAGGGCAAGGATGACGAGATAGAGAAATGAAAATAGCAAACAGCTCACAGGAAACTGGGACCGATATACGACATGCCGAAGGGCAAAAATTGTCGGGGGAGATTTTGTCCTGTCGTCACGAAGCAGAAAGACGAGGACGAATTGCCCAATGCGGGTGTTTGTCTGGTTTGCACCCTATGCTCCAGCTTTCGTGCTCCAATACTACTTCACATCTTCACAACTCCACGACTTCACCTCTCCTTACCTCTCCCCAGCCCCCTCAGCATGAGTACCGCCCAGCCACAGTCGGGCTTGGTTCTCGCTGCCCGATATGCGGTCCCGTTTGTCCTGTTGGTGATCCCCGTCTGGATGTCCCGCGTCAGTGCCGTCGTTACCGAACCCTATCTGGACGAAGCTTTCCATGTCCCCCAGGCGCAAGCATACTGGCATCACCAGTGGACGCACTGGGATCCGAAAATAACAACGCCTCCCGGCCTGTATATATGGTCGTATGTGCTGTGCATCGTCGCCCTCACCCTGCGCGATTCCCCGAAAGAGCTCCACCCCGAGGCTTTGCGGGCGACCAATGTTGCAGCTGCCGCCGTCTTCCTGCCCTGGAGGCTGCAGACTTTGCTCGATACGCTGCGCAAGGAGCGTAATACCCGTCCGTCAGGTGCATGGCTGAGCCACACGGTTTTGAACATCTGTCTCTTCCCGCCGCTATTCTTCTTCTCCGGCCTGTACTACACCGATATCCTGGCGTTGCTAGCTGTCGTGGAAGCTTATAACTGGGACTTGAAACGCGCCACTTCACTCACAACAGTACCTAGTCGAACGGTGATCTTCTTGCTGCTGGGGCTGGTGGCTCTAGTGTGCAGACAGACCAATATCTTCTGGGTTGCCGTCTTCTTCGGTGGATTGCAGGTGGTGCGGACGGTGAGTCAAAGCGCGAAGATATGTCGATCGAAAAATGCCGTGGATATCTTTAGAGGAGGGCTACGGAACGAGCTATATGATCCTTTTGTAGCTGACGCCTCCATCACAGGTTAGTACGGCTGGGGGAGTGAGATAGGCACCGATGCTGACTGGGTATAGATTACTTCAAGGCCGCTATTTCTCTCGCTGCTGCCGCTTTTGGTAATCTGGGTCAGGTGGTCCGATCGCTCCTTGTTTACCTTTTGATTCTCGCAGCCTTCGGTGGGTTCGTGCTATGGAATGGCGGAGTTGTCTTGGGTAGGTCCATTATCAGGGCCAATCTGGTCCCGTGCAGGCTGACAAGTCATTCAGGGCACAAGGAATTCCACACTGCCGGACTGCATCTGCCTCAGATGCTTTATATCTGGCCGTACTTTTTATTTTTCTCCTGGCCGATCCTCGTGACCCCTGTGATCAACTTGTTGCTTCCGCGGTCATACTTGCCCAGGTTCATGGACTATGGATTCGCAGCTAAACAGAAAGGACTTCCAAAGATTCTGACAGCTCTTGCTGTTATTCCACTCATGGCGGCTGTTGTGCACTTCAACACGATCGTGCACCCTTTCACCTTGGCTGATAACCGGCACTACGTCTTCTACGCTTTCCGCATCCTTCGTTCTCATGAGGCCATTAAATATGCTGCCACCGTCATATACTTCCTAGGTGCCTGGGCGACGATATCTGCCTTCGGATTTTCTACTACTTCTACTCCCCGACGCTTAGGTTCAGTACCGCAGTCAGCTCCACAACCAGCGCCAGCTGCACCGCCCCAAACTCGCAAACAGGCGAGGGATGCCAAATTCAGACACAAGGAAAGCAAACATAAGCCTTCGAAGACAGCTCCCCAGCCTCCGAAACCCAAGCCATTGAACGAGGAGGAGTTCGAGAAACTCAAGGAAGCCATCAGCCAGCGTCAGAGACAGCAACAGGGGGCCCCACGGGTGAGCTTCGTTTTGGTCTGGCTCGCTGCGACCGCTTTGTCGCTCATCACTGCGCCTCTTGTTGAGCCACGCTACTTTATTATTCCATGGGTGATCTGGCGGCTGCATCTTCCCCGACAGCCAGTGCCGCAGGCATACCGCGAGCGACCGAGCAACGAAAAGGAGGCCCTTCACGCTGCGATTGCCACCAATTTCCCCTTATTCCTGGAAACGGCCTGGTTCATGCTGGTCAATGCCGTGACCGGATATGTTTTCCTGTACAAAGGATTTGAGTGGCCTCAGGAGCCTGGGAAAGTGCAACGGTTCATGTGGTGATGCGGGTTGTATCGTACTAAAATCGCTGGCGAAGAAGTGTAAAATAGTCAAATTGTATACTAGAATAGAATAGAGCCTGTTCTACATTAACTCGATCATGCTGTAGTTAGGAAGGGCCCGGAGGGCATCAGCAACCCGTGACTGGCCGTTATTCCTTCCGGTCAACTGGCAACATCTACTTCCGCCAACCTCACCTTTTCTCAACAATCGACAGCCCGCCTCAGAGGACACGAAAACATGGATGAACCCGACCGTCCCCCTGCAAAAAAGGCCAAGCTCTCTGATACTCCCACTGTGGACAGCACGGCAGTCTTGGCATCCCTGCACCGCTCTATCACTCCGCCCTCACCGCGGGCTCAACGGCGGTCAGCGCCTTCATCCACCGGGGTGAAGAACGCGCAGCAGAACCGTGTCCGAGTCATTGCGTCTCCTTTTAGACTAACGCATGTCCGCGATCTTGCAGAGTCCTCCGGCAACAATGTGGACACAGTACGATTGCGCGATATCCTCGGGGATCCGATGATCCGCGAATGCTGGCAGTTCAACTACCTGTTCGACGTGGACTTCCTCATGCAGCAGTTTGACGAGGACGTGCGGTCCCTGGTTACGGTAAAAGTCGTCCATGGGAGTTGGAAACGCGAGGCGCCCAATCGCATCCGAATTGATGTATGGCTCCGTAGGGTACAGTGACCTCTGCCTACTAACTTCGTGATATAGGAAGCGTGCTCTCGATACCCCAATGTCGAGGCTGTAGTCGCCTACATGCCCGAGGCGTTCGGGACACATCATTCGAAAATGATGATTCTCCTTCGCCATGACGATCTGGCACAGTATGTATCTCCCCCGCCCATCGTCCTCTCTTACCACCTGCTTACCGGCCAGGGTTATCATTCATACCGCCAACATGATCCCCGGAGACTGGGCCAATATGTGCCAGGCCGTGTGGCAATCACCTCTCCTCCCACTTCAAAACGACAGCAGTGCGGAACCCGGTCATGCTGCAATGGGAACGGGCGTACGGTTCAAGAGGGACCTGCTCGCCTACCTCGCGCACTATGGCACGAAAAAGACGGGACCGCTAGTCGACCAGCTCCGCCGGTATGAATTTGGGGCGGTCCGTGCCGCTCTCGTCGCCAGCGTCCCGTCGAAGCAGAAATTCAGTGATGCAGCGGACTCGCAACGGGCTACGCTCTGGGGCTGGCCTGCGCTTAGGGACGTCGTCCGGAGTATTCCACTGCGTGCGGACGGGCGTAGTAAATCTACGGCGACACCGCATGTTGTCACTCAGGTGTGCCTAAGCCGTCCATATATCCGATGTCATTGCTCATGTTAGTAGATCTCCTCTGTTGCATCACTCGGGCAGACCGATAAGTGGCTGAAGGATGTATTGTTCAAGTCGCTTTCATCGGACCCCGCGACCAATTATTCGATCATCTTCCCGACAGACGATGAAATCCGGCGCTCTCTGAACGGCTACGGGTCCGGCGGGTCCATCCACATGAAGATACAGAGTGCACCGCAGCAAAAGCAACTGCAGTACATGCGGCAATATCTGTGTCATTGGGCGGGAGACCGAGACGACAGTTCAAGGTCAGATTTGTCTACGTCTAGCAAGCGCGATGCAGGGCGACGTCGCGCGGCACCACATATAAAGACATATACCCGGTTCTCGGATGCGAAGACGATGGACTCGGTTGACTGGACGATGGTGACATCCGCCAACCTCTCTACGCAGGCATGGGGGGCAGCGCCAAATGCTTCGGGGGAGGTACGGATCTGCAGCTACGAGATTGGGGTTCTTGTGTGGCCGCAGCTGTTCGCCGGCGACGAAGTCGAGAGGGCTGTGATGGTCCCGTGCTTCAAGCGGGATACTCCCGACGTCTCGGAGAGCGAGGGGGCTGTCCCGTCGGTGAAGATTGGTCTCCGCATGGCGTACGACATTCCTTTGACTCCATACACGAGGGAGGATGCGCCGTGGTGTGCAACGGCGACTCATACGGAGCCGGATTGGCTGGGTCAGACCTGGACAGACGATAGCTAGACAGGCGACGGACGGAACTTGCACGAAGTCTCTTCGAAGGATAGATCACTTGCATGATGCTACGTAATACATGTCAACGTTCATGTCATGGTATCTGATTAATTCCCCCGCGGTAAACCCATGTATTATTATCCACCCGCCGCTTCCGTGTCAACCGGGCCGTTTCTGAGGCATGAATTCTTTATGCACGAGTGCCGTACTTCTTGATCAGGGTGTCCACCTGCTGAATATAGAGGGCCTGGGCCTTCTGGGTGCTGATATGGCTGATCTTCTCCCACGCACTGTACTTGTACTTGGCCTGTCACGACGTCGTATCATTAGCTTTTCTGAGGCTTCCCCGAGCGAGCCAACAAGCCAGGACTATACCTCGAGAGCGAACATGCCAGGCTTGGCGGGAGTCTGGTCGTGACCACGCTTGAAGTACTTGTAGAGCTAGATTCGGCATTAGCACGGTTGGAGTCGTTCACAATGAACAAGGGACAGGAATACGTACGTCCAGCTTCTCGTCGTTGTTGGGCTCCTGCTCCAGCATCTTCACCAGCTGGATAGCATATTCAAAACCGGCCTTCAGGGCAGCAGCCTGATCACCCTCCACGGAGGCGGAGTCATCACCGGCCAGGACGATCTGGACAGCGGTCTTGAGGAGATCGTCGTTGATGCCCTGTGCGGCCTTCTGGACCTCGGGGGTGTACTGGGCCTTGTTCTGGGAGGCGGAGAGGGCAGTGTAGAATTCGTCCATGATGCTGAGGATGTTCGGAATGGAAAGGAGGAGGCGGTGGTGGTCGAGGAGGAAGAAATGAATGAATGAGGGGGAAAGAGAAAAGAAATGGTGGGGTTGCCGCTAGTGTTGTTTGGTGCGTGTTGGGCGGATCTCCCCATGCATTCTGATGTCACTTCACCTTCTCAACCATCTACGTACGCACTATGGACATGAGCTCCTCTCCCGGTGCTCCCCAGGACAGCGCCTCCAAGGATCGCAAACGCATCACCGATCGTCGGGCTCAGAGGAACCGGCGCGAACGCATTAAGCTTCACATCTCCCGTCTGGAGAAACGGGTCGAGGAGCTCACCGATGCCTCGGCGAACGGGGAGTCCGCCTTGCTCAAGACCCTGGAAGAGAAGCAGCTGGAGATCACACGTCTCTCCGATATCATCAAGCAAGTCCACAGCCTCACGAGAGATGCGTCGGCCGCATCGGTCTTCCCGACGCCGGTGGAACGACCTCAACCGATCGAGTCCAGGAGGCCGGAGACGCAGTCCCCGGATGCGTCGGAGACCGTCGTCTCAACCCAGCTAACGCAGCAGATAATCATCCCCGACCCATCGCCCTACCGTGACTTGGTCTGCGGCTCAGGCTTTGGGAACTATTTCGCGGTTGTGAATGGCTGTATCGCGGGGATCCTCCGAACCGCCGGTTCGATCATCTCCTCTGCGGAGGACGATGATGACCTCGCCATTCGAGCAATCCTCCACGGATGGGAGAGTGTGGGACACCAGCCTGGTCTGGACAGTTGCTGGGAGTTTCTCAAGGCCCTGGATCAGGGTCTCTTCTACCGGACTGGCCCAGTGGAGCGGCTGGCAATCCTTCGGCTGATGCGGTCCATGCTGGCGGTGGGTGCAAATCCCTCTCGTTTCGATATCTACCGGACACTTATCCTCTGTCTAGTGGAATGCTGCTTCGCCGAAACGGTCCGAACGCCACGTCCCGTCATTCATGTGTCCAACGTATGTGTCCATCTGGTTCGCTTCACGGGAGAGAAATTGAACCCTTCATAGACCAACCCAGAGTTTGATCCCCCACGAACCTTTGCTGGACTTCTTTGTGTGGTGAGTTGCAAGAGCTCGTCTGCTTCAGTCCAGATCTCTAAACTCTCCAGGCCGGAGCTTCGCGACCATATGATACTGGCGGGGATCTCCTACGTCCCTGAATCCGCTTCCGCGCAGTATGCGTCGGAGATTCGGCTGGCCTGGCCGTACCACATCCGAGACACTTGCAAATACCAGACGATGAAAGAAAAGTACCAGTTTTCCACCGAATTCAACCACGCATATTACGACCTGGACTCCTGGGTCGTACGCTGGGACCCCACACTCAACATGCTTCTCGGACGCGCGGCACAAGATACATCCTGCCTTCTAGATGTCGACGGATCGCTGTAAGTGGTACTTACGACGCCGCCACTGTAGCGGCTCCAGTCGGAATGCATCCAAAGATTAAATTACGGTCTTACCATTACTATCCCGAGTCAAGGCGCCTGTCCCCTACCCAGCAAAAGAAAAAGGACAGCCCATCCCCGCCGCCCCTCCTCCCAACGCATACTGCCTCATTTCCTCCGCCTCCCGGAGCACGTCCTCCTTCGAACGCTCCCTGTACTCGAGCGGCCCCAGCTCGCGCGGCAGATACCCCTCACTCATATACTCCGGGCCGGGGACGGGCTTCCTGCTCCCTAGCATTTTCCAGATGGTGGAAGACAGCCCCTCGGGAACATACCACGGCTCAAAGGCATACGTCACCCGACGCACCCGACCCGAGGCGCTATCCTGCTTCCCCAGCACGTCCATATCGCGCCACCGCGGCAGAAAGAGATACTTGATGGCACAGGCACGCGCCCAGAACGCCCACTCGACGACGGCCTCGAGGACAGGCGGCGGGTGCTCGACCCCCAGCGTCGGACGCACATGCGGCTCGAGGAAGCAAGCCATGACGGATATGGCGAAGCGGCGCAGAAAGACAGGCAGCGGGCGGGCGAACAGGTCGAGGGTGGCGGTGGTGCAGCGCCGGTTGGAGTCGGCGTAGACCATGTGGGAGGCCTCGAAGGCGGCGGCCCAGCGCTGCAGGGCGTCGATGGTGGCGGGGATGTCGCGCATGCCCATGCGGTGGCCGATCTCGCGCCAGTAGACGAAGATGGCGACGCGCTCGAGGTCCGTCAGCGGGCGCCACTCGCGGGCGTCGATCCAGCGCTGCGGCTCCAGCGCGAACAGCACCAGCGTGTGGATCAGCTCGTCGTTGCCGATGCGCGCCCCGTACTGCCGATGGATCCAGTTCATCTTTGCGAGGGCTTCACGCCCGCGTGCGCTGTCGATCCCGGACACCAGGAGCTCCGCGATCAGCACGCCTGTGTCCTCGGAGCGCTTGCCGACCCGCGACAGGGTCGTCAACCGGCGGGTCTGCACGAGGAGCTTGGTGCCACTGGCGATGCTGTACGACTTGACCAGGGCGAATTGCGTGCTGAAGGCGTACATGAAGGGGAATTCGCGGAGGAACGTGTTCTTGAGGATGTCGTGCGCCGTGTTGTACGACATTGAGTACGGGTCGTTGACGTAGCGCTGGTACTTCTGCGTCAGGCGGCGTAGGTTGCGGGTTCGGAGGATCCGGACGAGAATCAGGTATGAACAGACGGTCAGGACGACCCAGGTCGGCCATGGGATGGCGTCCTGCATGTTGAAGGCGTCCATGGTGGCGGGGTGGAGGTTGAGAATGTGTGCAGTGTGGTATACAAGAAGTGGTTCTATATATACATAATGCGTGTCAGTTTTGCTGTGTCAGACGCATCATACCCCGCAGCATATGACCTGAAAATCACCAGAGATCTGCCGAGGAGCCACGGCTAGTTGGATCTGCGTCAGAGGAAGCGATGGTGACCAATGCGATGATCGGGAGTAAATTCACGCTGTAGACTTGACCAGTACCGGAGTATATATACAAGATGGGCCTGGATGCAGTAGCGAAAACCGAAAAGCAAACAAGCAGCCAACTACCAACGCCCCCAATGCAAAACAGCAAAACAGCAAGACAACCGGGTATGCGGGTGTCTACCAATCCACGGCCCATCCGTTCTTGTCCAGGAACTCCTCACAGGCGCCCTTGAGCGCATAGTTCGGGCGCAGATCGGTGACCGTCATCGGCACACGGGTGATGGGGTCGACACGGGCCTGCTCGACATACTTGGTGATGCCGACGCGATCGAAGCTGGTCCCGGATGGGGTGATGACGGGGTCATGCATGATTTCGAAGGTGATTCCATCGACGAGATAATCGGGGACGACCTAGGGGAAGAGAGAGAGGGAGTCAGCATGCAGGGTCTCGACCACAGACGGCGAACGACATACCCGCTCCTGGACCTCACCGTTGGAGGCGATGCGAAACGCCTCGCGCACATTTCGCAGGTTCCTCTCGGCATCCTCGCGCAGGGCCTTTTCGTCCTCGAGGAAGCCGATCTGACCGATTTCGCCGGCGTCGCGGCGGCGACACAGCTCGCCCAGGGCACGGTCGAGTTCGGCTTCGGCCAGCTGCTCGACGTAAGCGAGGGACTCGTTCATCTCGCGCAGGCGGGCGGTCTCCTTGGCGGCCCAGATCTGTTGTTTCGCGCGCAGCACGGTCTTGGACAGGGTCTCGGTCTGGACGCTCTTCGTCTTCAGACTGGCGCGGTAGGCGTCGACGGCGACATCGTAAGCTTCCTGCGGACGGTGCAGGTTGATCAGGGCTTGCGCGAGGTAGGCGAAGCTCTTGAGGCTGGCGGGGTCCTTAGCGCCGTAGAGGTCAATGGCGGCACGGGCGTCCTGTTCGACGCCGGGCCATTTGCCGAGACGGATTCGCGTGAGGGCGCGGTTGGTGAAGAAGGTGGGTTCTTTGGGGTTTTTGAGGATGCTGGAGCGAGGTCAGTTAGTGTTTTGTGTTGTTAGGAGGCCGGGGAGGGGGGGCGGTTTCCGGGGGGCATACGCTTGGGAGAAGAGGTCCTCGGCGCCGTCAAAGTCGCCCTGCTTGAAGAGCTGGTTGCCCTTTTCTTTCAGTTCGAAGGAGCTCATAATGGCGACGGGATGGGCAGTTCCTGGGAGACATGTAGTGAGCGTTGTGGATTTTTTGTCGGGACGGAGGGTGACGTGGGGCGGCGATCCACCGCGGGAAAGATGGAGAAGAAAGTCGAAGATGTATAGAAGCAGGCTGGAAGGAGATCGATGGCCGTCGAAGATGATTACTCATCACCTACAGTCTACTAACTACGCAGGACACCAGGACACGCAGAGGTACAGTATCATATACAGTCAATTTCTCTATCCTATCCGGCTCTAGTTCTAGGAACCATCAAGAACATCAGGGAACGAAGAACGATTGGACCCGCCAATTGCATTCCGTGACTCATGGCATCATTGATTCGTTTGGTCGGTTGGTATCGATATAGGAAGTGGAAACGCTCGTCACTCGATCCCCGAAGGGGGATCGCTCAAATCAAACAGTAATGAAACACGGCGGGAGTCTCTCCCCCATCGCTGTGGAGATTAGACGCGGGGAAGGCAAGACGTCGGGTGGAAAAGATTTCCGCGACGGGAGACATTTACTGCGCCGCGGCCAGCTGGCTCTCGTAGTCGGAGATGGCCTGGACCTTGGCGGCGGAGGCGCTCTTGGGGTCGAAGCGGTAGGTCACCCACTCGTTGGCAAGCTTCTTGGCCAGCTCGATACCGATGACACGCTGACCGAAGCAGAGGACCTGGGCGTCGTTGCTCAGGATGGAGCGTTCCACGGAGAAGGAGTCGTGGGCAGTGACGGCCCGGATGCCAGGCACCTTGTTGGCGGAGATGGCGACACCGAGACCGGTACCGCAGATGAAGAGACCGCGGTCAGCCTTGCCCTCCTTGATGAGTTTGGCACCGGCGACGGCGGGGTGAGGGTAGGCCGTCTTGTCGGAGGTGGAGTTGACACCGACGTCGAGGACTTCGGAGACCAGAGGGTTCTTCTCGAGAGCGGCCTTGAGGGTCTCCTTGTAGGGCTGGCCAGCCTCGTCACAGGCGAAGACAATGCGAAGGGGAGCAGCCATTGTGAAGTAGTAGCGGTGAGGCGGAGTAGAAGTAGAAGTAGTAAAGTAGTATAAGTAGTGGAGTAATAGATGAAGTCGTCTGGATCAGAATTCCAAGTATTCTTCTTGAGATAGGAAAGGGAAAAAAAAAAGGTCATTGTCGAGGGAATGAGGGCCCTTTTATATCTGAGCCTTCCCCTCTTGATGGCTATGCACAAGTGGAGTTGAACGTGCCGTGCCTCCTCGACCCAGACTTGATGCACAACATCCAAACACGAAAGGAGACCATCTCCACAAGTAACCCAAGAGGCACCAAACCATTGAGTTGTCCTGGAACGTCTGATGGAATGAGAGGTGCTACCGGAGGGTCCACCGTGGCGTCATCCATGTTGGCCTCAATCGGAACCGGACGATGGCAGTTACTCGAGCACATTCCATGTGGACGAGCATCCAATCAGCACAGAGGACGATTATCGAACCCTGAGGATCGGATTATTTAGGACGCGGCAGCCATCGCCGGCCGGAGACATGACGCCACTGGATTGACTGCCCCTGGTTACTGATAGTGGAGCTTGTTCTTGGGCCTAGTGGACATTAGTCTGGAGTTTGGCTTGCGAGGGAAATATCAAACCGGTTTCCCGTCCTGGAATCCTGTTGCATGGAGGTGGAAGCTGATTGCGTGGACGGGGATCGACTGCAGATGGACGAGGAGGCGAGAGAGGATGTGATTGCTGGGGAGGTGATGTCGGTGTCTCTGAGGGAGTACTGCGTAGGGAGTGAGGACCAGGATAAGGGAGAAGACTGCTCCGAGGGTACGGACGTACGCGTAGGGAGGTATCTGGGTAGATGATGTCATTCGGGTATTGTCATGTCCCCGTACTTTGTATCGAACAATCGTCTTGTCTGACGATGAGGCCTTTTATTGTCACTCCAGAAACTCTCTTCTCCTACCTAGGTTCATCGTATACTAACCTCTCCTATACCGAAGGGACCTCTGGATGTATCCTAAACCGGCAATCCGACATACTGTATTGGCCTCGTAATCGACGGTTATTTTCGGACCGACCCCTTCCCGATCCCGCATTCGCCCCCCCTGATTCGCCCGCTGTCCCGCTGGTGACAGCACGGTACGCCCAACTAGGCAGCCCGGTAATATATTCTACGAGATTCCACACTTCGGCTTCATTTCTACTGCTTTCTCTCCTCCGCGTTAGTATCTCTCGGTCAGACTCCCCTTGGCTCCCACTCGGTTATCCACTCTGACTTGACCTGTCCACCTGACTTGCCTGCACCCCCTCTCCGCCAGACGCCCATAATAACCCTCACCGTCTCCTCGCTGAAAACTTCGTTCGATCAACTGACCCTCAGAGTACGTCGCATTTGACTCAACATCCACCGTGCATCTTCCCACTTTTTTTTCTCGCTGCTCATCCACCTGCTCCAGACTCTCTTCCCCAGTGACAGCTCGTCCAAAAGAGGGGCCATCGTTCCAATTCACCCCGGAACTGGTCGGAATTGTGGGTTTCTCGCCTCTCCCAGTCCTTCATTGGAGGACCGTCTGCATTCGCGTGGGACGATCTCGTCGCTCTCGGTGTCTCTCGTTGCCTATCGCGGCCCCATTTTTTTGCGCGGAAAAACCCACTTGGTGACCGAGCTCGATACATCCGGTGTACTATCTCTCCTCGCGCATCCCGTCGCAGCATGCTGGTCCGGATCCAATAAGCCTGGAATATGGACGCCCGCCACTCTCGGCGTTATCATTGGCAGTGACCCCTCAACCGAATTTCTGCTCGTATTATTCTCGTGGCCTGTTGCTGTCCCGCATCCGTTCCCTGGGTCCGCTTCCGTCCAGACCATCCTGCGATACACTAGTTCGGGAATTTGTTTTGAGACATCCACCGGTCGAAAGACACTGCGTACAGAGTCACCAGGAGGTGCCAGCAGCAATCAGTCAGGAAAAACCACAACAATCGCAGAGACACAGAATCTAGCAGAGGATACGCAAAAAAAAAATACCCATCATGGATTACCCCGTTCTCCCCAGAAATCTCCTTATCATCTCGCTGAAGATGTACTTCACTCCGTCCCGCACCCTGGACTACCTGCGGGCCCTCCTCGACCCCCAAAACGACATCGTCCGACCCGCGAACCGATCCCAGCTCCTCCTCGCCCTCATCCCCGACTTCCTCACCATCTACCCCTGCCACGACATAATCGCGCGCTACGAATCCTCCCTGCCTCCCGCGGACGCCCGCCCGCCCCCGCCTTTCCTCCTCGGCGCCCAGGATTGTTTCTGGGAGCCCCTCGGCGCCTACACCGGCGAGGTGTCCCCGCAGGCGCTCCGTGACATGGGCGTCTCCATCGTCGAGCTGGGCCACGCCGAGCGCCGCGCCCTCTTCGGCGAGACCGACGAGTCCACCGCGAAGAAGGCTGCCGCGGCCTGCGCCCACGGCATGGTGCCTCTCGTCTGCATTGGCGAGATCACCGCCCCCGGCGCCATCGCCTCGGAGGCGGTCGGACGCGCCGTCGCTGAGTGCGCCGTTCAGGTGCGCCCCGTGCTCGCTGCCATCCCACCGCACGCCCCGGTCATCTTCGCCTACGAGCCTGTCTGGGCCATTGGCCAACCGCGCCCGGCCGGCGTCGACCATATCGCGGCCGTCGTGGAGGGCCTGCGCGCCGTCATCGCGGAGCAGAACCGTCCGGGGGATGTGCGTGTCCTGTATGGGGGTAGCGCCGGCCCCGGACTGTGGGGCGCGGGGGGTCTGGGGAAGGCTGTCGATGGGATGTTTTTGGGGCGGTTCGCCCATGAGGTGGAGGGTGTGCGCAAGGTGGTCCGGGAGGTCGAGGAGACTTTGGCGTAAAAGTGATAGACGGCTACATGCATATACGACTAAAACATAGATGGGAATGATTGATGCCTGCCTAGGGTACCTTACCATTTGAACCCTAGAACTGTCATAATATCTAACCTGTAACACCCAATTCAATACACTTTTTTAAGTTTGTACAGTTACGAACTCCCCCGCATCTCCTCCTTCACCCGTGTCACCGTCCCAACCCCGCCGTAGACCACCCCCGTATACATCATCGCCACAGACGCCCCCGCATCCAACACTGCACGGGCCTGCTGCCCATTGGTGATTCCCCCGGAAGCGAAGAGAACCTTACGAGCCGCGTCCCCAGAAGGAATGTTATCCGAGTCTGGCTCCGCCCCCTTGACAGCCGCCGCCGCTCCGGCTGCCTCCGACGCAGGGGGGCCCTGGTCGAGCAGCGCGCGGTAGCGGGCCACCAGAGCGACCGTGCGGTCGAACAGCTGCGGACCCGAGTAGCCCCCGGTCTCCTTCAGCACACCCTGCTCCTTGGCGGGCAGCTGGAAGCCCTGCGGCAGGGGGTCAGGACGCCGGTTGGTGGTGTTGCCGACGATGACGCCATCGACGCCGGAGCCCCAGACGGCGGCGCAGATGCCAGCGACCTGCTCGTCCGCGTCCTCGTCCGGGCTGACCTTGACCATGACGACGGGCTTGGTGGTGCGCTCGATGCGCTGGGCCGCGCCGACGACTGCCCGCAGGATGGCCGTCAGCGGCGCGGTGGCCTGCAGGTCGCGCAGGCCCGGCGTGTTGGGGCTGGAGACGTTGACGACCAGGATGTCGGCGTAGGGCGCCACGCGCTCGACGCAGTAGACGTAGTCGCGCGCCACGGCGTCCAGGTCCCCGTCCGGCGTCGCCTTGTTCTTCGCCACCTGCACCGCCAGCAGCTTGCCTGCCTGCAGACTACCTGGCGGCACGCCCGCCTCGCCGTTCAGCACCCGCACCGCTGCCTCCGCGTGGTCGCCCAGCCCGTGCGCGTACGCATACGCCCGCACCCGCGCCTCCAGCACCGCCGCCATGTGGTCCGCCCCCTTCGAGTTGAGCCCGTACCGGTTGATCATCGCCCGCTGCGACGGGAGTCGGAACACCCGTGGTCGCGGGTTGCCCTCCTGTGGCAGCGGCGTCGTGCCGCCCACTTCCACGACGGCCGGACCCAGCGCGAACAGCGGGTCTGGGATCTCAGCGTTCTTATCCAGACCGCCCGAGATGCCAATCGGGTTGGAGATGGTGTATCCGAAAATCTACGAAGCCGTTAGTGGGAGGGAAGGGACGGAACCTTTTGCAAAGGGGACCTGGTCATACCTCGGTGGATAAGGCCCCGTCCGCGTCCGGGTCGCCGCGCTCCCGCGGGTGCAGACCGTACTTGTAGAGCATCTTCATGGCGTCGACACCGACGTGATGGGCGTCCTCGGCGTCCGGGTAGAGGAGCCGGATCAACGGGACGACGCCGTAGCGGTGGATGCTGGCCCGCGTGTCGGTGGCGTAGACGTATCCGACCAGCATGGCCAGCGCCAGCGACGTGCCAACCACGGTCCTCTTGAATCCGCCGCCCGCCTTCTTCGGGACCTCCTTCACGACCTCTGCCGTCTCCGACGCCTTGTCGGAAGCATATCGGAGCGCCGTCGACGAAATGAGCGCACTGCGCTTGGGGACGACCGCCGGCCGCGCACAGTAGCGGAGGGAGGGAACCACGCGCACTCTGGCGCCTGTAGTGCGCCAGGCAAATGTAGCGGCGTTTGCAGCCATGCTTGAGAAGGTGTAGTGTGATTGATCTAGATGTGGGTTTAGCGGATAGGCCGGGAGAATTTGACGTGCGGCCAACTAACTCACCGGCAATCTCCGCCAATTGCAATTTAACGACGAGAAATCTCGGCGGCGCTGCTCATGAGCACCCCAGAAGTATATGGGCGAGTCAATTCTTGCAGAAGAGCACTGGGTATGAAGCCAGTCCCGCCGAAGGAGGAAAGTCGTGCAAGTTGTTGCTCTTGGGTCAACGGATGCGGCGGGCGGTTGAGAATTAATCCGGCAGAATCAGGCGGTGTGCGCTATACATCATCCTGACCGAAACTGGATACATGAATGGATTTAGGTAGAGAACCATCCAGGTTAGGCAGAGGCCTCGATTCAGCTATACCAAGTAGATAAACACGACCAGAATCTCGCTAATCAACTCCTTTTCACTCATGCCACGCAACGCCAGTCGTTGTCTAACCCCAAGGATGTCTCCAATAATATCACAAAAACGGGTATGAAAAATGTAGACAACCACAAGCAAGAAGTAATCGAAGATGCCAATAAAAACAAGTATATGCGTAGCCATATCCAGCCTAATCATCATACCAACTCCCAAACTGGGGAAATAGATACCGCAGAGCTATCACTCATCGTCGCTCATCCGTGCGTCTTCATCTGCATCGTGAGCCATCCCCCGATCGTCAGCACTTTCCTCTCGACCTCTCGAGTCGTCGGCCTCGTAATCATGGCCGTTCACTTCACGGCTCTCGGATTCGTGCTCGGGCTCGGGCTCCGGTTCCGGTTCCGGTTCTGGCTCTTCAGGCGGCGGGGGCATAGACTCCGCAAACTTCGGGTCAATGGCCGCGCGGTGCAGCGCACGCTTATACACTTCTGCCTCGTCGGGGTCCCGGACAACCACCTGGATCTGATGCACTTGATCCTCCTTCGTCTTCGGGCGCGTAGGGGCCAGACCGGCCTGCGCGATGGTCCGAGCCCGTTCGGGCTTCAGCCGCGTCTTGCCGAGGATAGGGTAGTAGTACGCGGCCTGCTGCTTGGAGGGCAGTCTGATCTTCTGGTCTTCGTTGAGATCCGACGGATCAAAGATCGTAAGGGCGATATCCTTCTGCTTGTGGTCGCCGCCGAGGGTCTGAGCACTCGTGGCATACGTGCGCACACGATCGAAGCGGTGGAACTTGGCGTTGTCGGCTCCCTCGTGCGTGTACAATTCTTCGTCGTCACGGTCGGGGTTGGACAGCTGCAAGCTGGCGAGCACGTCCTTTGCCGATTCCTTCTTCTCCGGAAGGAACAGGTCGTAGTCCCATGGGATCGGTCCGGGGTCAGGGTACAGATCGGGGTTCGTCTTGTGCAGAGCGACCTTGGTGGCATGCTCCTGACACACGCGCTCCTCTGGGGCAGATGGGAGCAATACCGCAGCATCCATACGCCGATCCCGCTTCCCGGACACGTCTTGGACAGGCGCCTTGTCGAACTTGAACTGCACAAACCCGCCGGGATCAGGGAATCCCTGGAGGTCCGGAAGAAGAGGATAGAACCCGACGGGCTTGAGCTTCGGGTTGTCAGGATGCACCGGGTGCGCCCAAGCATCGTGCTCGAGTTTGGTAGCAGTATGACCCTTGATTCTGCTAGGCGTGTCCTCTCCCTCATGCTTCGACTCGGGGTACGCAATGTCGAACCCCTTCTGAAGATATTTCTTGATGTAGATAGGATCATCCTGCGACTTCACTTTGTCGGCAGCACGAGCCTTGGTTCTGATAGGAGTGACCTTTGGGCCTTCAGGCGCCCGGAGTCCGGCAGAAATGTACTGCGTACGACGAAGGAAACTGACGTTGGCGTTTTTTGGAGCCGGGTTCTTCAGCTGCTCCAGGGTCATCAGGAGTGGGAGATCCGCCGGATCAAGTGGCTCCGGGTGTTCAGGGGCCATGATAGCTAAGAGACGAGCACAGATTAGTGACGATGGTCTTTCATCCCATGTCGCGCTACATACCACTTTCATCCCCCAGATGGAGTCCCGGTATACCGACGAGGTCGATCGGCATACCGCCCTCCGCGTCAACATCGATATTTGGCTCTTCACGTCGAGCCAGGTTGGAGGCAAAGCCGGGCGTAAGGAATCGCTCGAGGCCTTCGTGGGGGATATCAAGAAACTTTGGGGGCATATCGGGCGGCGGGAGGTCATTTCGGTACCGTAGAGAGGCGATATATTCCTGGTGAAAGCCCCCGGAGGAGCTGCTATCCTTTGATTTGGACATTATGACCCGTGGATAGGTTCTGGGTTTGGGTGAGATGGTAGCAGAGGATGGTGGAGTGAACACTGCGAGTCGGGGAAGATCAGCTTGCAAATCTGATGCGACGGGATATGGTGCATAACTCACGTTGCACGGGAAGTGTAATGGGAATAATGTCAAAGTCGGGTAAAATAGACCCGGTCGAGTCCCTGCTACTGGAGTCGACCGGCACAAGTTCTAAAAAGGTAGACGAGGTTAAAGAGGACCGGCAAGCAGCATCACCAAGTCGTGCTGAACGATGCGGAACTCACTGGGGGCTGGAGGATCCGTTCTGCACATCCTGACCGCCTGATGTTTGTGGTTAGGAGGAAGCGGCTGGAGAAAAGTTTTCCCGTTGGTCTTCCATGCAGGTGCTTATGTCATCCTCTCCGTACCATGCACCACAGGGAAGTCTTTATATTCCATCCATTCACTGTCCATATACATTTCCCATCAAGAAACTCGGTCTGTGCCAGGTTAGAACTATATCGATGGCCTTGTGAAGTCTTCAATCATCCAATGGAGTATCATAAAAGATGAGCCAAATACTACTAGTAATTAACCGTTTCAAAAGCATAGAATCCAACCACCATCAGTAAGCCCACATGCACTTGTACGCCATAAGTCTATGTCCGAGTCGGTCATACTCCAGTTGTCCAATCCAGCTGTCGTTGGTACCGCTCAACTTGCCGAAAACACTGGCACCCTTCCACACAACCACCTGAGGGTCTAGATCACGGGGAGGCGTCCCGATCATAATCTCTTTCGCGAACCCAGGCCGAAGGGCTTGGAGTCTCTCCTCCAAGAAAGCATGGAATCCGTTGACCTGGCTGCCTCCTCCCACCACCATGATTCCCCCAAGGAAATCCCGCATTTTGCGTTCGTCCGAGCGAGCGGCATGTGCAATGGATGTCAGAATAGCGTTATCAAGTGGGAAGTTTGGAAGAATGTCATCATGTTCATAAACGGCCGGCGGACGTTGGGAGGAATTCTGGGACTGGCCCGCAGGCAAAGGAGTACTTGCTCCGGCAGGATGAGGGGTGCTGAGCGCATCTGGGGCGGGGGAGCCAGCAACGGACGATCGAGGCGTGGCTTCCAACTCTTGTACGCGGCTAAGGGCGTTTACTTGCTGCGACCGGCTTGGCGTCGACTGAACCTCGGGGTTGGAGGGGGTATCTCCATTCACTTGACCATTCGTGGTCGGAGGAGCGATGGCAGCCAGAATCTCCAACTGGGCAGCAGACGTCGGGTCATTCAGTTGTCCATCGTAGATGTCGACTGATCGAGCAATTAGTGTTCTCCGACCCGTCATCTTGGACGAATTGTCGAATATGGTTGGTTGGAAGAAGCCCATGGGGGCGAGGTGTACCTCGTCATAGGCTTTGAACGTGTACTTGCTGGTATCCTGGCCAGCGACACGTAGGTGGAAATCGAACACCTGCACCGAGACACTGGCTTCATTCATGGTGCAGACATTCTTCTTCAACTCCTCGGCAAGAAGGAAATCGTACCGTCTCCACAGGTTGATTTCGGCATACGGGAAGTGGTCGTAAAGCATCATTTTGATGAAGGTCTCGGTGACATCTTGTCCACCGTACTTCAGGTTAACGCGCGAATTCTCAATGCACATGCCTTCCTCCACACAACAGATAGACGTCTTCTGTGCGCCTATGTCAACCACACAAGCTGAGGTGAACCCCGCGCCGAAGGTGGCGGCTAAGCTTTCTTGAATGAAGCAGACGCGAGCAAAGGCAAACTCTCTCATCAGCATTTCTAGGATCTGAGACACGTATGACTTTTCGTAAAGGTCAGGAATGACAAACACGCATGAATATTGCGGCCAGTCTTTCTTGCTGGTGAGACCCAGCTGGTTCTTGATGGCGTCCTCGAGAATGACCGAGATGTCCAGGAACAAGAGCCGTTTGCTGTCGTATTCGCGTTCATTACACCACCCATACCTCATGGGCCAGTAGAGTTTGTAGCGAGGGGTGGAGGCATCCGGGATGCGTAAGGCCTGTTGGCCTACGAAGTACTCCGGCGCGGGATCCGGGATTTCTGTCCATTCGACACGCATCGGGTCATTGTGCTCTGAGATGGTCTCTGGTACTGTGCGACGATTATAGTTGATCACCATTTCTTTGGAGTTCGGTAGGGTCCGGCGCTTGTTCTGGCGCATGTGGGCTTTGAGATCTGCCGCCATGGTGGTATATTGCGACGAAAACTGCAGAGGGGACGCAGGTTAGACGACTGCGATAGCGGAAGATTGCACACTTGAATACGTACTTCAGACCCGAACATTTTCTCCGGCTCCATCTCCGTACCATCATCCAATTTCAGGCGCTTGGGGTACGGCTCCTCCTGGTCCTCGGACTCACTGGTCGTGGCCTTGCGCGCAATGACCATTGGGATGGTCTTGGGCAGCGCATCACTGGAGAGCCCAATCCGCAGGTTCTGGCTGCCCATGTGTATCACAATCACCTTTGAGCCAACCGCTTCGGCCGGAGTTTCCTCCGCATCATCCATGTTGGTATCACCCTCGGCATCAGCGTCAGCCTCGGATGCTCCCACTTCATTCGGTTTCGCCATGGCCAAGGCGCGGTCGCGATCTTTGGCGGATTTCGTCATGCGATTCCGCGCCTCCTCGTTTTGCAATCTGAACGCTAGATACTGGTCGTCCCGTTTGAGGTAGTCGCTTGGAGAAACAGACGTCAGCGCATGGGAGATGCGTGGGAGCCTTCAAACACGTACGTGTAGTAGTTCTTTTGGTTGATGGGGGGGATCTGAGGCCAGCTCGATAGTTCCATGTTATTATCGGTCCTTTCGAGGCCTGAAAAGGGCGGGTTAGTGTATGGCCAGGGCAACCGTTGGATTCCGTTGGAAGAAGATACCCACCCTCATCCCTCAGGAGGGCCTTCCCAGACTTCTTTCCCACCATGGTTCTTTCCCTGGCACGAAGACAAGCCTGACTATCACACTGGATCAGGACAGTGGGGAGCAGAACGCCAGGGGTGGACGCGGATGAGGATTGGGGAGGATGAAGAAGGTTGGGAGGAAAGATGACGAGGATGGAGACGATCCGGAACGGGGGAACCGTCAGCGGAATGCAGCAATCAATCGATCAATGAGTTTCTCCTGCGTCTGCTGTGTCTGCTGCTGAACGTTCTCAAGGACCGACGAGCTTGGACCATCCAGCGGATCGGCGAGAATGCGGGCCAATGTGAATGGCCGCCACCCGCCGATTTAGTCAGCCTTGGGTGGTGCTGCGTGTTGCTTGCTGGTTATTTTCCATTATTGTCCTTTGATTGAGATCGCTCGTCGTTCCAGTCAACACCTCTCTCTGCCTCTTGCTCTCTTCCTCTCTCCAACATCTTGTCTTCAACTTCCCTCATCTTCTCCTATCCTTTCGCTCCTCCCTCCGGCTTCCTCTCGCGGACGACTCGACTCCTCTGAACCCGTCCCTCCCTACGTCCAGTCGCTCCTCTCCCTTCCAAACGCACAATCATGGGTGCCTCCTTGTCCCGTTTATGGTCTCTGTTCTGGTCGAAGAAGGAGATCCGCATCTTGATTCTGGGCCTCGTATGTGAAACCTGGTTTGGCACTAGACGTCAACCTGCTAGCCAGTTCCGGGGCTGATCCACTCTTTGTTTTTTCTAGGATAACGCGGGAAAAACCACGCTTCTGTATAGATTGAAGGTATGGTTTGGCTTTGGTATCTTCAAATTCCTTCGTTTCGGCCGCTCACCAGATGTCCTCAAATAGATCGGCGAAGTCGTCACTACGATACCAACGATCGGTTTCAATGTCGAGTCTGTGACTTACCGGAATCTGAACTTCAATGTTTGGGTATGTCGTCGCAGGGGACGTTCTCCGATCCTCTCCATTAACGGTCGTTTGTGTTCTAGGATCTCGGAGGCCAAACATCCATCCGTCCCTACTGGCGCTGCTACTACGCCAACACTGCCGCCGTTATCTTCGTGATTGACTCGACGGATATCGAACGATTGGGCACGGCTGCGGACGAACTTGCCGCCATGTTGAATGAGGAAGAGCTTCGCGACGCCGCCCTCCTTGTTTTCGCCAATAAACAGGACCAGCCCGGTGCCAAAGGTGCAGGGGAAATATCAGAGGCCTTGAAGTTGGGGGAACTCCGCGACCGGAATTGGAGCATTGTCGCGTGCTCTGCTATCGATGGGAAGGGTCTGAATGAAGGCATGGATTGGTTGGTGGTGAGTGTCCTCCGCCCCTGGTGGTTACCTGGTGAATTACTGATCCTCTTCCTCCCTTCCAGCAAACTCTTCAAGCGGAGAACGCATAAGCGCAGGCGCCCTTGTGTCATGCTATAGATTTCTTTCATATAGTTTTTGATCGTCTTGCGAAGGACTCGGACATGCTTCGTGACCGCATCTGAGATGCCTTCCGTTTTACTTCCAGCCTCTACCGCCGTGGAGCTCATGTCGTTTATACTGTATACCTTTTTTCACCCGACGTTTTGTGGATCTACAATAATACATTAATTGATACAATGATTCAATGACTGGTTGCACGATCGGGAGTCTCATCTAGAAAGTTAGACCGGACCGATAGCATACTTGGGGTTTGGACGACTAATCGATATCATCGCCCAGCGCCTATCATTCCGCCTATCATACTATCACACGACCCCTGTAGATACCGTTGGCTCTGCCCTTCCTGGCCAGTCGCAGGCTGATCCATACAACCGGAAGTATATATTTTCGGGTCTTCCAACAATGTCCAGCTTCCAGCAACATTCATCCGACACTGTGTCTGCTCAAACCGGCTTATTCGTCAACCCCGCTTCAACATGGAAATCCCTCAAACCCAGATAGCCGCTGCCCTCCCATCAACCGGAGCGTCTCCCGAAGTCAGGCTCGAGATTCGCTCAGACTATCCCGTGCCAACCCCTGCGGAAGGAGAGGTGTTGGTCAAACTTGAATTCTCCGGGGTGTGTCATTCGGATGTACACAGTGTCCGCGGGGAGACCCCCATGTTGACGGATGTGGCGGGCCACGAGGGGGTGGGGAAAGTCGTGAAAGGTGAGGAGACATCTGATTTCACGAACTCGGGTGTCCCAGCGATCTGACCGTCGACTCGATTTAGTGGGCAGTGGGATCGATGAAGAAGAGTGGCTTGGCAGGAGAGTCGGCATTCGGTAGGTCTTGATTAACCCCCAGTTGGTATACATCTAGCTGTTGTTGACTAGAGGTCCGTGTGCAGTTGGCTCTACAGCTCCTGTCTGAATTGTGAGATCTGCGCCATCAACAACACAGCATGTCCTAATCAGAAGAACGCCGGTGCCGTAAGCGCAAAGAATATATAGCTTGCAGAGTAGTGTGGCTGACCATTTATAGAACGTTCCTGGTACCTTCCAGCGTAAGATTCACTCCCTGGATAGTGCATCATGATGTAAAGGTATTGACCGGCCCAGAATATATCGTCAGCCCGGCCGTCCATGTCACCAGAATCCCCGCCGAGTTATCGCCCGACGTAGCAGCCCCTCTACTATGCGGTAAGTCGTGGCACATCGGGTGCGCTATCACAGTACTAAGCATCGACAGCCGGCATTGCGATGTACTCGTCCATTATGAAAACTAAAACCCGTCCTAGAGATTGGATTGTTTTGCCTGGTGCAGGCGGAGGTCTCGGACATATGTAGGTTGCCACTCAGTCCCGGAACAGGCGCTGACGATGGCCAGGGGTATCCAGATTGCCGTAAAGAAGGGATTGAGAGTCATTGCCATTGACAGGTGCGCAGTAACTTACATAAATTCTCGAACGAGTACTCATAGTGTTCCAGTGGCGAGAAGAAGAAGCAGCTGTGTCTTTCCCTCGGCGCCACTTGCTTTTTCGACTACAAGGTTGACGACATAGAAAGCGCAGTCAAAGATCTTACCTCTGGACTGGGCGCCCACGCTGTCATCTGTACGGCCAATAGCGAACCAGCGTATACCCAGAGCATGCGCCTACTCCGTAGGCTAGGTGTGCTTGTCTGTGTCGGCATTCCGAGCGTACCGTTCAGGCTGCCGGCTACACCATTTGATATGATTGTTAAAGGTAAGAATGCAATAAGATATTCGATACTGGAGAAATCCCACTAATACTATGTAGGCTTAACAATTGTGGGCAATTCGGCCGGCACTGCGAAGGAAATGGACGAGCTGATGAAAATGGCCGTGGCGGGGGATGTAACTGCACACATTGAGTGTTACGACTTCGACTGTATCGAAGACGTGTTGCAGCGACTCGGACGCTCTGAGATTGATGGACGGGCGGTTGTGAAGATCCCCGAATGAGATATACTGCTACCCAGGCGAGGTACAGGTGAATAGTTAGTATGCGTCGGGATTATCCAACGGATGTGCCTGGAAGAGATTGTCCGTAGTATTTTTTGCAATTGTGGAATGAGAAAACAACAAGATACTAAAAGACGTTGAAGATTGGTTGTTTCGTAGTTTGGAGTGTGGTGGATTAACGTCGTCCAGATTGTAATAGTAAGCACGATTGCTAATGTTTTACGAAGCATCTACTGATATTACCAAGGGAGTTTGGATCCACTACCTAGGTGCTTCTGGGAGAAGAATACTCCCGTCAGAGATGATCTCGCAAGAGCCCGGTGGATGTAATGGCATTCTACTTGATTTTTTAGCAGTATGGACTATCACCAGGGCGTTATAGACACGGGCTTTCGGTCCAAAGCTTGAGAAAATACCCACAAGCCGAACGAGAACTATTGAAGACAATAGATAACTCTTCTAAAGGGCCTAGGTTCACTATATGAGCATGTAAGTGTTTGCAGTATTGTCTCTGATGCCACGGAAGCCGTTCCGAACTGGACTTACAAATGACCCAGCCTAGGCAACTCTGTTCGGAAGGCAAACAACTCGGCACTTTAGGATTCCAGACCGGCAGACCTTATGTTTATCTAAGTGTTCATAGGCTGTAAAATAAAAATAAATCAAATAGTCCGGCAGGCCGGGTAATCGGGATCGCCCAGCCGGAAGGCGACGGTTACGCCACGAGATCTGATAATGGTTCCCGACTCACCCTGTGCCGGTTCCTGTCCGCGCCAACCACCGGTAAGGCTAGGCTTAGGTGGCTTCCCGAAAGTCTGCCCCAAATGATCCTGGGGACTGATGCCGTACCTGTAAGAACGGCAGCACGATGGTGACAGGTGGTGATGGCAGTCCGGACCGACCTCCTACCGTCATGTCCAAACGGATAACTTCCATACCCACCGGCCAGAAAGTTCTCAGGCGCAGAACGTACCAATAGCTACCCTCTAGGGTCCAGGGTGCTGACCCGCCGCGCTATCCTTACACGTCCCCTATCGACCTCTCATGGGTTGTGAAACATGCAGTGGGACGAACATGGACTACATATCCACTCCTCAACCATCGATCGAAGAAAAGAAGCCGATACCCGGTGGCTTTCCTTATCTTCTGCGTGATATTCTACCATGATTACGAGACATCTTGGCTCTGTGCTGCTTGCCCCTCGATGCTGTCAGTACTCCACTCACGGGTACTCGGCCCAGCAACGCGACAAGCCACGAATACTCACCATGAAAGCCACCGGGTATCTCACTCCATACCCGATAGGGTCTCATATAAAACGCGGTGTACGCCCGCTGGAGGGGTACCTGAGGTGTTGTGAATGAGGAGTCTATTTTGTACGGTTTCTTCTCTCAACTGGCATCGCAATCATCATGGAGAAGAACTTCGACCTCTCAGACGACTCTTCCAAGTCACCAATACCTGAAGCACAAAGCCATGAGACTCTGGCTGTCCCGAAATTTAACATCCGTGAAGCGTCAAGTGCGGAAACCCTCGCCGCCTCTCATGCTGACGCTTCTCCCGGCAAAGATGTCGAATGGCACATGACTCCACAAGTGATCCGACAACAGGAACGTGAAACGGCTGCCGGATTCAAGAAACGGGAGCTCGGCGTGACGTGGGAAAATCTAAGCGTGGACGTTCTTGCCGCCGAAGCCGCCGTCAAGGAGAACCTCTTCTCCCAGTTCAACGTCCCTCAATTGATCAAGGACTGGCGCCGAAAGCCTCCCATGAAGTCTATTTTGTCCGACAGTCATGGTTGTGTGAAACCTGGAGAAATGCTTCTGGTCTTGGGACGACCGGGATCAGGTTGCACTACCTTACTCAAGCTCCTCACCAACCGCCGCAAAGGATACCATACCATCAGAGGTGATGTGCGGTTCGGAAACATGACCCATGACGAAGCCGTACAATACAAGTCTCAGATCGTGATGAACACCGAAGAAGAATTGTTCTATCCCCGGTTAACCGTGGGCCAGACCATGGATTTTGCCACGAAGCTTAAAGTCCCGTCCCATCTTCCTGATGGTGCGAAGTCCGTGGAGGAATATACCGCCGAAACCAAACAATTCCTCCTAGAGTCGATGGGCATTTCCCATACTGCCGACACAAAGGTAGGAAACGAATTTGTTCGTGGTGTCTCCGGTGGCGAGAGGAAGCGTGTATCTATCATTGAAGTTCTTGCTACCAAGGGCTCAGTGTTCTGTTGGGATAACAGCACGCGAGGCCTTGATGCGAGTACTGCTCTGGAATGGGCCAAGGCTCTTCGAGCCATGACCGACGTCCAAGGGCTCTCCACGATTGTGACCCTTTACCAAGCAGGAAATGGCATCTACAATCTTTTCGATAAGGTATTGGTACTGGATGAAGGAAAACAGATATATTATGGGCCTGCCGCTTCAGCAAAACCATTCATGGAAGAATTAGGCTTTGTGTATAGCGATGGAGCAAATATAGGTACGAAGTTCCAATCTCTACCGCGCAAACACAGCGCTGACCAGCTGATACAGGTGATTTTTTGACGGGTGTGACTGTTCCAACTGAGAGAAAGATCCGGCCTGGATATGAACACACGTTCCCCAGAAATGCCGATGCTATCATGGCGGAGTATAAAAATTCGCCTTTGTATACGCACATGATTTCGGAGTACGATTACCCCAACTCTGATGCTGCAAAAGCGAGAACAGAAGATTTCAAAGAGTCAGTTGCTTTTGAAAAAGCCAAATATCTACCGAAAAACACCACGCTTACTACGGGCTTCGGCACACAACTCTGGGCCTGCACTCTCCGTCAGTATCAGATTCTGTGGGGTGAAAAATCGACCTTTTTGATCAAACAGGTTCTGTCTTTGGTTATGGCCCTGATTGCTGGATCTTGCTTCTATAATTCCCCAGATTCTTCTGCCGGGCTTTTTACTAAAGGTGGTGCCGTTTTCTTCTCGCTTCTGTATAACTGCATTGTGGCCATGTCCGAAGTTACCGAGTCCTTTAAGGGGCGTCCTGTGTTGGTTAAGCATAAAGGATTTGGATTATATCACCCTGCTGCCTTCTGTCTGGCCCAAATTACCGCCGACTTTCCCGTCCTCTTGTTTCAATGCACGATCTTCGCTATCGTGATGTACTTCATGGTTGGTCTGAAGGTGGATGCAGGTGCTTTCTTCACGTTCTGGGCCATTCTCTTCACTACGACCTTGGTAAGTCGGACAGAACACCATCCGTGTACATCATGAGACTGACTATAGTTAGTGTATCACTGCTTTGTTCCGATTCTGTGGCGCTGCTTTCAGTAGCTTTGAGGCTGCCTCGAAGATTTCTGGGACTGCAGTCAAGGGAATCGTCATGTATGCCGGTTATATGATCCCCAAGCCCCATATCAAAAATTGGTTTCTGGAACTATACTACACAAATCCATTTGCGTACGCGTTCCAGGCTGCGTTGTCGAACGAGTTCCATGATCAAGTCATCCCCTGCGTTGGTAACAACCTCATTCCCAGTGGGCCCGGCTACGAGAACGTCAGCTCTGGCAATAAGGCATGTGCCGGAGTTGGTGGTGCATTGCCCGGAGCCGACTATGTGACTGGTGACCAGTACCTTGGGTCGCTGCATTACAAGCACTCGCAGCTCTGGCGAAACTACGGCGTCGTCTGGGCGTGGTGGAGTTTCTTCGCCGTCGCCACGATCATTTGCACTTGTTTCTGGACTGCCGGTGCTGGGAGCGGCGCAGCTCTCCTCATTCCCCGCGAGAAGCTGAAGAAACACCAGCGTGCAGCTGACGAGGAGTCCCAGGTCAAGGAGAAGGAGCAGACGAGAGGACCTGCAGCGGGTGAATCGACTGCACAGGACGACAACCTTTCCCGCAACACGTCCATCTTCACCTGGAGGAATCTCAAATACACTGTCAAAACACCTACTGGTGACCGCCTCTTATTGGACAATGTCCATGGCTGGGTCAAACCAGGTATGCTGGGGGCTTTGATGGGCTCTTCGGGCGCAGGAAAGACCACTTTGCTCGATGTTCTGGCCCAACGGAAGACCGAGGGTACGATCAATGGGTCTATCCTTGTCGATGGACGGCCCCTACCTGTCTCGTTCCAAAGAATGGCAGGATACTGTGAGCAGTTGGATGTTCATGAACCGTATGCTACAGTGCGCGAAGCCTTGGAGTTCTCTGCATTACTGCGGCAGCCACGGACCACTCCCAGGGAAGAAAAGCTGAAGTATGTCGATACTATCATCGACCTATTAGAGCTTCATGACCTTGCAGATACTCTGATTGGTACTGTTGGAAATGGTCTCAGTGTCGAGCAAAGAAAGCGTGTGACTATTGGTGTTGAGCTCGTTTCCAAACCGAGTATATTGATCTTCTTGGACGAGCCTACTTCCGGTCTGGACGGACAGTCAGCATATAACACCGTTCGGTTTCTTCGGAAGCTGGCTGATGTTGGCCAAGCTGTCCTTGTCACCATTCATCAGCCGTCTGCTCAGCTGTTTGCGCAGTTTGACACCCTTTTGCTTCTCGCTCGCGGAGGCAAGACGGTGTATTTTGGCGACATTGGTGATAATGGACATACCATCAAGGAGTACTTTGGCAAATACGGAGCGCAGTGTCCCGTGGAGGCCAATCCCGCCGAATTCATGATTGACGTTGTGACCGGCGGTATCGAGAGTGTGAAGCACATGGACTGGCACCAGGTCTGGCTTGAGTCCCCGGAGCATACGCGGATGCTTCAGGAACTCGACCATATGGTTGAGGACGCTGCCTCCAAGCCCCCTGGAACGGTTGATGATGGGTTCGAATTCTCGATGTCTCTTTGGGAGCAGACGAAGATTGTGACTCACCGCATGAATGTGGCGCTCTTCCGCAACACGAACTACGTGAATAACAAGTTTATGTTGCACATCATCTCTGCCCTTTTGAACGGATTCTCCTTCTGGAGAGTCGGACCCAGCGTGTCTGCTCTCAACTTGAAGATGTTCACGATCTTCAACTTTGTCTTCGTGGCGCCGGGTGTCATAAATCAGCTCCAGCCCCTGTTTATCCAACGGCGGGACATCTACGACGCCCGAGAGAAGAAATCCAAGATGTACTCGTGGGTGTCGTTCGTGATCGGGCTGATCGTGTCCGAGTTCCCGTACCTGTGCGTGTGCGCGGTGCTCTACTTCCTCTGCTGGTACTATTGTGTCAAGCTGCCGTACAACTCCAACAAGGCAGGGGCGACTTTCTTCATCATGCTGATCTACGAGTTCATCTACACGGGGATTGGGCAGTTTGTGGCGGCGTACGCGCCGAACCCCACGTTTGCGGCGCTAGTGAACCCGCTGATTATCAGCACCCTGGTTCTGTTCTGTGGGATTTTTGTGCCGTACACGCAGTTGAATGTGTTCTGGAAGTACTGGCTGTACTACTTGAACCCGTTCAACTATGTGGTGTCGGGGATGCTGACGTTCGGGATCTGGGACGCGAAGGTGATGTGCAACGAGGACGAGTTTGCGTGGTTTGACCCGACGAATGGAACCTGTGGGGAGTACCTGGCAGAGTACATGCGCGGCGACGGCTGGCGGATTAATCTGACCAACCCGGATGCCACTTCGGCATGCAAGGTGTGCCAATACACTCAGGGGAGCGACTTCCTGACCACACTGAACATCAATGACTACTATTACGGGTGGCGGGATGCGGGAATCACGGTGATCTTCGCGATCAGTGGGTATGCACTGGTGTTTGGACTGATGAAGCTGCGAACGAAGGCGTCGAAGAAGGCGGAGTGAATGAAGCTTCTTCTCATTCTTTCTGCTATGTTCATCTTGACTCTAGCGTTGCATGATAGACTGATACCGATAGATGTTATAGACCATATCTAAGTATAGAAGAGGTGAAATGCAGATAACTAGTTATACAACTGCTGAGTCAGGTATACTTTGAGGGATCTCGGCCAATGGGCGAGAGTGTGCCGGGATGCGGGCCGCTGATTGGCCGGCGCGGGCACCACCACATGGCAGCAAACGAAACGCTGACTTGTCCGTCCGAAGTATATACTCCTGTACAACTTTCGTCCTGCCGCAATGGGAATCCGTGGCTCTCTCAACCCAATGGCAATGATCGTCTCGCTCAGTGTATCCTCCCGTCTGCAGCTCCCCCCATGTGTCTCCCTGATAGGGCCTGACGACAGTCTCCCGTGGGTGCGCTCTGAGGATCCCCCGACTACTGCCCTGTGCAGCACTGGGGTCGATTGATTGAAGAAGACGCCCTGCCCCTCATGCCCCTCCATCCTGGTCTTCTGCTCTCGTTCATCTCTTCTTCTTTTCTTCTCGACCACTTCTGGAGAAGTTCTGCCTCTTCTCCAACCCTCCCAATTGCACCATGACCACTCTTCCGACTCCCCTGGACTCCATGCTGGACGCCGTGGATCGCATGCATCTATACATCGCAGGCACCGCTTTATGTGTCTGCGCCTTGATCGCCACAGTCCTCCTCCTGTCTTACCAGAAGGACAAGATTAACTACAACAGCGGCGTATTTACATACCTCAAGTTCATCTACTCCACCTTCCTCAAACCCCATGAGAAAGGCGGTGATAGCCAGCAGGACGCTCTCGAGAGTTTCTACAAGACACAGGCATGTCTTGCTGTCTCTGTGACCTTTTACACCACCAATTGACCAATTCCCAGGCAGGAGTATACGATGTCACTCGCAAACGACTGCTCTGCGGTCGCGAAGACATGCTGGGACTTGTCGCCGCTCAACTCAAGCACAAGGTCGAAAGTAAAGAGATTAAAGCCGGAAAGCCCATCTGGGTTGATGTAAGCCCCATTTTTCCTTATCCTTGAGGAACTTGAATCCTAACCCGTACAGATTGGTGGAGGAACTGGGTGAGCACCGACGGCTTCTAACCACATAACCCACGTACCGTCCTAATAAAATCCCCAGATACAACATCGAAGCCATGTCCAGGTTCCTTGCCGTCGATAAATTCTTCTCTCAAGTCTACCTGGTTGACTTCTCTCCCTCACTGTGCGAGGTTGCCCGCGAACGCTTCCAACGTCTGGGATGGAAAAATGTCACCGTTGTCTGCCAGGATGCTCGGTCATTCCGCTTGCCAGACGGCAGCGTGGATCCTGGTACCAAGAATCCTGGTGCGGATATCATCACCATGAGCTATAGCCTGTCCATGATCCCAGGTGAGTGACACACCGACTACGACATTGTTACCAGAGACTCATTCCCTTCAGACTACTACAGTGTTGTTGACTCCCTAACCTCTCTTATGAAGCCATCCGGTCTGTTGGGCGTGTGCGATTTCTATGGTATGCCCCAAGGATACGCTGGACCATCAGAAGCTGACCCCATCAAGTTCAAAGCATCGTTGACGTTTCTTCCCGCAACTACATCGGCGGTGCCTTCAACCGCCATGTGAACTACCTGAGCCGTGTTTTCTGGCGTGCGTGGTTCGACGTGGATCGTGTTAGCCTCGAAGCAGCCCGCAGAGACTACCTGGAGTACCGCTTTGGAACCGTCATCTCCGCCAGCGAGAGGAATTACCTCCTTGGAGGGATCCCCTACTACATCTTCATCGGCTGTACCAAGGACATCTCATCCGCCCAGTCTGGCCAAGATGCCATCGAGAAGCTGGATGCTTCGTTCACGGAATCCCCGTACCTGTCACCCGCCAAACACCGTCACGAGGTGGAAACAGCCATTGCGTCCAGTACCCAGGAAGTTCGATCCAAAGCTTACGAGTCAGCTGTCATCAACCTGGGCTCTAACCTCCCGCTCCCATCGTCTTTCTACCAAAACCACCACTATCGGATCTTCTACAACGACCTGCTTCCCAAACACACTCAGTTCCAGAACGAATACATCTACGCATTCAACTGGGAAGATCCGCGGGTTGATCACCAACTCCTAGACATCAAGCATGACGACGTCATCCTGGCCATCACCAGCGCCGGCGACAACATCCTGGACTACCTTCAGAAGAGCCCTCGTCGTGTCCACGCCGTCGACCTGAACCCCAACCAGAACCACCTGCTCGAGCTCAAGGTCGCCAGCTTCATCGCCCTGGGCCACCGCGATGTGTGGAAGATCTTCGGTGAGGGAAAGCATGCTGAGTTCCGCCAGCTGCTCATTGACAAGCTGAGCCCCCACCTCTCCAGCCAAGCCTTCCAGTACTGGCTTGAACACACCCAGATCTTCACCTCGTCTTACAGCAGAGGTCTGTACGAGACCGGTGGGTCCCGTCACGCCATCAAGATGGTCCGCTATCTGTTCAAGGTCTTCGGACTGGAGGGCCAGGTGCGCAAGCTGTGCGAGGCCCAGACCTTGGCCGAACAGCGCGCGATTTGGCCCAAGATCCGCTCCGTCTTGATGAGCAAGCCTCTGCACTGGGCTGTTGTCGGAACGGAATGGTTTGCCTGGAAGGCCGCCGGTGTGCCCCGGAACCAGCGCAATATGATCCTCGACGATTATTACAAGCGCAACGGCCTGAACCCGAACATGAAGCAGGCGAAAGACATCAGCGGCCAGTCGATCTGGGAGTACGTGGTGGATACGTTGGATCCGGTCGTCAAGGAGACGATGATCAGCAACGACAATTATTTCTACTACCTGTGTCTGCAGGGCCAATTCTCCAGAAGGTACGTACCGCCAATTGCAAAGCTCAGTCGACTCCTCTGTCTGACAGACGCTAGATGCCACCCCGCCTACCTATCCCCCAAGGCCCACGTGAAGCTTTCCTCCCCCGGTGCTTTCGATGGTCTCCGGATCCATACCGACGAGATCAACGAGGTGATCAAGCGCCTCACTCCCAAGAGTCTTACCATCGCGGTTGTAAGTATCCTGTCGTCAGGTTACCCAGCGTCCGACACTAACTCCCAACAGGTCATGGACTCCATGGACTGGTTCGACCCCGAAGGTAGTGATGCGTCGGTCCAGGCGCAGAAGCTGAACCACGCTTTGAAACTGGGTGGTCGGATTCTCCTCCGCTCCGCCAGCATCGAGCCGTGGTATGTGAAGAACTTCGAAGAGAACGGCTTTACCGCGCGTCGTGTCGGTGCCCGATTCCCGGGAACTTGCATTGATCGGTCAGTACCCAATTCTTCCCTGTATCTTTCTTTGCCGGCATGCGACTGACTCCTGCAGTGTGAACATGTACGCGTCGACCTGGATCTGCACAAAGACAAAAGAGCTCGAGCCCGAACGCCCCGCGGCTGATCGGTCCATTTCCTCCCTATCACTGAGTGATGGCAGCAGCAAGCGGTCGAGCGTGGACCATCTAGAGATATGATGCGGTCGTTTTGTGTTTTCCCTCTGGTCTTTGATGATGTGCTATTTTTGTTGTGTTTTGTTTATTTGGCGAGTTCGAGTGTTTCCCTGTTAGCTTCAAGTGATTTACCACGACCCTGAAACCTGTACATACGGACGATGATATCCATGAAAAGTCGCGTGGACAACCTTCACAGCAATTTGGTCTATTCCAGCTAAGCATACACAGTCATACCATACACCTCGGACCCACTTCTAATCAACATAGTCCCCTAGAACAACGCAAGAGAAAGGAATAGAAAAAGCAAACAAGACTAAAAAACTCTGTACAAGGGGAAAAATATGCTGGAGCTCATGAAGTCAAGTCAAGTTAGTCAGTTGGTCTCACGACCGGTCGTCAAAAAAGTAATTAAGCTTGTTTCTCGTTCTCCTCGCGCTCCCTTGGTACCGCCACCACAGGGCAGGTTGCCACTGACAGGACAGATGGAGGAAATAGGTACAAAGGATTCAGACGTAGACAGGGTTCATATGAGGACGCGGAACATGTTGCTCGTCCTCGGACATGGGTGGGATCGGCGGGACCGTCTACGAACGGCCGTATCTGGTCTTTCCGAACGAGAACGGCACATAGCGGTACTTGATCATGTGCTGGATTTGTCGTCGCACTGGAGACACGCCATCGGTTAGCCGGGTGGTGGTCGTCCGGAGGGAAAAGCAGCAGGACTTACTGGTCAGGCAGAACAGGAGAACCCAGTAGACGACCAGGACGGGCCAGAACACGGGGATGTCGAAGACCGAGAGCCAGCTGCAGACGAAGGCGATGGCGATGGCGCGGGTGGCCGAGTGCCAGAACTTGAACTCGGGCAGACGGCGGATGAACGGGCGGAACTCGTCGTCCTGCTTGGTAGGCAGGCTCGCGGCGGCGTCGCCGTCCTCCAGACCCTCATCCTGCGTCAGGGAGGGGTCGAACTTGGGCTGCAGGAAGAGGAGGAAGAGGTTCAGGAGGTAGATGCCGAGGGTGTAGGCCACTGTTTTGCGTTGCCGTCAGTCTTGGGTCTTCATTCATTTGCGAGTCATGTGCGCCATTCGTATTGGGCGGCAGTGGCAACGCTGCCTCTGGAAATGAAGGTGTACGCACCGATGTACCATCCCTGAGCCAGGATAATCCGCAGGAAGAAGATGAGGAGCAGAACCACGGTGCCGATCCAACGATAGGCTGTGAACGGAGTCGAGGCGTCCAGATACGTTTGGTATTGCTGCGCAGCCGCTGGTTAGGATTTGCGTTGACAATGAGAAGCACCCTTGAAGGGACATGTATGGATTGGCTTACTCTCGCGAGCTTCGAGGTCTGCGCCGTGACCGCGGTAAACGGGGTCTGCTCGGGCTCGGGAACGTCCATTGTGAGGGAGGTGAGCAGGATAAGAGCCGGGAAAACGGATGGGAAGTAGTCAGAACGACAGCTGGGGTTCCTCCGCAGTGTCTATACACTGATTTGGTGGTCCGGGAGGGAGGGAGCGTCGGAAGAGTGGGATGGGACTGAAGATAAGTTGGATGTCCGTGTTTGGCGTATGAAAAGTGTCCACTGCGGACGGGCCTGGCGCTAGTCCTGGTTGGGACGCACCAGCCACATGGGTTATCACGTGAGTGGAGGGTTAGTAATGGGCCAACATACTGAGGATGAGCTGGCTAACTGACAATCATACTTACATTGCCAGTCTTAGGTACATATAAAAGCTCCTAAATATGGCTCACGTGTGCGGGCCTTCTTATTAACCCAAGATTGATTCTTCTTCAAAGTGCCATAAGAAGAAATCACTGTAGAATATATACTTCAGTTATACTCCAGACATGTGTGAAGGTGAGCTTGTTCCAGTTATTCCTAGGAGCCCTGCTCTTATGGAGTGTCTTCAAATCTTACCCAACTGCCAATCAGATGATTTCCCAGATTCCCGAAAGACATCCTCAACAAATTCAAGGTCCTCTCTAATGCCTCCGGGCAAAACCAACCTCGCAATTGATTCTTTGAGGTTATGGGGCTGGCGACGGTATTTCCCTTCAACAGGAAGTTGTATGTGGTGTTTCAAGCCAGAACCCCCGGCTTGACACAGGAAAACTGGCTGAGTAAACGTTCATCCGCGGGTTGATACATGCGACTTCAACTGAGAGTAGTTGTATATTGAGAGTCACGTGCGCCTGCGCCTTGCCTCGGAACAGAGCGGTTGTTTTCGGCTGCGGGGAGCGTCATAAACATCGGACTCCAAACATGCTACGACCACCTCCGTTCTCTCCTCCATCTCTCTCCCGGCCCTCCTCCATCGTCAATTGACCCCTCTCGCCATCATGTTCGCCCGACAGTGCTCTCGTCTCGTCTCGTCTCGCACCGCCGTCCCCTTGACCTCGTTCCTCTCCCGTGCGAGACCCTACTCCTCCGCTACCGCGGCCTACGAGCATATCCTCACCTCCACCCCGAAACCCGGCGTTGGACTGAGTGAGTCCCTGTCGCCCACCTGTCACCCAGCCATGGGATACCAAAACCCCATACTAATCCAACCCAGTCACATTGAACCGGCCCAAGGCCCTCAACGCCCTCTCCAGTCCCCTCTTCACCGAAATCAACGATGCGCTCTCCAAATACGACGCCGACAAGGACATCGGCGCGATCATCATCACCGGAAGTGAAAAGGCCTTTGCTGGTATTTCACCCCCACCTCCACCGATGTACAGGGACAAAGCTAATTACCCCCCAGCTGGCGCCGACATCAAGGAAATGGCCCCCCTGACCTTCTCCGCCGCCTACTCCAACAACTTCATCGCCCCCTGGTCGCACCTGGCCAACAACATCCGCAAGCCCGTTATCGCCGCCGTCTCCGGCTACGCGCTCGGCGGCGGCTGCGAACTCGCCCTCATGTGCGACATCATCTACTGCACCGCGACCGCCACCTTCGGCCAGCCCGAGATCAAGCTCGGCGTCATCCCCGGCGCGGGCGGCTCCCAGCGACTTACCCGGGCCGTGGGCAAGAGCAAGGCCATGGAGCTGATCCTCACGGGGAAGAACTTCAGCGGCACGGAGGCCGGTCAGTGGGGCGTGGCTGCCAAGGTCGTCGACGGCGGAAAGGACGAGCTCCTCGAGGCGGCGCTCAAGACTGCCGAGACTATCGCTGGATATAGTCGTGTGGCGGTGGTTGCCGGTAAGGAGGTGGTCAACAAGAGCCAGGAGCTCTCGTTGAGAGAGGGTGTCGAGTATGAGAGACGCTTGTTCCATGGGTTGTTTGGAAGTAAGGATCAGAAGATCGGTAGGTTTCCTTTGCCGCTCTTGGAGTATAATGTGTTGATGCTTATGTGTGACACAGGCATGACTGCGTTCGCTGAGAAGAAGAAGCCGGAGTGGTCGCATGAGTAATGGTGGCTGGAAAATTGGATATACCTGGGGAGTTAGTTAAATGATCTATACCTGATTTCTGGCCAGTCGTCAGCGGGAAGTTGTGAACATGCAATAGACAGGCGTAACTGCGTCACTCGTATTATAGTATGTACACATTATATTAGGCATATGTTCAGGAGGAAGTAGTATTACAGTCGTCAATCGGACGGTCATGAATAGACCACCTCCGATTGCGAAGCATCCGCCGCAGCCGCCCTCTGCGCCTGATACTCCTGGACCACGCTTCCCTCGATGGTCTCGTCGAAGACATCGACCTGCGTGCTGGCGAACTTGCGCGCGCTGACCTTCCGCTCGAAGAGCAGGTCCAGCTCGGCGAAGGACCTCCCGTTTGGCTCCGGCACGCGGAAGAAAGTATATACAATGCAAAGGAAGCAGATGCCGCCCCAGAAGAAGCCGGCGTAGTTGCCCCAGTTCCAGGCGCCGGGGTTCAGCATGTACGGCGTCAAGACACCGCAGACGATGGCGACGACGTTGTACAAACAGCGCCCCAGGACGACGGTCTTGATCTGCAGCCGGCGCGTGGAGAGCTCGGCCACGATCGAGTACGCCACCGTCCCCACCGTCAGCTGGTAGAACAGGGCCCAGATGAGCATCATGGAGCCGGTGGCGAGGGAGGCCTGGTCGCGGTGCGCATCCGGCACTAGACCCAGGAAGCCCATGACCAGCAACATGACGCAAAGCCCACACAACCCCCAGAAGTACAGGGTGCGGCGGCCGAGGCCCAGCGTCATGAGGAACCACGCGCCGAACACGCCCAGCATGTTGATGCCGTACTGGCCCATGGCGAAGGCGTAGGCGTTGGAGGTGGCCAGGCCGGCCTGTTCGAGGAAGTAGGTCGAGTAGTTGGAGAAGGAGTTGCCGCTGAGGTTCTGGATGGCCCAGACCATGCAGACGATCTCGGTGCGGCGCTTGTCGGTACCCTTGAAGCAGTCCCAGTAGCTGGCGCCACTGGTGATCTGCTTCTCCAGCGCGGTGGTGTGGACCATCATGGCGATGGTCTCATCGGCGTCGAAGTCGGTTTCGCGGTTGACGCTGGTCAAGCGGAGTAGGGCCTTTTTGGCGTCCTCGGTGCGGCCTCGTCGGACGAGCCACCACGGTGATTCCGGCGCAAGGAGGATGCCGATGAACAGCGGCAGGGGCCACATCCACTGCAGACCATAGGGGATCCGATAGGCCCATTGGTCATCGCGGTTGATCATGGACTTGATCACGCCGACGCCGATAAGCTGACCAAGACCCCAGCAGAAATTGACGTAGGTCGTGAGATATCCGCGCAGCGCCACGGGACAGACTTCGGAGGCGTAGGTGATGGTTAGCGTCTGGAAGACACCCCAGGGGATACCGGCGAGGATTTCGGCCGCCAGGAGGGCTTGGACGTTGGGAGCGGTGAAAAAGATGGAAATCCAGGCGGTTAGGAGAACTAGACAGGCCATGATGGTGTAGCGGTATCCGAAGCGCTCCGAAGCCCAGCCATTGATGAAGAGACCAATGATTTCTCCCACGTATGCGCCGTTACTCAGACCTGCTTGCCACTGTTGAGAGGTTAATGATGTTTCACACCACAGGGAGATGAAGTGGGAGGAAGACATACCCGCGCCGGCACTTGGTAGGATCCATCCGGCATTAGTTCGCCATATTTACGGTTGAACTGGGGAAAGGCGTAGAAATTGTTGACCAAGCTGATATCGTATCCTTCCATAGCAATACACGTGGAGATCAGAATACTCCACGCCACGGCCTTGGGGTAGAGACGAATGCCCTGAAACAGGGTCATCTGCCGTTCCTTATCGGTAGCGGCCTTTGCATTTTGGACGATCCTCGCGACTGAACTGGTCGAATTCTGCCGGGGCTGCGAGTCATTCGGGGGAGTTTGCGTCGCGGGTTCGACCGACGCAATGGCGTCCTGGGCCTTGACGGAAGCCATGAGGGTAGGAGTTGGCCCAGTGGACGCAGGTAAACCAAGAACGGACAATTAGACAAGGGGGTGGAAGACAAGAATGGTGAGGCGGACGGTGGTTGAGGGCAAAGAGATTGCGCGGGTGGGACAGAAAAATTTATGGCCCAGCGGGGCCGTCTTGTCAGGCCCTTTTTGACCCTCCCCACTTCCCCTGGAGGGTCAACACCCTCGTAAAAAGCCCAGGAATAGACCAGGATCCTGGTATGAACTCTAGAAAATAGGCGGCATCGTGAGAGAGCCAATTGACTGGGTAGAGGGAAAGCTTCGTCGCACGAGACCCGATGGATGCGGGGAAGCGATGGAGTCCATTCCGTCGCGAAGGGCAGATCAGCCAAGCCATTAGCAGGTCAAGAAATATCTGGCTCAATCATGGAAGGGCTCGCTATGGGGTAGTCTTGGATTCAGTATCCTTCGTGGGGTGCTCGTAGACAAGATTGTTTCTGTCTATCTTCGAGACATGCAGGTCTGCTCCAATTAGGGCTGACATTCCTCCTTACTCATCGACACATTCCGGCAGATGTTTGCAGATCGTTGCATCTTACCTAGATGCGTACGACGTACTTTATCGAAGAATGTAATGCAAAGTACGTAGTATCCACGCCGATGCAGAGATAGTTGGTTGGTTAACCGTCGCACGTCGTCCCCCTTACGCGCAGCTTTCTTTGCGCATCTTGTACTTTCGATGGCGCGGCCCCTAAAGACGGAGGGACACTTCCGCCCGTTGAGCTAGATTTTTTTTTTCCTGCAATACTATCTGACGTAGTCGACAGATCACAAAAGCCTAACTCAATGACATGTTTCGTAGTAAACTACTCGGTGGTAGGAGTATGTACTTAACCTCTCGAGGATACAGCCGTGACATCTCAAGGAGAATGTTTTGGGCAGCCGTATGGTAAGGGTAGTGCGCCTGGAGCCTCATCAAGTCGGTGAAGCCCATCGATAGAGACTAAAGTAAGCCAGAATCATTGGACCGTGAAAAACCCGCCTAATCATCCATCGGTTGAGATGAATCGCAAGAAGAGTCTTGACTTTTGCCCAATCATTCCGAGGGGAATGCCACAAGTTCTGGGAAGAATTTTAGACTCCCAATAATGACCATCTTCAAGGGTGCCTCTGCAAAATGATAACATCAGCAACGCGAACAATATTCTGAAAACTATCAACCATGTTGGCCAGAAGTTAGAAGTTACCATGGCTATCATTGAAAGGGATTGTCGAGCTAACACATAGAACCGAATCATTCGATTCATATTCGATGGGAAAGAACCAAGAAGCTAAAAGACATCGACACTCGCATATTTGCTATTCTGTAACTAGAGATGGTAGGTTCATGACTCGTGAGCCGCCCCGGGCCGGTTCGTCCTTTGGTTTCCGTTATTGTCGAGGCCCAAAATGCACTTATGATGGTGTGATTGCGCGATCATAAGCCAAGGTAGAGGTGTCCAGCTCATCCCTACTACTAAGTATGGTCCAGACACCAGATCAATTGTCATGTGTACAAAAAGGCATCCGCTTGTGCCCAGTTTCCGCCCCAGCAGTAGTCGAGGACGACGATCCTTATTCTTTCGAGATAAGCCGATCGTAGATAGATACATGAAGCAGGTGACTCATTCAGCCTCACATCAGAGCAATGTTGGTTTGCGGTATGCGTATCTGCAGTTATACTCGTACTCATTGGAACGTATTTTGTTGGGCAGAATCAGATGCTATCCGGCCAATAAGCAATCTAACGACCAACAACGCGAGTCATACTGATCATCGATTGATGCCTAAGCGACTCGGACCGTCAGTTCTAAACCATATCTCATTTGGGTCCAAAGAGATGATATGCAGCGGCAACGGCCATAGTGCTGGATGGGTGAAAAGTGGTACAAAGTTATTGGCCGCACTCCACACCGCTCCACTTTGCGGTTCAGATGTCGATGTCAAACGCCAGCCTCGCATGCTGCATCATGCATGACAAAATTGGCCAGCACACATGAACCCTTACCAGGGGCTGTATTTGAACCACTGATATCCCTGGTATGGCCTGAACTGGCGAAATGTCAACTCTGGTTCATCAATAACCTCCATTCGCCGCCCACCCGTAGTATAAGTGGCCTGGAGTGCCCTCAGACCGCTAATAAATTTGCAGCGAATGGGAGGCGTTTTCTCGCGTTGGGTCGAATTTCATATGCATCTGTATGTGATTCCTTCCACTTTCTTCCTACGATGCCTCTGTATATTGCAGTCGATTGAGTCACTGTAGGGTGGCACTCGAAGTTGTTTGGCCTGCGGCAATATGCACCTATGTTCGATGGCTGGCTGGAATGATTTTGTGTTGCAAATGGAGGCTTTTTCCTTGGAAATGGGGGGCTATGGAGTCTGCGACATCGCGGCGTTGAGGCAAATTCTGGAGGATAAATAGAAGCATGAAACCCCAGGGAGCAATTCCACAGTTCATCCAACGACACATTCGTATCCTCTCAAAATTTTCTCTCCATCCAGCTGCTACTCTGACTCTTTACCCAAGCCATTGTCAGACACGCAAACATAACGATGGGGTCTCATAGCAGTTTGGACACAAAGGTAATCCGGGAATTTATGGAGAATTGGCCCATAGAGCGTGAATTCTATGAGAGGATTGCAGACAAGGCCACAAAGATTTGTAAGTTAGCCACTTCCAAAGCTGGTGTCAAGGCCATATCGTACTGCCGAGCGAAGGAGGGCAAGAGTCTGGAGGCGAAACTCCATGCGCGGCAGCAAGAACGGGGCCGTCCATACGAGAACGTCAACGAGATAAAGAAGAATATTCCAGATTTAGCAGGTGTCCGTGTCGCCATCAATTATCCTGCGCAAAGGGGGGTTGTTGGCGATATCATCAAGGCCTCGTTCAATGTGGTGGAGGTCAAACCGATCTTTGATGTCGACGAAGAAGCGCCACAGAAGTCCGGTGATAGCAGCGACACCCAGAGTCCACCCTTGCCCTTGTGGGGGAGCGATAAGGGAGTTTTCCCCGGGTATTGTGCCGACCATTATCGGGTGCATCTTAAGCCTGAAGACGTACCTATGGGGTCGAGATGGGACATCGGCAGAATCGAGATACAAGTCGTGACTACTGTGCGCGACGTATGGGCCAAGGCGGGACACGACACAATCTATAAGAAGCTTTCGTTGGCGACTGAACAGGAACGGCTGATTCTAAACTGGCTGAGCAAGGTCACGTATATGGCTGAATGTCTGCTGAACCAGTTACACGAGTGTCGAGAATACAACGGGCCCTTCCAGACGGACCTTGACCTGGGACTATACCTCACACATTGGATGGAGCATATGACCACCCGGGGGTCAAAGGATCTGGGTGACGTGAAATGTCTCTGGAAACTCCTGAATGTCGTGGATATGAACGGACCCAATACTTTCCAAAATACTTTGAAGGACATGGACTTCGCCGATTCTGAAAAGAGCGAGTACAACAAGATTTCGCAAAAATTTGCGCCCCTCAACATGACAGTAGTCGACTTTGTTATGGATCAGATCGTCCATCTCCATCCAGTTCAGGAGAAAATCACGTCCAGCCTGCCTGAAGCCCAAGCAGGGGGCGACATGGAAGCCTACAAGGTCCGTGTCCTCGTCGATTCGATTGTCGGTCTGAGCCACTTGGGCATGACCTCTGGTTGGGCCAACTTAATGATGGACACGAGTGACCACGGCTTGTTTGACTCTCGACTCGAAAAAGTCCGATGGTTGATTGAAGAGGAAGCACGAGAAGTTGTTGACAGACAAATTATTCTCAGCCCCCAAAGCCATGCAGTCGTTTCTGACCTCTGGGCGCACTTTGAAACACACCAGAGGCGACCGGTGAAGTTAATTTTCAATTTATCGAGGCTGGGAGTGGTGAAAACCCGACCAACTGACTGGTCCGAGTTGATTATTGCTGTTAAGAGCATTAAAAAGTGATTGTGTATAATCGTTGATGTCGGATTGCTGAACGCACATTGTTCTTTTTCTATCATTTATCGTCACTCTGTTTATTTTGATCACCTCTATATTTCTGTGTTTGTCAACCAGTCCTCTTTACTTAGGAATTATATATGATCAAAACACCAACCCTGCTCGGAGAGCTCCTCCCGGCGTACCTTGCCGATCGCATTTCCCACTAATTACTTGGGGCCAAAAGGCTTTAGGGGGCAATAGTCGGGGTTTGCAATAGTCGGTGAGCCCGTATTCCACCAGGTACATTGATGCAAACATACTAAGACGACAACTCGGGATCCTGTTGGTACCTTTGATCACTATCAACCCATGGCAATCCACAACAGCTCAGGTCTACCTTTCCTTTTCTTCTTTTTGTCTCTAGACGCAATCCTGATGATTTAATCCCTACAGTCCCACCGTGTTTCGCGCATGGGCGAGTACATCCCGCCGATCATGGCCCATGGGGAGTCGGCCCGGAGTCACTCCCCAACCGAAACCAGGCCGGGGAAGTCTTTGGACTATCGGTTGAGGGGAAGTGGAGACTAGGTTTTCTCCAGGCATGGAAACTACCAAGAGTGGCTGCCCTTGTCGGGTGTAGCACGCAGGTCGCCGGCCGTTGTTGAGTAGACACACAAAAGAACCTCTGTAGAGCAGCCCTAGTTGGTCAATAATTGTGACAGATTCCTTTTTAATGGAATGAGTATGATGAAAAGGGCAAAGTAGACTGGTGTCGCGTGGTCTCGCCTCACGGGTTACAATCTAGTGCAACATCACCCTTGTTTATTAGAGCAGAAATTCCCCTTTCAAAGCGTATCGCTTAGCAGTCTGCCGCGGTTCGCGATGGTGAAAATGTATATACTGTGTTAAAGTCGTAAGTCCCGAAGCTCGACATGTCATCTCTTTGGCGGTACTTTGTGCCATCGATCGGATTGGATTACAGTTCCCCGAGAGATTACATTAATTTTAATCTCGAGCCGCTCCGTTCATTCTGGCGACTCGGATTTAAGTCTGCGGGTCTGATGGCAGTAAGTCGAAGAACTATTCTAACGGACAAGTGATGTATCATCTCGAGTGCGTATAGATGTTGGGACAAAAGACGATTAGGGCAGCGGCACTGGGTATTTAATCACCATATCATCCCCCAGTGTCGTTAATTTATCATTTCCACTCATCTCTATTTTCTTTCTGACTGCGCAAAATATTCGTGCTTCTTCTGCTCGTCTCCGACGACACTCTCCTGCATACCAGTATGAGAGATAATTCTCTGAAGGGATGTCAAATACTCCGAATGCTTCAAGAAGAGGAGACCCCATGTATGTTAAACCAATTGATCTTCCAAACAGTCACTAACATTGGGTTTATGTTAGGCCCTGAGGATCGAGTCCCTCCAGGATATTCAATGAATGTCCAGGACGCCCTCAATGGTAAGAAAGGCGCCCTCCAAGAACATGATACTGCCCGTCTCGAGAGAGCATGCAAAATTTTTAAAGGAGCGAATCTCTATATACACAGTCATGACCAGGCTATTATAAAGTTCATGAAATATACTTATGCTCGAGACATGAACCGACTGTGGCTTCGTTTCAAGGAGGAGGAGCTCCCCAGTACGTATTCTTCTCGCTCGTACAATTTGGTCGTTCTTACGAATTCGTTGCCTTGTGTCTGTTTCCAGAGCTATTGCGATATTTACTGATGGTTGACTGTGTTTATGTCTATACCATATGTGCTGATATCTTCTTGTCCCTCGCAGAATACCCTCCCAGCTCCTAAACCAGACGGTAACTGGTGCCTAGTTTGGATAATAGGTACTCTGATGGCCACGGGCCCCCTCGGGGTACCAAGAGGGCTGATGAAGGCAATCATGCCCTTTACTCATCTCTTCGAAAGCCGGTCAAGGACACCAGAAAAGAAATATGTTTCGCTTTTCTTAGATGCTTCTTGAACCATTTCCGTTCTGAGTGGATTTCTTAAGTTGTTATCTGGTCTCTCGTTTGTGTTTTAAATGTACGATACAAATTAATGGACTGAAGTCCTCTTCAGACAACTTCTTTCGTTGGGGTAAATAAAACTAAAAAGATACCGATACTATAAGTACCCTGATTATTTAGCATAACACAACTACTACGTAGCAAAGCAGACGAGGGCCAATACAAGGCTGATACATAGGAGTGCAGCCTAGCCCAGGGTACTAATTCTGAACGCCGTGCAGCAACGGTGTCAGGGAGCCCAAAACAATTTATAGGTGAGGACTGCAGTTGACAACGAAGGGATCGATCCCCAGTCGCTTAGGGTTTGCATTGAGACGGAGTAGAGCCGCATTCACATCAGCCTAACGAAGGCGCTAAGGTAGACCCAATAAGACCCAGTCATAGATTCGATATTTCTCACTTCATATGGGTGTCCTCCAAGCATCCAAACGTCAGGTTGGGCTTCTGGACAAATCAACAACAGCATTCACTTGATCAGGATCCGCGGCATCTGCATCATCCCTGCTAGCGCACCAAAATTTTCTCCTCACAGGAACCGCTTCGTCTGGGCATCAGAATCTTCCAGAACTTACCTCTCAGACAATTTGAAGGGTGGCTATTGAACTAACACAATTTTCCTGATTTATCGTCGTCCCTTTACTACTAATACTACTACTGAGCCGCTCAAACTGGTTTCTAGGTTCCGTATAGAATATTTGATTTCGAACCCTTCGTCTCTGTCTCGCAGTTAAGTGACTCTAGAAAGTCTGGCACTTCCCCAGAGCCATATATGTGATGATCTATTCAGAAAGATAATGATTGATTCTAGTACCTTGGCGAAAACATCTAGCTATGGGGATAGAAGAAGAAAGAGAGAAATCCCCCATGGCCTAAAGCCCTTTTTATAAAGACCTAAATACTCTGCATGTCCAATAGACTGCGATGCTGACGTGTGCTAGCTATTGAGGCACGTGCCATACATGACACTTTTTCTCCGCAAACCCAGGCCAGAACGACGGCCACTTCTTTGTTGGTTCGGTCAAAACCGTTATCGGTCATACTGAGGGCACTGCAGGTCTTGCTGGAGTGCTCAATGCGTCATTGGCAGTTCAAAATGGCCAGATTCCAGGCAACCTCCATTTCAACGAGCTGAATCCAAAGACTCGGCCGTTCTCTAAGAACCTCTGCGTTCCAACAGACCGTAATTTTGTATGGCTGGTTGAGCCTTTGCAGTAATTACGGGTCTCTCCGGTTGACAGAAATTCTACATTTTCATGACGTTGAGGAATTGTGGTTTTCATGCAGGAAGTTGTCGCCTATTTAGCTCAGTTCTTTGCCACTTGTTTCCACATCCTTAGCGTCTCATCAAAACAAAACAGAGTAGCAGTTGATGGTTCTGCTACGTATATGATGTACTTAGTTCATGGAGCTCTTTCTTCCATCTTCCCTCTTCGTGCAAAGAATCTCCCCATGCAACATCGCAAACCACCCATCCTCATCCTCAACCCACTCCCTCCAAACCTCCCGCATCATCTCAAAAAACTCCTCCGTCGCATACCCCTTCTCAACCGCAATCTTACTCAACGGACTCCTCACAGATCTCTCTGCAGAGTTACCCTTGAAATATTCCCTCTCCTCCCTTGTCTGAAAACACCAGCTCCCCGTACTACACTTCACATCCTCGGGCTCAAAACCCGCTTTGCGAGCCCAGACATGGATTCTCGCCCCAGGGTGCGGATTCGTGCCTCTCTCCCGCGCTACTTTGTAGTAAATTTCGTGCCATTTAGCCATCTCATGCGATTCAGGATAGCAGTGCAAACCAGCACTTTCCCTAACCGCAACGAGACCACCGGTTTTGCATACCCTTCGCATTTCCCGCAGTCCATGGATGGGGTCTGTGATATGCTGGACTACTTGATGAGCGTGCACGATATCGAAGAATTCATCTGGAAATGGCAGCGCGTGGATATCGCCTTCTTTGAAGGAGATGTTGGTGATACCCTGGGAGGCAGCGAGGGCACGAGCGGTTTGGAGGGGAGGGGAAGTGGGTTCAACACCGGTGACGTGGCCGGCTGGGACGAGAGCGGCGAGGCCGGTCGTGATGCTGCCGAGGCCGCAGCCGATATCGAGAATTTGGGAGGTGGGAATGGAGGTGTGGGAGGAGGTAGGCGGTGCTATTTTGGGGGGTACGCCAGGCGTGGGTACGGAGGACGGGGGCGCTGTGGTCGGCGATGTAGACTTGGGTTGTCATAGTGAATGATGGGTTTTTTGAAGGCTGACTGTTGTAAATCAGAAGGAATGAAAGACAATCGGATGACTGATGACTGGAACTGTGTATTCAAATGTTGATTTTCACGAGGTAACTTGGTGTAGAATGGCTCAACAAGAAGTATAAATTAAGTTCAGCACTTGTTGGTCAAGTATAAGTGAGGGAGTTACAACGCCTAAAGTTGATTTTCAATTTTCGCTACAGTTCTGTTGGCCCCTCAGTATCGGGTTCGGTCTGTTTTAAAGTCGGGGTCGCTATTATCGGAGTCGGTGCAACAGGCCACAAAGTGGTCGGCTCAAACATATCATCAACGCAACTTCTCTGGAGTTACGAAATCAATTCCAAGCCGACGAGTAAAGACCGCCCCAACCTCGTAAAATGATATCTCACCTTTATCAATTGAACACCTATTTGGATTCCTCTCCGGGTTCGAAACGCTCAATCCACAATTCTCAATCCTCGTTTAAACTATCCAATCCAATTCAATTCAATCTCTCCTACAATGTCCTGTCCCGACTACTTTCGTGGAGGAGTCTCCAAGAGCCTTCCCACTGGCAAGGAGGTCACAAGCCACGTCGTCAAAGCCTATGTTGCTAGGCCCGAAGCCGGCGTCACGCCCAGGGGCATCATTGTCTTCATCACTGATGCATTTGGATGGGACTTTGTAAACAACCGAGGCTTATGGCGACCACTATGCCAAGAGAAGTTTCCTAGTTTACTGCCCAGACTTCATGAACGGTCCGTCCCGCCCCTAACTTCCGAAGACTCTTAACCTATAGCTGACTTGTAGATATCTCAAGGCCGTGCCATATCTCCGGCGGTCCTTCCTGTCTTTGACACGCTCTTAGAGAAAGCATCCTGGTTCACCACAATCTTCGTCAAGCCGTTCTCCTTCCTCAGGGCCTTGTACTACGTGATCCCCTGGATACTGACGTGCAGAAACAGTGATTAACAATAACAGAGATTTTATTGATTTTAGATAACCGCCAGCCACGTTCTACTAGCCTAGGAAAATGACGCTGTCTGCTGTGGTGACCGCCATGATCTTTGGGTAGGAACAGTTGTCCACTGGCGACCGGGCTTTGGTGAGGCGTCCAGTCATATAATTCTGGACAGGTCATTCGACAATACTTAAGTTAGAAGGTTTGTAACGACTTTCTAGAGTAGAAGGGGTCGAGTAGTTCTGAAGTCTTCTAGGGCTTAAATTCTGAACGGCGAGATTAAAGTTGGCGCCTCACAAGGACTGCCAATCGCTTGCCGAGATATGCACCACGTATAATTAGTAATCTCATTAGGGCTATTTTGTCTAGACTGCAACATTGGGGATTTCTGGAGAAAAGCCACTGGTGCTCTTCGGAGGACGGAGCTTTCCGCCGAGGGCTTCCGCCGAAGAGAGCGGGCAGTGAGCATGCGGAACATACGGCATAACGGTTGATCATATATCCGGCTTGCCGGACGCTTGAAGTCACCGATAAGAGAAAAGGAGACATTGAGAACTTTGCAAGGGTGTTGAAGCAGGGACTTTGACCGGTATTTCAACATTTCCGATAACTTGTCGTCTGCGGAATTTCCTGCCAACTACGTATGCAGCAGGAAAAACCTGCTGCTTCCGGGCGAGCCCCGAACGGAAACGCTGGGGGAAGCAAAGACCACCTCAATGCTCGGAAAGTGGAGCTTAGCTTCATGTCCAACCTGGAGCGGGCTGCTTTGAATTACAGGTACCTAACTGATATTGTCTAGGAGTACTTCTATTCCAAAAGTACGGAGAAATTGGCATACGCAGTACAATCAATAAAGCAGTGCAATCGATGTCCTGCGTGCTCCGTAAGGGAATTGGTTACCCAGTATGTATGGAATACGGCGTAGAAAGGGCCGCCATCGGTTTCCCGAAAGAGGCAAAACTTGCGCTCGGCCCCGTTGGATTCCACAGTGCAGGGGTATCCCACAGCGAGAACGAAGATAAAGATGTCTGGGCTGGTCCACTGACTAAAGATCCGTAAGTTTACTAATTAAGATCGGATAGTCCAACCGTAGCTCTCGGGAAGTGACCAGTTAAGATTTCACTTTCCGTTGTGCAGGGCTCCACGGGAAAAAGAATGTTTCGGGTGATATCCCGGTGGTGATAGCCTTGAGCGAGTACTGCACTCGTCAATCAGACTGGGTTACGAGTATTTTCAGACCGATAGACAGACGAAGATAGAATATACCTAGATATTGAGTACTCGGTATCAATGGTGGACGACAACAATGGCAGGGGTTCGCCGCTGGGAGGATCGGGATTGGCCGTTGTCTGACAAAGAGAGGGGGTTGATTGGTTTGTTGGGAATAAGTTGTGGGGCCCTTGTTTGAGGCATCCAGCATCACCACTTCTACCGGAGTATGCAGTCGAGTATTCTCCTTCTTGACCAGAGTGTCAAATATACCTTCCGTATGGATTCCTCTGCCTTTTTGAATACTGTACACCCTCAGTTGTTCGCAATCCGTGTGCAATATTCTCTTTTGGCAGTCCATGTACCTGGATGCCGATTGGCTACCTCCCAGATCCATGAGATCATCATCCGCTCCGGGAGACATTCTCATTGGCTGCCACCTGGTATGCTCTTTTTCCCTCGATCCACTGACGAGGGCAAAAAAGAATTAAGGCAGGTGCTTCCATAAGTAGATATAGGAATCGTGCTCCATCCTCCTCCACCTCGTCTCCCTCTCACAATTTCTCTACTTAAACCCCGCATCTCCCTCCCCCATCTCGTCCTTCTCTTTGCTCTCATCCTCTTCCTCCACCTCCGCATTTCCCCGTCATTCCATTAACACCGTCATCATGGGTAAAGACGACGAGCCCAGTACGTTCCCCTCCTACACTCCTCTAACACCTGAACACCGCTGACAATGGCATTCTCTTCACAGAGACCTACCGCTACAACGAGACCCCCACCTACACTACCTCCAATGGATGCCCCGTCTTTGATCCTCAGGCTGCCCAGCGCATTGGTCGCAATGGCCCTCTTCTCCTTCAGGACTTCCACCTGATTGATCTGTTGGCTCACTTTGACCGCGAGAGAATCCCGGAGCGTGTCGTCCACGCCAAGGGTGCTGGTGCCTACGGTGAATTCGAGGTCACCGACGACATCAGCGACATCACCACTATTGACATGCTCAAGGGCGTGGGCAAGAAGACCAAGACCTTTGTGCGGTTCTCCACCGTCGGTGGTGAGAAGGGATCTGCCGACAGTGCTCGTGATCCCCGTGGCTTCGCTGTGAAGTTCTACACCGAGCAGGGTAACTGGGACTGGGTCTTCAACAACACCCCCGTCTTCTTCCTTCGCGACCCGGCCAAGTTCCCCATCTTCATTCACACCCAGAAGCGCAACCCCCAGACCAACCTGAAGGATGCCACCATGTTCTGGGACTACCTCTCCACCCACCAGGAGGCCGTCCACCAAATCATGCACCTTTTCAGTGACCGTGGCACACCTTACTCTTACCGCCACATGAACGGCTACTCCGGCCACACCTACAAGTGGATCAAGCCCGATGGTACCTTCAACTACGTTCAGCTCCACCTCAAGACCGACCAGGGCAACAAGACCTTCAACAACGAGGAGGCCGGCCGTCTGTCTGCCGAGAACCCCGACTGGCACACCGAGGATCTGTTCAACGCCATTGAGCGCGGCGAGTACCCCTCCTGGACCTGCTACGTGCAAGTCCTCAGCCCTGAGCAGGCTGAGAAGTTCCGCTGGAACGTCTTCGATCTGACCAAGGTGTGGCCGCAGAGCGAGGTTCCCCTTCGTCGCTTTGGCCGCTTCACCTTGAACAAGAACCCTCAGAACTATTTTGCCGAGGTCGAACAGGCCGCCTTCTCTCCTTCACACATGGTCCCCGGTGTCGAGCCCTCCGCCGACCCTGTCCTGCAATCGCGTCTCTTCTCCTACCCTGATACCCACCGCCACCGCCTGGGCGGCAACTACGAGCAGATCCCCGTGAACTGCCCTCTCCGCGCCTTCAACCCCACCCACCGGGATGGCTACATGAACGTTCACGGCAACTACGGTGCCAACCCCAACTACCCCTCTACCTTCCGACCCATCCGCTACGAGCCTGTCAAGGCTAGCCAGGAGCACGAGAAGTGGGCTGGCTCTGTCACCGTTGAGCAGCTGCCTGTCACCGATGAGGACTACGTCCAGGCCAACGGTCTCTGGCAGGTCCTTGGTCGCCAGCCTGGCCAGCAGGATGCTTTTGTCCACAACGTCTCCGTCCACCTCTGTGGTGCCCACGAGCGTGTCCGTAAGGCGACCTACGGCATGTTCCGCCGGGTGAACGCTGATCTCGGTGCTCGCATCGAGAAGGCCACCGAGGCCAACGTCAGCGCCGCTCGGGCACGTCTGTAAATTAAGTAGATTTCTTGCATATAAGCGCTAGTTTTGATCAACTGCTAGTATGAAATAATGATTTTCAGCGATACATTGTCCGTGTGATTGAAAAAGAACAAGTATGCAAACATCTCTAGTGTCATGGCCGAGACAAATCGGTATAAGCGATCAAAGAGGATCCATTGCTACAGCCTACTGCGTAAGTCTACAGTAAGAAGATTCCCAACGTATTATACCGGATCAGGCTCTGGATCATCAATCTGCAGCTCCCGGAAAATCTCCTCCAATTTCTCAAGACCCGCTACGACATCATGATAGAAGGCCTCCTGAAGCGCAGGACTTGAAAAGTCACTGTCATGCCCAAAGTCACAGTGCAAACATTTCTTAATAATCATTTTGAAGCTCTTGCTCACCATGCGGTAGCTATGGTCGACCAACCGGTGAGCAGTGAAATAATCTGCAAAGCCCTGGGTTTCTCCTTTTTGGAGGTCAATCGGTTGCTGAAGTGTTCTTAGTGGAGCTTGGTATGCGAGTTCGAGGAACATAACACCCAAACCGAAGAGAACAGGATTCCGGATGATATGATGATACTCAGGGGACTGGTTCTGTGATTGTATTGAGCTGGATGTTCGAATAGACGTGCTCATGTACGGTAGGACCTGTTGTGGATGTCGGAGTAAGGAGTCGCGACCCCCGAGGAAATGCACATCGTCGCTTCGCCACGCTTTGTTGAGCCACGGTGTGGCATGGTAGTAGAGGACGGCCATCGCGAGGTGTCTGGCTAAGCGAACGCGCTCGTAGAGACCCATCCTTTCTGTGGAGTCCGTCCCTGACAAGGCTATTAGCTGGGAGAGCGATGCAGACGTGGTGATGCTGTTGGTCTGCTTGGCCATATATGCCAAGTGTTTACATGTTTCATTGTCCCCGAGAAGCCCAATGCAGTTATTGTGTTCTCGCCGGGGCAGATATCTTTGGATAACGGTGCAGAAATTTCTCTGTAAGTAGAGATTGGGTATTGTAACAATGGGTTCTTGGCACAGCAACTGTGAAGGCCCAGGCAACAGCTGGAACTGCACACGTCGACGATATTGTGGTGGGGAACAGTCTTCGTTATCGTCTCTTGGGCGTTTCAGAGCAGAGGAATTTCCTGAGACGGAGTTAGATGCCGGCTTCAGGAAGTCTAAATCGCAAGTTTTGATCGTTGATTCCACGTCAACCCACACTTCATCTCCTGGTGGGGTGTGGTTTTGGATGAACGCCACACTGAATCGCACTCGGCTTGATGCCCCATTAAAGCTCGGTTGGAGGGATATATGCACGTCATGCACAGTATGGGCATTACAAGCCGTCCCAAAGGCATCATACAGGCTACAGGCAGCATGCTGGATTACCCGGAAGTGCTGGAACTCCCTACCAACCCTCGGGCCTTTGGTCCCTTTTGGATCTTCCGATGGTCGAGGCTGCTTGGGCTGGGGAATGGTAGACGCAAAGACCCGGACAAGGGATTCTAGGTCTTCGACAGCATCCTGGACATAGGGTCGATGAGTGCTTAAGCTTTGAGAATAAGTTTGTAGGTGTCTTACCTTGAGGACGTCGGTGGCGCTCCGGGTCTGCACTTTGGCCTTGGTGGCTACAGGGAGACGACTTGCTATATTTCGAATCTCTTTGAGTTTTGCTTGGATTTCTAGAGTCACCTCTAAGCAAAGCTTTTGCGATGAGCCGAGATGGTCGCTTATAGAACCCGAAGCATCCATGGTCAGGATTTCCACGTTGCTCGAGAAGACGACACGCTGAGTTTTCAATATGCTCTTGAGATCAACATCTCGAGGCAGATATTTTCGATAGTGCTTGAAACAGGAAATAACGCTTTTAAAGCTCAACTCAATACTTGGCAGGACTATACAGGTCAGATCGGGGTTGCTAAATGGCTTTGGAAGAGAGAATTACTTTGCAATAACTTCGTGTCATTGGTATCATGACTCTCTTGCGAATGGTATGCTTCATCAGTGCAAGTTGATTGAGAGGATGCTCTTTCCGTGGGCATTTCGACGTGGCTGGCAGTGCATCCATGTGAAGATGACTTGTGCTTTTCATCATGTCGTTCAGGCTGATCAACAGCTGCCCACTGTTCCAGTAATGACTTCATACATGCAGCGGCTGCGGCCGCTGTATACCTTTGCCACACCTTATCTTTGTGGCTATCAGCGTAGTCACACACTCCTTTCACCACGATGCAGGGTAGGTTGTTAGAAATGCCGGCACCTTCCATCTCAAACGCGATCACACCCTCTTCGGCAGCAATTCTGTCTCGGTCCACACCGGACTTCATGACCGTGTCTCCAGAAGCTATTCGCCCGAAGTGGACATCAACGTTACCAGGAGATGAACGCGGACGGACCACCAAATTCTTCTGGTCACATTTTAATATTTCGCATGTGGCCTCATGGGCCTTTTTGCAATGCTGGTTCTTCTTGCACTTCCCGCATTTCGAATAATGCTTATGGTGATAAGTCGGCCTGAAAAGTCGATCAAGATTTCTTCCAGGGCAGTGATAATCCCCAGTTCTGTCCTGCAACGCGCTGAGATGGTGGTAGGTCCTGGCGAGCAATTGTTCACGGCCCTTTCTGCTCTTCAACTTCTGCAAAAACGTTCGCACTTCGATACTTATGGCGGAATCTGTCTCCTTGCGGCGGAATCCCACCGGCAATCTCCTGCCCAAGTCATACGGTACGATATCATCGCTGATGATTATATCGCCCAGGAATATCCCCTTATCAGCGGCGCCTGGTACGCCTCCGCAGATTCCAACAATCAGCGCAAGACGGATACCTTGAAAGCTTGATCGGAAACTCGCTGCCACAGCTGCCGCATGGCCCTTTCCGATGCCGGGCATATAGGCTAGAACAACGTTGTGATTACCGATCACTCCAGTGCGATATGCATTTTGGTCTCCCGGTGACTTCCCGTATCGATCGCCATCTTCGTCCCAGAAATGGTCGAAGAGCGTCTCTACAGCGTCGGCCTCTAACTGTAGGGCGCAGATGATCGCAACATCAAAGTCTTTTCGGTGTTTAGGTGGTGATGGACGTGTCATCGTCGCGAATATCGGTCAGTTGGCTATTATGAGGGCATGAGGAGGTTTTCGTGAAGATGTGGAGGGGTCAGCCTCGCCATGGTGATGCATGCACCCAGCGGCCTAACCTCGTTTAGTACAAGGCGCTCAGCTGCTGACAATGCATGTTCAGCCCCTCCAAGGCTCTGCATGACCTCGTGCTTTCTCACTCTCGAGGCATTTCGTCGTTGTCTATCGCCAGACAGACGATGGAAGAAATCCGAAAGGCAACACGGTCACTGGATGATTGGGTAGGATCCAGAATCGACCACAGCATTCAAGATCCTAACGTGGGCTTCGTTGAGACCTTATACCAAAATTGCTCAACAGCTCTGGTTCATCTCTGGAAATCCCGACTGCGATATATATCCTGTGACTCGCGCAGGAATATCCTGAGGAAAGATATAGCGAACATTCGGTTGTGGGAGGAAAACTTCCCTCCAAGCTACCTTGACACTATCCTGGAACAGTCGCCACGTTTGAAGGCAAACGTGCTTGAGAACCTGAAAGGAATCGGCATCATTCTGGTGCGCTTCTTTGAGAGCTGCGACGAGAGATACTCGACTCAGGACCTCGCCCAGGAACTAGAGACCCAACTGGAAAAAGCAGCTATTATTCTTTCGGCCGAAGAAATATCTGACTACTCTTCCGAAGATGATAGCTCCGACGATTCATCTTCAAACACTGAACGTGAACAGAATCTTTATGGGCGACTGCACTGCTATGTCAACTGCTTGATGGATGTTGCACCAGTGATCGAAAGACAATTATTCTCCATGCAACAAAGAGTAGAAGGCCCATCGGCTCCTCTCAAAAATGAGTTTCGTTTATCCCAAAGTGCGCAGCCTTTCGCCATGCGTATTCGAGATCGGTTCGTGGTCTCCCAGGTGTTTCTTCTCCCATGCTGATGATAAATCAAGATTTGCAATGGCACCAATTCCTCTGGTAGAACGACTAGCAGTGGCTAACTGGGAGAGATCTGTCCGTGTCCGAGGGCGACAAGAAGGACTGTCTGACGAAGCTGACGCCACGGATCATGACGTTGTGACTTACTTCAAACCCTATTCGATTATTGATTCTGGCATCGGAACATCCATTATTACCAGACCGCAGTATGCCGCAACCACTGCCTCCCATACTTCGTATCTCTCAATTGCTGTGGAAGATGCCAATGACCGACCTCGTGTACCTCCTCTACCACGGGAAGACGGACGTCATTTCCAATGCAAATACTGTCGGAAAACGATATCTATGCGAGACCGGGTTGAATGGAAGTATGTTTTGACTTAGGACAGCAATTTAAGGACTGAATCATAACTAACTAAGCAGGATGCATGTCTTTGCCGACTTGCAGTCGTACCTCTGCACACATGAAGAATGCGAAGACTCACTGAAAACGTTCCCTAGCCGTAAACTGTGGGCAGATCATGAATTCACAGAGCATTTCACGCAGTTGCAATGGCGCTGTTTTACGTGCAATATTGGCACCCTCACCCAGCAATCATTTGTCCATCATCTAATCACAAGCCACGACATCACACTGACGGGGCATCGATTGGCCGCTGCGATCTTGGAGGCCAAAGAGGAGATCTTAAAACCGGAATTCAAGGATCATAAGTGTGCATTATGCTCACAGGGTGGTTGGCAGACGAGGAAGGCCTACACAACTCACATGGGACAACACTTGGAGGAGATTTCGCTAGCGTGTCTTCCCATAGATGAAGGCAGTAGTAGTGAGGTTGACTCGGAAGACGACGCAATAAGCAACGCGACAAAGTCAAGCATGCCCAACTCCTATAAAGCCATCTATAACGAAGCGTTAGGCTGGGACCAGGATGCAGGCCACCTGACTGAGTTTTTAGGATCGCCTGCACCGATTGATCCGGCGATTCGTCTAACAAAGCAGAATGTGTCGAATACGTCTGCCACTCCACCGTATATGGAGCCCGAACATGTTCCTACGGGGGTCAACGTCCCATCACATTCAATTCACGACAACAGTATGGTATCAGGTGGGGCGGGCGATGGCACCAACAGCGTCGCGTACATCACCGACTTGGATATCGAGACCTTGAAGCGGGCCGAGGGCAGGCTACTAGACCCCCAAAATGATTTGAGAAACAGCAGGCAAGATCCTGGGCAGAACGAGCGCCCCAAGGAAAAGGGAAACATAAGCTCAGCGCAAATCAATGTACCACAAATGATTGATCCATCGTCCAAGCCTACCAGCTACTGGACGGTGTCTGAACAGCGTGCTTTCCCGCAGCTATTATCGCATTTTGGTAGAGATTTTGAAGCCTTATCTAGGTTTTTGGGGACGAAAACCCCTTCTATGGTGAGATCTTTCAAGTCCCGGCTTGCCCTATTCCTGACAAGACATGGTTGACATGGATAATGCAGGTCAAGAATTACTTCCAGCGGCGTATCGACTCCGGCCAAAAAGACTTCGAAGATATTGTCGCAAATGCAGAAGCCAAGAAAGCACTTGGTAGGCAAACAGGCCCGCTTCCAGCTCCCTTCGCACGGAAACCCGAGCAAAGGCGGCATAAGCGTACTCGAAGCGGCTGCTTCACCTGTCGTTCCCATCGCGTCAAGTGCGATGAGGCTCGTCCAGTCTGTAATCAATGCCGCAAGGGAAATCTCGATTGCGTCTACCCAGTCCTACCCATGTCACGTGAAAGGATGTAGATAGCTAGACCCCTTTCGTAGTTCCAATGGAACAACAATCTTCATCTGAGCATCTCCTCCAAGCACGTTGACCTGCTCTAGTATCCAACGTCTCGTCCAGAACGGGCCTTGACAACCCAGTCCTAGACCTGACCATGAGGGACAGCGTCTTTCAGCCTCGATGACGGTAGGAAGAAGGTTTGCTACGACTATTTCTACATTGAGCTTGCAAATGGATGAAGTTGCTCCCATGGCCCCTAGTTTGGACATTGATGGCCGTTCACGTGGAGCTATCGCACCCTCAAAGGCTGGTTGGCATAACTGTTGTAAATGTGGGAATCTTGTGAATCCAATGCTCTCGCATGATACATGCCCTGTATGTGATCATAAGAGGTGTTCTCTTTGTGTAAGTAGTTGATGATCTATCCATTAGAGAATGCAACCAAATTTATACTTAAAATAAGAAGGAAAGAAGGGTAAATAATACAGGAGATTTATATGATCTTTACAAGCCTGGCAACAGAGTTAACCGCAGCAAGATATGTTAAATGCCAAGGCATATCAAAGATCTCAAGTAGATAGCTTCCACTCACCTCGTGGGCCACACATAAAGGCCACGGGAGGTGGGTGTTTCACAGGCCCCTCCAGTCAATTTCCCCCTTCTACGTAGTTATTACAACTGGAACAGAAAGGACAGGAGCCTGAAAATAAGCTCTGGTGGCAGGTGTGTTATCCCCGTAAGGATGCCCCCATGGGGTAGCATCCATTTATAAGGGACCAGCAGCACATATAGGGCCTGACTGCAAACCCCAGCCGGCTTGCCGCCCTGCCCAGGGACATCAATTCGGATATTCGCCGAGGATAACTACATACTTCTTCCAAGACAAGCAAACCATAGCGGCTCCTGCAGCTGCACCTATCACGGCTGTACCCTAAGGTTTGAGTCCCAGGTCAACCCGCAATGGCGCACGCTTGTTGCGCACCATCAAACTACCCTTTGGGGCCAGGTCCCTTGGAGGATCATGGTCAACAACAAGGACAGCTCCGGGCAGCGTACAAGGGGCATATGAGCAGGAAAATTCCTCCCGGGATGAGATCAACTGGTCTGCTGCCAAGTATGCCTGTCTCCCCGTGACGCTCGACAATCCAGCCACTCTACCAGCGACGTCTGCTCCGGTTGCGACAGCCGGTTGCTTCCCAATATCTGGAGCAGTATGGACCGCCCACGTACTAACCGTCACATATCGCACAGCAGTATCATGTAGGCTTAGAGGAGAAGCGAAAGCATGGATACAGGATTTCATAGAAGGGAACACTAGGCTTATCGGGCACAGCATGCTATGTAAATTTCGCGGATGCAGGCGAGTAATGCGTAATGATGAAAATATGGAGCTTAGGTCCCACGGAAACGAGGCTGCTTGACGCACGCCAGGGCCCCAATTTCGGTTTGGGGGATGGTGGAGGAGTGTGGAGGACCCCGTCTAGTAACCTGTACGTAAGGCGAGTGTGCAAGGTGTATGTATTCTGGTATATAACTATACCTAAGTTGCTATGATTTATGATTTATCGAGTACAGTACAAGTCGCCAAAACCACTGAAAGGATCGTTAGATTCTTCTTGAACAGCTATAACACCAGAAGACACAAGTTGTTCATATCCTAAACGCCAAAAGGTCTGCACCCGCTTTAAGAAATGAATAATGATTGGAATTCGTAGACGGTCGTATCGGGGGGTGTATAGAGAGTCTCATCTAGATAATATTGGATGTAACGGGGTCTTTGTTTAAGCCATAGGGTGTAGATGCGCGGCTATATTCAATATCAGACGTGGCGGTCTGAGTTTGCAAGATTAGGGCGGCGTAGTAATCGGAGGCGCACTGGTAGTTTCGGGGTCCCAGCAACCCCAGAAAAACCCGGGGGTCTCGCACAAGGTCGTCTTTCCCGGCGGGGGTGTTTGGGTAGGGGTCGACGTAGGACTGGTAGAATCACGACATCCAAACCACCCGGGGTGTGCACATGTTGAAGTCATAATGGGGGAAGTTGTTGTGACTGATGGTTCGGGTGTTGCAGTTGTACTCGTCGTTGGGTCTTTACAGCCAAACCAGCCAGGGGTTTCACATGTAGTCGTCGAAGTAGTGCTAGTACCGGTGGCGGAGGTTGTGGTGCTCTCATCGAGACAGCCCCACCATCCAGGGGTTTTGCAAGTGGAAGTGCTTGTAAATGAGGTGGTTGTGGTGGTAGTGGATGTAGTCGTGGTAGTGTGCTCAGAGCCATTGCTGCGGAAGAATTTCCATAACTCGCAATCATAACATTCCTCTTCTGCGGCACATGGAGGCACCTTGTCGTAAGCCTCAATGACATCACTGATCACGGCTTTGATACGGTGCGTTCCGATTGCCACACGCCATCCCTTGTCTTCGACGGTGTCATAAACACACATTTGACCAGTGTGGCATGCAGATTCCATGGCATACCCGCCCCAAGTGCAAACAGCGCTGACGCCATTGCAGGTGCCCATATAGATAGGGTCCGCAGTGTGTCCAAAATGATAGGCACCTGTGTACTGACGCGATTGAGGCAATTTTGGATCATGGCCAGGAGGGCTTGGGAGACCCAGCCGAGCTGCAGGGAGAGCTTCGGGAACAGCTTCGAAAGTGACCGCCGGGAGTCCATATGTCAAGCCGAGCAAGCTGGTCATTGCACCACCCAGAGAGTGGCCTGTAAGCCATACATTTGAATCGGGGTACAATTCTGTGACATTGGAGAAGAGGTCAAGGGCTGCACGATAATACCGATTCTCGTCGTTCATCGCTTCAACTATGCAGGTCAAATTGGCGGTAAATGCTGACTTCTGGCAGTCGCAGACTTGTCGCCACAAGTATGAGCCTCCTTGTCCGCAACAGCAGCTAAAGAAAAGGTTGTCATTTAGCTTGTCATTTGTGGTCGTTCCAGCGCCATCGAAGAGTGCTGGCGAAGTGCCCTTTAGTGATATCACGATAGTACTGTTTGATTTATCCGCATAAATGTGACCTCGGAGTCCATCTCTCTCCCAACCGAAACTCGATGAATAATTGAATCGACCGTGGATATCCTGCCAATCCTCGGTGCCGGGCTCGTGGATATAGTCATTTGCCGTCATCTTGGCAAAGGTGAGGACACTATCTTTGTCCGTGACATCAGGACCCGCCAGTGTATCCATAACCCAGTCGTTATCAGATAACACAGCAGCGGATCCGCTTGTCCTCGCAGCCATCAGATGGTTCTCGATGACGGAAGGGCGCCGGTCGGCCAGCCGCTGGATTGTGACCGGATGGGAGGAGGCGACAAGGGGAGTATCGAGATTAGCCGGTTCCTTATCTGTGCCATCTTCTGAAAGTGCCCAAAGTTGGGTGTGTGGTTGGATGTCTAATCGCCGGTGAAGTTCCGGTTGCTGGTAAGTCCCCCGGTGAAAGATATGGCGGAGTGTCTAGAAGAACAAAGGGTCAATACGAGTTCTTCTGTGTGGGCCACAGACAACTCACAAACTCATGCGTTCCTGATAATGAATGAGGAGCCTCGAGAGGGATCTGGGGAGGAAGAAAGGGAGATGAATCATGAGGATTGGAGTATATAGATGCAGGTGCGGAGGCGGAGACAGAAGCGGGAAGGCAGAGGGAAGCCCCCAGAAGGAGTCTAGAGAAGCCCATATCTCGCATCCAACGCTTCTTCTGCCGGCCTTGCTGTGGTTTCATGATGAAAAGGAATGGAAACAGACGAGACAAGGGAGGAGAGGCGTGGAGGTGATGAGGGATTCCGAGGCGAGGCTTATCGGGCGGTGACGCAGTGGGGATGCACCACGTGACTTTATCGGAGAGTTAACGCGTGACGGGGGGCCGCTATTCCGATGTCGTACGCAGTCCCACGTCCCTCGACGCAAGAGACCACCTTGACTCTCTTCCTCCCTCGACCATTCTCTTCGGTTTCACCAGCTGACTTTGTCTCCGGATCTCCATTGGACTATTACTTTTCACAAAAATGCTCTCCTCAGTTGAGTAGCCCCCCCGAACGGCTGATGACTATCTTCCCCTCTGCGCCTATCAAAGCCGCTTCCCCATCTGTGACGTGATCTGCAAAAGCCGATCACCTGAACTCCACTGCGGTACGGGAAGTCGAGTAACACGCTGTGAAAAAAGAGCCATGTCTCCCAGCGCTTCCGAAAATGGCTCAGGAAAGCCACCGTTGCATTCCGTTCGTTCGTTCCCAAGGATGGACAGCTCAGAGCCAAGTCCATTTGCTCGGTCCAGGGCAAAGACTGTTCAGTCATTTGCAATAACAGAGAACGTGAGCCCCGATGCTCTCCCTATACCGTTGTCTGGAACCGAGGAGGACCAGGATAACGGTCCCGATGTTTTTGAAAAACCAAATACCCCAGAGGACGACACTGAACACGGCGAGGAGACTTCTGTGCTGTCTCGAAAGGCTCAGGAACAAGAGGCAGAGTTACCAATTGAGCTGATTAGTCTGACTGACCGGTAAAGTGACATCCTTGCTGACCCCTAAGCCGACGCTAATGTTCCGCCTTGCCTGTCCAGATTTGTCAACTCACTCAGTGCTAAGGTACACTCCTCACCGCCCACTATTGAAAAGATATCCAATCGTTTTCAAGACTTCTACGTACGAGCCGAATCACATATCGCTACGCATATATCCGCTTTAGCCTCTAGGATAAACCGTGATCCGTCGCCCTATCGCCCTCTACAATCTAAATCCAAGAATGATCCCAATAATGTTGCTCCAAGCCGGCAGATGTTGACGGCCTCTGAGGTCATGGAGAAGAGGATAGCGCGGAAACAATTGGCTTCAAAGCGCGTGGTCTTGGAAGAGGCCGTCGAGCGCAGGGCTTGCGAGAGTATCTATGATAAGATATGGCGACACAAAAGTACCCTGGACGAAGTCAGGGATGAGAAGTTGCGCTCGAAAACTGCATCCCTGCTTTTGGTTGGGATAAACCTAAAGGAGCTCGGTGTCGATATCGACCTTGATGCAATCGCTGAAGAGAAAAGGAAAGAAGCGGACGAGTGTCTTTCCGTTGCACGGGGCTATTTGGCCAAAATGAATGAGGAGAAATACCCTCTAGGGAAGCTACAACACCTTGCTGCTGCTCATAAAGCAATAGTTGATGCATTGACAAAGCTGTTCCCCTCGTCTTCTTCTGCTGATGAGATTTTACCGACTTTGATCTACTCTCTTATAACCTGTCCTCCCGAAGGCATCAACATCATAAGCAATTTGCTTTTCATACAACGATTCAGATCGTCGAGTAAAATCGACGGAGAGACGGCATACTGCTTGACTAACCTGGAAGCAGCGATCAGTTTCCTGGAAAATGTTGATCTCTCTGAGCTTCGCGCAGATGAAATCCAGGAAGGCCAGCCTAGAGGCAATAGCGATGATACGGCTGCCTCGGTCGAAAAGCCTGAATCTCTTCAGCCCGCCAAAGAACTGCCAATCTCATCAATCACCGCAGCGGGGTCTTCGGCGGCGGAGATTTCTATGCCATCTGGGGAGCATGAAGCGTCGGGGGCATTACCTCGGAGTCAACTATCCACAACCCCCCAGCGTTTGAATAGTCTGTTTCAACCCCCGTCGAAAGTCCTTGGAGCTGCGAACGATGCTGTGCGTAACACTGCCGATCAGGGGCTAAAAAACATTGGCGCGACGTTGGATAGCAGCTTCAACTTTCTGTTTGGCCGTCTTAAGGAATTACAGTCTGGCCAGTTACCTGGCAATGAAGGTGATAATACAGTACTCCCAAAGACCCTCGCGGAAGCCCGACGGTTGGTCACGTCACCAGTTTCCGCAGACCCAAACAAACAGGTTCAGGACGACGACGTAACGAAAGATCTTGCTCTCAATGATCGACCTCACTTAAAGAGGATTGGCTCTAGGGCAGAAGATACATTCCTGGGTCTAGTCAGCGGCCAAAGGACTCCTCGTGACCGCAGTGTAGACAGCGCTAGAACTCAAGGCAGCTCCAAGAAATCCGTTAAAGACGAGCCAGTCGCTGGTCTATCTCAGGCCTCACCAGGTGGCTCCTCGTCTTTTGTGCCTGCACCTTTAGAATCGATGCGGAACTTTGGAAATACGCTCAACCCACTTAATCACATTCCGGGAATGATCCGGAATTTCGGTCGTGCTACGCCGGATACCCCTGGAAGCTTCTCGTCGTCTCCCTCAGAGAGGAAAGCATCGCTGCCTTCAAGGGAGGCTTCGTCGAATGTATCTCCATCACAAGTCGACCAACCTATCCAACGCTTCCTTCAAATGCAAAATGCCAATGAACTCACTATTGGCGACGTGTCCCTCCTGCTTGAGGATTATAAACGCATTTCGGCAGCACTGCTCAAGCAAAACTCTCGAAAATAGAGCATGCATCTCGGATATCTCCAGGCTGATTTTCGTTTGTCGTGTTGTGTATACCTCACTAGCAGCATTAAGCCTTCATCTTATTGTTTATACCCGAACGCCCAGGAATCTTTATTAGCACTCACTAGTTGCTGTTAACTAATGAAGATTGATCGATCAAGAGGTGCTCACAGTATCTAGCATCGCTGGGGAAATCAACGAGTAGAAAGTAGAAATGCACCTTGGAATAAAATTATAATCATGATCTGATATGAACCCAGCCCTCAAGTGGCACCTAACCGACGGCATGTTCTTTCCATAGGCAGAATCCACATAATAGGTAACAACATGAAGAAAGAGGTAAATGTCAGGGCGTTGCACCTGCAAAGTTGTACAGATCTCCAGGACATGAAGGGCATTGCAGGAGTTACCTCAGGACATCATAACTATGAGGAGGCTCGTCCACGCAGAACCTCAGCACCACCTGTTCTCATATCTTCCAGCTTCTTGGATACTTCGGAAGACTGCTCTTGAACAGACTCGTGTCTTCGTTTGATTTCAGCTTCAAACACCGCAGCCGTTTTACGCCTGGCTTGACGTAGATCTTTCATCTTCGTAAGCAAGTTGCTAAATTGTTCGATAATCTGGTCGCCGCACTCTTCCCATTCCTCTACTGACAGGTTAGAGAAATAGGCGCGGCGATCTTCTTCGGAAAGTGGCAGGATGTGAGAAATTCTGTCAGAGCCGGGTATCTCCTGAGCTAGGTTGGATGTAGCTGTGGCTGCTGGGGTTCGGTCGAACGGTTCCGCTTGCAGATCGGCAAAGGACTTTTGGTATAGGACTTCAGGCGGATAGTCTGCTTCCAGTTGACGCTTTTTCGATGGGGATCTCTCGGGGCTGATACGTCGAACAGAGTCGCGTCGAGCAAAAGGATCATTGATCGGGTCATCGTCAAGGTCGTCGAAATGCGTCATGTCGAAAGCAGAGAGAGCTGCCATGTGGTCCGTCCTGTAGTCATTTGCAAATAAACCGCCCTCGTCTCCACTATCTTGTGGGTCAGCAACGACCGCATCGGACTTGTTATAAGGAGCCCTAGAACCAGAGGAGCGTCGGGTTGGCGTCAAGTCATATTTGTCAAGGAGGGACGGCTTAGGAGGACTAAATCGTGTCCTTGGCGTTGCGCTCATGCTGTGTGGGAGAGTGACTTTTCTGGGTCCAGAAATCGGAAGCGCTTTCGCGTCTGATAGAGACGAGCGTTTATATGTCGGGATTTTGGATGGCTCCTCATGTGCTGAAGATGCGGCTTTCCTCCCACTTGGCTTTCTGCTGGCATTCCAAAAGTTCTGCAGACGTTTGCTCAGAGGTTCCTCGGACCCCCGGGCTTTGGCGTGGAGGTCAGAAACGTTGAGATCTTCTGATGCTTCATCGTCACCAGCCATTGATGTCAATTGGCTTGTATCGTCGAAGTCAGAAGAGTCAAAGCCAGCTGTCTTGAAGGCCTTTTCCCCCAGGTTGTCGTACCATTTGGGGTCGTATGACCGCCGGGCTTGCTCGAACTGTACTGTCTCTGTATGAGGTTGCTGGGCATTCATGCTGGTCGTGACTGGATATGGCACGTCTTCCGCACCCATAACGCTCGTCGCCGCAATAGTAGAGTCATCGATTCCCTCTACATCGGTGTCGAACATGTCCCTGCGCTGGGGATTCTCACGAGCGATATCTGGGTTCTCAGCGAATAACAGCTCCTCTCCATTTTCCTCCAGTTGGGCCGGTCGGCTTGGTGGTAAAGGTAGTGGCGCAACCAGCTTCGTTGGAGGGACCTTAACTCTTGCCTGCTCAGCTAGATTTTGGCGGGACCGAATTTGGGCATCTCTCGTGGGAGGCCGAAGTTGGCCGGCTTCCTTGGAATGTACATAATCTCCGACCCCCATGATAGTCGGATTCGGGGTGGGGAACCACCTAGGCCATCAAAAACATAGGTTGGGACTCGATGAACTCGACTACAGTCGATATCGTGGGAGTACTCGAGTGACAGGAGGAAAGGATAAAGTGACCGGCTGAATGTCTGGTTGGATTCTGTGAATGTGGAAGTTTGCAACCGCGTTTGTATGTAGATTGTACGCGACTTTTCCGCGAGGTCACGTGAGATCACCAATCCTATAAACAGCGACGACTGTTGAGCTTTAAATATAATTTGATACGTTCATTTGGGATACTATATTGGAGATAAAGGTGACTTGATAATGTGATTTGGCTAAATAAAAGGGTTCAGGGAGCCATTGGTAACCAGAAGCCGTTAAGCAAGCGGTGGATTTCGGTCATTTTTTCAACGTCCATGGATGCTTGGATACGCGAATGAGACCAAAGTATTTACCAATCAATTGATATCTTGTCATCGATATGCAGGTCCCCAAGAGTAGACGCCATTCCTTTACTCCGTATCGTCGCCTTGTCGAAAAAGCCTTTTGCCTTTCCTATCTCAGATTGTCTTTTATCGATGGCGAGTCGTAACTCTCGTCGGTTTTGAATCGACTCATGCATGTCGTCGGACTGCATTTGGTCGGTATCGGACTCGGCATTTTCATCATCCTGATGGCGCGACACAGAAGAGACGAATAGATCCCCTATCCAGAGAGCAACCATACCCCTTAGTTCCAGTAGCTCCGGGGAGTCCGAATATGGGGGAGATACAAGGACCTCGTCCATTCTTGCTGCGATTTTTTGTGCTTCATCAAGTTCGGACTTCCTTACTTCCGCGAGGAAATTTTTCTTCCTTTGTCTGGATGACCTGTGGCGCTCTTCAGAATCTGATGTCGGGCCTTCGTCTTCTGACATCGCGTCGGGTGAATATTCAGGATAACCGTCGATATCGCGGCGCGCAACAGTGCTCTCCTCTTGTACTACGTATACCCAGAGACCAAACATAGCAGGGTAGAAATGCAGCGAGCTGGCAACATCTGGGGCCGTCTTCCGAAACGGATGCTGAATCATAAGACGCTCGTAGTACTCTTTAGCGTCTTCAAACCCTTTCCGAGTGAAGCAAAGTCGTGACGAGTCTTGCAACGCGGAGCCAAAGGCATTGTCTGTGATCTGGCGGCCTCTCCGCAGTAGGATTTCAGCCCCGATGCCCCATAGGCTTTCAGTACGGACATCTGTGGGGATACCATGGAATTCCTCACGTAGGAGCAGACCCCAGGCTCTCCCCGCACGGATGTAGTCCCTCTGCAAAAGGCAGCGGTGTAATATGGATGACAGTACAGCTAGGTGTTGAATACGAAGGTTGCCCTGATGGGCCGCTGACTGAGGAGGGTATATTGGGGATGCCAAGGTAGACAGGTCTTTTAAGACATCGTCTTTCTTGGCTTGAGATGAGGACGTGTCGCCCTTCGGCGGAGCATGGGGGAAGTATCCTCCTGGCAGCTCCTTATCGAAGGAGAGACCCGCTATGCGGTACTGGTGAGCTTCTTCAGGCGATAGAGTCAGAGACGGCGCCGGAGGGGCTCCCTCGGATGCGGCGTCAGTGGTTTCACCGTCAAAACCATCGTAATCATCGTCGCCCCAGTTGTTGGTAGTTTTTCTGCGTTTCTTGGGCTCATATTTAGCGACGCGCACACTCGGGGGCTGTTGCCATGACGGAAGCGGCAGAGAAAAGACCGACGCAGAGGGGACAGATGCCATGAAAAACCGGGGTGGTCGGTAGCGAATAATTACACTAGCTGAAATGGAGGAACGCTATCCACGAAGGGATCAATGCATAGCGCATTCAAGGGCTGTCCATGGCTGGCTTGATGGGGGTGAATGAAGAAAGAAGAGCCGAAAATAGATGCATCCGTTCCCATCCACGCCTGAAACCCGCGCTAGTCCCAACTTGGCACTAGCCGGTAAGCAAACCAAACTTCCCCCCGTTATCATCTCAATCAGTCACTCTCAATCAATCCATCATCGTCATCTCCTCCGTCTCCTCTGTCTTCCTCCCTCTCTCCTCCACCATCCTCTTCCCATCAACTCCTCTTTCTCCCGGCGGTTGCCTTCTTTTCTTTAATTTCCGTCTCCGTTCATTTCTCCCATACAGACTCCCTCTTTCCCCCGGTGTCGTGGGGTATCTCCAAATCGATCCTCACATACCCGCTGTCCCGACTGCCTCGTCCCTTCAGCCGTCTTCCCTCGTGGCTTCCTGACATTTCAAACGTCCTGAGTCCGGCCATATTCTCACTCTCAACTCTCTACTTCATGTTCCACGACTCTATCTGATCTCCCACCATACCACGTCAGGAGGACACTCAGGGTCACCCAAGCCTGAAGACAGTGGCCTAGATTCAGGTTTCTCCTGAGAAAGCGTCCGAGTCTGCTACAATAATAATTCTTGTCGGTAATAACACGCAATATCTGGTAGGAGGGGTTGGTCCTATGTGGTGCAGGTAAACCCGTTCAATGGTACGTCTTTGGTGATTATGTGCCTCAAGCCCCAGCGATGGCTTGTTTCGCGATTCTTCCTGCGTGGCGTGTCGCAGAGTGCCCCCTTGGCGGATTGTTTGGTCGAGCCATCCTTTCTCTTGTTTTCGATCGTCGATTTTGCTCTCCCCATGCCTCTTCCATGACTTTCTATGGTGTCCTCATTCGTCTTACTAATGTGAATCTCTTTAGTCATCCACTTGTCGATGGCAATAGGCGGTTCTTGAGATCCTATCGCCACGTATCGGACCTACGTCTCTGTTACTATGGGACAGTCGTCTTCTACACAAAGAGACCAGCGCTACGAGACCTCTCCAGACCCCCCTCTACCTTCCCACGAACAGCGCCATCAGTTCAACAGGGATGAAGCCATGAATGAACCACAAGATATCGAGCAGACTGGGGAACCAGGACCTCACTCGGGTTCAAATATGAATAATGGTGATTTCCAAGGTTTCCCGGCAAGTCAACTCAACCCTGCCGCTCCGGCGTGGCAACCGACGCATCTTTCGGCTGGCGAGCAGCCCGCCAGCACGACATATGTGGGCGACAACCCAGACACCAATGGGCCACACTATGAATCAGGTCAGCGCGAGTATCGTTCCCCCATCTTTGCTCGTATGGCTGCAAGGAGGCAATCTACGATGTCGCGGTTAGGGTCCAGGATCCTCCCGAATTCCGTTATTCGCGGTCTGCTTAGTAGCGAGGAGGAAACACCTGCCGAAGGCCACGCCCACCGCCATGGAATCGTATCCAGAGCAGTCCCAAGGTCTGAGGTAGCACACAGCAGCAGCCGCTTCAACCCTTTGGCTTCCCTTAGTGCCAGCGGTATCTCCAGGCGGCGTCGCTCCGCTCGAGGCCCTTATTTTATCCCCCGCAGTGATCCTGGCTTAGTTCCCGATACCCACCCCACAGAGCATGGTTCGGATCCTGCGAGAGGCTCGTGGCGGAGAAGTGCTCGCCTCCATCGTGTCAGGAACTCCTTATCAGCCCCTATCGCTCAAATGTTTGGGCAACAGTCGGATCATACAGCAGATATGCAGGAGCAACCGTCCCTGGGCCCCTTGCCAGGTTATCCGTCATTCATTCCACACCCGGGCCCAATGGATACACGTATGGATTTTGACGAGCCCCATGAATTGGATTCTGTGGAACCAGCAGTGGGAGCTGCACGCCCAACCTCCCCTATGTCATCACACTCTATCCAAGGACCACCTGGGCTACGACAGTTCCCAGGTCTGTTACGAGCGAGACAGTCACGGCCCTTGCAGCGAGAGGAGCAGACGCCACTTTCGCGTGTTCTTCAGTTGGCCGCGACCGCCATTGCAGCTCAACTTTCAGGCACGGCTGGCCCAGTCATGCCTAATATTCAATCCCTAGGAAATGACGGGCTTGACGGTTCTCTGGAAAACTTCATACAGAGTCTCCAGCATGCCACTTCCGCGCAGACGTCCCCAAATGAACCAACTGCTACCTCCGGGGAGAACGGGCCTTCGGCTCCCGTCAACTTTTTGCGTGTTTTCCGGTTTGCGAATTCTGACGCTCCTAGACCCGGTGCTTCCGACCATGCTTCAGCGGAACCGCAGAGCCAAGACAACAATGCATCAGAGGGTTCAAATACTGAAAGTCCGCTGAACGGACCTGAAGGCCGAACTGTTACGCTTGTCGTTGTGGGCGTGAGGTCGGTTCCTCCAGGCAATGGGCCTCCAAGTAGTGAGCAACCGCCTGCAGGCGGGCATGGCCTTGATGCTCTCCTTCGCTTGCCTTTCCTGTCACCGGGATTGGCGCGGAATGAGGAGGCCGGACCTAGGATACCGTCACGTGCGGAAGGCTTACCCCGGTTCATCTCACATCGGCCGCCCCATGTAGGAGAATCGAACACAGTGCCTCCGAATGAGGACCTGCATCAGCAACGAGGGGTTCAGAGCCCGTCCAGAAGATTGTCTGATGTTGGGACCAGGGGACCTCCTTCGTCACTTCCTTCAGTCCTCTCAGAGAGCCCACCTGGCCCTCACCCACCTCCGTCAACTCCTGCTGAGCCGGGCTTGTCGGCTGTGTCCTCAGGTGCTTCGACTCCCAACCGCAGGCCGTCTTCGGCTTCAGTGATGTCACCACACCCTCTGCCACAGCTTGATGAGAACGGCCCTATGCAGCCTACAGTGGATACTACCGACAGCAGTATTCCATTGAGTTCAGCGCACCGACGACACAGGAGTGACTCCGAATTTGCACGTCATCGTGATCTAGGTTCGGGCGCTGTTAGGCGTAATGGAGTAGTTGAACCTGACAATCCGTCGCCTCCTGCCGGCCGAAGCTGGCTGATCTACGTTGTGGGGACAAATCTCTCGGAAAATCACCCAGCATTTGCTACACCGAGTCTCTTCACTGATGTATGACCCCTCTCTTTTCGTTTAGTAAACTACGACTGACTTCTGCATTAGAATCCAACTTATGAAGACATGATCTTACTCTCATCTCTTCTCGGCCCAGTGAAGCCACCGGTTGCAAGTCAACAGGATCTCCACTCTGCCGGTGGTCTCTATCGCCTCGTGGAATATGCTGGTTCGTTGGTTGCGGAGTCTCTTGATGGTGCTGGCACCATTATGGTCCCTGAAGCCGACCGTTGCTTGATTTGTCTCAGTGATTATGAAGCAGCTGAAGAACTTCGGCAGCTGGCCAAATGCAAGCATGTTTTCCACCGTGATTGTATAGATCAGGTAAGTTGATCCCCGGTGCATGTGATGGAAACTTGAGCTGATTCTTGTTAGTGGTTGACTACGGGTCGAAACTCCTGCCCCCTTTGCAGAGGTCAGGGTGTCGCAGAAACTTCACCCCCAGATCCAATGGCGGGCGCACCGACTAATCCCGCTGCAGTCTGATGGGCTCATACGACGATCGAATTTCATCACATAGAATACCTCTGCATTCCTCATTACCCTCCCGGGAAGCCTTTGGCGGCTCTGAATTCTCTGCAGATTAGCATTGAAGCGTACTTACTGGCCTTTGACGGATTTGTCTTATTTCTCTTGTTCATAAGGATATCCCCTCCAGCATTTCTTTTCCCCAGTCAGTGTGAATTTCCTCTGGTTTGTTGACGTCGGGCTTCTACTATGGCCAAGGCATGCTGGTTCACAAATGGTGACATGGATGGATTGGTCTGAAGCATGACATTATACCGACCGATAGAAGTGCTGTTATTTTGTGACATAAATTATTGGATACTCTAGTCTTGTTACTTCTGAGCAGTGTTTTAATGTACTATTTTCTACTTTAAGGAAACAGACTTGTCCTCTATCGATTATTCTGCCCCGCGGCTCCGCCCCGCGATAGAGGGCAATGACTAAGCACCATTTTCACCCCGCCATCGAATCCGGCGCATTGGAAGCAATCGTACTGAGAGCTCTAAATTTGCCTGGCGCATTCAGTACCTTTCGGGCGCACTTCTCAGGCTATCCCCTCATACTGTGTGGCTACCCCACCGAAAGTACTCAATCGTGCTGGCTAAACGACCGAGGTCGAGCGACTAGTCGGGAGAAAATTTCACGCCAATCCTACTGCGACGTCATAAGTCGATTCGACGAGACCTTTTTTCAGGACCTACTTGCTTTCAAAGTCTCCACAGGCTTTACTGCACTACAATATGGACACCCCGATCCGCGTTACGGTCCTCATCTCCGGCAATGGCTCCAACCTGCAAGCTGTGATTGACAAGACCAGCGCGGGAGAGCTTCCCACGAACATCATCCGCGTGATATCGAACCGCAAAGATGCATTCGGTCTAGAGCGCGCACGGCGCGCAAACATCCCGACGCAGTACCACAATCTGGTGAAATACAAGAAGCAGCACCCTGCGACGCCGGAGGGCGTGCAGGCTGCCCGCGAGGAGTACGATGCGGAGTTGGCCCGGTTGGTCCTGGAAGATCGGCCGGAGATGGTGGCTTGCTTGGGCTTCATGCATGTACTATCGCCGCGTTTTCTGGAGCCCTTGGAGGAGGCAAAAGTGAAGATTATCAACCTCCATCCGGCGTTGCCGGGGGCGTTTAACGGAGCGGTATGTTGTACCCTTTTCCCTCATGGTGGTGTGTGTGGGCACACTGGCTGATATGGATACTTGGTGAGTAGAACGCAATTGAGCGCGCTCATGCCGCCTGGCAAGAAGGCAAGATCGACAAGACGGGCGTGATGATCCATAAGGTCATCTCGGAGGTCGATATGGGCAAGCCGATCTTGGTGCGCGAGATTCCATTCGTCAAGGGCGAGGACGAGGACCTCCATGCGTTTGAGCAGAAGGTTCATGCAATCGAGTGGGGGGTGGTTATTGAGGGCGTGCAGCTTACGGTCCAGGAGATCCGGGAGGAAAAGCAACGGGGCTCCACGAACGCTTGATGAGGGGTCCTAATCGGCGACGATGGAAAGAGCGGTCTGATTTATGTTTATGATACCTGAGAGATCAGACATGGGTGGGACGAAGGGGGTTGTGTAAATGCTGATGGGATGACGACTTACGAGTTCACATATTGCTACATTTCTGCTGGCCCAGTAGCTACCAGCCAATCTACAACGGCTGTGTCTGGATGAGTTGCGAATGACAATTCAGCCGGTATGCAGGTGTCTTTTCCCCAGTCACGTAGGGTGTTTGCTCACGCTCGAGAAGCCAGGATCGTTCCTCGTCGTGGTGGTTGAGATTATGGTAAGCCATGCATGTATGCATGGGCTGATGGCCCTTATGGCCACTTAGATGGAGACTCTGGGTGACTGGCTTTGGGAAAACCTTGGCCGAGTCAACAAGCTAGTCTTAACACCGGCGGATACCCCGGTCATGTTGCATGTCTGTCTGTCTCACTACTGTACATACCAATCTCACCAAGGAAGGTTGCTGACGGCTCCTATGCTTGTGTCTCCATTGCATTCTGTTTGGATTTCTCTATTATTAGGTCATAAGAGGAGCGTGTTATCTTCGGATGATTCGGGTGGCGGTCCGTAGGCTGAACTATCTGCATGGCCAATCCATTCAAGATTCACGCCTGCAGGGATCAGTCACGACGAACTAATTAGAAGCGGATGAATCCGACCAAGGATGGGAAGACAGGTGATTTTATCCTCCACAAGAGACTAGTGTTCTTTAGAGCAAAGCCCGATAGTAGGACTCTCCCCATTCTAACGGTCGTCTTGCATATGAGCTAGTTGGAGCAAGAGAAGTCTAATCATGTGGCAACGATGTGACCTGAGAGTCCACGATCCCAGCCAGTTTGGACAGATCATTAACTCTACCCCCTTTTCTCGACACCGTAGCGTCCAGGGGAATGATTGGAAGTATTTCCCTGTCTCCCCCCGGATAGGATCCGCAGCTCTCTCTGTAAGGGAACGCCACAGGCGATCCAGAATGCTTTTCGACTCGGCGTTTTTGGGCGCCCATGAGAAGCTTTCAAGGACATCCTAAGATTCTGCATGGAGTGCATGTCTGGACTTCGTCTCCGCTCTTCATACATAGGGTTTACGAGGGTTGGAGAAAGTATCGACCCGCGGAGTATGCAGACGGTCATCACTTGTCTTCCTTCGGCCACTTGCGATTGAGACCTCTCAGCAGGAAGCATAGTTTTGCCTTAAGGTAGTGCCAGTGAGAATCCCGACCGCGAGCTGTTTGGCTTTAATCCCCGCCGGCGCCATCAAACTCATCCATGGTTTTCGGCAGAGGGTCACTTCCGTCTGGCTTGGAGCTCTCTCAGGCTGTCCCATGCGCACAGCCTGCACCTCCTCCGCAGGACGGTCAGATGGACGAGTCACTATCGACATTGTGCTCCGTGCATGCGTTTTTAATCACGAGGTTGACTTGTCACGTTTGCTGGAACTCCAACGGTCCAATTTCATCAACATGGCGGACGATGGAGACGACCCACTCTGATAGATACTCGGTCTTTTTACGGAGCACTCGACAATTATGGAGCCCCCTTTGAACTCCTCCACGCACTAAGGGTGATGTTACATATGCGGCGTTCGAAGCTCACACGGGCCCTCAATAAGGAAGATGGTCACGCCCATCGTCATAGAGACGCTCCTCTCCACGAGTGGAGTACGGCGGTGCTTCTCTTTCCTGTGATCTGGGCAAGGATCATCCGGCGGGAACCTTCATTTTCCCTCGAGGAATTCTCCTCCTCTGGGAGACTTGCACTAATTGGGTATCCAGTCACCTCTACCTGATCCCCTCTCCCCCGTCCGATGGATCCATCCATCCTCCCAGCGGCTCTACGCCGCAGCCTCTCCGTCTCAGGGCCGGTTGAGGGCCGGTTGGTCTGCTTATTGGCGCCGACCGGGCTTGATCCTACTTAGTTAGATCATTAGCTAAGAGCAACCTCTAGATTCTGGTTGGTAATCAATCGCCCAAGTCCCATATGGGCTAATCCTTCCTACGTTAGCATCAACCGCTGGGAGCAGGAGTCTTCTTGGGATGATGAAGGCCAACTTGGCTGTCTTGGCGCGTGTCCACATGAATAAAAAGAGTCCACCTTTGTAGCTCGGTCTCTGCAAGTCCCGAGGGACGGAATTGAGATGGGATCCAAGCCTGCGGCAGTCCAATTTACCCGCGACGATGCCTGTCCTGACATTTGATAAAACGCCTTCCCTGATGAAAACCCAAGTTGACAGTAAGGAGGACAAGGTAGAGGCATCTTTGTGCGAGAAAATCGTAGTAAAAATAAATCAAAAGATAAAACCCCGAATACGAAGTTACGAGATACGAGGCTTAACCCTGGTGCTGGGCCGTCATTGTTCCAGTCTCGGGCCTAAAAAAACAAAGAAGGCCCCCTCCTTAGTGGACACCGAGATCTAAGGGTTGGGCCAATCACCAGCATGTCACCTCACCTGTCAAACCCCCGAGCGCCTTCGCCGTCGATCAGGAACATCCGACGCTGCCGGCGAACTTTGGGCGGCACCTGAGGGGCCTCACAGTTCGAGGAAAGAAAGTCGAGGATGACGGATTCACCGCGGTTGTCTGCCATCCGAGTTGATATCTCATCTCTTCAGCATCGGACGGGAGTGAAGATCATTAGGATCGTCGATGGGGTTGGTACAATGAGAACATCCTGCCAGTCTATGCTTGGGGATTTCAACCTCTATACAGCAATGTGCGAGCATAACGGAAGATCCTGATCGATTATGATGTTATCTTTCCACCAGGCTCCCATCGGGCAACATCTCAACCAAGGTTCAGCAGACGGCGACAAGAACTTGGTGTTCTCCACCCCGGACGAACGTTTCGGTAAATTTTACCCAGATAGGACTGGCCTCCTGCTAGCTCTGGTTTCAGATGGTTGTATGACTCTGATTCGACCAGGATAGCTGTTCGAAGAGGGTTGAGATGAGACCGATGTTCCCTGAGAATGGAGGTGCAAATGGGCATCCGCATGAAAATCATTAATCTATTGTAAACTGGATGTGGTACGCTAATTCCGTCCGGAGATTTCTGACACCATAGGATGCTGAGCGTCTCCATCCTCCTTGTATTTACCCGCGGAAGAGATTTGCACAGGGATGCGGACTGTCTGTGGCGCCCTGAATAGTGCTGGACTCCAAAATGGTGATGGTTCTTCTTGGGACCATGAATCATGGTCTGGAAGTCCGATGGATCCTGCATGACAAAGGGTCCGATGCAAGGAGGCCACTGAAAGGGGGGGAGGAGAGGGGGGATACTCATCCGGATACTTGAATTCCATGTCGGGAGAGGGATCAATCTCTGGACCAGACAGCATGGAGAAGCCCAATCATCAGGAGTTGCGCTCTCAAGGTTTACCGTATTAAGGACGACAGGGACTCCACCTGGCCAGGGCACTAGGATGCACACTAGCAGCCACTCAAACCGGGATGGTTTGATTGATCTCTCTCTTAGCGCGCCGGGGATCGCCCAACCATGGATGGCCCCCCTCAAGTTGGAAGAATTAATTATGCATAAGGCATGTGGTGGTCGTGGTGAGAGCGATGGTCCCCGAGTTGGGCCTGGGAGATGAGAGAACCAGCAAAGAAGATCTTCGCGGATCTGCTTGGGCTTCTCTCTAGACTGGGTTATTTTTATCTCACTTTTTGCCCCCTTTTACTAGGCATCTGTCAGACAGTGCTGTATCCTTCTCCATCGTGAGCCCTCCTTACTCCGGAGTAACAGCCCGGAAAAGACGGCAGCTGTTCCCCAGTTATTTGCCTCCATCTCGTGGTTCTGAACGGAACAGAGCAATGAATAATGATTCTCCCGGGGTGGAGAGGACCAGGGGTGGATGTAAATTTTGAAGCCGTTCGTCTTGGCTTCCTACTCTCCCCTCCTTGTAGGCAGTACTGCGTGCGCAGTACAGCATAGGATATGAGGGTATTTTTCTCGACGGCTGCTTGTTTTCCTCTGATTCGACCCTGGGTTTTATTTGATTATTTCTTTCCTTTTTATGGTTCGGGCTTGGAAGGGAATCCATCCTTTTCCCTCATTTTCTTTTTTCCCCTTGTCCACATTCATATTAGGTTCTCTGGGTCCATCCGCACATACCACGGCACTAGGGCAATAGCGTTGGGGCTTACTCCATGCTAGGGGGAAGGGGGCCCATGTCTCCCCCATCAGTCCATGCCTGTCTGTTCGATCTGGATTCCCCGGACTGGACAATGGAAGGGGGATGTGAGAGATCTGGGTTGGGAGGTTGATATGGAAGAAACCTCCCTGAACCTAGATGACACCGAGAAGCCACCGGAAAGGCAAATTAAATAAACTCGCGCATCAGAATAGACAGGCGGATTAATAAAAATAACTTTTTCCCTGAGGGGAGACGGTGATCCTTCATCGGATGAGGAGCAGGAAGATCAGTGGACTCTTAGCAGTCATTTAGGGCTATGGACTATGCATCAGGGCCTCTGGACGCCGGACAGGAGGGATTCTGGTTCTGTTCGAAAGGTTCGGATTATGCAATCAATCCGAATCGCCCGATTTAATCTTAATTCAAGGGGAATTTAAGATTGCTGGTGCGGGTTATGGTTATTTTATGCTTCGGACACTGGTGAAGTCATCGTCTGCTCCGTTGGATGTCGATGATGAGATAACCAGCTTCGGTGATCGATTAGAGATTGATTAGAGATCAAATCGAGATCCAATTCCACTCCATTTTGTGACCAAGGAGAAGAAGAGAGTGACAGAGAGACAGACAGACCTCGAGTTCTGTTGGGTGGAATTGCAGGGGATTTGGAGTCTCAGTCTTTTCTGACTTCCATTTTGGTCCATCTAATCCTCATCCTCATCTTCTTCTTCCTCTCTTCCTTTCCTCTCCATCTCCCCATCATCTTCTCTTCCTCCCTCATCCTCTCCCCTGCTCTCCCTATTCATTCGTTTGTCTTGTCTTCTTCTTCTTCTTCCTCTTCCTCTTCTTATTCTTCTTCTTCCTCCTCTTCTCTCCTCCACTCTTCTCTACTCATCTCTCCACCATCGTGGTCAAGAATGCCACTGGCCGCTCTCGCCCTGCAAGCGTGTTCGAGCTAATCAGCCTATGCCGACCTTCTCCCATCTCTTCTGTTCTGCTTCCTGGAGGCAATTCATCTGCCATCGCCCCCCATGGCGCATTCGTTCCCCTCATCCCAAACCTCCCTAACCGGTTACCTACCTACTCTCCAACCCCTCCAGGACCCTTCACCACTCTCGGCATACTCCCTCCTGGGTCCGGGCCAGTATCCGGAGAGTGTCGCCCTCTGGCATAACCCCTCGCCGCAAGCGCCGCCCCGACCGCCGCCGCCGCCTTCTGCGGCCTCCGCCCCAGCCCCGCCACCATCATATCCCTCCGCACAGAAGCCCGAGCAAAAGAAGCATAAGCGTACCCGGAGCGGCTGCTTCACCTGTCGCTCCCGTCGCATCAAATGCGATGAGTCTCGTCCCGTCTGCGATCGATGCCGCAAGGGTAATCGTGATTGCGTCTACCCGGCCCCAGGCTCGACTGGCTCCGCATCCAAGTCCGGATCTCGTTCCGGCGTCAAGCCCAGACCCCCTCGGCCGCAGTCGCACGGCAGTGACTCATCCGGCTTCGTCGAACATGACGATGTGCACGCGCTAGAGACCATCGCCGACGAAGAAGAGGAAGAGGAGGGCAGTGTTGGCTCCAGCTCGCGCCTATCCCCGTCCACCGGCCCCGGTGGTGCCCGCCTCAAGGCCGGACTCCCCAGGAAACACAGCGCCCAATCCCTGAGGGCCCGTCAGATCAAACAGCAACCCACACCCGCGCCAACCACTTCCGAGACTCCAGGCTCCGCGAAAGAAGCGAGCAGTTCGCCCTCCACCGAGGCCTCGTCGAGATTCGAGTCCACCAGCGCGCGGTCGGCCAGTGTCAGTCTCTTCCCAACTGATCCCTTCGGCTTCCCCAGTACTGCCCATCTTCCCGATGATCTCCAATTCTACCTCTCCTTCTACCAGGAATCGTTGACGTATCGGCATTTCTTCCTGCGAGTAGGTAGTGATCATTTTGTCCATCATAGTGTCATCGAGCTTGCGCTGCAATATGATCCCCTTCTGTATGCAGTCGTCGGGTTCGCGGCATATCATCACTGCGTCCAAACTGGAGGTGGAAAGCTCTACACTTTCCTGAAGCATTATAACACGGCGTTGAAGATGCTTCGAAAGTCTCTCGGCACCGGTGAAGCCCACAGCGAAGCGACATTGATCACCGTTCTCGTCCTGACAACGTTCGAAGTAAGTATTGTCCATTCTTAGGGACCCGCACCGGTCGTGGCACATGACTCATTTTCGTGATCAGGAATTCGTGGGTGACTGGGTCAATCTCATCGATCACCACCAAGCGGCCCATGCTTTGATCCGTGAGCTCCTAACCCCGGAGTCGATCACGACCAACGAGCTGCATAACCATATCTTCCTTTGGTATTCCCGCTTCGACGTAGTCGCCGGCATCTTGGCTGGCAACGAAGCAGTGCTGGGTCGAGAGTGGTATCTTGCCAAGGAAGAGTACGACGAGCAACAAGCTGCCGCATATCCCCATGATGTAGAGAAGCAGCTGGCCCTTGCGGCGTCGATCAACCGCCGATTCGGCCTGGAAATGGCGTCGTTATACGCAAAGCTCTCCCGACAAATGATCCCGATTGACCAATTCATGGTTCAGAACGAACAATTGGGGCAGATCATCGAAAGAAGTCGGAGTATCCTAGAGCGTTTTGCCAACTCGGAATATACGGTCTGGGATTACCCAAATCGACAGCCTCTCACCGCGGACGATGTGGTCGACCCATATGTCCCTGGTCTCCTGCATTCAGGACCTTTGTGGGATTGCAACGTGGCATGGATCGACTACTACTCCACGAAGCAAATGTACAAGTACCAGTCCTTGTTGTCTGTGAAGCAATCCTCCATGGAAGAACTCGCGGATCTTTCCTTGAAACAGTGCCAGATGATTGAAGCGATCTCCCGATGGCCTGACAAAGAGAACGGATGGATGTATTCGTTCAAGAACAGCGTCGGCATGGTCGCTTTATTTGGGCCCAAAGATGAGAAACATGTGATGTGGAGCCGGAGGAAGTTTGCCCTGATGGAGCAAAACGGGTGCGTTTCCTAATAACAAAGCTCCATTATTGACCTCGCCCGTGCAGATCACTGGCTAACCATCTAACCCACCGTAGATACGCGATTGCCCCAAAGTTCCGCCAAGTCCTGGCCACCGTCTTCCAATTGCCAGAACTCAACCACTGGTGGCTGCCCAATGACGAAGGATACCCGGAGATCATCCGTGAAGTGCGCGCAATGACCGAAGAACGCACCACGAATCCTCGAGATAACTTCCGCGAGAGCGTCCGCGACATGCGGACACTGTTCTGGAACATCAGCCTCGATGACACCGAGAGCGAGAACAGCCCGGCTTCTACCACTGGCACCGCGGCCGAGAATAGGTGAATCGGCACCAGTTAGGCCAAAATATAGAGTCTAGCCTGGGTTACTTTAGAACGCCCTGTGGGGTCGATCTAAGCCGATTGAGGTTGCGGGTTGTCTCACTCGTCCCGTGCCCCAAAAAGGGACCCTCTCATGCAGTTTAGGCTGGGTGATAGGCACTGCTTTTATAGCAAGGACCTTGACCCCTACGATTCAATCAAGTTCGGTGAACGTCCGAACTCTTCATACGCCATACGCCATACACCAGAGCAGACGCATCCCGTCTGAAGAAAAACACGTTTCCCACCGGCCAAACAGTGATGTCATTATACCCTATCCTATCTTAATACCTCTGCATCTCCGCTTTTTTGATTAAGTTGCACTATATACCCTTGCCCCTTTGTCTTCCCTGTGTTGCAATATGCTGTTCATGTCACTTTCGGGATGAGTGGAGATGTTACCAGTCGTAAGACTGTCCGAGCGCATTTGTTATAATTCCATGTCCTATCGCTCTTACCGATAAACCTAAAGCTTACATTTATTAAATACCATATACCCAATTCGAATGGCACCAGCCATTACCTCACGCCTACCATCAGGATAAGACCTTCTCAAGTAACCGCACGTATTGGATGATCTCAGACCTAAGTACGGACAAAATTCTAGATAGTCAGAATCCCTAACATGACGAACGAAACGGAACCTCCGTCGCCGGAATAACCGTTTCCAATCCACCAGCCAACTCCCCAAGCCCGTCCTCTCCATCGACATCTTCCCCCCAAGGCAACGCGTCGACGTCAACATCCCACCCGAGAAGACATCTCAGCACGACCGACGCCCCAGCCTTACTCATGACCTCGTTCATCTCTTTGCATCGCTCGTCGCAGACACACTCCACGCAGCCCTGCGGGGTTATACACTGGCACGCCTCGATGCGCGCCACGGCCCGCCGCAGAAGCGAGTCCACGAACTCGAACGCCTTGGCCGCGATGCCCGATCCACCCGCGCCCCCCTTTGCATCATAAAAGGTCAACCTCGCCGGCCGCTGGCGGGACGGCGGCTTGAGACGGCGGATCTTCTCCCGGAGCGTGGCCGGGTCGAGCCGCTGCGGGCCCTGCTCCTGCTGCTGCTGGTGTTCGACGGCGAGTCGGAGGTTCCGGCCGAGCTCCTTCTTGGCGACTTTGCACTCGGTGCGCACGTCGCCGGGCGAGGAGATGACGAAGGTCGGCAGGAGCGAGAGCAGGGCGTGCTCGGCGGCGTGGATGGCGGCGGCGATGTTGAGCCGGCGCGATTCCAGGATCTCCAGTGCGGGCTTGGGCACGTCAAGCCACATGCCCTTGGTGTGGATATCGATGGGCGGATTGTCGACGGCGACGGCGTCGAGGACGCGACCGCGCTTGTCGATCTTGAAGAACCCGTAGACAACGGCGTGGATCTGGATGGCGCCGTAGAAGGCGCGCGTGGTCGGCGTGATCGTCCGCATCGTTTCCGTCTCAATCGGGTCGATGTCCGTGTAATCCCGCTGCATGGTGTTCCAGTCGACGTGGACGCGGAGGACGCGCGCGAACCGCCGGTCCGGGTTCAGCTCCTTGACCAGGTACGTCTGGCCTTGGTGGAGGAAGATGCCTCCCTCGTAGATGGTGAAGAAGGCGCGCGACGCCTCGACCTCCTCGAGGACCACGTTGCGCGCGCTCGTCGTGTCGATCACGGCGAAGTGCTGGTCCTCCGTGTCGCGGATGGCCACGCAGCGCGACGGCTGAGGCCGGAACCGCTCGTGGCAGTGGTAGTAGCCCAGCGCGTCGGCGACGAGTCGTGTGGCCGCGACCTCGGGGAGCTGATCCCCGAAATACACGCGGTCCTCGTCCGGCCGGATGGGCATCTCGAACGCAGCGCACTGGACGTGGCCCTCAAGGACAAGCTCGTTCGCAAGATCAACCTGTAGCTCGCAGTTGGGTCGCGTGAAGAGCTCCTCTGGGTTTTTCATATAGTATTGGTCCGTGGGGTACCTGTCGCCGATGAGGACGGAGAGCGAGTCCTTGTTCCGGCGGCCGGCACGGCCGCTCTGTTGGCGGAGATTGGATATCGAGTATGGGAAGCCCAAGGTGACCACTGCGTCGAGTGAGCCGATGTCAACGCCCAATTCCAGGGCGTTGGTGGCCACGATCCCCATCAACCGGCCTTCAAACATCTCCTGTTCTATTCTTCGGCGGTCCTGCGGGCTGTAGCCGCCTCGGTAGCCCATGACCATTCTGCCGACGTCTGGCCGTCTAAGGGCTTGGAACTCGCATCGAACGGCCTGGAGGAGGACCTCGCATAGCTTTCGGATCCGGCAGAATGCAATCACTCTGGCCCCTCTTAGTATCAGCTGGCAGAACAGCCGGGCAGCCTCGCCGATGCTATCCCCGCGGCCGGAGGTAGGGTCTTTGGGGTCTTTGAAGGGAGTGTTCCAACAGACGAACTCTTTGCGGCCAGAGGGCGAGCCATCGAAGTCGATCAGTTTCACATCGTCAAGGCCGAAAATGGCTTTCATGTGTGCTTCCGGGTTCGCAACTGTAGCTGAGCAGGAAACGAAGCGGACGTTTCGATTGCCAACAGCAGCGCATATTCTGCGTAGCCGGCGCATGATAAACGCAACATGGGATCCGAACAGACCATTGTAAACGTGCAATTCGTCAACCACGACGAACTTCAGGTTCTGGAGGAATGTGCGCCAGGCGCTTTCCTGCGGCAATATCGTGATGTGGAGCATATCAGGGTTGGTGAAAATGATCCGTGCCTCATCTCGGATCCCATTTCGGCGCTCCATTGGCGTGTCCCCGTCGAAGGTCTCGACCATTGTATGCTCTAAGCCATCCATGTATTGCAGTAGCTCCATCATACTGCGTCTCTGGTCTTGCGCCAGCGCCTTGGTGGGGAATATGTACATTCCGCGACTAGCATGGTCATGTTCCAGTTGATGCAGCATTGGGACCTGGTAGATCAAAGACTTGCCCGAGCTCGTCGAAGTAGAAACGATGACATTACGGCCCTCGTGAAGACGATTGATCGCCTCGGCTTGGTGGGAATAGAACCGCGTGATGCCCTTGGTGTTATACAATGCGTTGACCAAGTTCTGCGACAGCTGAAATGTCAGATCTCCGTAGACCGCCGGTTGAGCATCAAACACGCGGTGGCCCTCCGGCACAATCTGCGCGGTATACCAGTCCATCTCGCGGATCTCGGCGACAATCTCCGACATTGACTTGCGTTCTTTGGGGATCTCCTTCGGGGGCTGCGCCGCTTTCCTTCGCTTCTGCTCGACATCATCAGGCAGCACGGGGATCCAACTGTCCTTCTCCCGTTCCAGTGTCTCAACTGGCTCGACGGCTCCGTCCTCACACCGCACCAAGAATGCGTCAATCGCATCCGCAAACTTCTTGTTGCGCTTCTCGATCAGCGCAAGCATCTGCTTCTGGCTGTAAACCGGCATCTTGAGGTCTTCGTCCTTCATCCTCCGCACGGGCTTCATCCCCTCCCCGGTAGTAGGATGCTGAACCTCGCGCTTCAGATCCCCATCCACAAATTCAAACAGCAGCGCCTTTGCCTCCGAGGAGCCCCCATCTCCGTCGCCATCACCGCCGTCAACAGCGCCTCCACCAAGCCCTCGTCCCCCGTACGTCTCCATGACCTCCTTCCCCCCGACGGTCATAACCTCCAATCTCGCCTCATCCACGTACTCGAACCGGATGGCGCGCGGCACCAACACCCTCACTCTCGCAACTTCCTCAATCGTTAAATCCTGCCCCGTCTGCGCCTGCACCGCCTTCTTGATATTCTCAAACGTCGTCGCAAAATGCTTCCGCGTACAGCAGAACGTGTACACCAGATTCAGCGCGCGGTGCGTCCGTGACAGCCGATTGAAGAGATCCGGCCATGGTGCTGCGGGGGCCCGCTTCGTCGGCGCGGCAGCCTTCGTTTTGCCCTTGGTACTGGCCCCCTTCCGGTTGGGCTTTTGCTCCGGCGGTTGCTGTTGTTGCTCGGTGGTGTGTGGTGTCGACTGATCACCACCATTGCTCATTGGCTGAGCGGCGGACTTGATCGCAGCCGGTGTCTCTGCTTGCCTACGTTGTTTCTTTGCAGTCGAGTCTTCCGCGGATGTCGTGGTCTTCGCCAGCAACGCGTGGTCTTCTGCAGCGGTTCGGTCGTCTGCCTCAGGTGGGACCCATTTTCGTTTCGGGATCGGGCTTATGCCGTCTATGTGTGTTTCTTGGTCGGCCATGCCGAGCCTCCATGGTGAGGTGGTGGGTTGGGACGGAAACGAAGGGCACAATGCAGGGACGGAGGCGACGGTTGTCCTCGCACGGAGACGCGAAGTCACGTGGTATGGTACTTCAATCTTACCCGATTGAGATGGACATACAGAGTACGGAGTACATGCTTCTGGCAAAATTGATCCCAGCGGCGCTGGATAGATGCAACGGAAATATATTCACAGAGGCAAAAGAGTGAAATATTATAACAACAAAGAAAAATATCCTAGGAATAGGTGCTCCAACCCCAACCGACACTCCTCGTCCCAAAGATGCAAAATGCCAACGACCGATCGCAATTCAGTTGGATATCTTTTCCAAGACCGAAGAGAACTAATTACTGTCTCCATATATCTACATCCCTCCGTTGATCCAAAAGCTGGCCAACTCATTGATGTTCCAGCAGGTCGCCGACAACGTGGTAAAGTTCTTTGGCGAGATCCTCGCTCGGGGTCTGTGTCAAGTCAGCAAATCAACCCTCTTGTATAGCTTGCGTCGACGTAGGGAACTCACCCGGAGCAAGCAGGGGACCGAGCGGTCGTTCTCCAGGCTGGCCAGGTGGATCTGTTTCGACTTTGGTTCGTTGCCCGAAGCGTCGCCGACAGTCATGCCCTTGAACAGAGGCGTGTTGAGCATAACACGTCCAACGCCGTCGGCGCGCATGATCATGCGAGCGGCCTTTTTGTTTTCCTGGCCGTCGACAATGCGCACATTGATCTTAAAAGAGCCAATGCCGCGTTCCCTCCATTCATTGGCTGAAAATTGGAAGAGCTTGGCCTTGCAGGAGAAGTACGTCTTCTCCTCTTCCTCGCCAGTCTCGACTATCGTGCGGTTAGTTCACATACATGATCAAATCACAGATGAAATCGGGGGTGGGACATACGCGGTCGTTCAAAGAATCTCTCGTCAGTCTTCTCCGCTTCGAATTCCCCTGGGCCACTCTCCGCAGCGGCGTCTTCGTCGTCCGCCTCTTCCTCCTCTGCAGGAGCTCCAAATGGCTTATCATTGCTCGAGCCGCCCAGGACACTAGGACCAGCAGGCGAGGCAAAGCTGGTGAGCCCACCCTTCGGGGCAGCAGCTCCGAAACCACCGCCGAAGCTCGAGAATCCCGATCCTAGCGCGGCGAATCCCGAGGTGCCCGCGGCCGATGCAAATCCAGTGGCGGCCGGTTTGGGGGCCTCCGTGGGCGCAGGGGATTTGAAGACAGAGCCTGAAGAGCTCCCGGGCGTACCGAAGGGCGATTTCTCAGAACTGGCGAAAGCGGCAAAACTTGAAGACGCAAATGCAGAGGACGATGTGGCCGGGCTTTTGGAAGGCTCCTCCTCCTTGGGCTTCGAGGCCCCAAGAGAGCCGAAGGGGGAAACAGCAGACGTGTTTGCGAAGGCACCGGTGACAAGGGGCTGCATAACACGAGCATATCAGCACACATTCATCCATGTCCACTCGACATCATTTCACACGAACGAACCTTATCTCTCTCCTGGGAACTATCCCGGTGTCGCTTCTTCTCCGGCTGTCCGTCCTCCACGACCTTCTCCGACGGCTTACTATCAACAGCGACCTCGTCGGGCTTTTCCGCGGCGTCTTCAGGCTTCGGCTCCTCCTTGTCAATCTGATCCCGGCTTCGCTTCTTCTTCGGGCTCAGAATCTTCTCCGCAGAATCATTCGCAGCAGCATTCTCCTCCTCGTAGCTATTGTCGCGTGATCGCTTCCGTCGATGGCCAACCTCTTCTTCCTCCTCCTCGCCTACCTCCGGCTGGTCCTCATCGAGAGAGCGTTTTCTGCCCCGGCTGCTCGCCCGGCTGTTTTCGCTTCCATCTTGCGTCTTCGCAGCGGCGGCAGAATCGGTCACGGGCGGTTTGGGTGTCGAGGTAATCGAGGTATCCCGTAGCTTGTTCCGGACAGGGCGCTCGCCGCCCTCGTTATCGGAAGCCTGGGAGTCATCGGCGACGGTGGCTGCTGAGATGGAATCTGTTTAGCGAACCAGTCCGTGTGAGGGTGATGCTTTGGATCGCCGGTGGTACACGTACCTTTGGTGTCAATCGGGTCCTTCGAGGCGGCGCCTGTTAAGTGAGTGCATTTCGGCATCAGCTTCGTCCATGCCAAACATCGCTCCAGGGATGGAAGCAGCCGGGACCATACCTTCCAGCGCAGGATCCGGTCGCGGCTCGGACGCCATGTCGCGGATAAGTCAGGGCACCACGGAAGTCGGATATGTGTAACAATTCAGCGCCCGAGCGAACAAGGCGTACACCTGTAGCATGCGATGTTAGACAGGAGCTTGGATGCGGTCAAAGTGGGAGATTTCCGTTGCAGTGAGCAGGATAGATGCCGTGAGGACATTACCGCTGTACTCGGCGGGTTGACAACGTAATCGACCGGAGGTCGAGGCAATCCCGCGGCATGTGCAGGGTTGCATCATTGACGATGCGAAGACGGCAGCGACGCCGACGTGCGAGAGGACGGGATAGCATACCTGGATCTCACGTAGATCAGAGCGGCACTCCGGGCGTTTCTTTGCGGGAAACGAAAAAAACAAGGAGATTGATTGTACGGCGAAGTGGGATGAGCTCGAGGGTGCAAGATCGTCCGTCGAGGCTGGCACCGAGAACGGCAGCGGGGGGGTCCCGGAGATGGTGCGACTCGAGAGAGGTGAGAAGAAGAGCGCGAGAGGATATCTATCCGGGTGGAGGGCGGATCGGAGGAGATGGTGTCAGACTGGCAGACGAGTGTGGATGGTAGAAGAGGGTAAAAGGTAGGACAGCAGCGAACGAGCGGGTGACGACAAACTGCTTTGTTGTCGTCCGTCGGGTCACCGCCCCCCGCTAAACACCGGCAGGGATTGATTATACCTAGTATAGGACCAGTACACCAACGCTGAACATTTCCATTGGATATCTCGACACGGCTAAATTCTAATACATGATGAAATACTACAGTCTGCACAGAAAGAAAGGCATACGTCGGAGGTGCAATCCCTATCAACGGGATTCCTCGCTGGTTTTGCGGCACTTGGGTCTTCAAGTCCAAGAACCCAGTCATCCGACCAACATTGCTTCGCCCACCGTCCTCTGCTTAACTGATAAAGCAGAGACATCCGATCGCAATGTAGAACACAAACAGCGGGTAAACCGCAATCCCTACCCGGTTCCGGACAACTCCCGAGCCGCCCAGGATGCTCACCCCGGCCGCCAGAGACCATGCGACCAGAACGAGATAAACCGGTATCCGCGCAATCGTCGGCAGACCAAAGGCGCTGAGCAGGGCCGCAATGACCAGCGGGAACAGCGTGTAGCCAATGATGCACACCGACTGGAAGAACGAGCTACCCCCGAGATGTCAGTCAGTAACCAAGACAGGGCCATCGAGTATGGCGGTTGGGCGAACGTACATGTTTCCGCCCAGAAGTTTAATCTGCAGAGTCACAACGGCCTCTCCAATCCACACGATACTGAAGACACCCGAGAAGACCAGATCCCTCTGGGAGTCCCCTGCCCGCATCGCCAGGAACATACTCAGGAGCAAGCAGAAGATCAGAGGACCCCTGGTTCTAGTCAGCACAAACCCGCACGGATGGACGCCTCCTCTGGCCACATACCAAAGATCCCAGTCGCGCAGCCCTTCACTCATTCCACCCTGCAAGACAGTATCGGCATCCGGCCAGCGTCCGATCATGTTTCTCATCCCCCCACCGAATCCAGTGGCTTCTCCTCGTTCGGCGGCACCCATGCCGCCTCCACTGCGCTGCAACATCCCACCCAGCAAGTACTTGGGCCACAATACCTGCCGCATCTTCTCCCAAACCGCGATAAGATCGCGGGACAGCGTGGCCCAGACGCTCTCGTCGATGGTGTTTTGCGGCGCGCGGCGATCCTCGCCGGGGATAGAAGACGTGAGATAGTTGCCAGACAGGTTGCCGCCTCGGGAGCTTGAAGATTCCGGCTGGATGTTGCCGCGGAGAGGTGCGGTGTCCGTGGTGGAAAGAGGGTCATCGGCCTCGATGGCTGCAGTGCGGATCATTCGATAGGTCAGTCGCTGTATGATGGGCACGAAGTCTAGCCAGGGTAGGAGCACACTCACCATCGTCGGCGTCAATCACATCGTCATCAAGAATCGATTCATCGTCACGAGCATCCTCGTGGGGGTAGTGTGTCGCTGCGCTCGCCATGGTAGACACGGGGATAGTTGTGTTGATCTCGATAAGGGTCGGGTTGTCAATGGATTACCACTGCAGGGTCATCGCCTACTGAGCGATAAGTAGAGTACGAAGCTGGTACCTATTCTCGTCGGGTCGGTGGAAACACGAGACTTGGAGTTTGAATGAAACAGGAGCCGTGAAGACGCCGATGCTCATGGAGAGGCTAGAGTGGCATTACGTACGCGGCACGGGCTGAAAGAGGCAGGCGGAGAGCGTCGGGTGCGCCGAGAGCGGTATCCGTACCTGGTCTTGTTCCATCTCTCCTCCCTGCTCGTAGTCGGTAGGTAGGTATACATATAAACACCATAATCTATAATTCATTTTGTATGCACCAGTTCTCAACCATATTATACACGGATTCAATATGTACACCAACGCCCGTCTATGCATGTAACAAGACAACAATATCAACAGGAATGGAGTGGTGATGAACATCATGTGATGCAAATGTCGTCCAAATCAACCTCTCGCTCGGTCCTCGAATGCCAGGATCTGGTCTGGCGTAGGGGATATCATAAGCCCCTTATACTTCTTCATCACTTCAGCATCAGAGTACTTTCTCAGCTCCACCGACTCCTTCTCGAGCTGTTCGCGCAGGGTTTTAGACAGCAACGACGCATTCTCCGGCTTCAATGTAGTATCGATTAAACCCCTGGCCTGAACCAACACCTTCAAGGCCTGAGAGCCTCGAATGGCATGGGCTGGGCAGTCTTCGGATTTCTTAGGCTTCCGATTCCCCCCAGAAAGCCGAGCACCTGCGCCATGCTGCATGGCTTTGTCAAGCTTTGCAACCAGAGGTCGGAGTTGGCCAATTGCAAGTTGTCGCAAGCGAAACTGTAGCTCCCGGCCAAGACTTCCAAGGCTACTAGAAGAGCGTTTCTTGTCCATGTCCAGGCCGTTCAGCGACACAAGCAGGTGGGGGTTATCCTCCAGGACCCTGATCAGCTCGAGGTAGCCTTCCAAGGCCTTCGGATCCGGAAGCACGACATGCTCGTCCATGAGCTTGAGGAGCTCGTTGGCGTTTTTCAGCACATTGATGTTGTTGCGGTCACGCCGACAGCAACTCAGCGCAATGTGAAATGTCCGCCCCTCCATCACACCAGACGGCACCATCTGCTCGCGGATTACGTCCACGGTAGCACGACTAGATCGCCCCAACCGCAACAGCCGCAGGTATTGGTGGAATGAACCCGAATCGGGGTCGATTCTGTGCTCGTTGTCCTCCCGTGTCAGATAGTTCCAGTAAGCCTTTCCCGTGCCCAGAGACTGCGTCATGGTTAGACACGCCTCCATGATCATGGACAACTCCCTGTTGCCCACGGGAAGATACGAAGGGGCAGGCTCCTCGCCGCCAATTCTCGATTTACCCGCATCGGTTGGAATAACCGCATCGAACAGGTTATCAAAATTCTCTTCCTCTTCTTCATACTCTTCAATGGCTTCCTGGTCGGATTCCGGCCTATACAACCGGTTCGCCTCGTCCACGAAAGGAACATCCTCGAGCTCTTCCTGCCGATGGATAGAGTCCTCTTGTGATCTCGAAGTCGCCGAGCTCTTGGGCGTAGACTTTGGAGGCTCCTTCGCAAGGATCGGGACACCCGTGGTCTGATTGATCAATGCAAACACATCGTAGCAATCGCGGTCACTGGAACCCTCCAGGAGAAGCGCGCCCATGGCGCCCACCAATTGATTATCAAGCGCCAGACGACCCTTCCCCCACTGGTATACGATATCCGACCAAACGCGCTTGCCCTCAACGACACCCTGGGCCTTCCTCTCCAACACCGGACGGACATCTCTAGGCTGCATGCTTTCCACATCCTTCTGCGTAGCATCCCTGATCGCCTTCAGTATAATCGTATACGTGGTCGAATCCGGCGAGCCGGGCCCATCCTCCGGAAGCTCGCCAGCCACCCGCCAGAGCGTATCCATATCCCCCATGCGCCAACAGACATTCAGCATAGCATTCCCGTGGATGATATTCGGCTCGACGACCGAGTTCGCCGCCGAAATCGACCGATATATCGAATAGGCTGTCTTCACCGGGTCCAGGCCGGAATTCCTCCCAGCCTTGCTAAGACCATTCAGCATGATCGTATACGTCCGCGACGTCGGCTTCCGGCCGCGTTTCTTCATCTACATCCCGAACCAGTCAGCATACACACACACACACAGTGACAAAACCCCCCGCCCCATGCAAAAACCTACATCGTTGTAAAACTTAAAGGCCGCACGCGGCGCCCGCTTCCCCATACAATACTCCATCAGATGGTTCCACGCAACGGCGCACTCCATGCGCTCCTTCTGCGCGGAGCGTACCAACGCCGCCGCAAGCGGCACATCGCCGCCGCCCAGCAGCCTCGCGACGCGGTCCGCCAGCGCGCGCGGGTCCTTCAGCCACTTCAGCTCGAGCTCCACCACCTTCGCGGAAACGCTGCGCCCGGAGAACGCGGCGTCAACGCCCCGGTCCCGGACTTTCGGCGACGTCCCGGCCATGGCGACGCCGAGGAGGGGGTCGATGTCGGCGTCGGCCGGCTCGTTCGGGGATGTCGCATCCGCGAGGTCAACGGAGGGGGAGGAGTCGCTCGAGGACCAACATTTCGCGCCGACGGGCCGGAAGAGGAGGCTGCGCGCGGCCGACGAGACCGGCGACGATGGTGCTCTCCAGCTCGGTCGGGGCCATTGTGCGAGTCTCACGGCCATGCCGGTGGCGATGCCCGTCCGCAGCGCGTGGGCATTGCTGCAGCGAAGCATTTAGCCCGGGCTGCGACTGTGGCGGCGGGAACGGTTCCGTTTCGTTACGTTCCAATTCCGTGATATGCGGCGGTTGTGTTCGTAGGGGAAGGAAAATCTTGCGAGTTGAGGGCCGGGCGAACCGTCGGTGGAGGATATCGGGATACCAACGATGCCAGCAGACGGCAACTGATATGGTGACCAGACTCAGCGAGAGGGAACGGGAGAACGCCGGTAGGGAAAGGCGTGCAGGCGTAAAGAGCAGCGAAATAAAATCAAGACAAGACTGCGCCAGAATCTCCGTATCATATCGGAGCTGGCCAGACTAGGCGGGATGTGGTTAGCGCGGATGCAGCCTATTCCGGATAGTAACTCCGCCGCCGACTGCCGCTGCCTCAGGCCGGAGCACTAGGGCGATTTGGCTCTAGCATTCCCAGCGGCAACCTTCGATGGGCACTAAGTACTAGTGAAAGGCAAGAGCCGCTAGTTAACCAGTATCTGTTCCCCCGGTCATCTTGGTACATCGATAACCTAAACCCACGCGAGCCACGCATGTCCGTCTCGTGGCTCCTGTGGATGTAAGCTTCCGAGCGAAGGGTGTATCTGCCTCGTCAGCTCGAGGTATAGAATGAGTCTCCGAAAACCGCCCGGCATACAGACCTTAGTTTGTCGCCCTTGGTGCGGCGAACTACGCCGTACATTAGTGGATTCCTCGCCGCAAATCGTCACACCACTAACGGTTAGCATGCCGCTGGCAGCGAAGATAAAGTTATCACCCTCAATCAATTCTCCGAAACTTACGGCATGGGCTAAAATAGTCTGTCTTACCGGCCTGGGGTAAAATAAAGATGCGTCTAGTGGGATGTACGGCAGAGCTCCGGGGCTAATGTACGACATGCAGCACGTCGTGTTTGACTCATGACTCTCGACGGGTCTAGTCTTGGTACGGTTCTGCTAGTGCAGGACGGGCCTCCAGTCCATCTCGCGCGAGTATCTCCAATATAAACCGTCTACATCCCGGGAACCTCTTCCGACTCATACGTGCATAACCTCTACCGGGTACAGAGATGAGATTGGCAACAATGGATGGAAATAACAACAAAAAAAAAAAAAAAAAACTTGAGCCACCAGACCACAAGCGTCAACGGTACTAGGACATAGACCATAAGCTAATGCACAAGGTTCGGGGACCAAAACCCAGGGTAACATAAATTTGGTCAAGGCATCAATCAATCAGAGACAAAAAGGGCAAAAGACGAAGCAAATACAATAACACAATCCACATAAACAGAGAACGTAATCAAACAGGGTTTGCAGAAATAAGACCGATGAAGTCAACAGTCAAGAGATTCGACAGTAGCTCAGCTAATGCAAATTACCCCGACAAACATCCCCACCATGAGGCAGGACCCGCGATGACCAGTATTCGCGCGCAGGGAAAGGAACAACAAGGAAAACAGAAAAGCAGAAACAATTCCCTCCCGATTAGATCATTTTCTCATGCGATCTAATTCAACAAAAACAACATAACGGGGACAGAAACGTAAGTCGCAAGGCCACTCTTTGACTGGAGCAATCAAGGCCACGAGATGGTATCATGTGCGCAACACTTCAGAGAATTAGATCCGGGACGGCGATACGGGCATTAGGAGTGTTTAGAGGATGCAACCTGGGGGAGAGGATGCGGGAGGTATCTATTGTGGGTAGCTGGTCGATTGGTTTTCTGCAAAGCCATCATCGATCAGCTACAAGCCCTAGAACAACAGACGAGAGGAACGTATCCCCTGGACTTTCCTTTTCGCCTCTTCCACGGTGGACGGGGGTGGTGATCTTCCTTTCGTCCTTGGGCTTGGAAAATCCCCGCGACCCGACCCGGACCGACGATGCAAACAAAGGACTGGCTGGCTACTTACGTTGCTGGTAAACTTGACCGCTCTGGCCGTAAGGGGAGTGGGGGTAGTTCGGAGGGTAGGCCATCTGCCCGTTACCCTGGTAGACCATGCCCCCGGCCCCAGGGGCGCCGTACTGACCGGGCACCTGGCCGTCCGCAGGCTGGTATCCGATCGGAGGAAGCTGAGGACGGACGCCGCCGGGATAAGCGGGGGGTTGAGCAGCCTGTGCAGGGTCACCGGCCGCAGGCGCGTCCACCTGGTTGGCCTGGGCTGCTTGAGCGGCGGCGGCACGCTCACGCTCTTCAGCGGCTTTACGCTGTGCTTCCTCCTCCTTCTTGCGAGCCTTCCACTCCTTGCGAATTTCCTTGAACTCTATATCCACGCAGTTAGTGACTGGGTCGCCCACGCTAACAGGAACCAAGGAGAGGGGAAGGAACTGAAGACATCTCGAGGAGTGATGATACATCGAGGCTACAATTAACCTCTACACCGGCCTCACGCACTACTGCGGAGTGTCACGCTAAGGCGGTGTAACACCGACTAGCGTACGGTACCCGCGCTAGCGCCAAAGACGTCTCCAACCTCTCAGGTAGAAACAACACACACACAACATACCTTCAGGAGTGCGCTTGGCTCCGTGGGACTGCATCGTAACGTGGGCATTCAGATGGTTGAGGGTACCATAGGCCTTCTCGCAACCGTTCCAGCCACACTTGTACATGCGCTCGATTTCCTCGTAGCGACGACGGGGACGCTTGTGCTGCTGGGCACCGGGGATGGGGACAAAGGAGTAGACCTAAAGAGGAGTCGCGGGTCAGCGGACGAGTTACGGCAAAACCGTGAAAGACTGGCAAATCGAGAGAGCAACAGTGCGCTGTTTCACTTCCTCCATCCGTCAGGGCGCAACCCCCTGGTGGCAGGCGAGGGGAAATTGAAACCCTCCCGGAGGCGTCCCAAGACAACAATTCCAACGCAGATGCGCAGAGCCTTTGGAAACAGATGCCAGAATTCACCAAAGACATACCTGGCCAGGGCGCGGCCCTGCGGTCACAGCAGGGGAGGCGGGACCAACCGTTGTGGCAGGAGTGGTATAGGGTCCGGGCAGACCATGTTGATGTTGTCCATATCCATGCGACCATTCCGGACGCGCATACATCTGGGGAGGAGGCGGAGGGGGGTGGCCTTGGTACTGAGCCATCTCATGACCCTGGGGCTGATAGGGCGAGTAGGGGGGAGGGTAGGTGGGGCTGGAGGCCGCGATGGAGGGATCTATAGGAACGCCCGCGTCAGACTTCACGTTCGAGTGATTGCGATGGTCATTTGTCATGGACGGACTTGTTGCTTGAGCCATACCTGCCGCACCACCGGGTTGGGTGTTGGGCGCGTGGTGGTACTGGGGTGGGCGGGCGAGGTACTCGGGATAAGCAGGCGAGCGCGCGGCAGGCGGTTGACTCAGACCGTAGTCTGATTGCGGCGTGTTGGAAGACGAAATATTGGCGGCGGGGCGCACGTCGGGTTGCGGCGTGTACTGAGGATTGGGGCGCACCTCAGGTTGAGGAGTTGAGGTGTACGGAGCAGGGGCTGCAGCAGAAGTCTGGTCTGCAGCAGGAAGTTCAGAATGGGGCGCGGCAGACGGCGTATATGGAAAATGCGAACCTGACTGCGCGTACTCCGAGGCAGGTCTGTTGTCCATATAATACAGGCGTCACCGCTACCGGGTCGAGATCCTCAACAATTCCTCCTGACAAAAGAGAAAAGGAAAGAAAAGGAAAAGAAATTCTTCGCGTATCCTGTTGATAGACGCGTCGAATACAATGAGCTTTCTGTGATTTTCAATAAGGGAAAAAGGGAAAAAGAAAAAAAAAAGATCAAAGGAGGAAAGAAATGCCGAACGCTTGAAGCGTTGAAGCAGGGGGAAAGATTGGTGCAGACAGAGATGAAGATCCCGTGGCGATGGTGGTATTTTTGAGGGGAAATCCTTCTTGCTGGTTGGAACGTACTATTCAGAGAAAGGAGCAACAGTCAGGTAGATAGTCGCCGACTAAATCCTTGACCCAGGTGCACGTCCAAATTCACCACTGAAGTAGGCAGAAGAAGGATAGGATCCAACAAGATCGACGCGTGAATTGGGGTCGCGATCAGTGACACTTCAATGTACAGGGGGGGGGGTGTTCAGGAAGAAGTGATGTGACACCGCGGGCGGATTAAGGGTGAGGGGAAAGAAAGAAAGCGAACAGAAAAGAAATAGTAATAAATGACGAAGAAAAAAAAGAAGAAAAAGAAAAATAATGAAAAATAAACGAAGAAAGTTATAGGAGAAAGAAGTACAGTCGGGTGTACAGTATGGTGTTGGATCACGATGCTTAATCGCTTTAGTCGCCTCTTAGGGTGACGGAGAATGCCTTGCAGGGTGGCGGAAGGCACGACAGCACGAGGAACCCGGCGGGAATGAAAGAGACGGACTCTCTGGAGGGGGGGAGAAAAGGGTTTAGAAAGCAAGTCGAGAGAGTCCGGTCAACTCTGATGGAGCCGAGTAACAGTCAGGTAAAGATGGGACAAAAAAAGATTTTCGATCATAAAATAATAAAAAAATAAAACAAAATAGAGGAAATAAAAATAAGAAATAATATCAGAGCTAAAAAAGCCAATCCACCGTTCCAAAAGGTGATAGCGTGAGAGACGATGCCTCGATCCCAGGTGGCAATACAGTGGCACAATCACCCTAAATCGCGACGGAGGGAAATGGTTCGACTCAAACCCGAGAACAAGAGAGAGGAGGGGGCCTAAAAGCCTTTGGACTGGGGCAAAGACACTGTTCGGCAGGAGGGAAAACCGCAGGTTAGGAGCACCTCGTGGGATCGTGCGGTGGAGCGCGTGGGACCGTAATTTTCTTTTTCTTTGCTTTTCTTTTTTCTTCCGTGATTTGTTCTCTTCTTTTCTTTCATGCCGTTGTATTGATTTTATTTTTCGGCCACCTGATTCCTTTCGAATCTCCTCCTGAGGGGGAAGAAAATTATGCACGCGAAGGAGCAGATAAAAAAAAATGGCGCAAGATATTAGGTAGATAGGTAGGTCCAGTCAGATTACCAGGCGGTGGTACCATAAAGACCGGTACGGAGTAATGATTGGTAATAACAAACGCAAACCAAAAGCGGGTGGTTCGGTACTGTTACTGAGGGGCCGCCGCAGAGGATTGCTTTCTGATTTGCTCCCTCTCCTCCCTCTCTGCTTTTTTATATAAATATATTCCTGTCCGGAGCGGAGTGCTGTCGCTTTGTGGTGATGGGTCCGTTAACACGACCCACCCTGCTTGATGGGAAAACATCAGGGCTCCAAGAAAGAGAGTACGGAGTAAATAACCTCTCGTTTCTCTTCTTTTTGGCCCCTTCCCCTCAATTGTTGTCGTTGGATGGAGCATGTCGGAGAATGGAATCCTGTCTTCCGGCTAAGCTTTCCTCGTCTGACCTTCTCTTCCCTCATCTCTTTCGTTCTCCGTCGAGCGGAGTTTCCCGCTCGACGGTGGCGAAATTAAAGGGTAAAAAGAGGTTTTTTTAATACCACCCCCTATTCATTTTCTATTTTCCCTTTTTTTTATATAATTTTTTATTTCTCCTCGCTAAAAAAAAGAAACAAATTCTTTATTGTAATTCCTGGAAATATTTCACCCCACCTTTCTATCCTGTGATCGTTGCGTTTGACAATAATTGGTGATCCCAAGTCCAGCTGATGTTGAAAGAAACAATTTGATATAGTAGATGGGTTGGTGGTTAGGAGTTTAGGGGGGTTTTAGAGCTTGGGTAGTCTACCCGCGATTTGGGACGGACGGTGCGCGTGTCGAGGGTGGCCGTCAAGAGGCTTTGGTGAACCTAGCGTATATGCTCGTGGGGACCATCCAAGATCGCTGGGCAACGTTTCTGACGTGGGTAAGGTTAGGGGACGCTGGTCGAGGGGATGGAATAGCGTGTCCGAGGAACGGCGTGAACGGCTGGGAACAAGATAGCGCCGAACTAGGCGGGAAGAGGGTAGGTGGGGAAAGATCAATACCGAGGATCGCGTAAAACGAGGCAAGGAAAAGGGGGGTCTCTCGTTCAACCCGAAGTCCAATGGAAATATATCGATAATAGATTAATCAAATGGAAACCCACAGATAGGAGAAAACAGGAGGACGCAGTAGGAAAACCGGCGGCTGGTTCCGTTGATAGTCTTTCCTTTTCTCTTCGTCCAGGTTGGTTGGAGCATCGGATGGAGACGAACAACACATGACTGGCGGGAAAAGGGGAGAACCAACGGACTTCTCGCATCGGGATTTCTCTTCCTTTGGTTCTCACTGTTAATTGATTCTCTCAACAGCGATCCTTCCAGATCCTGTTCAAAGCAAATTTTTCTCCAGGCGTGTACCTCTTGGGAGGTACGTATGTAATTCCGTCCACGGTAATGACTTCAAAGTCAGGAACGCGTCAGTGGGGAACACGAGGGAATTACACCAATGGCCTTCCCGGAAAGATCCCGCCGTCGCCCTTTTAGGTTCATCTCCAATCGCTCTCCCACGCTAGTGTATATGTATTTCACAATATCACAACAGATCACCCACGGCCGCATGAGATACATCAACCAGTATTAATCTTGACCTTAAACATGTGAAGAGCTCTGGTCTGCATCAACAGCTTTTCCCTACTTTATGGACATTGTATGCTGTGCCTACGAGCTGAAAAGGCCGAAACTACCCCAGCCGGTCCTCGTTTATTGTCTATGATATTCTGACGCGCAGCGCTGTGCATAAGCATACTTTGAATGTTTCATACATCAATCGGATTAATTTATTAAATAAATCTTCAGCATATCCTCCGTACGGCATACATAAGTATGTAAGAGGTAAATTCCACCCGTCGTTCACCGTCGAATCCATTCCCCAATGCAGCGAGCTCATTCTCTACCCTGTCAGCACCTTGTATGGAAACACACACGCCCGACGATGACAATATCAATCCAAGGAGCTGGGGGAGACGGGAAATCGGCAGCACTTCGGAATGATTCATTGGGCAGTCATGTACCTTTCCTTCCTCCCAGAAAAGGGGGCCAGGGTGGACTTATTCGGGATAGGAAAGCTCTGCGCGCGAGAAACAATGTCTTTTCGTACGGAAGAGTCAAGAACATGCAAGTCACCAACCTCGGAAAGGTTCCCCTCTGGGCACACGTCCAGGATAAACGAGGAGAAAACTAGTGATTGGTGTCCGAGCTCTGTCGTACCCCGCGCAGCGGAACCGAGTCACCCACTGCCGGTGAGCAACAGGGAAGTCAATTGCCAATGTTATTTATTGAAAACATCCATGATACACCTTTGACGTGTTATGATTCTTACGAAGAACGTGTTGTTATGGCTGGCGATGTACGCCGTACGTAGCAATTCGGTCATAAACGCGAAGAACTCCGAGTCACGAGGCAATTAACTGCCTATCATGCAACAAGTGGATCGGAAAGGTCTCTGGCTTCCGCTGGCGCTGGGGCGACGGAGTACAAAGTACCTACCAGAGGAAGCGATACCGAATGTGATAATAACAACTCATGGATCCATTTGCGGAAGATGACTACGCCGTATAAACATACGCGGTATTCCCGACGTGTTTGGTTGTTATTCGGAATAAGGACAGTTATGATGTACTGCGTATGGTGTTGGCGTCCAGGGTACAATATGATTCCGCGCGGAACACCACTCTTGGTCCCCGGATGTATGGGGTAATACTACCATCATACCTACCTCACCTCAACGTCCACTTGTACCGTATATCGTGTTTCGGATGCTGCCCGATTCCCATAGGTCCACAGTCGACTGTCGATCGAATTCAAACCCCCCTTTTCACCTGTGGGCTCCACCGGATCTGCCACAGCATCAAAACACCACTGGCCGACGGGTGCGGATTCCCGTCACATTCTCTGGCGTACAATGACATGTTGCAGGATCATGGCATCATGGAGTGAACGGTTAGATAGGCCGAGAAATTCCTGGGATGATGAGAAGAAAATGACATCTCATGATCTCATGGGTGAGAGCAGTCCGGTATCAGAGTTGGCGTAATATTTGGAGGAGACCACTCCGGGAATCATGGAGATGATTGGTCCTGGCACCAACCAGCATGACCCACGCTTGACAACACAGAGCTCCGGAGGACTGGTAATAATGGTAACAATGACTCGAAACCCCATATTTATCATGATGATTAATATTACTCAGTGGGTGGACCCTCCCATATGCATATGAAAGGGAATAATGGTCCAACTAGCGAGGACGAGGCAGCGCCTTTTGGAGGGATTACAATTCCTCATGGCCTGCCCCCTTTTCGTCGGATAATCCGTCCAAGGTTATTGTTACATGCGAGTCTCACGTTTGGGTAGGGTCTTTCGGAGGATAGAGTACATACCCGCTGCGTTAGTTCGCTTTGTGCAGATAAACTCCATAATAATCATGTCCGTGTCCAGACTAAGGACTGCTTAGGAAGCCTTAAAGCCTTAGGGATGATCTCGGTCTACTCCACGTGGGTGCAATGGCTTCAGTGGCCTGTCTTAGCGATGTTCAGCCAGGCCAATGCTTGATGCGGCGGACATACATACACCCGGGCTACTGTCCTGATGTGATCAGTGCTTCGACAGAAAGAAATCCAAAAATGAAAGAAACCGTCGGGTATGCCTTTTGCCCAAGCACTGAGCTGCCGTGAACGGGGTATCTCCCCCAACATCATTGGTCCATCAAGGCGGGGTGGCTGTCAATAATGGCCATCCATCGAATGATATGAGTTTCTTGCTCCTGCTGCAGTCTCCGGGCGGCAGCCATGGGCCGCAGTGGAATTGTCACAGGCCGAAGAGCTCCTGCAGGGTGGTGGCTCCAAATTTTACCGAGCAGGCGAGCTGCAAGAAGCCCGGACTGCATTTTTGCCGTCAACAGAGACTTGGTGGTAGCTCTGATGGTTTTCTGGGTGCGGCTGTGATATCCTTTGCTCGGTGGAGTACAGCTGGAGCCGCGGATACGGTTACTATTCCCCTTAGACATGTTATTTGCCTTCTGCTTTCCTCCGTCGAGGGACACCGTCTCCTCTTGGTCTCCAAACTCAAAAGTCAAATGCGACCCTTCCCACCAGGAGAGGAGAGCCTTGGTCCGGGAGCCATCCTCGAGGGGGCCAGGCACAGGAGAAGTTGGGCCAATCAAGACGCTTCTAAATCGCCAGGGGGGTCGTGCGGATTGCACCGTCCACCGAGTGCACGGGAGATAGACGATGGTACAATCCCATGGATTCAGCCGTCGAAGAGGAGAAAAGTGGGGATGGGGCACAAGAAAAATAACAGGCCTCCGTAATGATAATCGACGGAAATCAGCCTGGTTAGTTAACTAAGACACGGAGGCCTCCGTGTCCGGTCCTCTTTCTACCGAGCAAAAGCGTAGTCGCGGTGGATTAAGTTTTGTGTTTTCATGGAGCTGACCGAGCAATATTGGCCCACTGTGGGAATAGAAGAGCTTACCAGAGCGCCTGTCTCACACGGCCAGTATCCATCGCCCCCAGATAAGACGAGGATACACTTCGCAGATTGGTGGAGGAACCCAAGATGTACTCCGGAGTAGCATTCATGGCTTCTCTCGCTAAGAGCAGATACAACCATCATGGATCGAAAGGAAAGATTTAGGTAAGCGAGGATCCGTAATTTGTCATGTACCGCGACACAGTGAGCTGTTTCGGACACCTGCTCCGAATACCAGAAGGTGCCAAGAATCTCAATGATGGTTCAATTTCGGGCCCTCCGCGGAAAATCCAACGGGGCAGGTAGTGGGATTCGCTGACCCGTGCACAGGAGGCCGCAGTGGTATGGTATCTACATCGACCCGGCTCGTTCGCGAGGATCATGATCCCCCCTCCCGGGATGGAATCAATCTGCATAGGCACGCCCAACTGACTCGCTGGACAAACACATCTGGCGTGATGAGGTTACATGTTCTATGCATATTCTACGGCTGCTCTAAACGACAGCCCGGCCGGAGCCAGGAGTGCGAGGACGGTTGAGGCTTCCAGGTTCCGGGCAGAACTTTACTGGGACGGTGCTAATTCTTATTACGTTAGCGCTGAACGGGCGAGAAGGAGGGATCCAATCACAAGGCCATGCCATGAGATTATTATCAGCGGAAAACCCGACATCCGCGCATGGGGACAGCAATCTCCAATATCGGGGGCTTACCTGAACGAGCAGGCGTTGGGTCTCTCTCTTAAAGAACTAGCCTGCTTGGGAATAGCCGATCATGCCTAATCCTGCATATGCTTTGGCGCTTGTACCGCCCGTTTTGGCGCTAAGTGTAACTTACCATGACCGTCCGAGGTACCGTCTTTCGGTACCTACGCAGTATCTCAGGTACACGCCTACCTGGTGCCTATGGACTACCTGACGGATGGACTTTCTACTCTTCAGTAATGATGATTTCGCCAGCATCAGGGGCTCCGTGAGACCCTCCGCCGATTGTCTGGGTCTTCCATTTGCCGGATTCCTCCTGGGTTTGCATCCCCTGGACCATCCTTCTCCGGACATACCCTAGGGTATAGGGTATGTCCAAGACTTCAACAACCCAAAAGATATACACAGTATCAATATACCTTGCACTCGTTCCTAACAATAGTGTGACAGCCCCACCGGGAGAACCATGGACTCTCGGCAGCTTCATTTCCCCCAATATCATACCGCCAGATACAGATACGCCTTGGTGAACCGGCGGATGGTCAGATCTGGTTGTCCCGAGGAGTGGGTTTCCTAGCTTGGAGTAGTTAGGCGATAATGTCACCCAGTGTCCGTCCATCTGATAGGCCGGGAGCACAGTCCAGCGCTTTAACCAGGGATATCAGCCACACCTTGCATCACGTATCCGTCGACATCTCCCCTCCCTAGCCTGGATCTCTGCGGTCATTTACTGTGTCTCTCGAGCTTTTCGAAGCCATTCCATCCAGCCTACCAAATGAACTGTTCATCATCCCACCGGAACCCCTCCCCTTTTTCTCCCGATGTTTCTCCTTCCCCACAGTCCGCCGAGGGCACATGATCTCGGCTATACTACGCGACGCTAAAACAGGCATCCCCGCAATTGAGCCTCCATCCCCGGATGCCTGATGCTGGTGCTGGCCTCCTGCTCCGGGATCGGCCCTCTCCGGCTGGTTGGCGAAATCATGAAATGCAATCAGACTCTAGGAGAATGTGGGTTTCCGCCCTCACGCCGTCCCTATTAGCCCCGGATGGCCCATCCGTCCGCCTCCACGTATGCCGGAAAAATATATTCGGCAAGCTCTCCGCAACCCTGGAAGCTCCTGGATGGTAATTGCCGGACCCTGAACCTGATCCTAGAGCAAGAGAAATTGACCATCCTGGTCGCACGCATACAGTCGCCAGAAGACATAGCCTTCGCTCTCAAAGGGTGATCGTGCTCCTCAGAAAGTGGCTTTCAATGGTAAAGACAGCAGTCTATTCATCGTCTTGTCCAACTCGCGGAATCAAAACGGAGAATTTACATCCGTGGACTGTCTCGATGCACTGAATTCTCCGTCCTACAATTAAGTCGAACTTCTTTGTATATAATGCATACCACTGGCAATATCAAACATCATAACTCGTCCCCGACTTCTGCGAGTTCCTTGTGCACAGTTACAGCCGTAATCCATAGAGTCATCGCAATGTCCGCGCTGCGCAAACTGCTGTGCATCGCAGCAAGCATCCCAGTGATCCAGGCGCTCTCTGTGTCCTCTACCGGACGCGAGAAGTTTGACTGGGACTCAACCAAATACCTGTCTGTCGCCTTTCTATCCGTAGCCATCGAACCAGACCCAAACCACCTTCAATTCAAACTAACTGTGTGACCCATCAGGCTCGCCTTCGGAGACTCCTACACGTACGTCCAAGGAACACACGGCCACCAAAACTATAGCTTCATCGGGGACCAACTGAACTTCGAGTACGACGCGCACACGCTGCTAAGTAACAAGATTGTCCAAAACCAGGTGCGCAACCGCAACCCTGCCTCACACCAACATAACTAACACAGCCTATCAATATATCACAGACCGGTACAGCAGAAGGCGGCCCCAACTGGGTCGAATTTCTCACTCGATGCGGCGTAAAGGAAGGCCTGACGTCCCCGATGGCCTGTAAGAGGCAACTATGGGATTTTGCCTTTGCGGGCGCGGACATCTCCGTGGAATAGTGCGTGGCCCGTCTTAACCAGATACATATATACTTCTCATGACTGAATGGCGGACACGCAGCACACCACTCCACCACAACTACACCGTCTCCCTCGTCAACCAGGTCACCCAATACCGGGAGTATGGACACGCCGCGCTTCAGCACGTCGTAGACCCAAGAAAGACGCTCGTCGCGATCTGGATCGGGATCAACGACATCAACGACAGCGCCAGATACGCCGTTGACTTCCCGGCCTTCTACAACGAGCTGATGGCCACGCTCTTCGACTCGGCCCGTGTGCTCTACACGCTGGGATACCGCTCCTACCTGTTCATGAACCTGCCCCCTCTCGACCGCACCGAGAGTAACCAGAAGGCTGCTAGCCCCAGCCCCAACGCCACCCAGATCACCTGGTTCAATGAGGCGCTGCAGCAGCATGCGGACCGCTTCGCGGGGACGCATCGGGACACCAACGTCCTGGTGTACGACGTCCACACCGTGCTCGGCGATATGATGGACCATCCGTCTCAATATGGCATCGTTAATACGACGAACTATTGCCGCGGCTACGACCAGCCAGATATCGACTGGAATTACCGGGCGTACGGGTGTCCCACGCCGCTAAATACGTACTTCTGGTTCAATTCGGGACACTTGACTAGCCATGTACATAAGAAACTTGCCGCAGCTTTGGAGAAGGCTCTGGAGGCATGGAAGGGCTAGTTAGCGAGGGATGTCTTGATGTTTAACGTACTGGGATTGCGTGGAGAGAGTAAAGGCATTATGGACCGAAATATTGGTCGGATACAGCTCTAAGCCTGGCAGCCATGAACAAAAAGAGATAAGGAAACAATATCGTGAATTCCTTGCCATGTATCGGCCTTATACTCTTGAAATACCAGGGAAGAGGCCCAAGAAACTGACAGCATATCAAGACTCCTCGCAAAGAAGTAAAATACGTTATCGCCAGAAGACAGGCCATCTAAGGCAAGATACTGAATTTTTCATCCCAAACAAGAGAACTAAGAATATAGGATCGTGGAAGAGACCGCACACGGAGCCAAGCTATATACTCCATCACAAGTGATATATAGTAAGTATTTCCGGACTAGCCGACTAACCGCCCCATGATTCTGAGGGACGAATTTATCATAGCTACGGCAAAACTATCCATACTACCAAGCGATATCTGTCCTATTGAATAGTTCAAAAGATAGATACATCTCTGAGTTCAGAAGACTGAAGCTAGAGTATTAGAACTCATCCTTCCATAACGAGGGATAAGCCGCAGATACAGAAACTTTTGTAAAAACAAATCCACAAAGGTTAGAGAAAAATTAACATATCCGTAGGAGTCGGCTGGAAATGGTGCCATCCAAGGCTGTTGTCATCTCAATCTGAGGGTGCAAGAACGGAGTAAAAAAAAACATGAATCTGTCTATCGTGACTGTTGACGAACGCCGCCCGTACCGTGTTACGAAGGAATCTGAAAATATGACTGCGAAGAAAAGCAAGGTCTACCGGTGTGACAATGGAATACAAGCTCAATGACTGCACTGGGCATCATGATCAGTTTACCAGCGGCGGTTGTTGCCAAGAGGAGCGGCGTTGGAAGCAGTCTGGCGGCCACCGCGACCACGACCACCACCACGACCACCCCAGCGGCCATAACCGCCATAGCCATGGCCACCGCCACCGCTGTAACGGACCATCTCAGCGAGACGGGGATCAATCTGCTGCTTGGCCTCGGTAAGGATAGTCACCAAGTCACGAGCCTGCTTAGAGTCTAGAAATATACCCATTAGTATCAAGGATGGATGATAGGGTCCCCCAAATGAGAACCACTTACTGTCAGTGGTGAAGAAGGTAATGGCGGTACCCTTGGCACCGGCACGACCAGTTCTACCAATACGGTGAACGTAGTCTTCGGAGTTGTTGGGGTAGTCATAGTTCAGCACATGAGTAATGTCGCGAACATCTTTTCAAACAAAACTTATGTTAGCAAACAGAGCATTAGTTGAAATAGCAATGTGGCTCAGCAGCCCTTTCTCAGTCGTGTGAGACTTGATGCATCGCTCTCTTTCTCTCGGATTTAATGATTAATCAAGATCCTTTATGAGAGTGAGTCCATGGATCGGCAGTAATCGCGGTCCTAGAGCAACCTTGGAATGCAGCTTCAACGAGTCGAAACAGAACACAGAAAATTCGACTTCTCTACCATCTGTAGTCAGAGATAGAGGTGGAGAATCTGAACAGAAGAGCTATTACGTCTGCTACACTGCATCGTGAGTCCAAGGTCCTCTTGGTATGAGAACCAGTTCAAGAGACCCGACAAAGCCTGGACGAGTCATGTGTACCAACTTGGGTATCAAGAGAGTCGAGCACCGTGCCATATGTCACACAACCTCAACGGGTGAGGGTGCTTCTAAGGGGGAAAAGAAGGAAAAGGGAGGAAGGGAAAGGGGTGGGGAATGGAGTGCGAGTTGTATCATACCAATACCACGGGAAGCCACGTCAGTAGCCACCATGATTGGGCTCTTGCCCGACTTGAACTCGTTCAAGACCCAATCTCTTTCTTGTTGTTGCTTGTCACCGTGAATCGCTGAAGGTATCTGATCAGCAAATGCATAAGGGTAACAATATCGAGCCAACTTACAAAGTGCGGGCCAACCGTCCTGACGGAGGAAACGAGTGATTTCGTCGGCGATACGCTTGGTGCCAGTGAAGATGAGAACCTTGTTAGCGCGGTCCTCCATGATCTTCTCGAGGTGTTTGATCATCTTGTCGCGCTTCTCGAAATCAGACACAACTTCAACGATCTGAGTGATACGATGGTTGGCGGACAGGTCCATGGATCCGATGTTGACCTGAATGTAGTCGTTGAGGAAATCCGAAGCGAGCTGGCGGACTTCCTTAGGCCAGGTAGCAGACCACATGCAAGTTTGACGATCAGGACGAATCTGAGAGATGATCTTGCGAATCTGGGGCTCGAAACCCATGTCCAGCATGCGGTCAGCCTCATCAAGCACCAAGTAAGTGACGCGACGAAGGTTAGTACGACCAGCCTCCAACATGTCGATCAGACGACCCGGAGTGGCAATGCAAACTTCAACACCGCGGCTCAGATCACGGATCTGAGGGCCCTTGGGGACACCACCATAAACGCAAGTGTTGCGAATGCGAGAGGACTTTCCGAACTTTGTGATTTCGGCCTGAATCTGAACAGCCAACTCACGGGTGGGAGCGAGAACAAGGACAATGGGACCGTCACCAGGAGCAAGAAGAGGCTGAGCGTTAATGTGGACGATGGCAGGGAGACAGTAGGTCAAGGTCTTTCCAGAGCCAGTCTCGGCGATACCGACGACGTCGCGACCGGAAAGGGCCATAGGCCATCCCTGTGACTGAATCGCAGTAGGGCGCTCGAATCCTTGAGCCTTCACCTCACCCAGCACATACTGAGGGAATCCAGCCTCGTCGAAGGTCTCAACGGGGCGGGGGACGTTGCGACCCTGCACGGACATCTCATGCTTCTTGCGGAAATCGTCGACCTCGCGCTGAGAGCGGTTGGCGACGTCAGGATGCTCCTTATAAAACGACTTCTCGAACTTGGGCAGCGAATCGAGGTCTGAATCTAAGTTAGCACGATCGTTCCGGTGAGGTGCGGTATATCGACCAAACTTACCCCAGTCCTGTTTCTTCAGGCCGGCGCCCAGGTTAGACATGCGGTCTCCACCACCGCGACCGCCACCATAGCCGCCGCCGTAGCTGCCGCCATAGCCACCGCCGCTGTATCCATCACCACCGCTGTAGCCGTTGGAGTAACCATTGGAGTAGCCACCGCCACCTCGGGAGCTGCGACAGGGGAATTGTCAGCATTTGAATGCTTCGATGTCATGGGCTTGTCATGGAGCAGGAGTAGTCGAGCGTGCGAGTACCAGTTGTTTGTTGAAGACCAGTTCTTGCTGTTGCCACCTAGGCGCTCACATCGCCTTTCAAAGACGGCGCTGGCAGGAAAGTAGGCTCAACTGAGAAAACTCTCATCCGGTACTGACACTTGAACAACTACCTGCAAGCATAAGCAGAGACAGTCCAAAAAACTTACCGATAAGAATCGCGCTGATAACCGCCACCGTAAGACATGATGAAGCGTCCTAGAGAATGGAGAGATCAGGAAAACAAGGAACCAGGAGGAAGGTTGAGATTAGAGGAAACGAAGTAACCTCCCAAGATGGAAGAGAAAAGAGAGAGTAGAGTGGGGGGATGAGGAGAAGACAAGAGAAGCGAGAGAGAGAAGGATGAGGTGGGTTGAAGAGAGAGGAAGAGATGGATGAAGAGGAAAGAAAAAATGAGGAAAAGAAGGAGGCGAAAAGGGAAAAAGTTCTGGAGGAGGCGACACCTTCCGTATCTGGTTTAGCGTAGGGGCGGCCGAGAGAAAAAAAAAAAACCAACAACAATAACACAAACAAAGAGACACATCTCTTTTCTATCGATCTATATCTACAAGACCCATTCAATACATCCTTATACATCTTATAATTCCTCGCCCATCCCCATGTCCCAAAACCTGATCTCCAGCTCCGTTGCCCGGATGAAGATCTTGATCAGTTCCTCTATCCGACTGGGAGCAACCTGTCGCATGTGGGTCTCCAACAGTTCTACCAAAGTATCAGCCAGAGTCCAGAAAATGTATGAAACGTCAAGAGTTAGTAGCCACTCACCCGATCCCAATCGCACGGCTTCCGTGTAGTCTTCCGCTACGTAGTTCTCAATCCACTTCCAATAACGGTTGCCTTCCCGAAGGGTTTTTGTGTCACCATGTAACCGTTGGGCAATTGCTCCGTATCCGATCAGACATGGTGCAAGAGCCATCTGTAATGCGAGCCAATCCTCCGATTGACCTACGTCGAGGATATATCGGCTGTATGCCGTGCATGCTGGAGAGAGATTTTCGTTAACAACATAAAAGCAAGAAAACAGGTTTCCACGAACCGGTTGTTTCTGGATACTTCTCCATTTGCTCCTTGGATAGACCAAAAGAGGCACAATAATCCAAGTGCAATGCCGTCTCACGTTGGATATGAAGGACGATACTAGACGACTGGTTTTATAAAAATCATCTATCAGTGGGATTCTGTAAACGAAGCCGAGGAGAGGAAAGGAGGGCGCACCGCAGCAATCGATTCCATGTCTTTCGCTTTATATGCCGCGAGGGCATTGCTCCGTGCGAAATGAACCTAACAGTATATCAGTATCCGAAACAGCAGACGTTGAATGGTAAGTAATACCAGATAGAGATAATCTTGCACCAGGTATTCCTTGAACCGATTTACTGGCAAAGTCCCATTTCCCATGCCCTGGACGAAATCATGCTCCGTAAACTGCTTCCACACGGCACGAACATCAGGACGAGCCAGGGCGTATTCTAGGAAACGGCCCCTGAAAAATATCTTGTCAATAATGTATGGTTCAATAGAATTAGGTGATGGGACGGCATACGGAGCAAAAGGGATCGTATAGACCGAGTGGAAGTGGTTAATCGGTCCACTTCCCTTCCCCAGGTCAAAGCTAGTCTTAATGCCAGCCTCGACAAACCGAACAGCACTTTGGACTGCCAGTTTCATATCCTTGCCAAGGGCCAAATTAGCCGCAATGGCAGACGCAAGCGAGCAACCCGTCCCGTGGGTATTCTTAGACACAAGGAAATCAGTCTCGAACAGAGTGATGTCCTCGCCATCGTAGAGCACATCGATGACGGTTGTTGCCTCATCAGAGGAATGCGCTGTCTTGTGGTCTTTCGTGAGTGGCAAATGACCGCCCTTGAGGAGGACTCCCTTGGAGCCCAGGGCACAGACTTGCTTTGCGAGCTGAATTAGGCCAGAGATATCTTTTGGTTCCGGAACATCTATTCCGCTGTCTTTCAGGAGAAGCTGCGCTTCTGGGATATTGGGAGTCAGGATCGTAGTTAGCGGGAGTAGCTTTGTCCGTAGGCCTTGTACGGCTTGCTCTGGTAGCAACTGGGACCCGCTGGTGGACACCATGACCTGTGCGTGGATTAGAAAGCACTACACATGGGCTGAGTTGAAGAGAAGCGCATACCGGATCCAGCACAACATGGGGAACTTGATACGTTGCCAACGTTTCGGCTATGATGTCAATCGTCTCAGCCGACGAGAGCATGCCTTCATCCGGATGAGCGTTTAATGCATGGGGTTCTGAAGACGTAAAATCCTACCTAGCTTGACAACATCGGCCCCAACATCTTCCAGACCAGCATTGATCTGTTTCTTGACAAATTCAGCCGGGACGACAAAAATGTCCTGCACTCCAAGCGTGTTTTGGGCTGTCAGACCGGTGGTTGCGGTGAGAGCATAACAGCCATGTGCGGCTAAGACCCTCTGATCCGCCTCTAGACCGCTTATCCGAGATTGAGGTGTTAGCTGGACTGTACAAGGACAGGGATGGTATACAAAACGTACGCGCCACCTGAGCTGTCGGAGCCTGCAATGACGAGAACCCGCTTCACTGACATGGCAAGGATCTGGGAAAGTATACTCCTAGTGGTACAAGGATATATTGGGCCCAACCCTGAGAGAGTGAAATATACTACCAAGCAGCTTAAACACAGTTAATTGGTGGAAGATTGATGGCAGAGTGTTGGGTTGTTCCCATGGTGGAGAGGCGGGGGACTTTTGCCTGTTTTTGCGTTTCGCCGATAAGATAAGCAGCATCCCGCCGAAACCATCATAGTTGTACTCCGTAAGTGAAGTAGGTAAATACTCATGCATCGCCATTCATACTTATTGCTCCCTCTTGCAATCCTTCTATGGCAAAAAAAAAATAAAAAAAGATAACTGTCGCCGCTGTACATGAAAACGAAACATAAAGCCAATCCTAAACTACCCGAACCTTCCCTGGTATATACACATCCTGATCGTCATTACCACTTTACTGCCATAGGGGAATAGGCCATTTACGGCAGCATGAATCGGAACAAGTTGTCCATCTCAACCCATTGCCGTCCACATTTCTTCAGGTACCCATCAACAACGCCCTTGACTGTCCCAAACCGGACGCGATTGAACTCCGCCAGGGCTGCTATGCTGTCCTTCTTCTCGCCACTGGCCTCTTTCAGTGCAACCGCCCGTGCCTTATCAACGTCCCATAGCCCGGCGAAGTACAGCAGTTGATTGTATATCTGCTTCTCTGAGTACTCGGGTGACATACGCCCAAGGCAGCCTTCTGCATGACCTCGCGGCCCCAGGCAGCGGTGTCCATAGACACTGGTCTGCCGCGTACGGTTACCACATGCGGTATCATCACAGACAAGCCATCCCTCATAGTACTTGGAGGTCTGAGTACGGATCTGGGCCTCCAATTGCGCGACGATCGTCAAGACTGAAAACTGCTTGTGACACGCCTCGTTCGGGCAAACGATGCCATGTGGGTTGCACATGTGAGAGGAAGCCACCAATCCTTCGAAAACTGCCTTCTCCTTACAGAATCGGCAGGTCAGGGTCAACCGCACGGCATCTTGGAAACGGACAGAATCCGGTATTTGAGACTCCAGTGGGAAAATATCAGTATTCTGCTGATTACCTCCGCTACTGTTATTGATCTGGTACTTGCGGACATCAAGGCCCAAGCACTCTGCGAGCCGAACAGCGTCAGTTCCAGGAATTGGGGCACAAAGACGCTCAATGGGCGGGAAGATTTGCTTCAGGAGATAAAATTCAATATCGGGTTTGAGGCCGTTGTCGGATTTCATGACATCCGGAAGTGTGTACGAGCGCTTGGCCGGAGGCAAAGACGAAGTTTCCGCATCTCCATTCGTGACGATGTAAGAGATGACGTCGTTAGGCCGGACCGATTTTCCTCTAGCAAGCTCACGAAGAGCAACCTGTACTGGGGGCATCGACTCTTTGTTAGGATATTCTTCGGGTCGCTTGGAAAGTTTCTGTGGACAATGTCAGTCAAACATGACGAACTGCTGCCTGGAAGCAAATTACCGTGTAGATGACATATTTTTGAACTGGGATAGTGTACTCTCTCATCTTGTCGGCTAGGTCGCGGAGGTAGTCATGAACCCGATTGAGGACAAGCTCCTGATCTTCCCCAGAGAGGACTTCATTCAGGAGTCTCTGAGAGACTTCCTTGGACAAGGCGCAGTATTCACGGCGTTTCATATCCAATCCCTTGACTTCCAACTTGTCCACATATTTACCGTCGACCTCAGTGATGTTGATAGCCGCATATTTCTTCTTGGCGTGCAAGAGCAGGCGGCGGAAAATATTGTCGATGTCGATTTCTAGGAGACGGTATCGTTCATTCACGGATTTCTTGAGTTCATCTCCAACTTTGAGCGCATCACTGATCGTGTCCATGTTGGTGTTGATCATGACTGAGTCAGTATCACCGTAGATGACTCTCAGTTGTTTTGACTCTACCAATTCCTTGGTACTCCTAAGGATTTCACGACCCTTGAACGTAGTAAGCATAGCCAGAGGACGGGCATAGAACCGACTCTGCGTGTACCCCAGACATCCATACATAGAGTTAGCAGTCAGCTTGAAAGCCAGCTGTTTCGTGTCCCACAAAGCAAGCTGCTCAGTAGTCGCACGTTTGTCTTTCATCAGCTTCTTAACTTCTCGACGGCGACCAACTAGAGTTGCAATAAGTCGAGGCAGGATACCCTGCTCTTGATCAGATCCAGGAACCTCGGGGACTTTCTCCTCGTTCTCATTCTCCGCCTAGGACGGGTTTAGCGGCTGTAATATGTAAACATTTACTGACAACTTACTGTTGCTGTACGCTCCACTGTCGTAAAGCATATGTTGTACTCCTGAATGATGCTTGGGTACAGACTGTTAAAGTCCATGACAAGAACGAATCTGTCGTAAAGGCCCTTTTCAGGCTCAAACACAAGACCACCCTTGTATTTATCTTTCTTTTTCTTATCAACACCATCGTCTTCGTCGGCATCCTGGGCTTTCTCCTCTGACTTCTGGAGTCTCGAGGAGTATTTATCGGGGCAAATATATTTGTTCCGATGAAATTCGTGGAGTAGAATGTATTCGTTGCGCTCAGCTCTTGTGCCACTGAGTGTCCGCGCCCAGGAGTTGCCGGCGATGTTCGTGAGTACTTTGGTAAGGGACAGCATCTGAAGTCGTAGTACCAGTGCGGCGATGAAATAAGTATCGGCGTCGCAGTGGTTCACAAAATTCATTAGACCATCTTTCGAAGTAGCCCAGGTTTTCAGTGCCGCTTCGCAATCAATGTCTTGTCGAGTGTTTCCCTGTCCAAGGTAGAGATCACACATTTCGGTCAAACTCCACGATTGGCATTTCATCATAAGGGACTATCTTGCGTTAGTATGGATTATCACAGATCAAAAGCCAAATGATTTACCTTGCCCATGTCATTAGCTACGTCACACATCAATCTACCCGCGATAAGATGTCTCTCAGCGAAGAAGCCTCCGCCCCTGTTGAAATTCTTCGGCCATTCTCCGCGCTTCAGTCGGCCAAGACGATGCCACCCAGGCGTCTTCTTCTCCTTCAGCCGGTTTAGCAGGATACTAAGGTCGACTTCTTGCAATTGATGTCCCATCAGAACGTCAGGGTCCATTTTTTCGAACAATGCCAAGAATTTGCTCAGGAGAAACTGTTCACTTTTCTCCAGCATATAGGTACCACGCTGCTTTCGCGTTTCGGCTTCGAAATGTACTGGGTATGAAGAACCCACAGGCCGCATAACTGTGAATGTCTTGCAAGGAAGTTTTTCTGGAGGGGTGGTCTCAGTAAGGGAAACATTTTCGTACACACGAGCACTGGCGACCAGAATCTCCTGTTTGTTTTCCTTTACATTCAGCTGCGTCCTGAAGGAAAGACTCATCAGTGTCAGTGGCGGTGCGTCCAGATTTTCAGAATCAGGGACAGAAGAGATGAGCCCTGGCTTGGAGACTTGGCATTCAAACTTGCACCAAGATGCATTGTTGACAGCAGAGAAGTCCGCTTCGTCAATTTTCAGCCAACAAGGACCCATGATGTTCTTCCAAAGAACAAACTGCTCAAATAGCGAGGTGTTTGTCCCGAAGACGTGAGAAAAGGTTTCCCCCTTCACGTCCATGGGCAACGCAGGCTTATCGTAAGGGTACAGCAACTTCAGATACTCCGCCTCTCGAGGGATACCAGGGAGTTCAAAAGCATATTTGCGGGTGCATGGCTTGATCTTGTGCATCCCAACCCTGAGCCGGGACATCATCTCATCGACTTCACTGTACACATCTTCCATGTCGACCTCTTCATCGGTCTCACGGCCGTGCTTAACTCTGTTCTCCCGCGGAAGGAAATAGAGCTTGCGTAGGATGTTGTCAACTTTGACGAAAGTGCTGGCAAAGGAGCCTGTATGCTTGTTCTTGACCTTTCCAAATAAACACAAGCTACCGTTGACTTCGGTAAAGTCAATCCAGAACATACGAAGGCTCCCATCTTCCTCAATGACATCCTGAGCGCGGAGTTTCCCAAAAGTGCGCGTCTCTGATGCTGGACTACTCAGGACGTTCAGCTTGCTTCGAACATCATTCCAGGACGCGTTTGCAAGATCTGCAGCAGCTTTTACGGGAGAAGAACTCGCAGGAGTGGGTAAAGGCTGCTTGATTTTGGGTGGTGGCCGGGTTCCGGCCATGTTCACGCTTGTTGTCTTTGCTTCCTTTGTTCCTGTGGCCTCTGCGATTTCCATCAAATCGTTATCTTCATCGTCGGACTCCTCCTTTTTGACTGGAGTAACATTTTTTCGTTCAACAGCCTTGCTAAGTGGCGATGAGGGCATCGGGTCGCTCATCGGCATATCTTCGTCGGTGATCGGGAGCGGCCCGTCATCGTTGTCCAAATTGAGCTCGGGCTCTTCGGCAGCTGGGGACACTGGATCACTGTTCTCATCCTTTTGTTCCTTTTTTGCTGGGCGCGTTCGTGCCGAAAGTGGGGGCGACAGAATGCGGACTTTGCGGCGGGCTTCGGATTTGATCACGTTTTGAGTCGGAACGTGGTTGGAGACAACATTGGTATCGACTTCTCCGAGGAGATCGGCCATGAAGGCTTCATCTTCTGCCGTGGCGACCGGCTAATATAGCAGTCAGACAAGGTCTTTCGTCTTCATATTGACACTTTCTGGGACATGGTGTCATACCTTAGGTTTCGAGGTCGTGGTCGCGTTTCCTTTGTTGAAATATTTCGAGATTCCATTGTTGATCTTCTCCTGCCTCTGCTTTTCCTCCTCGCGCTTGCGTTTGGCTGCCTTGCCCCGCGCAGGTAGCTCATCATCGTCTTCGCTATCATCGTAATAACCTGCGGTGGGCTCGTTCCAGACCTCCCGGCCGTCATCGGCGTATCCGGCACCGTTGTCGTCGACAACAAAATCATCCTCATCGAGTCGATTGCGAATGACCTTTTTGTAGCCCTCATCGTCGACCTCCTCGTAAATGTCGTCCTGTTCCTCGATCTCGTAGGTTGAAAGGCGCTTTTTGCCTGCAGCGCGGAGAGCCCGCAGCTCCGCCAATTTCGCTCGGGTGGAGGACATGGCGGTACGAGAAATTTCAGGCGTAGAGGAGTAGGTCCATGAATTGTAGGTATGGGTTCAGGAGCGGAGCGATCCAGGGCAAAATGGTCGCGGGTTGGACTGGACGTGGAATTCGGGCAGGGAGGAAAGGCGAGGCGGCGTCGCACGCGGAGAGAGAAGGAAAGACGCGTCTCCGCCCAGCCCACGCGAAAGGGACGCGTTGTCCACCAATCCCCGTTCGGTATTATTAGTTCTCTCCCGTAGCCAATCATGTCCCCGTCTGCGATTCGGCTCCCTTCATTCCACATGCAGACATAGAATTTGCCCTGGGCTTCCTATCATCCTGCACACCGTTGAAAGCCAAAGTTGCTCATGCAAGGGATCCATTTTTCTCCTGAAATGACGGCCATAGACCGCCGAGAGCTGCCATTCTCTTCAGTGGACTAGAGGACATGCGGGAAGAATGACTTTCAATCGGCATTGCAGATCATCCCCAGACTCCAGAAGATGCTGTTGTCCAAAATCATCCTGAGAAGGCTGCTTGGAGCATAAATAGCCTCTCCTTCCCAGTTAGACGTGAATTTGTTCCTCCTGCTTTTGCTCCCTTATCATGTTTTTCTTCCATCCCGAGTGACATCGCTTTAATCAAGCGCCGCCAGGAGAAGATGCTTCTTTCTCAGGTCTTCTTGACTACTTCTTGTCTATGGGTAACTTCTGCAGGTGCAGCACCACTGGCTGGGGACAAACCCGGAAGCGTTAAGGTAATACCATCTCCTTCAGCAACATGAGATGTCCCGATACTGACCAATGTAGCTTGAGTTCACAGTCAACAATGAACCGGAAACTGTGCAGGTCAATCCAGGGCAGTGTTCCAACGTAGACCTAGACGGGTAAGTGTGGCCTAAATTCTACTAAATGCCTAGTGTGAATCACTGACAGTTTTCAGGCCAGTGTCGAAAATTGAGAAGACAAGTGACCAGCGTGAGGGTTGTATTTCCTGGACGTGAGTTTTCCTACGTTTTAAATTCTGTATTATTTGCTAAAGAGATATCGTGTCTAGTGCGAAGAACTGCACCGGCGAGCAAAATTTTCCTTGGCTCGCTACGTCTGAATCTATGGACCCTCCGATCATTGTCAAATCGGTAAAATGCCAGGGCATGACACTGGCTGATATACTATCTTCACTTTAACAAGAAACGATCCGAAAAGACTGTGACGTGGAACGCGATAATAATTATAATACCAGAATTTCTCTTAAGCCGTTAAACAATTTCCGAAACTCCAATTGTCGATACTAGGCGTGTCAAATTGTTGCCTCTGCTCAGTTTAATTCCATGGCAGACCCAGACTCCCGTTAGAACCTGTGATGTACCTAGGTAGCTCCGCTGGGGAAATACCTATACAAACTCCTTTTCATACTTCGGCTGGTGTTATGTATTAGGAGCCATTCAAGTTACACAACCTTCGTACCTAGGTAGGATAGCTGGAAGGTACCAAAAGTATGCTCGTATAGACCACCTAGTCATCCATATCATGTTCAAAATTACTATCTTCACTGTACTCCTCTACAACACCTTCATCAGCGATCATTGCAATCACCAAGTGGATACTCAACACTTACCTCGCGCCAAACCAAAATCGAATAAACCATCTAATGACACCTTTAACGTCTCGCGAATCAAGTTCTGGGCTTCTTCAGTAAAATTTTTGTCGGAGGTTGCGTTTAATATAGACAGACTGAAACCTCTGTTTCCTGGTCCCAGTTGGGTGATAAACTCAAGTATCCCTTGAACTGTAAAATCACTGTATGCCTGTATAGACAGGCTCTGCAGTTTGGGTAGACACAGGAAGGCGGTCCAAACTTCGTCGTCGAAAAAGTCCCCGCTGATCCAGAGACGCTCCAAACGCGGCAGATACGGTGTCAATGACATAACATGGTCCGGTGTAAAGCCGTTTGAGATATCCTTAAGTTCCAGTTGGCGCAGGTTATTCAACTGTACTATTGCTTGCACAAGTAACTCATTGTCGGTCGGGAATTCGCTCTCTTCGCCACGGAGATATAAAGTTTCCAGGCTGTCTTGACAGGCAAGAGCCTCATGAAAGGCGTGGCTTCCAGCCATAGTATATCCTTCTAGGTACAGACTGCACAGTCGGACCTTATCATCTGCGAGAATCTGCGATAGAAGGGCAGGATCGTCCACGAATCTTCGAAGTTCAAGGTGCTTTAATGTCTTGCAACTGCGTATCCAATTCGCGACGTTGGCGACAATGGAGTAGAATTCTTCATTTCTCGCAACAGGAGGTGAATCAGTAAGTACGAGCACCTTCAGCGCTGGCGGTTCGGGTAGTGAGCCCAGTTCTGCAATGGCCTCAATCGGGAGACTTGTTAGTTTCAACTCAGACAATGACCCAAGTTGAGTCTCCAAGGCCCTGATAGAACGGGGTCCCAATTGGGAAAAGCTAAGTATTTCGAAATATTCCAAAGAGTTTGGCCGTAATTCTTTCAGAAATGTTTCCGAGTCATCTTCAGCAATTCTGGATTGCTCGTTATTCCTGGACAATGATCAGCGTAGCTACGGGATAATATAATGTCAGCTTACCATCCATATATTGTAAGTTGCTTGAACTCAGGGCAGTGAGTGCGAATTTTATCGCCAGCATGATGGGTTAGAGCATACCCTGACCAGGTCGTCATGGTTTGCAATAATGGGAGATGTTCAAGCCATCCGGATAACACAGACGGTGGAACTTCAGCAAGTCAGTTATTTATAGAAACACTCAAATGGATAACCAGATGAATGACTCACCATTGCAAGAAATCCCTCGTATAGACGTGGCCTTCTTTACGATCTCTTCATGTAATTAGCTTACAGGCTTTGGTAGGGGTACGTCCTACTGACCGGAGCAGAGTTTGATAAGAATTTGGTTATTTCCACCAGACACCTTCGACGACCGAAGGCGCTTGTTTCCCTTGACTTCATAGTCAGGCTCAGGCCCTAGAAAATCAACGAGTTCTGGGGCAAAGAAGTCGCTTTAGGGTGTTAGATAAGAGATATAGAAAATAGATCTGGTCATCGAAGCTGACTCCGTCAACATAACTTACCTCTTTATCTTTCCTGAGAACCCCGAAGAACCTAAAAGTTCATTGAGATCGTCGTAATCCAAATAACGGATGTAGTTGTAATAGGGCAGGTATGTTTGACCCAACGTTGACAGCACGATTGAGCGCCACATCAGTGCCCATTTCCACGTAGCGATATCTCCACGAAAAGCAGTCGTTCTTCGCGTTCTGAATTGTTCATCTTCAGCTCCTCCACTCCGCACTGGCGAGACGTTGTAAAGCCTGACATCGTTGATTATCAGCGACGAGTGCGCGGTAACCGCTGGAACCGTACAATCCTTACTTGTACAAGACCGCCAAAGAATGCTCCGTAAAGCACCTCGATGAGAGAGCACATTGAAATAGGCTGTTATAGTCCCTCTCATCCCCCAAGATGTCGAGGATCATATAGAGGGTGTCACCAGCCAATGCGAACGTCGTCATCTTGGCGTCAAGGGCGGTGACACAACAGACGGGTCAATACTAATTTCAACGCGCCGCGTGGGTGTTATTTTTCGAGTATTGACGCGTTTTCCCCTAGTTGGTTTGCTCTGGAAAGAATATAAGAGTATGATAAACTATCGCTCTTTTGGCTGGGGTTGTAAGTGCCTCAAACTAAGCAGAGATGGTTGTTGATGCAGGAAGGATGTTGGATTATATAAGCCCGTGGTCGTGTTTTGCCGATGTGACTTGACTGATTGTGATTTCTACTTCTCAGACAACTTCTCCAAAAGCAGCAAGAAAAGGAGAACAGAGAGAGCTGTCTCCTAAATGAGGGAGCTATTTTAAATACATTACTTTAAGTACTTTCATGCATTCGAAGGGCAGACATGGCCACCCTATCGTTTTCACTCGCCCCAGAGGCACTATTCCAGCTGCATGATGCACTCAACTGCCTGGTCAAATTCCATGAGACTGTGGGTATTGAGGCTGAGTACGACATGGTAGGCACATTATTCAGGGCATGAAAGCGATAACAGGGACATGATGGCTGATTACGCGTTGTAGCTCCGCCTGAGCGTTCTCAATTCTTCGAAGACCGCATATACCGCCTTTGTCTTCGATGCTGATAGCTTTTTTGAGAACTACTCATTCGGAGCAGCAAGCGGCAGAAATCCTCGTCCGGATAAATTCTGCTGCGAGATATACCTTAAAGTGAGGCAATCTAGATCGAGAGACGGATCGAGCTCGCGTTATTAACGTGCAATTTGATAGGCCTTACTCTCGGTCTTCAAGGGAAGAGCAAATGGGCGAGACAAAGATACTGCAGTCGAACGCTGCGAGGTTGAACTGCTCGAGCAAACTGAAGAAACGGAATGCAAACTCATCATCCGGATGGTTTGTGGACTTGGTAGGTCAACAACTTGATTGCGCACGCACACCTAACTCTATCCAGGTGTCATCAAATCCTACAAACTTACATACGAGCCTGCAACCGTCAATCATGCCGTTTTTGACCGCAGCCAAACTACCAACCAGTGGTCAATTGACCCCAAATTTCTACGAGAAATCACAGATCATTTCAGTCCATCGGCGGAACAACTAGATATCTATTCAGAAGGAAGCAAGGCGATATTTACAAGCTTTACCACAAAAATCACAGAAGGGAGAGGTACGATTTGCGCAGACTCTATCCCATCTTCTACGCTCACTATTCTTTAGAGATCCTGAGACAACCGGTGCATACGTCGGTAGCCATTGATAAAAAGGATTTTGAACATTTCCTGGCTGAAGACAATCTTCACGTAGCCATCGCTCTGAAGGATTTCAAAGCAGCGATTGCACATGCGGAGACCGCAGGCACAATAATTACTGCCCGATATACTCGTCCGTGTCGACCGTTGCAGCTTGCTTACGGCTTTGGGGGCGTGAAGGCAGAATTTACTTTAATGACCAGAGGCGAGTCCAGTGGTGATGACGCTCCAGCCTCTTCCCGTGCTCCTGCGCCAGAGCTATCCGCCAGACAAACACCTGCCCCAGTCAATTTTACACAACGAAACACAGCCGCAGACGCGAGGCAGATGCCGCCGCCACGCAGCAGATCGACCCGTCCTCTCACCGGGACATCCGGCCGCGGCATGGAGTCAAATGCTCCGAGCCAGCAGCCACCGCCCTCGGTCGACTTCGATAGTTTGTTCGTACCAGCGGACGATGACAGGCAATGGGATGTGCCAAACGAGGATGAGGAAGAAACCGAAGACGTCCTCGGTTGGGATGCAACTGCGGATCAGGTTTGTGCCAGGCAGCTATTCCCACACATATTGTGTCGCTGACTGGTGGCCCAGGAAACATTCAACGCCAGCCACGGACCTGGACTTAGGGACACCCTGCCAGACAAACGGCCTGAGGCTCCCTCTGAGGAGGATATGGGGATCCCCCCAACACAGCGCATGTCGCAGGTAAACCTCCCCTTCGACACCGTCAATGCCCAAGCTAACGCTCCATAGCTCCAAGGCCTGGGTCTCTTCGACTGAACATAGCCTTGACCTGGTCGCCGGTACCAGCCAGCCAAGCCACCCTCAGTCAAGACATGATAACCCAGCTCGTTGCACAACCAGCAGCCACCCCAATCACGCCGGATACCCCATCCGTGGGCAACGGGATCCGAGCATGCCTCTCCTTCACATTGCCTTGCGTGTCAATATCAGGCCCACAATTCCCATGCTCACCCCATCCAAAGGCCACGACGTCCCGGGAATCAACCAGACCAAGGACATGTTCACTCCCAACGGCCAACTCCGTCGTCTTCGGCAGACCCGCCGGTGGCAGCTGACCGCGGTCGTTACGACCCCAGGCGACGACCGACATGTCGGCCTGATGTACATAGATACCATGCCAACTGGCAGCAATCTTATCGAATCCCTGCAGCTGACCCGGCGCCGGACAACCCGTAACAATATTCCACTTGTTATCTGCCGATCCAAGCACCGCAAACTCCCCCGCAGACTTATCCCCGATCAGGACTGTAAACTCGCGGCCACAGGCCGCATCCGTCACATAGAACGGTGCGTTGTCGATCTTGACCGGCGTCCATGCGATCTTGCATCCTCGTGCAGCCTCTCCTAACTGGCCCTTCCGCGCCGCCCCCCAGCCGTACACCTCTCCATTCGAGAGGACCGCAACAGTGTGCCCCATCCCGCTCGTAAGGGATACAATCCGCGTATCTCGCGGAGGGAATCCTGACATGCGGACTGGCGTCGTAGCGCGCACGTATCCTTCCCCCAGTCCCAGTTCGCCCTTCCCGCCAGACCCAAGGACGTATATATTATCGCCTCCTATGGCGTCGTCGTGCCCACGCTGTGCGCTGATGACTAGGAATGTAGCTTCCCAGGTTGCCGAAACGTGCTGGAAAGACTCATATGTCGTCTCTCCTTCGGCAATAACAACCTGGCAGAACCGAGCCTGCGGCTCACTTGAAGGGGAACGGCCACAGCGGCCGTCCTCGTTACACCCAGCCGAGTAAACTGCGCCATCAGGGAGGAGAAGGAGCGTGTGGTTTCCTCCGGCTGCAATGCGGACGACATTGGACGCTAGAGAACCCGGTGCGGTCGACAATGAAAAGGTCGGCTCTGGCCCGTCAAAGTCACATCTGGTTGGAATGGAAACATCTTCGACATGTCCGATGCCCAGCTGGCCGGACCCATTAGAGCCTAATCCGAAAAGTGGCATGTTATAAGTTTCTGTGGAAGCATGTACATAAAAAAAAAATACACAGTCCTGTTTTCCCGTCCGGTTGCCTGATTTGGATGCCGCCGCTTTTATGAGTGCCGCACGTGAGTGCTGCTCTATGAATGCGGGCGACACCATTGTGCTCCGTGACCGCTTTAGCTCACGTGACTAAGCACAGGGTCTCTACCGGTATAAACAACACTTTCACGACCACACAAGACAAGGCCCCAAGATGATCGTCCTTGGGCACACACATTATGCAAGCTTGATATGTCCCGGGTGACCAGCTAGCGAGGCCCTTGTACCTCAGGCACATCACTTGTATGCACTAGGGTACTCCATATGCAGTTCATAGTGGAGGATCTACTATTACTCTGTTCCAGGAATTGATGGTCATTAATCTTATTTAAACTATAATATGTATTCTGGGTACAGTTTTTATGTCCGAATGGGTACCCACATCCCAAAACAGAAATAATATGCAAGAAAAGTGGCCTTCAGGCGCACGAGAGTCTCGTTCAAACGATAAAAAACCAATCTCAACACAGGGTATCAATATAGCAGAAGTTAATGTTCGGATTTTTCGTTAGGGAAAGAATCACTGTCGCCGTCCTGCGCGGCAGGGGGCAGAGCGAAGTTATCCGATTTGCCATTCTGCTGCTCCATGGGACGGAACATAGGGCTGGTGCGATGGAAGTAGGCATGGACATGGCCTTCCAAGAGACTGTCATCGGTATCGACTTCAAGCTCCTCGCCCTTGTTCTTCTCCGCAACGCGGCGGGACATGGCGGCCTCCCATTCGGCGCGATACTCCTCCACCTTCTGCTTGTAATCAGCCTGGGCATCGTAATATTTGCCCGCTCCACGCAGGCGCTCCCAAAGGGACAGGTGCTTCGGGTGGACGGCAGGGCCGTGGTAATCATGCTCACGACCCTCACGGATGTACATCCAGCGACGCTCCTGTTCCTTCAGATCCAGACCGGTGGTATCGGGCAGGAAGAAGAAGGTCAGAACGACACCAGCAAGACCGAACCAGGGGACGACGTAGAACTTGGTTTGAGTGTCGATGTAGTTGTAAAGCACCGAGGCGAGCAAAGCACCAGCCTTACCCCAAGCGGCGGAAAGACCGTGGGCGGTGGCACGGATCGGGGTAGGGAAGACCTCGGCGGCAACCAGGAAAGTGACCGAGTTGGGGCCAAATTGGTTGAAGAAGGAACTCAGGAAGTACATGGCCTGGAAGGCTTTGATGTGTTCAGGCTGGGTGTAGTAATCGAAGTGGAAAGCAGGGACGATGAAGAGGATGAAGTCCATGAGGAAGCCAATGATCTGCATCCATTTGCGGCCATAGAGCTTGTTGTCGATGAGGAACGAGGCCATGTAGTAACCGGCCAGAGACACACCGACATTGCACAAGTTCCAGAGCCAAGTAGGCATAATGGAATCGGATGCGGGGCTAATAACCTTGATGAATTCATCCTGGAATAGCTTGTTTCCATAGAAGAAAACATCGTTGGCAAACCAACCACCAGCGGTGGCAAGAATGCGGAATCCGAAATGCTCGAACGTCAACTTCAGGGACTGCACGTCGTATCCGGTGACCGAGGCCTTCTTCTTGGCAGAAGCAAGCTGCTTGCTGGCGGCCTTCATGTGGTAGGCACGGTAGTAGACCAGCCAGAGGGTGCCGACAGCGGGAATAGCGAAAGAGACACGGTAGGTCCACTGGGTGGAGACAGTCGAGTACGGGTTGTTACCGCTGCCATGGTGGAAGCACAGCAGGAGAATGATGAGAAGGACCTGGTTGAAGAACTGACCCCAGCCCTGCATCAAGAAAGCACTAGTCACCTTGCGACCACGGTGGAGACGATCCTCCTTGGTGGAAATCTTTCCAGACCCAACGGCGTTCTCCATACCGCTAGTGGCGGTCATAGGGTATTCACCACCTGCAGCAATCAAATTAGACCTGAAATAAGGGGAGCCAAGACGAATCGCCGGGATTACGTACCAACACCGATACCGTAGAAGAACAGGGACCAAGCGTAACAGATAACCCAACCGTTCTGGGTAAGACCCCAGGCGGCGGTGAGCATCAGCAGACCGATAAACATGATGGTAGCATCCTGGATCAAACCCCAACGTCGACCAATCCTAGACAACCGGATTAGAATCTATTGTTGCAAGGGCTGACATCACTATCGCAAGAGAGCATACCAGTCACCCAGAACACCAACCAGCATCTGACCAACGATAATACCAATGATTTCCAGGTAGTCGACAGCGTGGATCCATTGAGGATTGCAGATCTCGCCCTTGTCCCAGCAAGCGGGGAAGGTGGCTTCGAACAGGGGCTTCAGGTTCCCAATGGAGAAGAGCACGTAACTAGAGGAGGGGAAATGTTAGCGACATCCACCCCACGCTCGGCGGTCTTGGGATTGGCAACTCACCCTTCCAGACCAAGACCGGCACCGGGAAGCACCATGTTGCGGAAATAGTAGGAGATGGGGGAGAGAGGATCCTTCTTGGTCATCTCCCAGATCCCACCGAGCTCGCGCTTGGCCTCTTTGGCATCGTAGGAGCCGACGAACTTCATGCGGCGGAAGATGGACAGATCGGCCCAGTAGGTACCGTCCGGGGTGTAGCTGTCGTCGGGACGAATGAGCGCGTCGAAAGCGCCCTTTTCGTTCATATCCATGTCCTCGAGAGGATCATGGTTACCCGACATATCGGGACCGTGAGGAGCACGAGGGCCAAAATCGGTCATCTTGACTGGTGTATCGGGTTGAACACAGAGACCCAAGAGATTGCAAGCTTCAACGGATGCTCTTGGCTCGAGGATGAGAGGGCTTGGGGGACGGGTTGGAATGCCCCTAAGGGAGTGAGGTCGAGCGGTTGACCGTGGTGAGGCGTGGCACACGATGCAAGCCAAGTTGGACAAGGTCTGGGCTTGGGGTTATATACCAGACCAGCCAAGGACTCACTGAAATCTCTGGGCACAGGAAGGCGACGGCCAGCGCGCCGGCGTTCTCCAGGCACATGGGTCAATCGCAACGTATGATAAGCCAGTGAGAGACGGAGATCCACGGCTGACAAGAGCCAGAAGCCTCTGTCAGTGGTAGACGGAGGCTGAGGGTCTCCATCGCCCAGAAACGGTGGAGCCGAGTGGCACCTTTTTTTTTTTTTTCTATCTTCCTTTTCTCTTTTTTTTTCCTTTCTTTCTTTTTTGCCTTTAACTTTCCTTCCTCTTAGTGCATCATGCGGGGCAATGGGGGAGTCCCTTCCGTGATAGTCTATTTTTCATTTCTTTTTTTATTTGAATTGTCTCAATTCCCCGAAACAGATGGGGCAGTGAGTGTGCAACGTCAAGGAACTCGGCGGAAACGATGAAAATCGCCCAGTGCGGAAAGCGGGAGGGACGAACCTCCGTCCTCCCTCGTCCAATCATGGACACACGTGGTGGCAGAATCTCTTCAGATCGACGCTCACCGCCTTCCCCGGCCAGACTGCCCCTCCCCGCTGGCACCAATCAGCATGTCTCCTGCTGCACGTTGCATAAGCCTCGGAGTTACTAAATCAAGTCGCCACGACAGTTCATGGTGATGTACAGACTTCGTACAGGGACTCGTGTGCCGATACATCATGGTACATGGTGTTATACTAAGAATACCTCATGATGATAAAAATAACACAGGCAACTGTCAATCAGTCGATCACACTGCGTTGTACATGCACAATACATCATCCGGCATGAGATCGTATCAGATCTATCCAGGCATCCATAATCCAGGTACTCTGGGAATCATGCTCAGTCCACCGATCTCGCGAAAGAAACGGAGGCAATTCCCACACTTACCGCTCCGGCATAAACACCCGTGGACGGATATGACCATTCCTAAAACGACGGCGGACAGGGATGACAGTCATCTTGGCACTTCCCCCGCAGCCAGTGAGGATGTCCGCTGCCACCACGTTCCTTGCGGGGAGATGCCCATAGGAGATGAACCATCCCGTCCGCTCCCTCTCCACCTTCGGTGGACGGCTTTCCATGCCACATGGGTTGGTTGTCCGCGATATGTCCACGTGCCCCCTTACACGAACGTTTTGACAGACGTCCACGCCATGCAATTGCCCCCGAACCCGCCCCAGAAGGTTCCATACAGCATCTATCAAGGGGTCGAACGGCTTCTGGCTGGTGCTGTGCATCGTGTTCCAGGGGTGTGGCACCATCTATCAAACTCTACAGCATGAAGTTCTTACCCGATGGTTTCTTGATTGGTTCAACAAGTGCTCGGTCCCTGTTTCAACTCCTACGGCGTATGGGTACCGATGGGGGCCACGCATCGTTGATCCAAATATCCTCGTGCCCTCTCCGATGTCATCCACCGCACTAACACTGGCCAAACCCTTTCCCCTTTCCATGTCTCGTCTCGTCGACATTTCCATATTTCGTCTCCGACTGCGCGCGATTTCGTTGGAACCACATATTAGACGTTTATTAACGTCCTCACTAATCAACTCCCCTGTGGATTTGAAGCACACGTGCGTCGGTGCGCCTCTGGCCTTTGTCAAAGCTTGGCCATCTCGCAGCGCTTTGGTTCACCTTCCGACTCGTAAGCACATGCCCCCGGTCAAGCCTCTCGTCAAAGCTTAGCGAGCTTGACCAGGTAAGCCTTTCTCACCCAAGCCCAACGAGAGGGGCGACATGGAACAGGAGGTCAAATGCATGCCTTGCATTGGTCGACCGGCCCGTCTGAGAGTACGGCACAAGGCTTGTCCAGGAATATCAAGTCTCCATCCTCGGCCCGTACGCCTATAAGGGTCTCTGAACGGTCAAGGCTGTTTGACCTCATGTCGAGTACGTTCCTGCGGCATTTCCGTCTTGCTGACCAAACATAGCATCGTTAGTGGTTCTTGCTTTTTCCACCACCCTGCAGTCGGGCGTCCCGAAAGGCTCTCTGGTAATCATAATTAGCGACGATGTTGGGATTACGAAAAAGAAATCATCTTGCCGTCCGGTAGAATGAAGCCACGCCTGGGTCCCCCAGACCCAAATGCAGATATTCATATGCGTCAGCCGGCAATCCTTCTAGTGCCCGGTTACGAAAACACATTAGCCTGGGAGTGACGCATTCCCTCCCTTGCAGCAGGCAGATCCCAAAACTGGCTAGTCTATGTTGCCTTAGGTTATCGCCACAGCAAGAACACTGCGTGACGAAGCAGCAGGGCTTGACGTGTAGTATTTGCGAAGAGAGTAGGCTGAAGTCTTTGATCATAGTCATGGCGATCATTTCGGTCAAAAAGTCACAGCTGCATCAATATTGCAGTGCGGGCATGTGACATGCTCAATTTCTATATCTAGATATTGTTCTGTCTCATGCCAAGAACCATCTATGTGGCAGTGCAGGAATATCTTGAGCTTAGATGGTTCGTCTAAGAGTTTCCCTCCAGGAAGTACATATAATATTGCTGCCTACAATAGGTATCAATAAAATATTTTGTTTAGGAGGCTGAGTGCATACACATAGTAGGGGGTTGGTAGGTAGGTAGGTAGGTAGTACCGTCCAGCTAGGCAGGGCGAGTGTGGGCATAGAGATGAGCTAAGCTAGGGCTCTAACTATACCTGACTCTAAATACGCGAAGTCTTAGATTGCCATTCACTTGTCTAGAAAGCTTCTCTTACATTCTACTAGAATTCTATAAATTTTGAAATATATATACGCTAACCTGACCTATAGCTAGTATTCTGACACACGGCGCGAGAAACAGCTCGCATTGGCTCAAGGATTAGCAGGCGCTATATGAGGTCTGCGGAGGACAGATGGATTAAGATCTCGGGCAACTTAGACAGTCTAATTGTTACCGTAACCGATCTTGTTGCGAGTTGATACCCGCGTCTAAGGATTTCCCACAAGAATGTGGGATAGAATCACGCAAGGTCATAATATGGCGTATGTTCTTCTTTAATGGCTTCGTCCATGGGGACATTGGGAATGACTACCGTTGACGGTCGCCAAGGACGTTGCTTCAATTCTTTTGCTCGGACCGGTATGCTTCGAGTTCGAACAGCTGGACTACTTCTCGTTCAAATACACATCGTTCTCTTAGGTTGTCTGATAAGATGATTCGAATTACCTCCTTTAATCTAGCTACGGCCCGTTCGTACGGATCTCCAGTTGACTCTTTGCGCTAGGATAATCGCCATCAGGGCCATCTCCCTCCAAATCAGTATGAGGGGACAATGTGCATGTTACCAAGATATCCTTACCAATGACAAGTCTGTACCCTTTGCAGTCTTCATTTCCAGTCAGGACGGTTGCCCGGCTCTCTAGGGTTCGCCACTTTTTTCAGAGATGAAACCACCCTCCCATTCCATTCGACCGTGTTTATTACATGATAATGCGGATCCCCGTATATGTGGAGAGTAACGGAATATTCTTCCGTGTCCGAATCTGCTCCCTTTCGTGGTTTTGCAACGGCATTGTCGCTCTTCTCACTCTCACGTGAATCGTATCTGGGTAAGGTCGATGCTGCATTATGACTTTTTGCCTTGAGGGCTTTCGCAGTTGCCTTGATACCGACAATTTTTGCATTTAACAGCTCCTCCTCTCCCCGCTCACAGCCACCCCCAGGTAATCGCACAGACAACGTCTCCGGATTGTACCACCGACCAGATAGCTGGAAGAGCGGAAGACCCGAGTAATCCCGGAATTCGCGATGCTGCGTTAGTCCCCACGATCGCCCATCAATAGTGAAGAGCTTCTCATTCGAATCCGCGTCACACGGAAAAAGTCCAGCGGTCTCCGTGGACCCTGGAAGCTTTCGATTTTCAGGGTCGTGGGCTTAGTACAGACATAGTCTGGCCGGAGCCCGATGGGTTTGTGTAGGGCTGGTGGGGGAGTCGGCGTGTAGCAATGCTGGTATAACATTGTTTCAGGTGTTTCCTCAGCTGATAGCGTCCGATCGATTGTACAATCGTTGAAGCTCCAATACCTTGGCGGATAATGGTTCGGCCAATGACGCGACAATTCAGTTCGGATTGAGGCTGAGACACCGGCTCCGCGAGGCAGAGCCCAAGAGATCTGAGGCTGACATGTAAGATATATTCACAAATCGCTCCCCTATTACTTCCTTTTTCCACTATAACTATTCTCTGCTTTCCACTACACGCTATCATGGGCTTGTACCAATATAAGTCGCTAGATAAGCCCGAAGAGATCCGGCTAGTTACCATCCTGCCAGGGCAATACTACGAGAAAGTTCGCCTGGAAGTCTCACACGTTTCTTTAATCGCTCGCGAACCGTCCAATATCCGCTCTAAAGTATCCACAGATGCACTTCAAAGGACCCTCCCGAAGAATTGGTCTGTTCACGAAGCCCTTGATGGCGTAAACAGATAGATACCTCCAATGTAACAGCTGGAAAGTTAATATAGATGCCCATGTGCAATCGTAATTACAGGTCTAAAGATGTCACTTGTCGGCAATGCTTGATAAAATAGCACTGGCCTTGCAGGAGACTACACTTGTTTGCGACTATTTCTTCGTGCCCTCTGGATGGCACTTGTCATAATGGGTCTTTGCTTAAACCACGATGTGAGAGTTCGTCCCATTTCGTTCTTATAAAGTCTTCAACTAGTGTTATTTGAAAGATGGAATCTCTCCACCAAAATCTAATTTTATCGCGGCATATGTCATACTTATATGTCTGATGGGGTAAATCATGGAAGCGGGTCCACTGTCTTTAGTGACTACGTTTATTGTTTGAAGATCAGTGCTATATCGTAAAATGTACTTGTGTCAGTACCTAGTGGAATGCGGATATGCATCTTGCCAGATACAATCTTGGTGTAGCAAAGCAGGAGCTTAGATCAAAAGAAGGAGCCATAAAGAATCTATTTTACTAATGCAAACGAGAGTCTGGACTAGGCTGTCTACTGCGTACGGCGAAGAATGCAATTGCTGAGGCCCGGAACCTCGAAGCCATACTGCAATCCGAATGTCAAACACCCGAATCCCTTCCTTCATTCAAGGACTGGCTGTGTTATCCGCTCCGGAACCGTTCTTATCATATCAGAACCCCAGCCGAGCATTCCAGAGTGGTGCGGTGCAGCATTCTCCAGATCGGCGGGTAGTAAAACCCGGCATTCCTCGCCTTGGGCACGATGCACAAGCATTCCCCATATTACCCCGTGGGCCAATCAAGACCCCATGATGTTGTCTTCGCGTGATCCGAAAGTCCCTGTCATTCTTCTGCATGCCCCCAAGGGCGGTCTGGGTGTCACAGGCCGGCAATGTTTCTGCCACGAAGATATATTAAAGCCCTGCCTTCTGATGGAATGGCGGAACCAAGGGAGACAACATGGTTGAAAGCTATATTTTATGGGATGAAAATTTCCTCCCCCGGCGGTGCACGTATGTAGATCCAATCTTTTACTGGGCGTCGTCATCTTGAACACTGACCAGAACATCGTCGCAGACACCTGTGGAGGAAACAATGAGGACTTTCTATAGTTTGTTGCCCACGCTAACGGCGTTCATCGCTTTTATTCTGGGGATCCTATGTCTGTTCGCGGGAACGTCGCCGAAGACGCTCGCCAGCGTGGACTTGTTCACAGTGGGTTGGCCCTTGGCTCGGAGGTGACTGATCACCGCGTACTTGACTGACCCATGGCCTCTACGTTAGCTGTACACACCGACGATCGGCAATGACACGGGGATGCACGACTACTACTCGATATATACCATGGCCTACTGTGAAGGGTACCTCCTCGAGACCGGGGACAAGAACCTGACGGGGTGTTCCAACCGGACGATGCTTTTCTCCTTCGACCCGGCGCGGGTGTTCCAGGAGGAGATCGGGAACGGCACCTCGTTGTCGGACATTGGGTGGCCCCGATCGGTGACGGAGGACTTCCACGCCTTTCACGTCACTAGTCGAGGCATGGGAGTGTTCTACTGCATTGGCGTGGGGTTCGCGGGGCTGGCGATGTTGGAGCGACTGTGGTGGATGATCACTAACGGACCGCGACAGTCGGTGATGGAGCTCTCATCGTTGCTGGTAAGTAGGACCCGGAGGGTTGAGAGAGCCTTGCGCGGGGGACGAAGGACCCAGCTGACGCATGATTCCATAGCTGAGCTTCACGATGTTCAGTATCGCGTCGATTATTGCGACGGTGGTAGCGTTCCAATTTGTGGATCTGATCAACTCGCATGGGGATTCGGCGAACGTGACGGCGGAGTATGGACGGACGTTTGTGGGGATGAGCTGGGCGGCGGTTGGGATGTCGCTGGTGGGAAGTATTGCGAGTCTGGCGATGGTGATGTTGGATCGGCTGCGGCCCGGTGTAGGAGTCGGGGGAGGAATGGGAAAGCCGGCGATGATGGAGGATTCCGACTCGGTGAGATCGCGGGCGTGAAGGAAAGGGGACGGGGAAGGGGAGGGGGGGAAATGATTTTCTGTGGTGTTCTTTTCTGTTCTATTTTCCTCGAACAAGCGACAACGAAGAAACGGAGCGAAGAATCGGGAAGAGATAGACAATATGAAGCGATTCGGTTGGATTCGACCAGGCCCACCGAAACCAGGAGAGCGAGATTCGATGAGGATCCATGGCGCCGAAATTGAATCACTGACGATGTTGATCATGGCAGTTGGATCCGGAATAAAACTGGGTCTCCCGGCGGTTGGCGACGTCACTGGTGGAGTCGGCCGGGTTCTTATCGAATGACGAGGGGCGACACGAGGGGAGATCGCGACTATGACTGCTGGTGTCCGAGGGATTCCAGTGACGGTCCATGGTGGTGGGTCGACATGCGATGCCCAGTGGATGCCGGGTGTATATCATGATGACATTCATTTGGCATTTTTCAGGTTGGGTGATGTTGTTCCTGCGTTGAGGGTTGAGGGGGGACGCGGATGAGGACAACAACTCCGTCTCCTTTTGGGCACCCGGTGGGATCCTGCCGGGAATCTCCAGGGGTGAGAAGAGAACCAGGATGTAGTCAGGTAGACATACAGAACTCGGTAGGACGGAAAAGACCGGATTGCGAAGAGAACCAGGTCGAACCGCCAGCCGACTAAGCCCCATCGTGATACTCATTTCCTCTTCATTCTCTCCCGGACCACCAAGACCCGGCAGCCACAGAACCCCCTCCCTCGCTCCTTCCCCTTCTCCTTCCCCTTCAAGCTTATATACCCCTCCATCCCCTCTCTTTCTTCTTCCTCCCAACTCTCTCTATCTCCTCTTCTACTCTACTACATCCACTCACACATCCCCAAACACTACTCTCCCTCATCCACTTCCCTCTGCCTATCCCTTCACTACCTACTACTCCGTTCCCTTCCAACTCGTCATGGGTAAGAAAGCTATCCAGTTCGGCGGTGGTAACATCGGTCGTGGCTTCGTCGCCGAGTTCCTCCACGAGGCCGGCTACGAGGTGGTCTTTGTTGATGTCATGGATTCTGTCGTCACTGAGCTCCAAACCACTCCCTTTTACTCCGTCACCGAGGTCAGCAAAGACGGTGAGAACACCAAGAAAATCTCCAACTATCGCGCCATTAACTCCAAGACCCATGAGAGTGATGCGGTCAAGGAGATCGCCACGGCTGATGTAGTCACCTGCGCTGTCGGCCCTAACATCCTCAAGTTCATCGCTCCCCTCATTGCCAAGGGTATCGATGCGCGCACAGAGTCCACTCCCGTGGCCGTCATCGCCTGTGAGAACGCTATTGGTGCCACCGATACCCTGCACGGCTTCATCAAAGATCATACCAGCAAGGACCGCCTGGCCACCCTGTACGACCGCGCCCGCTTTGCCAACTCCGCCATTGACCGCATCGTTCCGAACCAGCCGCCCAATCACGGCCTGAATGTTCGCATCGAGAAGTTCTACGAATGGGCCGTGGAACAGAAACCCTTTGGCGCCTTCGGTCACCCGGACATCCCCGCCATCCACTGGGTGGACAACCTCGAACCTTACATCGAACGCAAGCTTTTCACCGTTAACACGGGCCATGCCACCACGGCCTACTACGGCCATCTCCGCGGTAAGAAGACGATTGCTGACGCTCTTGCCGACGAGGAGATTCGCAGCATGGTCCACAAGGTGCTCGATGAGACCGCCTCCCTGATCGTTTCCAAACACGGCATTCCCGAAGACGAACAGAAGGAATACGTCGACATCATCATCGGCCGCATGTCCAACCCCTACCTCGAAGACAACATTGAGCGTGTTGGCCGGGCCCCTCTCCGCAAGCTGTCGCGCAAGGAACGCTTCATCGGCCCCGCCTCCCAGCTCGCCGAACGCGGCCAGAAGTTCGATGCCCTCGTGGATGCGATTGAAATGGCTCTCCGCTTCCAGAACGTGCCGGGCGACCAGGAAAGCGCCGACCTTGCCGAGATTCTCAAGCAGAAGTCGTCCGAAGATGCCACTGCCGAGCTGACTGGCCTTGAGAAGGATCACAAGCTCTACTCTCATGTGCTTAAGCGCGTGGCCAAGGTCCAACAAGATACCAAGTAGGGACAAAGCGATATCCCCGCAACACCCCATACTTATCCACATCCCAAAAAAAGAAAAACTTACACGTCTACCATGAAGGGCCCTTACTCGAGCACGAATGTGACTTGACGATCCAACACTCCCCCGCGAGACTCTGTTGATCGATATGGAACAGGTTCCCCCCGCTGGACGGAGAATGGAACGGCATGGGTTTCGGCGAACACTGGGCGGCGCGGACGGAGCATTAGGATTCTCGGGTTTATTAGCATACGTACACTATTCGCGACTTGGCTGCAGTGCATCTAGGTCTAATGAATGTAATGATTATGGTATTATCTCGCTCCATCGCTCCGTAGGCTCACTATCGCCCTCACTCCCTACAGCTTACTCGGCAGCCAGTTGGGCTTCCTCTTCTCCACGAAGGCCCGCAGTCCCTCCTTGATATTCTCTCCCTCATTCAACCGCTTCTGCCACCCATCCACCAACAGCCGACTGGCATCTTCCGCACCTACCCCTTCCCATCCCAGTTTGACACCTTCGCGACTAACAATCACCGCGTCCGGGCTATTCGACGCAATCTGCTTCGCAACCTCCAGAGCCCGTGGCACCACCTGGTCCTCGCGCGCAACCACCTCATTGACAAACCCCCACTCGCGCGCCTCCCCAGCCATCACCCGCCGCCCTGTCAGCGCCATCTCCATCGCCCGCTGCCGGCCAATCGTGCGCACCACCCGCGGCAGCGCCCCAGCGATGGCAACCACCCCGCGCTGCACCTCGGGGAACCCAAAGAACGCCTTTTCGCAGGCGATCACCAAATCCGCGTTGACAATCATCTCACACCCACCCCCGAGACACAGCCCGTTGATCGCGCAGATGACCGGCTTCTTGCCGCTCCGTCGCGAGAGCCCGCCGAAGCCGCCGGGCGGCATCGTGCGCTTGGTGTTGTTCGCTTGCGCTTGATTGTTCCATTCTATCTAGGGGTCAGTCTGTGTGTGGCTCCGGGGAAGCTGTTCAGCGGTCCAGCCATCCATGCTGTAAGAAAGCTCGGTAGGGAAAGGAAGTGAGGGATGCAGACAGACCCTTCAGATCGGCCCCCGCGCAAAACGCCCGCCCTTCCCCCGTCAGCACGCCCACCCGCACGCTGGGCTCGTCGTCCATCCATTCCCAGATCGACTGCAGCTCGTGGTGTCCCGTGGTGTTGATACAGTTCAGGTCGCGGGGCCGCGCCAGCGTGACCAGCAGGACGTGAGGGGTCGGGAATGTTAGCCGGCAGTGTTGTGGCGTTGGAGGCGGCGTTTGGAATTGCATCGTGCGTTGAGTTTTTCGTGTTCTTTTGGGCTTGCGTTTGGGGGTGGGAAGGATTGGTCTCGCGTGTTGTTGGGTTTTTGGGCTCGCGATGGGATGTTGTATGGCTGGTTTTTTTTAGGTGGTGGTTCGGCCGAGGTCCAACGAGATATGCGGGGAAAGAAAAGTGGGGATCGATGCCCTTCATCCTCAACTCCCCAGACAGAGAACATTGGATGGTCCCAATGCGGGGCGAATGGAAATATGGGGAAAATTCCGAGGATTTCGAATCCCGGCAGTTCCAGAGAGGGCGCTTGGATGCCATGACCCGCTAGATACGGAGTGTCTCTTTCTCATCCGTCGCCCATCACCACTCCAGCTCATCAGCAAGACAGCCCGTCATGTACTATGTTCCCCAGCGGGCGCGAACCGCCAGCTCCGGCGCCTGCAGCTACTGTGTTCGCAAGAAACAACGTTGTTATATCGGGGTACGAGGGGTTCCTTGCTCCAGCTGTCGTCGTCTCAAGATCCCTTGCAACGGCAGGACCGTAACGGAGTATACTGAAGCGTACGGTAGAACACCAGCGGAGATCCCAGCTCCTGGCCTCACTTACTGTGCGGGTAGGTCGCGAGTATTTCAGGAACACGTCCGCAGCTAGTTAACACTGCTAGAGGACCTCTTTGCCGCCCAGATACAAAAGTCAGAGCGCAAGCAACGGGCTCGTGCGGCTGAGAATCCGGCAGTTCCCACGACGAATCCCCTGGACAACTACATATCGATCGCCTACCAGCTCCTCGGCCCCGACCATGGGGACGGACCCTTGGAGGTCGACCTTCCCAATTACGTGTCCGAACTCCCCGCTCGGCTAGATGCTAGTGACCTGGAATACCTGGAGGGCAAGGGAGCACTATGCCTGCCGACTGCGCGGTTCCGCACTGAATTACTGAAGAGCTATGTTCTCTGGGTTCACCCGCAGGTCCCTATTCTCAACCTAGAGGAGATATTGCTGGCTATTGCCAACAATGACGGTGTGAACCGAATAGGCCTCGTCCTATTCCATGCAGTGATGTTCGCGGCTTCAGGCTTCGTCGATCTTGCTCATATCCATGACGAAGGATACCCATCCCGCGAAGCAGCTCGGGCGGTCTTGTTCCGCCGCGCCAAGGTATGTCCCCATACCGCAAGTGCACAGGGTGCAGAAGGCTGTATTGACTTTGCCAAACAGGTTCTCTTTGAACTTGACTGCGAGGATGACCGCCTCTCCCTAGTGCAAGCAGCATTGTTAATGATTCATTGGCAAGACCTTCCTAGCGGGGAGAAAGACGCCAGCCACTGGATAGGGATCTGCCTATCCCTCTCTACTTCCATTGGCCTTGACCGGACCCCAGACGGCACCGGGATGACCCCGAGCCAGCGGCAAGCGTGGAAACGGACCTGGTGGAGCGTCTACAACCATGCTCGGCTCACCTCAGAGGATCTCCAGTCTATGATGAGCATTGCCAACGATGTCCCGGAGAACGGGCCCGACAGCACCGCGATCTCCATGGTCACACTCAACGACTTTCGGTTCGGCGTATTTCCTCCCGCAGCACGAGCCGTTGCAGGAGACTGTGAGGTTCTGCGCAGTGTAGAATGCCAGAAGACTCAAGCACTGCTGTTTATCGAAAAGACGAGATTGTGTTGCGTCTCTCAATTCTCAACGCTCTCCAATCAAGTAAAGGACCTCTTTCACGGTAGCACCGTTCCCGACTCGAGGGTGTGTCAACCCGCCCTCTCGAATACAACCGTGAGGCTGAATGAGTGGACCTCTCGGCTTCCGACCGCAGTGCGCTACCAGTACCCCTTGAAATTAAGTCTCTCTCCATGGGAGAAAAGCATTTACCTCCATCGCACCTGGCTGCGCCTACTCTTCATAGGGCTTGCCTACGTGGCGCATCGCGAACAGTCACAGATGTCCGGAGACGCGCTTCTGGAGCCAGCGTTTCTCGAAGGCCAGCTGGAGACCTCGAGCAGATACTTGCTAGATATTAGCAATATCTTCGAGGAAGTCCACAGCTTGGGCCTATCGAGTAACCTTCCCAGCCCCGCGGTGGCTCTGCTGCTTCTTGTCCTGACGTTGCACCGACGGGCAGTTGACACTGGAACACCGGCTACGCAGACAACAGCCTCCCTCAAGCTCCGACAGTGCTGGAACATCCTCAATGAGATGCGAGAGCCATCGGAAATTGCCAAGGTGGTCACTGAAATACTCACCGAGAACCCCGCCGCAGATATATGGGAGAAGCTTTCATCGGAGCTGCTCTCGCAGTAATGATGGAACAGAGGTGAATCGAGAGACGGGGATATAGAGACGAAGAAACTTCGCCCAGATAGACTGAACGTTCTGCCCTGTATCTTTGTATTGGAGTAGGGAAATAGAACCAGCCGTCCGGATGCCAGTCATTGTAGAGCCACAAAACCAGACGTGAGACAGCCGGGAGACCCGCTCTCTGAATACCCACATATATCTGTCAACCTATGGAGGCTGGAAATTGCAGTTCTACTTGGCAATCCTCGGTTTGGGATATCGCACGCCATCTAGGTGTTATACGTCCGAGAACCGAGGCTGGACAGTTGTCCAAAGGCTGTCCAAACCAGCACAGATTTATTCTGCCGGAAATGCGCATCTGTATTCTTGAACACATTATATAGGCGAGTACAATGGCACTTCGACGCCCGGAAGTTCTGTTGCCAGCAGATAAATAAACTTCCTTGGTTGAGACGATCGTCTATAGCCCGAGCAACAAATTCCCACAAAGATGGCTCTCTTGCAGACCCCGATAACAAAGCTTCTGGGCATTCAGCATCCTATCATTCTGGCCGGTATGGGCCACACCGCCGGTGCTGACCTCGTAGCAGCTGTGTCGAATGCGGGAGGCCTAGGCGTGATTGGGGGTCTAGGCTACACCCCCCAAATGCTGCGGGAGATTATATTAGAGGTCAAGGCAAAGCTTAACGAACCTTCGCTCCCTTTTGGAGTTGACCTTTTGCTGCCTCAGCTCGGCGGTTCAGCGCGCAGGACCAATGTGGACTACACAAAAGGGGCGCTGAACGACCTGGCGGATGTTATCATTGAGGAGAAAGTCCAACTGTTCGTCTCCGCTGTGGGCGTCCCACCCAAGCATTTGGTGGACAGATTACACGCCGCCGGGATCCTGTACATGGTACGTTGAACGCCTGTCGAGATACGCACGCCGGGGAGCGTGTACATAGGGGGAAGCGACTGACTCTTCTTTAGAACATGGTCGGCCATCCTAAGGTAGGAGCTACCCATCTTGCAAATGGAAAAGTCAATTTACGGCGATTCATAGCATGTCCATAAAGCCTGTCAAGTCGGGGCCGACCTCATCTGCGCCCAGGGAGGCGAAGCCGGAGGCCATACCGGAGAAATCCCAACGTCCGTTTTGATTCCCGCTTGTGCAGATGTATGCCGGAAGTATACCTCTCCTCTGACGGGCCAGGCTGTCCAGCTGGTTGCCGCAGGGGGGATTTTCGATGGCCGAGGCGTTGCCGCTGCTCTGATGATGGGCGCAAACGCTGTGTGGGTTGGGACGCGGTTCGTGACCGCACGAGAGTCGGCAGCCCCCGAAGCGGGGAAGAAAGCGTAAGAGCCAGCTGGAGCTGTAGCCACGATAGACACGATACTGACAGAGTACTTTGAAAAGAATTCTCGACGCCGGGTTCGACTCGACAATGAGAAGTACGCTCTGGACCGGGCGTCCACTTCGTGCTCGTGCCACACCGTATATTCGGGACTGGGAGCATAGAAGACGCGCAGAGATTGAAGAATTACAGGGGAAGGGACTGATTGTCCTAGATTATGAGCTGGATCGGCTTGCTGCCGCGGGAAAGCTTACGGAGGAGGTCGAAGACCAAACGACACAGAGGTAAGGTAGCCTTGTCCGCGTTACGCAAACGTTAGGGCTAACGGATGCTGGAGGCCCATGGGATGCGGAGCCGCCATGGTCAATAAGCCTGGACAGTCAGCAAATGAAATCGTCTTGGAGATGGTCACGGAGGCGTTTGCCTTGCTGAGGGGTGCTCAGGAATACGTTAGACAACAACATAAGCTCTAATACCCAGGGATGAATATAAGATGTCAGTTTCGGTTTCACTATGTACCCAAATCCCTTGATCTAGGACTATTCAGGAATACAGCTGTCGAGTTATAAGTTCGATACATAATAAATGTTTCATGGAAGACAATTATATACGGGGACTAGAGAAGAATGGAGAAATGGATACAGGAAGTGTTGCCAGCGACGGCTTGGATGAAATTACCGAGACTGTTCAGTTTGTTCAGGCATTGTCCAAATACAACCTCGGAAAGGGTGACATCGGGATTAATGTGTCCAAATTCGATAAGTTATTCTGCAATCGAAAGGTGGACCGAGGCATTAACATGACCGTTAAGGCACAGTTCGATGGGAAATAAAAACATCTATTTGATCTTGCTTTGTGCTCGTCAAGAACCTCAATCATTCCCACGCCAAAACTTTGCCGATAGCGACAACAAACGAAATGGATTTTGAACAGCCGGTAATCATTGGTGTCGGGGAAGTGAAAAACCGATCTGCAGAACCGGATGACGCGGTAGAGCCTTTAGAGCTGATGCTACAAGCTCTTAAAGGAGCTATCCAAGACTCTGCGCCATCAGAGACTTTAATAAACAAGATAATAAGTGATATTGATAGCCTGAGTGTCGTCGCCAGCAGCACGTGGCCTTACAAGGATCTGCCGACTCAGATAGCCCAGAAACTCGGCGCCAAACCAGCCTGGAAGGTATACAGTGGGCTTACAGGAAACTCGCCGGTAGAAATGGTTGACGACATTGCCCAGCGTATTGCCAAACGAGAAGCTGAAGTTGGCGTTGTTGTAGGAGGGGAAGCATTTGCTTCATGTGAGTCAAGCAACTATGGCTTACCGTTTATCAAGAAGTTGACCATCAACAGTGAAGCGCCTTATTAAAGTCAACAAGTACCCTCCGCCATGGACACAACATGAATCCGCGCCGGGGAATATTTATTACGCGAATGACGTGGAAATGCTTGATGGTAAGGGACCTAACTGACGATATCCGGGACATTTATAACTAATAAAATCAGGGCTAGCAAAAATTCACAGAATTGGGGTCCCAATGCAAATTTATCCGCTATATGAGAACGGACGTCGTGCTCGCCTAGGACAAACGATCGAAGAAAACCACGAGGAGTCTGCAGCTTTGTACGGAAAGTTTGCTCAGGTCGCCGCAATGAATCCTATGTCCTGGAATTATGGAAAAGAGCAGCAAACCGCAGAATCAATCGGGACCATCACGGGAAGAAACAGAATGATCTGCTTTCCTTGTGAGTGAAACCATGATTCCCATTGCGGATTCTATGCTAAGAGTACTCTAGACCCTCTTCTTATGAATGCTTTTAATGACGTTAATCTTGCCTCTGCATGTCTCATGACCTCAAGATCATATGCGGAGAAAATGGGTATACCAAAGGAAAGATGGATATATCCAATAGGTGCCGGAAGAGGAAGTGACACTGAAGAGTGTGAGTGCTGCTGTACACTAGACACACCTCTTAGGTGACATGCTAATACCTAAAGCTTGTAGTCTGGAAACGGGCCAACTTTCACTCCAGTCCAGCAATTCAACAAGCTCTAGACATGGCGCTGGACACGTCGGAATTACAAAAAGAAGACATTGATATTTTTGACTTCTATTCGTGAGGCAATTTCTTCAATTGATTGGCTTGTAATCTCTAACGAGTATAGATGCTTTCCTATCGTCCCGAAGCTTGCATGTGAGCACTTAGGAATTCCACTACTCTCCTCGTCGAAACCAATTACCCTCCTGGGAGGACTGACCTCTTTTGGAGGTGCTGGGGCAAACTATTCTATGCATGTATGATATTCTGATACTGTTGAAACCCCTATGTTGTAGCTAACAATATCAGGCTATGGCAGAGATGGTACGCCAGTTAAGGCAGATAGGAAAGTCCAAACACGCCAATGGACTTATTCTTGCGAATGGGGGTGTCCTAACCTATGAGAATGCAATATGCTTTTCATCCCATTTACAGAGCTCGAACAAACCATACCCTCATCGAATTGGTAATAGAATTCAGTGCGGTACATCCTCTATGGTACCCGTCTCTTATACTGCTGAGGGAGAGGTAGAAATCGAGGTATTTGCAGCCTGCCCACTCCAATCCCCTCCCCCTACACAGAGAATGCATAATAACGCTAAAACAAACAGACGTATACCGTGGAATATGATAGGCAGAACAACCCAAAACTGGGGCATATAATCTGCCGTCTTAAGTCTAACCATTGTCGCGTTGTTGCAAACCATGCAGATGACAAAACCCTTGAACGATTGGCAAGTCGCAGGGAAGAGCCAATTGGACGATACGGTTATGTGTGGACGTCAGAGACTGTTCCTGGGCAGAATTTGTTCAGCTTCGACCGAAAAATCAAATTGTAGGACCGTTTTATATCGACGTGGAATATAGGACCGGTGCCAAAGCAGCAGCCTTGTCTATTAAATGAGAAATGCGTCCCATAAATTGAAAAAAATAAGTCTCCGGACAGTTTTTAAGAATTCTGGTGGCTCTACAACAGCAATTAATAATCCGATAGGGAAGGTCCAGTGGCCTACAGTTGATAGTTGTCACTAATGTCTCTTTCGAGGCCCGTAGGGAAACCGAGGTATTGTCCAAAGTGGACAACACGTCAAATGGGACAACCTCGAACCGAGTTATTAGGCCTTTAATTGTGCGGCATGGCAATCTCTAGAACTAGGATATATTATTCTCTAAGAAGGGAATAGACCAAAATACTATATAGAGACTGCAAAAGCTCCCGCCTAAGATACACAGTTGGAAATTTGTTATCAGTCGCTTCCAGACACACATTCTGAGTCGCAACCTCATTGCTCACGACTTGACCTGCTTTCACAATGCACTATCTACCTGAAGTTGATTGCGAAATCCCTGATCTGGATCTCCTGACCCTATTGTTTGGTATGCTCGATGCACTGAAAAATCGGCGACCTCACTTAAGCTTATGAATTGATGCCAGAATCATCCTACCCGTGGGCGCGTGAAGCGACCACCATATATGCCGCATCTGAAGACGAAACCAATAACCTTACCAAAGCCCAAGTGAGGACGACTGTCAGACGACTCGCCCACGTATTGCGCCATGAGTTCGGTGTTGGGGCACAAGGGCCCGAAAAAGACATAGTAATATGCATATCGTCGAATCAGCTTCTTTTGCCGACAATTTTCTTCGCTGTTATTGGAGCAGAGGGAATATTTTCAGCTGCTTCAACCGCTTTTACTGTCCCGGAGCTCGTTCGCCAGATTGAGAAAACCGGGAGCAATTTGATTGTTACTAGCGAAGATACTCTACACACGGCATTGGGCGCTGCGCGGCATTGTCACATACCTCTCGAGAGAGTCCTAATCCTCCAAAGCATGGGTCACAAGCGTCAATTGAAGAAAAGCACAAACGACGGAGTGAATTACCTAACCCGAACGGCTGAGCTTCAGTGGGAAAGAATTACTAATCCTCAAATACTTGAAAGGAGAGTTGTTGCCTTGTTATTCTCAAGCGGGACAACAGGGGTTCCGAAAGCTGTTTGTCTGTCGCATAAGAACTTCGTTGCAGAGGCGATAATTACACAGGCAGCAATTCAGATGTACCTGAATCGAGCAAAGCGCCAGATCCGTTGCAACTTTCGATATCGAACCATAGCCCATCTTCCTACCGCCCATATTGCCGGCCTTCAAGGGTATTTCATCAATGGAATCATGGCTGGAGGAACTGTTTTTTGGATGGCAAAATTCATATTTGAAGACTTCTTATGTGCTGCGAAGAAACACAGCATCACATTCTTAACCACTGCTCCACCTGTGTATCTTCAAATTGTGAAAAGCTCCAAGGTCACAGACCACTTCCACAGCTTGTTACACGCACAGTCTGGAGCTGCGCCAATAGGGTCTGACCTTCTGAAACTAGCTCAAGAGAAACTCCGGTGCAACATCAGTCAGGCTTGGGGCCTCACGGAAACTACAGGCGCTGTTACTTGGCTTCCCTGGGATCGTAGCGACCTAACAGCGAGTATCAGCCAGCTGCTCCCAAATACCCGGATGAAGATTGTTGACGACAACGATGCACCGGTGGAAGAGGGCCAAAGAGGCGAAATCCTGGTCAAGGGTCCAAATGTGACAAAAGGCTATTTCCAAAACCCTGAGGCAACCGAAAAAGCGTTTACAACAGATGGCTGGCTGCGCACAGGAGATATTGGCCTGCGAAAAAAAGGACTGTTCTATATCGTGGATCGCAAAAAGGCAAGACTCCACGTTTTACGAATTATACTTGGCCCTAACGCAATGTATAGGAACTTACTAAGTATAAGGGCTTACAAATTGCGCCGGCGGAGATTGAAGTCCTTCTTGTCGGGAATCGAAAGATTCTAGACGCTGCTGTGATCGGCGTACAAGATCCTAAAATTCCAGAGAACGAAGTACCTTGCGCATTCATTGTTCAGGACCCGAATGAACAGGCTATTACTGTTAAAGAGATAGACGATTATATCAGAAAAAATCTCGCAGACCACAAAAGACTTCGCGGTGGAGTTGTCTTCGTTGATCAGATTCCGAAAAATATGTCAGGAAAGATTCTCCGACGAGAACTGGTTGAAAAAGCAAGGGCGGGAAAAATGGCCAAACTGTAAAGTGAAGAAGATAGCTTACTTATTTCCCGTTAAATGATTACATAGTGATAAATTAATCAACTGTATCAATCCAGACGAGGTGAATCTGCTGTTAAATTACTTAGTACATCGATGAAAACACTCGCTAGGTATCGATTCTGCCGTTATGTAGCCCACCCGTCACTGCAATATCTGCCCCAGTAGTGTAAGAGGCGCTGCTACAGAGTAAGTAGGCCACAGCCAGTGACAGGTCCTCTCTCTCACCAATCCTTCTCAGAGGTGGGGTTTTTCTGAACACTTCCTGTAGTTCAGTGAACTGACGTGACATATCTGTTCGGATAAACCCTGGAGATATAGTATTCACTCTGATATTGAAAGGAGCCATCTCCACTGCCAAAGTCTTCCCTAGGAGCTTAATAGCTCCTTTCGAGGCACCATAGATAGAGACTCTTTGAGAGGGTATGGCACAATGAGCTGCAATTGAGGCCACCATAACAATAGACCCTCCACCTCCTTGGTGGACCATTTGCCTTGCAGCATTTTGTGCACAAAAAAAAGATCCCAATACCTAGTTGGCAAATTAGCTCAAAAACCACATTTCAGGGGTACGAGGATGTTCATAAAGGGTGCAGCTGAGAGCCGTCGTCCTACATTAATTTCCAAAATTTTGCGGGATTCCTCCCAAGTATGTTCCAGGAAAGGCTTATCGAGGGCGATTCCGGCACAAGTGACACTGTATTCGATATGAGTAAATCTGCATCAAGGATGCCACTGTATGGCTTACCAATTATCGATACGCCCAAATTCACCAATCACCTGTCTGAATGCACCATCCAACTGGTCTTTTGAGGAAACATCGACCCTGTGACCCGTAAGTAAAAGTTTGCGAATTGTATATCGTTCTCCGGGCACAAGAACAAACTTAAAGTATTTGACTCGAACTCCATAGGAATTTTGCAGATCTTCCATGGGAATCTCTGGTCTCAAAATGTCTAAAATGGCGACCTCACTTCCAATACTGGCCAACGATTGGGCAAGAGAGAGTCCAACCCCTCTCGCGCCGCCTAGGTCCGATTGAGTCAGCTTAGTTAAATTACTTCGGGCAAATGGATTCTACCAGTGATGACAGTCACCTTTCCATCGAGAGAAAGAGCTGAAGTTAAAGATTTTGAGCTAATATGGTCTGGGGAAGACAATGGTAATTGTGTACCAAAGGCGCGGCCTCCTCCCACAGGGGACATATGGACTCCGTTCGTCTTAATACGTAGTGATTCGCGGCTTAGAAATGTCACTCTGAATAGAGGGAAATTGCCTCTATAAGGCTGGAATAAGGGGAAGAACCGTCGAGATACTGTGGTAGATCGCATGAAGGGCTATTATGACCTGCTGTTTGACCGATTGCCAGATGGAGGGCCTTCATAGTTGTCTATATAGCAGCAGATCATAAGCGTTATGCCACAATGTAATCCACGGGAAATACTGGCCTCTGTGGGGCGTAAGATGGTAGAGTGGCAATGTCCTGCGGGTTTGCAAATTCCGCGGCGTTGAGCTCCAACGGACATAAGCAATGTCCATGATTCAGGAGGCATGATTAATGACGCTACAAGCCGCCAATTATTATTATGATTACTTATCCTTGTTACCTAGTGGAAATAACATGTTAATCTAGTTCTACAATGCATGGTCACGGCGGAAAGAACGCACTACACTACCTGCACCAGAATATTTCATGTATAATTTTACAATTAGCTAAGATATTTACTCTTGGATGATTTGTTCCAAGGATCCTACATAGCATGCGTAGCTTGCACAATTCCAAAATTATTTCCATTCTATAAGCGAAGAGAAGGAGGGGCGAGGTTTGATCGCGCATTCGTTGCCTACAATATGTCAACGTCGGAGATCAAAACGAACAGATTATTTGGAAAAGACCAAATTCTGTGATAGCTGTCTCACAAAAGCCATCGTAGGCTCTCTATTGTACCACACACCAAGAAGCATAGCTGCAAGAGCAGCGTAACTCTCTTTCCGAGTGGTACGCACCCATCGCCACAATGTATTCAATATCCACAACCTGGATAGTGGAACTTCATTGAATACTCCAATTTGGGGTTTCCAAGATTCCTTCCAGTATGCTGAAGCATATCCCGGCCAAGAAGCAGAGTTCCGTCCATGCTTATTAATGTACCAATTGGAGCAACCTGCTTCGAACACACTCCCACGAAGCTCTGCTTGCAGGCTATTTACCCAGCGATTCTCGACAGTTGATCGGACCTCGAGTGAAGACAAACGTCTGTCAATGATGGGTACAATCAGTGTCCGCGCCAAGTATTCCACTTGAACCTCAGAGGCAAAGAGTACGGAATTGTGAGCGGGGAAGGTATTAGGTCCAAACCTGATATGGCATAAAAGGTGAGTATACAGGACAGGACGCGTAAACAATGGAATTCAACATACAGCATTGCGAAATTTGGGAAATTGTGGACATAAGTTCCCATGTATGCCTGTGCTCCGCGACTTTCCTTCCATTGGTCAGAAAGCCGCTTCGCATTCTTGCCATAGATCTCCATTGGCACAAGGAATTCTTGCACATCAAATCCAGTGGCTAGTACTATGGCATCAAACTCTGTTCGGACGCCATCCATTCCTGTAATTCCTGTTTCATCCACAGATTCAATTCCCACCGGAGCTAGCTCCACATTGCTTCGGTGTAAACTCTCCAGATAATTAGGATCGAAGATCCGACGCTTGCAGCCTGTTCAATGGCGTGTTAGCCCACCGCGAGACAAACAATGTAGCATGTATCCAAACACCACTTACCCAGAGGAAAGTCTGGCACCAGGAATTTGTGATATTTTTGAGGGGCCTGAGAATAAATGTAGGCTCGTGCGTTTTCCTCGGCCTTTGCTCGTAGTTTCTCTGCAGCGAGGCCCGGCATGTATGTCGCGACGAGCCCATCATTTGCAAGAAACAGACGAAGTCTTAGATATCGCTCCCATAAGGGAATGTTTCGGAAACACCACTTCTCCAAGCCCGTGAAACTCCTATTTGGTCGTTCGTGGTACCATTGAGCACTCCGGGCATACTGCTTGACAAGGCTTGCGTCCTTTGCAACCGCCGGCACCACTTGAGCAGCACTACAACCATTGCCGATGACTGCAAGGCGCTTTCCGCGATAGTCAAATTGGTGATTCCAGCGGGCCGTATGGAAAATTTCGCCGGCGAACCTTTCAATGCCAGGGAACTTAGTGTCTCGTGGCTTGGATATGCCTCCAACTGCGGATATGAAGACAGTACAGGATCGAGTATAAACAATGCCAGTAATAACATCTTTGAGCTTGAGCTCCCATGTTCCATCCTTCTTCCATGTTCCAGATAGGCATTCGACGCCGAAATGCATATGTTTGCGCAAGTCAAACTTATCCACGGTCGATTCGATATCTGGAAGTTATACTGGTCAAATAATATAGGCAAGCATATTGAGTGTCAACTTACATTCAAGAATCTCAGGACCCTCACAAAGCTCTTTGGACCAATTAGGGTTCAGATTGAAAGAGAAGGAGTAGAGAATCGTAGGTACGTCGCATCCTCTGAGGTTCAAGTTGATTAGCGCAGTAATCTGTTATAAGCAAGGAACCTCCATACACGCCAGGATATGTGTTCTGTCTCCATGTTCCACCTGGGCCGTTTGTTTTGTCATAAATCTCCAGGGGAGAATGAAATCAGCACACGTCGGTTTTCGTGCTTGGAAGAATTCCTTACGGTGAAATCATCAAAACCAAGCTTATGTTTCAAAGTATGGGCCAAGGCGATTGCAGATACTCCAGCACCAACGATGACAATTTCTGGCTTGGACATATTGAGAGGCTTCGGAAAGCAACGATTGTGGAGACGGACGAGACCTGGTAATAAGAAGGCTAGCGACAATTATGGGGTGCATTAACAGCGAAATCATGGTCAATTATATCTAGAGTAAAGGGTAGTCCGAATTGAATATGGACAGTATCTGAATACTACCGAGGCTAATACGACCCGATGGCTTATGGCTTGGCCCCGACAGTCGCCTTGGCTACAACAGTCCCGCGGGATTATATTTCCTGATGATCATTGACCCTGTCTTAATCTATTTGGCAAATTTGGAGTTATGCTGAGACTATCGACCATGAGATAACCCCCTGTTATGAAGAAAATAAGGTTTCCCCATATTCCCCAGAGATCTCAGAGTCCGGGGATGTGGCCCACAGACGCTTCCGGCGCGGTTGAGAATCTACACATGTATATATAAACGGGTCTAGGTGTGAATTATTTCTTTTAGCAAGTATTTGGTCATAATATTTTCGTTGTAGTGATTTATCCCAGATACCATCATGCTCGGTATAACCCTTGTGAAAGGACGTATGCTCTATCGTTTAATGAGTGTCTGCTGTTCTCTGGTAAGTGGATTATGCTGCGAAAGTTGTCCACATAATGACCGTCTTGTTTTCGATCATTTAGGCATTCTTTTTGTATGGGTAAGTCTCGCTGCGAAATATAGAAAGCGTATTTCCGGGACCAACCATGGTCAGCTATGATGCAGGTGTCCTTGGTGGTGTTCAAGAAACGCGTCAATTTCGGGGTGCCTTAGGAGTTAGTATTCCCTATGGTATAATATTAGGGCACATTCTGACGAGATACATTATATAGAACCCGACTGGCCCATATATCATCCCAATGATCGCTTCGGCCTACACTTTAGCCGCAACAGTCTGTTCGCTAGCAACATCCGTACTCGGAATGCCTCTGGGCCGACGGGGGTGTATTCTTCTTGGTGATATTTTAGTGGTTATAGGAGGGTGTCTACAAGCTTCCTCTTGGTCTGTTGCTCAAATCATCACCGGGCGAGTTATATGTGTATGGTGGCCCTCGTAATAGCTACCAACAGCACTAATGCAGTTGCTTGTAGGGATTTGGAATCGGAGTAATATCTCGCCTTGATCACAGTTTGTATTATAGTCGATTTTTGGCTAACATATAGCAGCTCATATCTTGTGCTGTTCCGACGTATATGGTAAGTTCTCATGAGTTCAGTTACTTAACGCGCTCAACGAGCTGACGTACCCTAGGCCGAAATGAGCATCACAACCATAGAACGAGGGCCAGAGATTGCTATCCAATGCTTTTTTCTTGTAGCAGGTTGTGCACTAGCATATTGGGTTGACTTTGGCTTCACACGCTTAGAGAGTCAGCTGTCTTGGGTAATGCCAAGCTGTCGTCCATTGTTGCAGGCACTCACTAATAGTACCTAGCGCTTTCCGGTAGCCTTCCAAACAGCTTTTGCAGTTACATCTGCCCTTCTTATGTTTCTCTTGCCTGATACCCCTCGGTGGTATTACGCTCGCGGACGCTACGAAGAAGGTGATGATATCCTAGCGCGACTTCACGATTTGCCTATATCCGATCGGGCTGTACAAGACATGCGGCAATCAATCATGACTGCTATCCAGTTTGAATCTGAAGAGTCGAAAGGGCTGGCCATCTCAGATCTTTTCTGGGATCGCAGCAAGCTCCGTGTGGGTAGACGTATCCGCATTGCATTTCTAATTCTGTCTATCCAGCAGATGATGGGTCAGTGATTCGCCTACCTAAACTCAACGATCTTAGGCACACTCACAAGTACAAAGGAATCAATCTTTCTGTCTACTATAGCACATCTATATTTGGACAAATTGGACTATCACCATTCGTTTCGCAACTTCTGGCAGCTATTATGAACACAACATTCGCCCTAGGAGCATTGCTGCTCCCATCTACAATAGAGAGGTTTGGACGGCGAAAGGTCCTGATTTGGTCAGCGACCGGGCTCACTGTCTGCATGACGATTTTTGTTGCAATGATCGGAGCTCCAAAGCCCTCACTAGCCACTCAATGGACTGCCGTTGCTTCACTTTTCGTCTACAATTTCTTGTTCGGTTATGGGTGGATTGGAGTATGTTGGTTATATGGTCCAGAAGTATACCATTTCTTCCTTCGTTCTCATCTGTTTTGCCTAATCAATTAGTTTCTAGATCGCCCCCTTGCGGCTCCGGCATGTAGGTGGTGCAGCAGGCGCATTTGGAGAATGGCTGTTTTGCTTCATTACTGTGTTCGCAGGAGGTATCGGCCTGCGAACAGAAGGCTGGAAGATGTGGTTTTGGTGCCTGTTATCATGCGCTCTTGCGGTTCCCTTCGTCTATTTCCTCTGTCCCGAAACCACTGGGAAAACCTTGGAAGAGATTGATATTCTTTTTGAACGAGGGAACATTGGATCCAGTGTCGTCCAACCGAAGAATTGCCCAGACACTAAACGTGAGTTAGGCTATGTGCAGAAAGACAAACAAGAGCAGTAAACCACTCCGTATTGTTTATATTAGAGTATCTTCTGGAAATGTCGGGTTCATTTGATGTTGATGAGGAGAAGCATATTTGGAATAATTAGACAATGAGATTCAACAGATTTTTTTTGTTCGAGGTTGAGTAGTCGGGTCTGTTCGTACCTGATTCATCTATAATTCTGTTACCTTCTTGCGTGTCGTCTTTCTCCATATAGATAGTAGTCTATCATCCTCACACATCTTAAACGACATATATGTTATAGTATGTTACAGTATCCGTCTACCTAGATACACAGGTGCTGGATTTGTTTCTATGAATATAGTACCGTCGTAACTTGTACGGGATATGCTTATGCCTATCAACCAGCCACAGCAGTGAAATACACCTACGCTGTACCACTTGGAGTCTAATTCAAGGCGCTTTTTGGTAGCAGAATGGTAAAATTCAAACTGACAGTTTAGATATCGCGTACTAGAAGACCGAATTTAACCAGAGGAAGAAGAGAACAGAACAAGACAGAAGAAGGGAGAAAGAGAAAAAATGGAGGAGAAAGGAGCGTGACTGATTTGATTCGAGGCTCAGTCCGTACACCTTACGTATTCATCCGCCATGACTCATGCTCAATAAGTCATCGGCCCTACTAATCCTCGGGTTTTGAATCCCTAAATATATGGATCGTAGCCAAGAGATCTGATGAGGATCCCCATAGGGTATCAATTACCATCTACAGACTAAAATAATGCTTACGTATAATGCGGCAATTTTTTTTTTGTCCTCGTATAAAACTGCAAACATTCGACGCCAACAGATCAACTAATCAAAGACAGTGCATCTGCCATGTTCGATATAAGAGGCCGCATGCTGCATGTTGCCATTGCAACAAGCGCTAGCAGTGCGTATCTTCTCTTTGGATATGACCAGGGGGTCCTCGGAGGGCTGGTATCACAGCCTAGCTTTTTATCTGCTATCGGAAATCCCAGCTCTGGTTATCTTGGAACCATAGTTGCGCTTTTTAACATTGGATGTCTCGGTGGCTGCGTGATTTCAGCAGTATGGGGTAACCATATGGGACGCAAACGGACCATTATTGGGGGTTGTATTATTATGATAATCGGCGGCATTATCCAGGCCAGTACATATGGCTCAGGCCAGCTTATCGCTGGGAGAATAATTTCAGGTGTTGGAAATGGTGTGTTCCACATACAATCCTTTAAAGAATGGTGTTCACTGACGCCATATTACAGGAATGAATACCTCGACTGTGCCGGTATATATGTCGGAAACATCCCGCAGTACTGTACGCGGACGGTCACTGGCAATCCAGATGAGCATGGTGATAGTAAGCACGAAATCGAAGTAACATGTTGGGAACGTGGTTAATTCGAGACAGTTAGGAACAGTGCTGGCTTACTGGCTTGATTATGGAATGATTCACAATTATACGGGAGAAGTGAGTGTCGCACCCTTCCCATTCAATAGTTGATACAAAAAGGTCGAAACTCATCTCTCCGGTATAGGTGGTTTGGAGATTCCCCCTAGCATTTCAAGACTTTTTTGCCTTGTTCACCGTATTTAGCATGCCGTTCCTCCCGGAGTCTCCGAGGTACAAATAGAAAGCAAAATCCAGTTCTTATGGGCATTATCTAAGCTGACTACCAATAACAGATGGCTGTATGCGCATGGTCAAAAAGAAAAGTCTATTGACGTTCTTAGTCGCCTTATGGACTGCTCCACTAATGACCCTACCGTCATATCAATCGTCGCTGAAATTGAACAAGCAATTTCCGTCGAGCAACATCAGTCAAGGTTCACAATACGCAGTTTGTTTTATGACACAACACAAATGAAAAACCCACGCCGAATATTGTTGTGTTTCCTTATCCAATTCTTCCAGCAGTTCACTGGCATCAATGTCATTGCCTTCTATGGTAAGGCTTTTAGGGATCAACAACGGTCCGATACTTCTTCCTTCGAATACGGGGAAGACTCCAATGGGAGAGACACTAACTATTCACGTAGTTACAATTGTCCTGGAGGAGAGTGTTGGTTTGTCCAAAGATATGAGTAGCCTTGTTGCTGGATTCATCCAGATTGCCTTTTGGGTAGGCACTTTTCCGCCTATCTTTCTGATTGACAGGCTAGGTCGCCGAAAAGTGCTCATGCTAGGCTCAACTGTGTTGTGTGTCACAATGGTTCTCTTTACTATCGGCATTGCACTCGATACCCCAGCGTCTGCCAGATTAGCTCTTGCCATGCTCTTTGTCTATGAAGTGTCTTTCGGGATGTCTTGGAACAGTGTACCCTGGCTTTATGCCCCGGAAATCACTCCCTTAAACATTCGTCATATTGGAGCTGCCGTTGGTTGCTTTTCTGAGTGGCTATGGACGTTTGTGAGTACATAACCCGGCCAACTTGCAGGTACTCTGGGGGCAGTGGCAGGCTAAACTCACTCATCGGTTTATTCGACAGGTAATTGCTCAGATGAGCCCACCAGCAATTGCGAACACTGGATGGAAGTTTTATCTCCTGTTTTGTTTGATGTTGGCTCTCAGCATCCCTTTTGTGTATTTCTTCCTACCGGAGGTACGTCGCACACGCCCGGATATTGGCTATATTGTGTGCTCACAACCTGTAGACAAATGGCAAAACGCTGGAAGAAATCGATTCCATATTCGTGAAAAAGGCAGAGAATCAGCCCCATGAGGTTCCCAATGCTACAGATTCATCGTCGGCTGGTGAGCAACAAAAGCTCGAAGATCGAGTCGAGTGGGTCGAGAGTGTTTAGATGAATGGTGTGAAACGGATATTGTGAGGGGATATTTGCTTCAATCTAGGAGGTGCCTCGTGCTCTCTCCCCTCTTTTTCGTCTTTACCATTTTCCTCTTTTATTTTTATTTATTTTGTTTTTTATTTAGTTTCCCAATAGTTTATTCATAACATCCTTTTCCTCTAATGAGCAAATCAGCAGTATCATAATCATGACCAAAGATCAATCTTGCCGAGAACAGACGCTGCAGCCTTCGAATAAAATTCCCGCTGTCAATCCAGCTCTTATAATCTCTGATCAGCCAACCATGCGCCTGATTAAACTCATAATTTTCGCGGATGTGATACTGGTCGGTGGTCCAGATGAATGTCCCATCATGAATGAGATTTATCTGCATAATACATAGTCCTGGTGTATGTCCTGGACAGTGATATAACGTTACTCCAGTGCACAGATCCAGCTGCGAGTCAATGAAAGTCTGCCAGTTGAGTGACCCATCGATGCGTAAGTAGTCAGCCCTGGATATCATTAGTATTGTTGTGATAGAAATCATACCCTTAGATGTGGATTCTTACAAATAGAGGCCACCATCAGACTGCGTTGCAGCCGCCCAGCAGGCGTGCTTGAACTCCTCCTCATGGACAAATATCGGAACTCCTGTGTCACGAAAATGTTCGAGACCACCTGCATGATCGAGATGCAGATGTCCAATAACAACCACTTTTATGTCTTTGATATTGTATCCGGCTCTGCGGACTGCCTCCGGTAGATGGTGTTGCTCTTCGTAGCAGGTGCGAGGAAAAAGGTCAGCGGCGTTCTGGCTCCAGTGCTTTGAGAAGAGATTGTTAGTTAGAACGCCAATACTGGTAAGGCAGAATACTTCTACACTGCCGTACAGTTTGAATATTCTCCGTACACCCGGTTTCAAATAGAATCAATCCCATCTCAGGGTGCTCAACCAGCCCCGCGATGATCATTAAGTCACGTCGTTTGTTGGGAGGGTTTGGGTTACTGGACGAGCCGCCATTTGCGCCGTTCAGCAACCTGACAGACATCAGGTTAGTCTACTGCGTCTAAAGGGAAATTGGTGCAAAAATTTACCATCCTTCATCGACATTGAGGGTTCCCAGGTTCAATATGTGCATTTTGGTGCCTTTGGGGCACGCATACGCTGGGATACATGACTCTACCAATTTCCGTGTCAAAGCCATAGTTCTCTGCACAAGGAATGAAATTTTCTGGTCACTTGAGCTATATTTTCGTCCACCTAAAAATGGCGACTGAAATACGACCGAGTACAATCATATACGACATTGCCCTCGGCAACTATATATTGTCCAAAAGATATTATTTATTCCTCGGCAAGTTACAGGGTGGGGCGAACGATGATCAGTGGCGTTTACTACGGTGTCATGACACCCATGATGCGAGTCAGACCTTGAGCTTACCCCTTCCCCGCGTGTGTGGGGTCCCCGCATATCTTTCTGATGCCGAAGGACACAAGTGATCCTTCATACACAACAGCAGAAACAAAGAATAATATACAAATTTCAGCCAAATTAACGAAAATGCTCCAGTCTGTATCCTCCATGACGAACGCAACCGAACCAGATAGGAGGTCTCCACGCATGGCTAAACACATTAGCCGCGCGTGTTTGGGTTGTCGCCAGAGAAAAGCGAAATGTGATGGTGCTAGACCGCAATGTGCTAACTGTAAACTTCATCAACAAAAATGCACCATGCCCCGTGAAATAGATAAAAGGAAAGTTCCTTCCAGGGAAAGGGTTGCGAAGCTTGAACTATACACTCAGTCTCTGGAGACCCTTATCCGAAGCAATGGTATCCAGATACCAACGTTTGGCGTCGCAGATTACCCGACACCGAGAACAGAACCTTCGGGAGATACCTCTCTACCTGCGAGTGGGGCTTGCAACCTGGTGCAGATGAACCCTGCGTATGGTACAGCGCGGTCAGATACAGACGTTTGTTCATCAATTGACCTCTTGAGCGAAAGACTTGGCTCCCTTCAAGTGGCAGAAGATGGACAGTTGCGCTTCTTTGGTCCAACATCGAACCTTCACATCACCCATGTTGGACAATATCCTCTGATCGAGACGTCAATCTCTTCCATTCATGGCAAAGAGCAGGAAATTTTAAGCCAGGCGTCCTTAAACCACTGTGTGGACGATATGTTAGAGGGACACCTAATTCGGTTGTATTTCTGCTGGGAAAATCCAAATATCCCAGTGGTGGACGAACGCACATACTATACTGAAAGGACCCTCTATCGTCGAACTGGACGGCCAAGCCACAGATACTCCGAGGTTCTGACTAATGCTATGTGAGTTCTGCAGCTGTTATCTTTGGGCGCAACCCATATAAACTAATAAATTGATCAAGGTGTGCTGTTGGAGCGGCCCTTACTTCGAGAACAAATCCTGGGCTGCCAGAGTGTTTGGTCGATTTCTTTGCGAAAAGAGCAAAGGTCCTGTTAGACGTTGAACTGGATTCTCCCGCTTTATGCACTGTTCAAGCATTAGTTATCTTAAGTGGTGTTGAAGCGTTGCTAACTCGAGATGCACGGGGCTGGCTCTATAGCGGTTGGTAGATCATATTATTCTGCAACCCCTTCTAACTCATGATAGGAATGGCAATGAGGCTATCAACGGATCTGGGGCTACACCTTGGCGCCCTGTCGACTTCTGAGAAGGCATTTCTGGAGCCAGAGGAGGTCAGACTTCGAAAAATTGTATTTTGGGGCGCTTTTATTCATGACCGGTAAGTTAGGCATCGTGAAAATATCCTAAGGCTCCGATTTTGACATACTAGTAGGATGTGGAGTTTTTACGTTGGGCGTCCTGAATCACTAGATCAACAGCATATTACAGTGGGCTTGCCTACGGTTGCTGATATAATGACCGAGGTTAATAGAGCATGGACGCCATATGATGATGGCCATGAAGAAGCTTCAAATGTTGAGCTACCCTCTATTCGTGCCGAAACCGCAAGAGAAACGGCAATCCTATGCTCAAAAATATCAGTCATTCGAAACATCTTGTATGTCTTCCTCCGTAGATACAACCATCTTATTAGCTAACTCATATTCTAGGTACAATGGTTCCCATAATGATTATTCTAATTCCAACGCATTGTACCGACATTCTCGCCGGATAAGAGAGGATGTACAATTATGGGCTAAAGAATTACCATCATCACTTCGCATAGACCTTGACAGCCCACCACCTAATTTCGTACCTCATCTTGTACAACTGCAGTAAGTAAATACTACCAAGCTTGTTTATAACTCTTAAGTTAAATCATTGTCAGCATGCATTACCATGCAATACTAGTCATGATTGAGCGACCATTTTTCTCTTTGTCGTTCAAGACATCGTCCTCCCTCAAAGCTGAAGAAGTGACACAAAGTCGTGATGCATGTACGTGTTCTGCACAAGCTATCGCAAAGCTTGTCCGAGTTTTACGTCGTCAGTATGGTCTCCGTAAAATGAACATTCATACAGTTCATTTAGTCTTCACGGCCGCACTAGTTCACGTCCACAATGCGTACGCTTCCCCAGAGGAGTCAACACGGAACATGGCGCGGAAAGACCTGCAGGTGTGCTGTGAGGCTTTATCTGAAATTGGAAACGCGTATAAGAATGCCCTCCGGGCGCTCGAGGTTGTCACAAATATCAAATCTGATCTGTTAAGGGATCGGACGAGGAATGCTAAGAGAAGCCCCGCTGGTGTTGGGCCGGTGGACACTGGGGATTCTGCAGGGAAGCGTGCTCGAGTAAGCATAGACACGTCTGTTCCTCGTGATGTCCAAGGCGGCTCATGGAATAGAATCCTGGATATAGAGGCGCAGGATATCGATGGTTTTGAGACGTTTGAAAGTAGTATGGATACATACGACCCGGATGCGTTGATGGACGAGACTCTTTTTGCCGAGCCATGGCTTTGGACTCCTTCGACGAATCCGATTAGCCACTGTCATAGCAACTAGCAACCATATTTGGCTATTCAATTTCATGAACATTCCATCAGTTCGTTATTTTATTTCTCGGTATATTTAATATTAATTAATCATGCAACTACCTTGCGTTTATGCATTGATTGTAGTTAAACATGGTATAATCTCATAACCTCGGAGCTGTCCATGAATTGTCCATAACTGACAGTAAATCGGCGAGTCATGTTGCTTCCCCGCACCTAGTAGAGTTATGTACGGAAAGAGCTTATATTGTTGTTGTAGTGAGTCCACGGACATATAATATATCGTGCGGTCTAGGATAGTCAATCTGAGTAAAATACTTCTATATGAGCACGAAGCAGGCGAAAGGATCCATTATGACGTTCGAAAAGATTGATCACCAATTCACCCATGCCGAACTCAGCTACGATGCTGAGCCGAACTACCAGCCAGCTATCAAAGTCTCTGTATTCTTTCGAAAGCGGCCAGGAATCTCATACGACACTTTCTTTGGGCACTGGCAAACAGTGCATGCAGATCTTGCTGTGGCCACACAAGCGTTCCAAGGCCATATTCTTCGATATGTACAGGTGTGTCCTTTCGCTTTTGCTTTCGCTTTTAAAAAATCTAAGAACCAAAAATACTTATTTACTCCTAACCTATTATAGCATCATCAGACTCCGGTGATGAAGGCAAGGGCGCAAAGCTTGGGGGAGAATGTGCTTGACTATGACGGCTGCGCCCAGCTCTGGGTCCGAACATGGGACGATTGGATGGCATTTTATACTAGCAAAGAATACGCTGCAGCTCTCAGCGATGACTGCCATCGCTTTATGGAATTGCCTATGAATTACATGGTTGGATATGAGAATTTAGTGGTGGGGGATACGTCTAGGGTTATCGGTGGGAAGGACGGGCTGTTGAACGGCTAATTCAGTTCCTCATATAAATATATATATATCGGTCTTCCACGTATACCAAAAGACGGTCAAGTAAATATGCGTCAATCTCCGAAATTGACATTTCTTTCACATATGCCATGACTCAGGACCATGACAAAAACTTTAGAATGCAGTAATAAGGTATAAATATGGAGGAGGGTCCCTCTGCATTTCTTTCCCCGCCGCAGACTAAGACGCTAAATATCACTCCATCTGCCCCATTCTCCACGCGCAACTATTTATGCGGGAATATTTATATCCACGCAATGTCTTCTGAAAGAGTGTATGCCACCTCACAGCGGGTTTGGTTCATCACAGGGTGTTCCTCGGGATTTGGGAATCTGTTTATTTCGGCTGTAGTAGCACGAGGTGATTTGGTGATTGCTACTGCACGGAATATCAGCACTATGCAAGATGAAGCACAACATGAGAATGTCCGATGGCTACAATTAGACGTCAATGCTCCTCAGAATGTCCTCAATGAGAAGGCAACCGAAGCTCTTGAGATATTTGGTCGCGTGGATACTGTCGTGAATAATGCTGGATATGTACAATCCGGTGTCTGGGAAGAAATTAGGTGCGGCAAGAAACCCAGATGATTTATTAAGTCTAATAAATTGCGTTCTCGCATTCTAGTCACGAGCAACTGCTGGCTCAGTTTAACACTAATGTGTTCGGGCCATTGAATGTGACTCGTGCATTTCTGCCGCATATGCGATCTAAAGGTCACGGAACGGTGATTTTCATGAGCAGTATATCAGGATGGCTGGGCGTGGCCGCTGGAGGGCCGTACAGCGCATCCAAATTTGCTTTGGAGGGTGCGTCATTTCCAAGCCAGCGCCTCTTATTTTATTATTACCTTCCTGCTCACTATCAAAGGTGCTGTGGAGAGCCTTCGAAAAGAGATTAAATCGTTTGGAATCGAGACTCTCCTGATAGTTCTTGGCCAATTTCGGACAGGTATTTTGTCTAATGAGCGGCGAAAGCTGCAACGTCCACCTGCCCAGATTACCCAATACGACACCATCGTGCAAACTCTGAACCTGAGGCAAGAGCGTACCAATGGAAGGCAACCCGGAGATCCAGTGAAAGCAGTGGAATTGATTTTAGATGCAGTCAAGCATGAGGGTAGCTTCAACGGACAAGATGAGATTCCGTTCCGGTTAGTGTTAGGGTCTGATGCTTTCAGGATCGTCCATAATGAGTGCTCTGATATGCTGAGAAATCTGGACGAGTATGAGCGGTTATCAAAGAGCACTGATATCCCAGGGAGTGGTACGGTCCAGGAATATATATGACACCAAAACAATGTCATTATGTGGTTAAGCTCCACTTCTAGGATAGTTCTCTACATATCGAAAGCGACGAGGACGGATCACCAAACTATTGAGTGCATATATTATCAATAACCAACAAGTACAAAAAAGTGCCTTGTTACTTAGTGGTACACATAGTATAGTTCCATGGTCATTCAGTAGGTTGATTCATAATCCTACTAGGGCTACCCTAAAATACAATTCCAAATCGTCCAGCATCCTTCCCATTCTCCATCTTCTCTATAATTGAGTGGATATCTTCCAGGTTATTCAAGGTAGTAAGATGGGGTTTGATGCCGTGCGTATGACTGAATTCAATAGGTTCTCTCATCCTCTGCGGGGTACCACTGCTGACACCCTGGATTCTATATTTGCCAAGAAGGATATCCAGGGCATTGATAGACAGATTTGCCTTCGGGATGCCAACTACCATCATGAGACCATTAATCCTACCAAGGAAAATCAGCCACGTAATTTTCTATAGAATTCTGTGTCATTATTTCTCACCTCAACACATTTGGCGCATTTTCATAGGCCATGTTAGATGCACTGAATACAGCTGCGGCATGAGCCCCTCCTTCCGTACGTGAGATGAGATCAGCAGCGTAACCTGGATCAGCCAGTGGGTTGTATGTTATTTGGGCACCGAGCGTCCTAGCAGACTGTAGCTGAGGCTCTGAGATATCAATGGCAATGACACGGAGGTTCATCGCTCTGGCATACTGTATAGCTTCGTTGAATTAACAACTGGTGTTCGAATTGAGGGAGAAATTCTTACCAAGATGCCCGAGCCCACCACAACCAATGACTACAATCCACTGCCCGGGCTCAAGATTACATTGTTTCACTGCATGGTATGCTGATAGATGGATTGTCAGCCATCTCTCTTTAGCCCGGTGGCAATTATCTACTTACCGGTGATACCAGCGCAAAACAATGGTGCGGTTGCTACCAAATCGATACCATCCGGTAGGACCATCGAATTCCGTGCATCAGCCAAGGAATATTCCGCAAAATGGCCGTCAATAGTAAACCCGTGGAGCCGGCCAGTTCCCTTTTTGCAAAATAGGTTATGGACACGGCATCCCTCGCACTCGTCTGCACGTGGATGATAAGCATTTGATAATAGATGATATACATATATACGCACAGCAAGCGTAACTGCACCCTAGACATCCAACCTTGTCGCCGATTTTAAAGCCCTGCACCTTGCTGCCCACCGCAACAACTACTCCAGTGTTCTCATGACCAATGGTCACTTTGTCCATTGGCGGTTTTTCTGCTGTATGGCCCCAGAATAGCATCTGATAATCCATTAGATTAGTTGATTAAGTTCGTTCCAATTAACGTACCAGGTCAGAATGACAAAGCGACGCGCACACATTCTTAATAAGAAGATCATGTTCCCCTGGGACTGGAATTGGGACTTCGTTGACCTCAACCTTGTTTGAGATCTAAATCCATCTTTGTGAGCAAACTCATCAAACAGTATTATACTCATCATTAGATATGAGGCGTACCCTGTTATACTGAGCAGCCTTCATGATGAATTTCACTCTAATGGAAGCAAAGCGTTCTTTCAAGGGGATGGATATATCTTCAGGGCAAGCCTGGCATAACAGGTAGCTTTGTAGGGCTTAAATATACTTCAGTGCTTATGTGGGATTGACATCTCCTTTCACCTTCACCCTGAGTCATGGTGCCCTACAGGAGCTGGTGAGAGTATATGGCAGGAAGCACGAGAGAGGGGGTGATGCATGATTCATGCATTGCTGAGTCATGACATATCGAGGCAGTATGTAATTAATACTCAACAGAAAAGTCCAAAACCGATCGAAATCCATCTCAAAACTTTTCAGTGAAATAGCTACTGCGATTAGTCCGCTTTTCTTGGTACCTATTCATTGGATAATCTCCTCTGCTGAAGAATGCCGCATTTAACCTCACCCATACGCATTGGCGACGTGAACCTACAACACCGCGTTGTCCTAGCACCACTGACGCGTATCCGAGCTGACGATGACCATGTACCTCTCAATATGGCTCGCGATTATTATGCCCAGCGAGCATCTGTGCCAGGAACACTCTTGATCAGTGAAGGCACCTTCATAACCCCAAGGGCCGGGGGGATGGACAATGTCCCGGGTATATGGAACGAGGCACAGATCACGCAATGGAGGACGATTACAGATGCAGTCCATGAGCGCGGAAGCTACATCTACTGTCAGCTATGGGCCCTAGGGCGCGCCGCTAAACCTCAAGTCCTGACGAAGGACGGGTATGGGGTAGTGTCGAGCGGAGATATCCCAATCGATGCGTCAGGACCGACGCCAAAACCTCTTACAGACGAGGAAATCCTAGAATGGATTGGCGATTATGCGCGAGCTGCCCAAAACGCAATTGATGCTGGCTTCGACGGAGTCGAGATACACGGGGCCAATGGGTATCTGTGCGATCAATTCCTACAGGACACATGCAACAACCGCTCAGATCGTTGGGGAGGAAGCGTGCCGAATCGTTCGCGGTTTGGGGTCGAAGTTGCAAAAGCTGTGTCTGCCAAAATTGGGCCTCAGCGAACTGGATATCGCATTAGTCCATGGAGTCCGTTCCAAGGGATGCGCATGAAGGACCTGCAACCACAATTTACCCATATAGTGCAAGAATTAGGACGCTTGGGTTTGGCTTATGTGCACGTTGTCCAACCACGGATCTCTGGTGCTACCACTATCGAGGCCGCGGTAGAAGACGGTGCGTTCCTATTCGAAGCCTTAGGCCCCGACACGGTAATGATCCTCGCCGGTGGATTTACCCGAGAGTCCGCCGAAAAAGCCATACAGGAGCATGATCCTCCTAATCGCGTCGCTATCGCATTTGGGCGTCATTTCCTGTCGAATCCAGACCTTCCTTTTCGATTAGCTGAGGACTTGCCTTTGAACCCGTATCAGCGGTCAACTTTCTACATTCCCAAATCATCTGTTGGATATACCGATTACCCCTTCACCCCAGAATTTTCTGCACTCAAAGACCAAGAGCCGTTGTAACTAGCCTTAGGTATAAAGATATAAACTCCTATAAAACTCTCGTATAGGGGCAAGTATATGTATGGTATTGGAATCAGCGTTGACACACACTAGTCTCCTCCATATATTGCCGTGGTCATTTCTGGTAGGTATTCTCTAAAATGGCTTGAGACTGTCCAGTTGTCTAGTTTGCGCACGTGTTTTTCAAAAATTGGGTTTAGAAACACATCATCGCCTTGGATGGATACAGTATCCATAGTGCCATACGGCCAATTTATTGTAACGTTGCGTGAATAAAGCTCAGAGAAGACCGCAAATGGGTACTTTTCAGGGTTTTCAATAAGTATGTCTCGTACACGCGGCCTTGGATATGGTTATTGATACTTGAAGCCTCAAAAAACGAGAGTACTAGCTAACTTACCAGGGAATGTTATCAATCCATGCGGGATGTGCAATGGCAATTTGCATTGCAGTTGGACGGAGCCAACGGGGCATTTCAACATAGTTCGCATCCGTTGGGGATATTTGCCACTGTATACGTTAGGACATAAATTGGATATTTCAGCAAATTTTATTACCTTCGTGGTACGAAACATGACAAACATGAATGCTATTTTCTCCGGAAGCGCGACTTGTGAAAATGTGGTCAGTATCTCAGCTAGCACACGGCTTGTGTCGTGCACCGCTGACGAGTTTTCAGGATGCAAGATTGCCTGAAGTGATGGCTCGTTTGGTCCAACTACAGAGTCCATTGAGAAGCCTTTCGCCGCCAGCGCACGCCGAGAGCTTATAAAATCAAGTAATATTTGGTCCAAAGGACACACGGCAGTCCGATGTTTCGGTAATACAGACGCGATTCCCGTAGACTGGGATTGGATCCCGGGATCCACTGTCACCGAAGATGCGGGTGTGAGGACATTTGATTGTGACATTAGGGGTACTTGGAATCCCGGCGGTGCTCCATCGTGATATTGGCCTGTGTTTCTTTAGTTTCATCGCTAGTAAGTGTGAAAGCGCCATCTTACCTCTATGGCCCGGGAAAATTATACACTGGCAGCCTGGACACTTTCCTGGAGTTGGTTCAGACTCTGGGGAAAGTGGCTCTTGTCTAACTGTAGAAGTAGTAGATGTTGCGCCTAAAGCGTTGCCATCATTCCTTGATATACCGGGCGCTTGGTCATTGATAACATCATACTGCGGAGTATCGTGGCCATCCCATTCCTCATGACCAACATTTTGACTTTGTTGCGGAAAAGTACTATTCCCTGCATGGTATCTAGTAAACACCAAGGCGCTGGCTCCTTTATCCTGTGCGTCTCTTCTCTGTGGTTGAGAAACAGAATGTTCGGTCCGGTCTAATGAAATTTCAGCACAGGCTATCGTTAAGGAAGTTGGAAGCTTACCCAAACTTAACTCATCCTCACGTGTATGCACTGAGTCGGGACTTTCTGGCTCGTCGGGCTCTAAGCGATTTTGGGGTACGGATGCTCCGTCCATGGCGAATTGGCCGATACTCTCCAGGCAGGACCTCAGTTTCCGGTTTTCCTCACGAAGGGTCTGGATTTCATCCATCATACTCCGTTCTCGGTCAGAACTTGATGCCTTCGCCCGGGCTAGGTCATTTTCCAAATCTTGCATGCGGGACTTCACGCGTTGACGTAAAGCCCGTTGTGCCTTTCGGTCGAGATCTCGCTTGTGCTGTATTTGCTGCGCGGTCAACGAGGAGACTGTACGCGGCTTCCTCCTTGTGGAGATTGCCGGCCGAGCCCCTCCATCCATGTCACTATCAGCCATGATTCATGGTAATATGAAAACACAATAGCGCAACGAGGGTGTAGACGTCTGTTTAAACCCTGCTTCCGCCCACAAGCTTCCCCGCATTCCTTGCCCCACAACTGACGCTCATTGCCATGACTCATGGAGTAGAGGCGACTATCAGAGGACGGACGTTTGAATCGAAGTATGACATACACTGACATGATGTTTACCAGTTGGCTTGTTTTAATTTGAATACATATTGGACATCATTAGCCGCCATGGCGATCGGGACACTTAAGGAAGCGTACCATATCACCTTGAACTTGAGCACATTGTCGCTGTCGTCATCAACATGGATCTCGAATCACATATACTTCAGCTTTTTATCAACAATAAAGTAAGCCAAGTGCAGCTCATGGTATCAGAGACAGTCACTCACGATCCCACTTACAGTATGTCGACTGCCAAAACAAAAAAAAGTAGGTCGTGTGACTTTCAGGCTTTGTTGCATACCGTGAATTGCATCAATCTGACCATTTTATATAGGGTCTCCGTTTATAATCCTGCCACTGGTGGCCTTGTGAGTGACCAAATCCCGGTGGCTGGACCTGATGATGTCGATGCGGCTATCCACGCCGGCCAAGCAGCCTTTGCTCCTGGTTCCGAATGGCGCCAAATGATTGCTTCCGAACGCCAGAGGCTGCTTCTTCGTTTTGCCGATGTCCTCGAAGACAATAAGGAACGCCTTGCTAGTCTTACTCGCCTGACGCTAGGTGCCCCGTACGTCCCCTTTGGAAAGTCAGAAATTGAGACTGCAATCGGGTGTTTCAGGTGTAAGTTGGGGTCTTATCTCACTGAAAAGTTACGATAGGAAAGGTGCAGTGCTGAGATTACAAACAGACTATGCAGGCTGGATTGATAAGTTTGCCGGTCAATCTTTCCCTGCGGACGACGGAGTTTACAAGATTGTACGGAACGAGCCCTTGGGGGTGGTAGCTGGGTAAGTTTCAAAGCTCATTCCATCTGTTTCTTTCTGACCGCGTGGATTAATAGAATTATTCCCTGGAATGGACCTCTCGCATCAGTGGGCTTAAAGGCGGCTCCTGCCTTAGCTGCGGGAAATGTCTTCATTCTCAAGCCGAGCGAGAAGACCCCCTTAATGGCAGCAGAACTGGGGAAGTTAGTCCTGGAGGCGGGATTTCCACCTGGTGTATTCCAGGTCTTGACTGGCGATGGCAGTACTGGGGCACTACTTGCGAGTCATATGGGCATCGCAAAGGTCAGCTTTACTGGCAGTGTGGCCACCGGAAAAGCGGTTCAGATACTAGCAGCAAAGAGCAACCTGAAACGTTGTACCCTGGAACTAGGAGGGAAAAGTCCGGCGGTAGTTTTCGACGATGCGGATCTTGCGAACGCAGTTCGTTGGTAAGTAGCCCTCATCTTTGAGTCTCATTAGTAGCAGATCTGACTTCTGCCTCCAGGTGCGTAAATGGCCTGACGAACAACTCCGGTCAAATATGTTTCGCTGCATCTAGAGTCTACGTGCAGGAAGGCATCTATGACCGTTTTCTACAAGCCTATCGGGAAGCATTCGAGGCTAAGCGCCGGGTTATAGGGGATCCTGAAGATGTCCGGTTCGAGTTGGGGCCAGTTGTAGACAAAGCCCAGTACGACAGAATCATGAACATTATAGAATCTGCTGAGAAGGAGCAGCAAGGCACACTTGTTACCGGTGGTAGATCTTTCACTTCAAGGGTGAGGCCGGCTTACGTTTTCACCTGTTCCGAAATCCCACGCTGAGATTTTTGCTGACACAGTGATAGGGATACTATATCGAACCTGCAATATTTCTCGATCCTAAGCCGGACGCGTTTATCTACAAAGAAGAGATCTTTGGGCCTGTTGTGGTGGTTAACAAATTCAAAACTGAAGCTGAGGTGTTAGAGCGGTCAAACTCCAGCAAGTACGGACTCATGGCAGGTGTATTCACCCAAGACATAAATAGAGCATTGCGCCTCAGTTCTGCTTTTGACTCGGGAGTGGTTGGAGTCAACTGTATAAGTACGATTCACTTTTCGTGTCCATTCGGTGGCACTAAAGAAAGTGGCCTTGGACGTGAGCTCGGTGTGAATGCACTATTGGCGTATACGGAGCCAAAGACTGTCTTGATCAATATGAACTATTAGCTAGACAAATACTAGTAGCCAAAGAAAGGCACTCCAGAATTTGAATGCAAATTTTGCTCCCCACATCCTAGAATACTACTCCATGGACAGAGTACGGTGCTTTTTGCGCCACCTAGGGTAGACAGTCGATACCTTCTCGCAGGCTAACAATGTGCGTGGCCATCCATAGTTCATACGTTTCTCCTGAGTCAAGCGTATAGAGTCATGGTAACATCCACTCCCGTGCTGAACCCCGCAGAATGGACAGTGTGGATAATTAACCACCCGGTAGCTTTTACTGGACAACATGAATCCGAGGGTCTATGTTATGTCATGCAGCGCTGTCCAGTTTCGGCCCTCGGATACAGTTTTCATGCTTCTGCAGTCGCCTTTTGGAGGGATTTTCATAAGAGGCCAACAGCGTCGGCTCATCCTCGAAAAAAAAAAAAAAAAGAAAGAAAGAAAGAAAGAATATCTTCACAAATTAGCTATACAGGCACATTGAGTACAACTCACAATGACAGTCTCTTCGTTGACCCCTCTACGCATCGCGTCCGCCTCGGGTTCAGTCACCGACCGACGACATGGCTTCTCCCAATTGGCTAAGGAAGAAAATGTTCAATTCATTGTCGGGGACTGGATGTCTGAATATAACATGACCACTCGTGGGGGCGGAAAGGTTACTAGCAAGGATTTTTCATCTGAGTTTGAGATGTGTTTCCTGGAATCTATTGAACCTGCACTAGCAGATCTCGCTTCACGGAAGATTAGAGTGGCCGTCAATGCCGGTGCCAGCGATACTGAAAAATTACACGATGTTCTGGTGGAGTTGATTCGGAATAAAGGTCTTGACTTAAAGGTTGCCTGGGTTGGTGGGGACGAGGTGACAGATGTCGTTCAGAAGGCTATTCAATCAGGTCATGACTTTACGAACCTCACCACTGGTAAAAGCCCCTCCTCCCCGTCTGTTCTAGGCCATGCATGTGGACTATTTCTCACTCATTTCAGGTCGTCGTCTGTCGGAGTGGGAGTTTACCCCGATCTATGCCCAATGCTATCTCGGCGCTTGGGGGATCGTGGAAGCCTTCAAGCAGGGAGCTGACATCGTACTCTGCGGCCGAGTTACAGATGCTTCACCAACCATCGCATGTGCCGCATATTATCACAATTGGCAACGCAATGATTATGATCAACTCGCACATGCTTTTGTAGCAGGCCATTTTATCGAGTGCTCTACCTACGTAACAGGTGGTAACTTCTCGGGCTTCAAAGCAGTTCCGGGGGCTTTCGTCGACCTCGCATTCCCCATTGCGGAAATCTCCTCCAACGGCGAGTTTATCATCACCAAGCAAGGTGGGAAGGATGGCGTCGTCACAGTTGATACCTGCAAGGCACAGCTCCTCTACGAAATCCAAGGACCTCTCTATTACAACCCAGACGTGGTGGCTGTTCTAGACGAAATTATGATCGCAGAACAATCTCCTAATAGGATGTATGCTGGCCATGATCCCTGAGCACTACGGAAACTAACTACTTGCCAGTCATGTCTCCAACGTAAAGAGCATCAAACCTCCGCCAACAACAAAAGTTGGAATCACCGCGTCTGGCGGGTTCCAGGCAGAGGCGCATTACTTCCTTTGTGGACTGGACATTGATGAGAAGGCGGCGTTATTGGAGAAGCAAGTCCGGTACCTCCTAGACGAGTCTCAATACCATACCCTCAAATTCCGCACCAATGGCTCCTGTCCACCGAACCCCTCCAACCAGGACTCGGCGACTGTTGACCTGCGGATCTTTGCTCAATCGCGCAACGAAGAAGCGCTGTCCTTGGCCAACTTCTTTCGCCCATGCACAGACGTTATCATGCAAAGCTATCCTGGGGCAACGTTTGCCGTAGATGCCCGGCAGGCGGTCCCCAAACCGTACTACGAATACTTCGTTTCTGTACTTCCCCAGAGCGAGATCAGCCATGTGTGTCATGTGCCCTACAAGGGCAATTTGCAGATTTCAATCAGTTCCCATCATGACACTGTTCCATTTTTGTATCAGCAACCGTCGTACGAGACCGAATGCCCATTTGACCTGGCAGTCTTTGGGCCAACGATCCGTGCCCCGCTGGGATATGTGGTGCATGCTCGGTCTGGGGATAAAGGATCGGACTGTAACGTTGGGTTTTTTGTTCGGCACGCAGATGAGTGGGATTGGCTTCGATCAATCATGACTGTCGACAAGATTCGCGAGCTACTTGGGCGGGACGATGAAGGGAAGCCCATATACCGATTCGAGCTGCCCAACATATGCGGTGCGCACTTCCCTTATCTACGCTACTGCTTATTGATTCTCAACTTACATTGACTTATCTGTGCGATATGCTAACGCTTTCTAGCTGTACACTTCCTTTTGAAAGACCACCTAGATCGAGGGGTGTCTTCAAGTTCGACCTATGATGTTCTTGGGAAGAATCTGGCTGAGTATCTCCGCTGCAAGTATGTAGACATTCCGGAGAAGTACTTGGTACGAGGGCGAATTTAGGAAAGTAGGAGGTAGCGGGACTAACAGCCAAGGCCTTTCTAAATGGGATATTGGTAAGCTTTTGTGAATTTAGCTTCTTATTGTCATGTCAGGATGATGTCATGGTACATGTATAACCCCATTGTACGGAGTAGTCGTCCACAGAATCACTTAAACTAGTCGGTATAGGCTACGAATCGATCCTCCCAGAACGCTCACAACGCCAGTAACTCCTCCCCCTAGGGTAATCACAGCTTGTCATTACATTGTAGACTCTTTATGCCTTGTTTATCCAGCCACTGTGCACCATGAAATCAAAGATGCGGCCCGTCTTGGTAGTGTCGATCTATGCTAGATCAGCACATCCATATCTGGCTCGATTGGGTGGGGCATTACCTTGCAGATTGAGCGGGCATCTTTCTTCTTTAAGCTACCTCCCTGCTTCATAGCTTCCTTGAGCAAGGTCTCCTTGATCACCAGGTACGGTTTCGGTTGTATATGGAGGACATTGCAGACTTCCACCTCCTCTTTCGTCAACAGATGCAGATCAGGGGCACCATCGTTCTCGAGTTTCCAAGGAATGACGCCATTCAATGGTTGGATCACGAATTTGGTCTTTGCTGGCTGTGGTGTCGAGTCTCCGTTGGCGGCAAAAGCGCGGTCGAAGTCGTTCAAAGGCATGCTGGACGGCTCGGGCGCCTTGTTCGCGCCAGACGCTTTTTGCAAGCGCAGTGGTAGCTCGGGGGTAGTCAATTGACTGGCCGCAGAAGGGCCCTCCGGCTGTTGTGACTGTTTCGGGCGAGCACTAGCGAACCGGTCGAACGACCCTTGAGGCATGAGACGCTGGGCGCGTTGTTGTTTCTCTTGCTCGTACTTCTCACCCCCTTTCAAGTCCCCGATTCCCGCCTGCCGCCACTCCTGCAATTGCGAAATAGCTAAACGTAAGTTGTGTTCGTATTCGAGGCCCTTGTTGAACTCCTCGAAATCGTCGCGGTTCATCATCCGCGCAAATGGCTTCGCCTTGTTGAGCAAATCTCGCTCTTCCTTTGTACGCTTCTTCTCCAGCGCTGTGTTCTTGCGGTATTCCAAAAGATTATGCTCGAAGAGGATCTTCTTTCGCTCCATTCGAGCGGTGAGGCGGGAGTTGTAAATGTCTACCACCGTCATCTTCAGCTCCATCTCCGCATCCAGCTCGCCATTCGTTGTTTCACCCGCACCCGGCTCGAATGTCATATGCTGCACCGCCTCTTCCGCATCATTTAGGAACTCGGTCTCAAACTCCAACCGACCAGGCATGTAACCCTGCACTTCGTGACAGGCCGGCACACTGGCCGTGGGTTTTTGCTTGGGAGTTGTTGGAGGGGCTGCCTTGGCCGCTTCCTTGCGCTCCTCGATGCGTCGCTTCTTACGGGACTGGAACTCCTCCTTCGAGATGGAATCGGATAGTCGCGTATCCTCGGGATCGGCACTTGCCGGCAGAGGAAAGTTGGGGCTGTCAACATAAGTGTTGATGTAGTGGTCACGAACCTCATCCTTAGTCCGGTAGCCACCGATGTGGTCTGCGATATCGGCCCACGAACCAAGTCCATAGATTTCGGCCCCCTCGAGAAGAAGGAGTTCCTCATCCGCGCCCCAGTCTTCCTGGAAGATGGGAACGGAATTCTGTTCGATCACTTGGTATGGATGGGTGGAAGGGTCATGGTTCTTGGACTTTTCGCCGGCGGCAAAGCAAGGGACGCAGAGGTCGTACTCGTGACAGGCGGGGTGGGCACAGGAGATACGGACCTGTTGACAGCACCTGTTAGACATGTATCTGTCCGGAATTGACACTCAATTCTATCCCAGAAGAGCTGTTCAATGTTCCGGTGAGGAATAAGGCCGTACCGTCGAAGTCACATCCACCGAGCAGATATCGCAATGATATTTTGTCCCGGCTTCTGTACCGCGCGAAGCGGTCTTCTTGCGTATTACACCCATCGATCTCGAATCCCTTTCATCCTCCACTATGCCCTGATCCGTTTCGAACACACAAACTAGCCCTCCAGAAGATTCCGAGGGCTACTATCTCAAGTGAGGAGGGAGTAGATGTATAGATGACTGGTGGAAGGAGAGAGTGTCGCGCGCGCGGGATTGGCTGCTTACACACGAAAGGGGGTGTTGTCCGCCGCCGTGTGGGAGGTGGTATAAGAAGTATGGTAGGGGCAACAGGAAAATAAGCAGCGAAAAGGATCGGACGTGAAATGGAGAAGAAGTAGTCAAGTATGAACAAGATCCGGGGGAAGGTTTGTCGCGCCTCGACGATGAGTTGCGGTTGGGGCTGAAGTCGCAGTTGAGTTATGTTAGTCAGCTGGGCTCGGCAGTCGCCGTAATCGCCCGTCCCGATTGAGGGAGACGCGGGCACGTGCACGACAGAGCAATACTGCCTGAGGCTACAAGGCTATGAGGCCACCAGGCCACCAGGCGACCAAGTTCCTGGGCCAATCAGCACGGGGGTCGGAGATTCCCCTCCCGCTTCCCTCCTGTTTGTTCCTTTCCACCTCATCTTCTCTCTTCCTCATCCTCTTCTCTCTCTTCCCCATCCTCATTCACTCTCTCGCTCTTCTCCTCCGTTTCATCCTTTTTCCTCCTTGAAAAACAACCCGGGTTTCTACACCCTGGTTGTTCGTTCTGTTCTGTCCAGCGTGTGATCTTTCCCTCTCGGTCTTAGCCCCCCTCCCGATCGATCTCTTGTGTGTTTGACCGCTGTGGCTGTGGCGGTTCTGCAACCCTCAATTTAGACCCTGTTCACCTCCTGGGAATTGGATCCCTCCTTTTCTGGACCACCCTCTTTGATCATTCTTTGCTCCCTCTACCTCTTCATCGTGGACTCTTCTCCTTGTTCTTCTTCATCTATCGTTTTTCTCTCCTCCCTTTCGCCATGTCGTGGAAACTCACCAAAAGTATGTTCAGTTGGTCTTCCCTTTCCCTCCCCTAACTATAAATAGCCACACATACTTGGGTCCGTTTGATCTCCCAACCACTGACCGTCATCCTTCCTCTGCCACAGAATTGAAGGAAACCCATCTGGCTCCCTTAACCCAGACCTTTGCGCGGTCATCGTCTACCTCTACCATCAAAGCCGAGCCCAGTGAAGAGACAACTCCGGTGACCTCCCAGTCGCCGAGTATCTCCACAACCAGTTCCAATGGCATCGGTATGTGATCAGCCTTTTGCACCCATCTCGATCGGACAACCCGTTCTAATATCGTCCGACAGCTGCTTCGGAATCGCTTGTCTCGCCTCCCGTGGCCCCCGTCAAACCCGGTATCCTGATCGTCACCCTCCACGAAGGTCGAGATTTCGCTCTCTCGCCGCAGTACCAACATATCTTCAACTCGCATTTCCAAAACAACAACTATGCGATGCGCCCGAGTTCCTCATCCTCCCACTCCACGCACAGCCAAGCCGCCTCCTTTGTCCACCATGGCCGTCCACAGTCGACCAGTGGCGGTATCAATTCCGCCCCCACCATCCATGGCCGGTATTCCACCAAGTACCTCCCGTATGCCCTTCTCGATTTCGATAAGAACCAGGTCTTCGTCGACGCTGTTTCGGGGTCTCCTGAAAACCCTCTTTGGGCCGGGGACAATACCGCCTTCAAGTTCGATGTCTCCCGAAAGACTGAGTTGAACGTCCAATTGTACCTCCGCAACCCCACCTCTCGGCCTGGTGCCGGTCGGAATGAGGATATCTTCCTCGGCGCCGTCAAGGTCCACCCCCGATTTGAGGAAGCACAGCCGTATATCGATGACCCGAAGCTGAGCAAGAAGGACAATCAGAAGGCGGCTGCGGCGCATGCTGCCCAGGAACGTCATCTTGGCCAGCTGGGCGCCGAATGGCTGGACCTTCAGTTCGGCGCGGGTTCGATCAAGATCGGCGTTTCGTTTGTGGAGAACAAGCAACGCAGTCTCAAGCTGGAAGATTTCGACTTGCTAAAGGTCGTGGGCAAGGGTAGCTTTGGCAAAGTCATGCAGGTCATGAAGAAGGATACCGGCCGGATCTACGCCCTCAAAACAATCCGTAAGGCTCACATCATTTCACGGTCCGAAGTAACCCACACCCTCGCCGAAAGATCCGTTCTTGCCCAAATCAACAATCCTTTCATCGTCCCTCTGAAGTTCTCCTTCCAATCCCCAGAGAAGCTCTACCTGGTCCTCGCCTTCGTCAACGGCGGGGAGCTGTTCCATCATCTCCAGCGGGAGCAGCGTTTCGATGTCAATCGGGCTCGATTTTACACCGCTGAGCTGCTATGTGCGCTCGAGTGTCTACACGGGTTCAAGGTAATCTATCGCGACTTGAAGCCGGAGAATATTCTCCTGGATTACACCGGACATATTGCCCTGTGTGATTTCGGGCTGTGCAAGCTGGATATGAAGGATGAGGACCGCACAAACAGTAAGATACGCCAGTCAAACTCCCCAGTATCCTCTACTAACACGTTCGGATAGCCTTCTGCGGTACTCCCGAATATCTGGCCCCTGAACTTCTCCTGGGCAACGGCTACACGAAGACCGTCGATTGGTGGACGCTGGGTGTCCTCCTATTCGAGATGTTGACTGGCTTGCCCCCCTTCTACGATGAGAATACCAACGATATGTACCGGAAGATCTTACAGGAGCCATTGATGTTCCCCAGCGACCAGATTGTTCCCCCGGCCGCTCGGGATCTTCTGTCGAGACTACTCGACCGCAACCCGGAACGCCGTCTGGGTGCGAACGGTGCTGCTGAAATCAAATCGCATCATTTCTTCGCCAATATCGACTGGCGCAAGCTCCTTCAGCGGAAGTATGAGCCAAGCTTCCGACCGAATGTGGTATGTGCCTTCCCAGGACTCTCTCATGTTCTTTTATGGCCTAGTACTGATCTTAAACACCGCAGCTGGACGCCCGTGATACGGCCAACTTTGATCGAGAATTCACGCAAGAAGCCCCTCAAGACTCGTACGTAGACGGGCCTGTCTTGTCCCAAACTATGCAGCAACAGTTCGAAGGCTGGTCGTACAACCGACCTGTTGCCGGTCTAGGGGATGCTGGCGGTAGCGTCAAAGACCCATCGTTTGGCAGCATCCCCGAGTGAGACAACTCTGCGTGCCCATCATTAGGCTGAAGATGATGTGGCTGTCAGCGCACAAGGGGGGAATGTTTGAGACGTTTCCCTTGTGTTGGCTACCACTCCTACTTCTGCATATCCTGCCACACATTTAAATCTCCCTCGCCCTACCCCTTGTTTCTCCAACCCTTGCTTGCATAAGGCGTCTTCCCTGTCGAATCTCTCTCCGTGGCAGTGATCTCACGTGAGCGTTTATGTCATGTCTTTCCTACTTCTCAATTTGCATTTAAGATACAATCAAGGCAGGTCCATCAAGTCTGTTTCTTGTCCTCCTTCATCTCCACGAGATTTTGACTCTGGGTTCTCTGGTTATTTGGTGCCTCTCTATCTTGCATTCCGTTACACTTTTGTGTCTCGTGGAACGGAAGGAATGAAGAAACGCGAAGCGTAGCCGCCCATTGCAGCCTGTTTGTCTCCTTGCTATTTCACGATACCTGGAAAGCTGGTCTGTCTTCTGATTTGTGCTATCTCATTTGATCTGCTGGCCCGATCCCTCGAGAAAGTGCATAAGCCTTGTAGCGATTCAATCTGGAATTGGAGCCGTGACACTGCTGCGCATATGTGCCTGATAGTTCTGGATTAGCATTTGTCTTTCCTCTCGGTTCCTTTACTTTCTCTCTTTTGCTTTTTTGCTCTCTCCGGACCATATCTCTCTGTCTTGCCTTTTCAAGTTGGGTATTTGCTTGACTAGCCTGTTTTGTGTGGACTTGGTTTATGGGACAGTCCATGTGTGTGGGTTAGCAATGACGGTTTGTAGACAACAGACGCACGTCTCTCTAAAGCCTCTTGAAAAAAGAAAAAAGAAATCCGAAAATTATGAGTCTACTTCAGTTCTTTCGTATCATCTGGTTCATTGCACTTCATTGCACCTGAGATAGACAGGCCCACTGGTAGGAATAAGTGAAAGTTAATGGAATAATATAACATGATATTGAAGTCATGACGAACACAGCTAGAAAAGCAATAGCCACACAATATTTCAAAAGGATAACAACTCTAGGGGAAGATAATAAATAGTTAAAGTAAACAGGAATGTGATCTGAGATCTCCGCTCCGAGTTAACTTGAAGGGTGATGTGATGTCAGTCAGTACAAGAGAAATAAGAGGGATTTCTCCGCCCTGGGGAATCCGTCGTTCTTTTTCCAAATTTCCTTCGGCCTCTTCAGAACTCCAATATCACCCGTAAATAAATCACAAACACGCACGTGCATGCTTTCCGCTCATGCCTCCGCTTCCACCTCGCCCGTACCATTGGTTTCCACCGTCTCGCCGGCAGCTTCCCCGGCCTCCTTGCCATTGGCCTCCTCGGCAGCCTCGTCGCCGTTAACGTCGACCAAAGAGCCGGTCGACGGGGGCTCGGCGGCGATGCCTTCCTTTTCAAGCCGGAGATACTCATCCCACTCCGGGAAAAGGTCATCATCCGTGGTGGTGTCCGGAGCGCCAGGAGGAATACCGATGAGGCGGGCAATCTTGGTCTTTCCGGATTGCTCGAGGGATCCCTTCCACTGGACGGCGAGCTCGGGCGTGCGAGAGGGCTTGTAGGTCTGCGAGAAGAGGACCGCTTCGGCAAGACGGTTCGTCCGGACCAGGAGGTCGATACAGCCGTCCACGTCACCGAGTGACCAGAGCGTGGAGAAGGCAACGTTGTGAAGGCCGGCCTCGGAGGCCTGGTCGGCCAACTTGCGGAGGCCGTCCTTGTTGCCGCTGGCGGTGTGTAGGAGCAACAGGGAGCCGACGTCCTTGGCGTTCGCGAAACATTCCTGAGCCAGGGAGAGGTTCCACCCAGCCAGGGCGGCGTCGCCGACAATCTTCCACTTGTGCTCGACGTTGGCCTCGCGGGCGATTTCCAGGGCGATGTCGAGGTTGTTGAGAGCGAGAGCCAGCTCGAAGCGGTGTTCGGCGTCCGTTGCGACCTCAAGGGCCATCTCCTTGTAGCCCTGGCCCTCGAGGAAACGCGCCACCTTGTTCATCTGATCCTGGGGAACGTCCTTGAGCAGCTCGGCAGCCATGTCCATGTCTCCGCGCAGCACCACGGTCTGATACTCGACCATGCTGAGGGAGAGACCGAAAGACACAACATTGACATCCTTATCGGCAAGGTACACTCGGCCATCGCGGGGCAGGTAGCCGAGGACGTACATGCCCTGGTCGAAATGGGAGATGGTGTAAGTTTGGTCACCGACGAGGTAGTTTAGACGGTTGGTCGAATTGGTGTAGATGAAGCAGTCGCCAACCCATTGACCAGTGCGAACAGACTCATTGACATCTGTAACGACGTCGAAGGCAGATTCGACCCCGTCTTCGTCAGCCTCACCCTCGTTCATGCCGTTGATGTAGTTCTCCCGCGAGAACCGGAGAACGTAGAAGCTGTCTTCGCAAGCAAGAGTAACCAGCTCGCCGGACTCAGACCAGTATACCTATCGAAGATCAGTAAGAGTAAGGGGCAGGAAAAGCGAGGGAAGGTTCTTACGGCTTTCGGCTCGACTTCAATGCGGCGAACCAGGTTTCCTGTCTCCCAGTCGAACATGCCAATTCCACCTTGTCCTTTAACACCAAGGAGAACACCATCGGTCAGGCCCTCAGCCTGGAATCCCACATCCAGGCCACCGCTGACCTCCTTAAAATTCCGGAAGATCTTAACGCTGGTGGAGGACTCGCGAATAGCATAGTCATTGCTGTTGTCCTTCGATCCCCATGCGAAATCGAGAGCCTGTCCGAAGGCCTTGTTTCTCCAGGCAAGAGCAGTGTAGATGATGTATTCGCCATCACCACACACGGAAACGAATCGCCCGTTAGGGGAGTGTGACAATGTCTGCGGGTAAACTTCGCAGGAACCCAGTTCCTTCGTGGGTAGAGAAAGCGGCGCTCCATCTTTGAGACTTGCATCGCCACCTTTGATGACAGTCGACACAACCTCGTTGTGTCTCGCCCAAACGATCTTTCCGGAACCGTCCATGGAAACAGCGGGTTCTTCACGACCCATCTTGACCACTACCGCTCCATCATCGAAACCCATCGCAACACCCTGTCTACCACGCTGGTACGCGATACACCAAGCTCTTTCAAGGCCATAACTCAACGACTGCTCCAGTCTGTATGTGTTTGCGTGCCAGATCTTAATAGTACCATCCTCTGATCCCGAGATGATGACGGGCAACTCCGGGTGATAACAGGCGAAAGAAACGTTACTCGTGTGGCCTTCCAGAGTCGCAATCAGTGCCTTTGTCGTGTAATCCCAGACCTTAACCGTCTTATCGTCAGAGGTAGTGAGGAGGTAGGGTTTGTCAGCCTGGGGATAGTAGTCGACATGGTTCACGCCCTTTGTTTCGTGGGCCTCGAGGGTGAAGTTGGCATGCGGGGAACCAAGGCTCCAAATCTTGACAGTGCGATCTAGACATGCGGAGGCAAATGTGTTGGTATCCTTGGGGTTGATTGACAACCCCATCACGTAGTGGCTATGACCCTCATAGACCTGGACACACTTCCAGCCCTTCTCCCAGTCCCAGAGCTTAATTGTCATATCATCAGAGGCGGTGAGAACGAAAGGTTGGGTAGGATGAACCACGATCGAGCGGATGTAATCGGGGTGGGCTTCGAACGAGGCGATCTTCTCGGAGGTGTTGTAGTTGTAGACACGGAGTTGGAAGTCGTCCGAACCGCAAACAATCCAGTTCTTGCGGGCGATGAAACGACCAGCTCGTACGGGGACATCGGTGAGCTCAAAAGTTTTGATAATTGACTATTTCCAGGGCGTTAGCTGCGTATGGAAAAGTGCGTCTGCGGAGGGGCATACTTGGGTTTCGTAAGACCAGATGTATACGTGACCTGTTCTCTGGTTAGCACATTCGAACGGTAGTATGCAGGCCATATCTCCACGAACCGCTATACAAGGTGGTGAGAATCTATCCAGAGGTTAGCCTGCTATCAATCGATCCATCCATGTATAGGAACTCACCCATGGCTCCGTGGGGTGGAAATCAATGCCCTTCACCCGCTCCGAGCGGGCAAAGAGTTGTCTCTGTTGCGTTGCAGAAGAGTCAGCGTCAGAACACCACATCATCCCGTTCTTCCCAGATCCTGTCGCATATTTCACGGCCTCGCTCCGAATTGATTCCCAGGACTTGATCGCGTACCTTGACGTCCAGCTTCATGGTGAAAGGGGGTAGTGACGGTAGAGACTATGTGCGGCGTCGGGGGACGGCCTCAACAAGGAGGGGAAATCAGGCCTCGAGCGGCACCGACAGGCCAGTCGGATTAGGAAATAAGAGGAATTGGAACTCTGACTCAAAGGCGCCGAGCAGAGAGAACGTCCCCGACTAGAAAGGCGTGCAAGGTTTCAAAAAGCGGTTCAGGGACGGGCAGCGATGTGTCCACAAGGAGATGAGATCCCGCCAGCTATCTGGAATCCACTAGCGACGCCGGCTCTCACCGCCTGCGCTTCTGGGCGCCCACCATCATGCAGTTTGCTGTACAGTAGTTTATATTCTTCCACCATGAGCTCAGTGTTGTGGGCAGGATTTTATTAAAACAAGGTGCCACCAGGGGCAATGGTGGGTGATGCCAATGTCGAGATAAAAGAATTCTGGCAAGTCTTGTAAGACAGCAACAGGCTATGAGGAACATCAATCCACTCCCTACAAGTCCGTTGCCAATTCCTATCCCAGTGTGAATGGACTGAAGACGCAAAGCATATCATAACAGGTCTAATTGTCACAAATGTGTCCCCTTAACTCGACACTGGCCAGCTAATAAATACAAGTAGTTGAGGATATAGAAAAAGATGGCACCCACTCCCAGAAACAAGTAAATGCTCTACGAAGAGTCGCGCTCGAAATAGGTCCACTGGCCCGGGGCAGGCTTCTCTTCAAGTTCCTCCCACCTGAAGGAACGTTAGCATGTTTCCGATTATGAGCTCGAGCAGTACTTACGCCTTAGACTTGTACATCTCATCCACAAGCTTCAGCTCGCCCTCGGCAACCTGGATGACCTCTTCGATAAGGCCGGCACCAATCTGCTTCTCAATATCGGCAACCCTATGAAAATCGTCAGCTTCCGGACATTTTGCGCGCCCGAGAGGGGCAGCGGTCGACATACTGCTGAGCCTCAAGGGCGGGCTCGTTTTCCCACTTCATCGCCTGAGTGTGGAAGTCCGACTCCTTGGAGTCCGCCGCAATCGACTCATCAATGGCCTTGGCCCACCGGGCTTCTTCCTCTGGCGTACGAGCAGGGCCTTCGGTGGTCGGCTCAATCTTCTCCCCATCCCATTCCTCACCGCGGGGGTTGTCGGTACCATCATCCTGCATGAACGCAGCGTAGGAACCATCAGAGCGACGAAGAGAAGCAAAACGTTCGGGCTCGGCGGCGACAGCCTTCTTCACACGCTCCAACCAAGCCTCATAACCGGGGGGCTTCGTCGATTCCACAATCTGCAAACGGTGACGGGTCAAAGCCTCGGTAGACTGGCGATAGACAGAGGATTCGGGGAAGGCTCTCAGTTTCTGCAGAGTAGATGTGTACAGATAGATCAGGGTCGGGCGGGGATGAGGGTGGGTGTTGAGGCCGGTGATACCGGTGGGAGCGAACGGCTCAAGGTAACGAGCCGCCTTGACGTTGGCGAACAGCCGAAGAGTGGACCGCATGGTGCAGCGAGAGGTTTGAAAGAAGGAAAGAGGAAGAATTGGCCCCGATGGGATTGCAATGGCGGAGTGACGGGTAAGGGAGTTGCTGTGCTGAGTGGATGGACGAAGGTTGATGAGGTTCGGCGGGCGGAGAAACAGAGATTCCAGCGTGCCACCGCCAACCTGTCTTGTCTTGCCGCTTTCTTTGTAGGGGGCTCTCTCTCTCTCTTCCGTCTCACCCGCATTCTTCTCTCTCTTCTCTTCTCCTGTTTCAACCTCCAGCTTGGAACTGCGGTCATCCCGCAGCTTTCTATGTACTTGTGATTCCTCTTCTCTCCCTCCTCCTCCCTTTGCACGTTGCGTCCCTGTTTCTGGAGCCTCCGAGCCACTTTTTGGATTCGTTCGTTAGCCCGAATGTGCCACTCGTGACGCCTACCAGTGACCTCGCTTTTTCTTCTTTGGACTCCCCACCTTGTTTGCTTTAAATATACATCTCCTTCAAGGTTTTGCGCCTTGATCGACAACCAGCATGAGGGCATCAGTGCTGGCGTTGTCGCTCCTCTCGCTCTTCTCGGCTCCCACCTTCGCCGCTCCCTCCAACGAGGCCCTCGAATCACGAAATGACCGTCTTGTGAACCGAGCCGACCCGGACACAAAGGTCGACCCCGACACTCTTCCGACAACCTTCAATGGAATCGAAGTGCCGCCTATGAAGGCTTTGACGCCTGATAACTTCGAGGAAACAGTAAAGGATGGCTACTGGTCTGCGCCCCTCCCGTCGCATTGATTAGATCTGTCTTTTTTGCTAACAGAAAGCAGGTTCATCAAGTTTTACTCGCCTATGTGTCCGCACTGTCAGGCAATCGCCCCGGCCTGGCAAACACTATATGAATATTACTACGTTAGTGCCATGGTTGTTACCTTCTCCCCGCTGGTGCTGACGGCCACATAGACATCAGACCCCCTTTCCTCCTCCTCCTCTGCCAAATCCCCCGATACTACGTCTCTTAACTCCTTCCACGGTTTTTACAATTTCCACTTTGCATCGATGAACTGTTTGGTGTATGGCGATAAGTGCAAGCAACTGAAGGTGGAATACTTCCCTCAATTTACCATGTATCACAACGGCGAACTCGTTGAATCGTTTACCGGAAAGAAGACCATGGAGGGAATCAGTGAATACATCGAAGGAAAGCTGGAGTCCATTAAGCCTGGCTCTCGTCCTGCAGAGGGTGTCAAGCTCCCGAAACCGGGTGCCAAGGGTGTGGACACCAACGCCAAGCCAGAAACTCCTGCCGCTAAAGACAAAGATCGTGAGGCTGGAACTAAGGCTGGAGAGAAACATAACGAGCAGGTTGCTCAGCTGTCTGGTGATGGCTCTTCCGAGAACTCGGCCGCTAAGATCAAGCCCAAGCCCAAGTCGGCACCGGCAAATCCCCAGGGCATCTCCGTTCCTCTCACCGCTGAGAGCTTCCAGCAACTCGTTACCACCACCCAGGATCCTTGGTTTATCAAGTTCTACGCTCCCTGGTGCGGTCACTGCCAGGCTTTGGCCCCTAACTGGCAGCAGATGGCTCGGGAAATGCAACACACGCTCAACATTGGAGAGGTCAACTGCGATGTTGAGTCGCGACTCTGCAAAGATGCTCACGTGTCTGCTTTTCCCACGATGTATTTCTTCCGCGGAGGCGAAAGGGTCGAATACAATGGCCTCCGTGGACTGGGTGATCTCGTTTCCTACGCTAAGAGGGCGGTCGATGTTGGCCTGGGCGTTCAGGATGTGGATGCAGATACCTTCAAGGAGCTGGAAGAAAAGGAAGAGGTCATTTTCCTGTACTTCTATGATCACGCCACCACCTCTGAGGATTTCGAGGCTCTGGAACGCCTGACTCTCAGTCTAGTTGGGCATGGCCGTCTTGTCAAGACGAACAGTGCTGCTCTGGCTGAAAGATTCAAGATCTCAACCTGGCCCCGTCTCCTGGTTTCGCGTGACGGACGGGCGAATTATTACACCCCGATTGCTCCGAAGGACATGCGAGACTTCCGCCAGATTTTGAACTGGATGCGTACCGTGTGGCTACCCATCGTCCCCGAACTTACCGCTTCGAATGCGCGAGAGATCATGGATGGCAAGTATGTCGTCCTTGGCATCCTGAGCCGCGGGCGTTCGGACGAGTTTTTGCAGTCTAAGAGGGAGCTGAAGAACGCCGCTCTGGAATGGATGGACAAACAAACCCAGCTATTCCAGCTCGAAAGGCAGGAGCTGCGGGACGCTAAGCAACTCCGCATTGAAGAAGCGGAGGACCGCAATGACCAGCGAGCGCTGCGGGCCGCTAAGAACATGCGCATCACCATCCGCGAAGATGACAAGAAGCAGGTTGGCTTCGCTTGGGTTGATGGTGACTTCTGGGAGCGGTGGCTGAGAATGACCTATGGCATCGATGTGGCCAATGGGGAGCGGGTTGTCATTAACGATCAAGACGTGAGTTCCATTATGTATAGCGGTGGTTATTGGACATGTCACTGACTCAACGCAGAACCGACGCTATTGGGATGCTTCTTCTAGTGGGGCTTCGATCATGGCTTCGCGTACTTCCATCCTCGAGACCATTCCTCTCGTGATTGCCAATCCTCCGAAGCTGACTCCGAAATCAACGGTTGGTACTTTCGAGTCCATCTTCTTCTTCACTCGCAGCTTCATCTCTGAACATCCCGTTCTCTTCGTTCTTTTGCTCATCGCCGTTCTTGCTGCTACGTTTGTCGTCCGTGGCAAGGTTCTTCAACGGAAGATCCGCGGCGGCATTTTGGGAGTCACTGGCGGTAGCGGTGGCTTCTTCCACCTTGATGGCAAGGAGGGCCTGTTGAACGGTGGTTCGACCGGGAAAGTAGATTGATTGGCAGCGCGGGAGCACTTGTACAGATAGGTTCCTTGTCGCATTTTCATTGCCTTTCTCTTTCGATCTTCTTATGTTTTTTTGCCGCTTATAAAATTTAGTATGTGGAACTTACGGATCCTCTGACGAGACCTGTGGCTGTTCTCTTCCTGTATCTTTTCTATTTCAAGCTCAACCGGTGTTAAGGCAAATGGGGTGTTGCAGACAAGCTCTTCTGTTATTTTTGAAAGCTGGACAATCCGAAGATATGAATAATAAACGTCAGCATTGGCCGGAACTGCTTACAAGTAGGAGAGTCGCATAAGAGTATGTAACTGGGGACTTGGGTAATCATCAACGCAATGCATACATGCAAATACGGCGCTTCTGATTCGACAGCCGGATGCTGTCACGTGCATTGCAATTGGCGGCCGCTGATTGGCTCTCGGGAGAGCACTGAAAGTCGCGGAGCCTCCCGGTTTTCGTCGAATCTCAGTCCCAATTGCCCGTCACCCGCCTCCAGTTCTCGTCTTGAAGTGCCCTTCTCGACTACAAACAAGATGGTATGTTCTCAGCGTTCCGGGCGATTTGCCTGGATCAACTCCCTCCCACATGTCCGCTTCCCCAAGGCGGAGGGGCTCGTGAAGTGCTCCTTGCCATGATGTGACGATATCCGGAGCATCTTGAAGCAGCCCTCTTCGTGCGGCTGATCCGCTCACTGCTGTTGTATCAATTGCTAATGTATTCTTGGTACGATATAGGTTTTCTCTCAGACCCTTCGCCGCGCTGCGGCCCAGAGCGCCGGTGCTTACCGCTCCCCTTTTGCGCCCAAGTGAGACCTCCCACTCCCAACGATGCCATTCTTTCGGCCAGAGCCTTCGACCATATGCACTCTATATGAGTGATGCTGTCTCATACTGTTATGTGGCAGCTTCGGCCCGTTTCTACCTTCGCAGGTCGACTGAAGGGGGCTTGTCTGTTAAGTCGGGTCGACTTTTGGAACCCCATGTCCTGCAGGTCGAAGGGTTCTGCTACGTCTGGCCATGATAATGGAGAATAGAATAATGGCTTTGCTAACGTCTCCCTCTGTACCTAGGTATCACACCCCCATGCACGTCCAGGGTGTGAACGTGAAGACTGCCACCAAGTAGTGAGTTCCCTTGTCTTCTGCTGGTTCGGGGGGTCTGGAGAACATACTGACGGGTCGGCATTACAGTGCCCAGATTGCCGGCACCTTCGGTGTCAGCCTTGGTGTCTTCGCCGTGTTCTTCCTCGGCGAGGTTCCTCGTGTCCGCAACGACATCCTCCGCCAGTTCCCCTTCTTCGATCAGTACTTTGACCGTTCGATCGCCCCCGAGGACAACGTATGTATCTCTGACTTTGGGTCCTTCCTATGGCACTGGGAATGTCAGGATGCTAACCGCTGTGCAGCCGTTCTAGATGATCACTACTGGGGTGGCCTCCTATATCACACATTATGATCGGCTAGGTGGTGAAAAAGGAAGGACAGTCGGTGCTGTACTATGTAGAATAGCGATGAAATGTTTTGAATAGCACATAGACAAGCCTCCTTCGTCTCAGTCGGTCCTTTCCTACCACCAAAGTCACCCCGGAGTAATCGGCGGTCGGTGCGCCATCAGACGTCAGCCATCCAGAATGAATATTCCCCGAAAGCCCCAAACTAACTACTAACGTCCATCTCTATCCCTACAACGGCAGGTATAGCCAGACGAATCAGACTGCTATCGAGAACCGGGATGGCGTCCCAAGCCAGCGGCCCTTATCAAGCGGGCGTTATTAACCGGGAGGGAGCCCTTATCTGTGCCCCGTTATGCAGCCCCGACACCAGCAACCTGGACCCTGATAAGAAGCAGAACCGCCTGAAACTGCCTTGCTGGGCTTGGTCTCCTCGCCAAGCTTTCTCTGCCATCGCAGAAGGGTTCCCCAGTATGTCATCCGGGGTTGGACACACTCGACGGCCCAAGCGGAGTAGCTTCGTGCTAAGTCCCCGGGTGGCCGATGTGACTGGCCTGCGTGATGGTGATCCCGTCGCAATCAAGATAGGTGTGACCACGCGCCAAGCATAGCAGCGTCTGAACCAACGCCCCCGCCTCGGTTCGCCGCAGATTCGATATCCATCGATGTCATGCTGAAGCAGATGATTGGGGGAATCCCTCGTGGTCTGCGGTGCACTGGCATTGTTGGATTATCAGCCAGAATTAAATGAAAAGTATGGGGTTCTACCACGGTCACTTCTGCGCTATCGGTCTAGATGCGGGCCCCGGCCGATGATAGGGCTTCTCCTATACGCATAGGTGATAAGTCAGGGCCGAACATCGAGCTAATCACTGGGTGTATATATGCCCGGCGGTTCCCTGTGCTATGGATTCTTTCTTCTAACCAACCGAGCCCTGGTGTGACCATCGCAGGCCGTATCTTGCATCGTTACACGGCAGTATCCCAGCTTAACATTGAACGCAGCCTAAGAGGACGTCGAGAATCAATTATCCCCCCACCCCCCTTACTTGAATGGATTATCGATCCCCTCCCCTCTACGAGAAAAACAAGCTCGGGCTCTTAACGGCTTAAGAGCTTCAGGGATACTGTCTACCATGGACAAGACACAATCTTCCGATAATGCCCCCTCAAAGGGCCCAGTATACGCTAATGTCGACCATGACCCCGTCACGAGTGTGTTGGCCAATGGAGATATTCCCTACACGGACCATGATATGGACGCGGATGAGAGAGTGATTGTGGCTCTCGGGTACAAACAGGAGTTTAAGCGGGAGTTCTCCTTGTGGACGACGTTTTGTGTTAGTTTTGCGGTCCTGGGGTTGCTACCATCGTTTGCCAGCACCATTTACTATGGCATGGGATACGCAGGCACCGCGGGAATGGTCTGGGGGTGGATTATTGCCATGGTCTTCATCCAGTGCGTTGCCATGTCAATGGCCGAGCTGTGCTCTGCCATGCCTACTAGGTACCCATCTATTCCATCCTCCAGTCGCGTACGATCGACAGTGATGAATGCTAACCGCTCCTACAGTGGTGGACTCTACTACGCTGCAGCCGTTCTAGCGCCCCCCGGTTACGGGCCCTTCGCAGCCTGGATCACAGGATGGTCCAACTGGATCGGGCAAATCACCGCCGCTCCGAGCGTGGACTATGCCCTCGCGGCGATGATTCTGGCGGCCGGCTCAATCGCAAACCCCAGCTACGTCCCCACGGCATGGCAGACGTACCTCCTGACCGTCTTCATCCTCCTCGTTCACACCGTCATCAGCAGCATGCCGACCAAATGGGTTGCGCGGTTCAACTCGTGGGGGTCAACGTTCAACATGCTGGCGCTCGTCGCGGTGATCATCGCCATTCCGGCCGGGACCAAGAACGAGCCCAAGTTCACCCCGGCCAAGGAAGTCTGGGGCACCATCACCAACCTGACCGACTTCCCGGACGGGGTAGCGGTGCTGATGACCTTTGTCGGGGTGATCTGGACGATGTCCGGGTACGACTCGCCGTTCCACCTGAGCGAGGAGTGCTCGAACGCCAACGTGGCGTCGCCGCGGGCGATCGTCATGACGTCCGGGGTGGGCGGGCTGATGGGGTGGTTCCTGCAGCTGGTGGTGGCGTACACGGTGGTGGACATCGAGGCGGTGATCGACTCGGAGCTGGGCCAGCCGTGGGCGTCGTACCTGCTGCAGGTGCTGCCGACGAAGACGGCCATGGGGATCCTGGCGCTGACGATCGTGTGCGGGTTCTCGATGGGCCAGGGCTGCATGGTGGCGGCGTCGCGGGTGACGTACGCCTACGCGCGCGACGACTGCTTCCCGCTCTCGCGGTACTGGAAGCTGGTCAACGGGACGACGCGGACGCCCGTCAACGCGGTCATGCTGAACGGCGTGCTGGGCGTGCTCATGTGCCTGCTCATGCTGGCCGGCGACGTCGCCATCGGCGCGCTGTTCTCCATCGGCGCCATCGCCCAGTTCGTCGCCTTCGCCATCCCCATCGCCATCCGCGTCTTCTTCGTCGGGAACCGCTTCCGCCGGGGCCCCTGGCATCTCGGCCCCTACGGCTCCCTCGTCGGCGGCCTCGGCGTCTCCTTCGTCCTCCTCATGGTCCCCATCCTCTGCCTGCCCAGCGTCACCGGCAGCGACCTGACCCCGGAGCTGATGAACTGGACCTGTCTGGTGTGGGGCGGCCCCATGCTGGCTGTCTCCGTCTGGTGGGTGGTGGATGCCCGCAAGTGGTTCACCGGTCCCAAGGTCAATGTGGAGCATGCCATTCACCCCGTGGAGGAGGGCTCCGCTATCGTCGGTGTGGGGGTGGAGGCCCAGGAACCGGATCTGCGAGATGGGTCAAGCAAGTCTTCGAATTCGAAGGGTTGAGGGTGTTGGTGTATATAATAGTGTAATTCTTGGTCATGGTTAGGTTGTGATTTCATGCCTCACTGGATGTATATCTCGATACCAGCCAGAGTCTTAGGTATCAGCTCTGAACCTCTGGTCTGGGTTTCGGACGTAGTATAGTACCTATGGAAGCTGTCTCGGGTTTACAGCGTCGGGGTCAAATACTAATTCATGAGAAACTTATCACGAAGGTACGCCGTGCGTCAATTACTCCGTGTACTCTTATGCAAGTACGTCCCACATGATGGACGAACGACAGTCTGTCTCCTAAGAATATACAAGCTACCTCTAATTGGTATTCTTGGACTGATATATTGACGCAACAAGCTAATATATCAACACTGACACCTCAGAGGATCCTCTAAAGCTACAGGATAGGATATTAGGTCTGGAGACATCAACGAGACCGTGGCAGAAATACTCTCTGAAAATCCCCAGATCCTTGGAATATATATACACTTAGTTGAGCCATGCTCGATTCTCTAACAACCAGAGAAGCGATATCAGCACCGTACACTGACACAGATCACATCCCATAGTTGCAGCGGCATAATCCAGGCCATTCCATTCCTCATGACCCAGGTTGCACTCACCTGCGCCAAACCAGTCCGCATCAAAATTCCAAGCCTCCTAGGCAATCGCGGCAAACGTGGCTCAACCCGGCGCCTCAATTAAAGTAAAGACACATGTCCCATTCCAGACATCGCATCGATGATCCATCCATTTGAACGGGAACCCCGACCCTCATCTGACCTATCACAGACACAGCTCATATGCGGCCGGCCGGCATTGCATCGCGTCTCTCAGCCTCTGTGATGCCTGAGCTACATGCGCGACGCAGACACGCGGTGACTCCAAGCTTGATTCTGCACAGCGTCGGGGCTCCATCGGGATGAGCATTCGATGAATACGCTGTGCGGCGGAGACTCGGGGTGCATTACCCTCCCCACCAGCCTGCGTCTTTGCCTGGGAGAAACGGTTTATGTGATTTGATACGATAATGCGGAGCTGTGTAAGCCGTGGGCATGTTCAGCTGTTGGATGTATATATTGCGAGGAGAGAACCAGATGATGTCCGCGCGATTACGTCCTCGCAATATATTCCCAACGCCGAGTAACGCAGTACGCAGCAGAGCGATTCGTCGTCGCCTACGTAAGTCATATCACATAGCTAGGAACGGGGATAACCATCTACGCGTTCGCCGTTCGCTGTACCTGGATGCTCTTCCGCATATGTACTCCGTACCCTCAGATGCTTCATCGAAGACCCTGCGAGAAGTGGATCATCCACCGGGGTTCAGGATGGGTCCCCACCACGGTGCTACAGGTAGGCCGACCGACTGTGCCTATCCGACCCGAGAGTCAAAGACCACCTGGCTAGATGCCGATGCTGCAGGTACGGCATGGTCAGGCATACCCGCCCACCGCCACCCCTCCGTAGCAGACCGCGGATAGCAGCGGACTGCTGCCTGGAGGGTGAAAGGCCTTCATTCCCGAGTAAGGAAGTTCCCAGGGGACGCCCAGAGTTGAAACACTAGTTTTTTCAAGCCATCGGCAATTCGGGCGGTGATCGTCCATGTGCCGTCTCTGGTGATTTCATAACTGCCCCTCTCCTCTGGGCGTACGTAGGAGAATCTGCTGCATAACGTCGCGAGTCGTGTTGGTGGTCTATCGGCCGGGAGAATCCGGCTCTACGGTGTCCGGAGTACTGCGTATGGCCCTGACTAGAGGGGAAACGAGTGGGACGAATGATACGGTGTAGACGGCGTTGGGCGGGAGGAGGGGACGAGGTGATCGCAAGCTGGGCAGTGACAGGAGGGGAAGTTGTTGGAGGCAGGGGGGAGGGTTGGGATCTGCCGACCTCCGATCCGTCGGAGTGCTGGCGGTTGGAGATGCTGACGGTCAGCCAGATCGAGATGGAGATTAATTAGGAGAAACGCATGCATGATAATAATACCAGCTAATATTTCTTAATCAATTAACCCTTTGGGCAATCGTCGGAGTTGGAATCCCATGCAAACCCAGCCCCCGGGATTATCAGATCAGACTTCGCTCAGAAACCGGTCTGATATTAACTGCGACTCCAAACCAAGGACTGAGTTCCCGGCCGCGTAAACCCCGTTCGTTAATCCCGTCAGGCCTGCCCATCGCATCCCGACACCACGGTAACCCTCATGGTTGAAGATGGCGTCGGACGGTTCCTTGGTTGAGGGGGGGAAACTATCCATGGCGTGAACTATGAGATACGCCAGCAGAGAGTGAATCCTCGTCCCGGACGGTGTAAACCAACCGGTCACTGCCCATCCGTCGAGATCCCCGATGCTCAATGGCTGCATGGTCAACCTCAGGCCACGCACTAGGAGCAACCCCCTCCTTGGTATGAGGTGGGTGGCGCATTCTGGTCGGACGCTGCAGGATTGTGTGATTGGCGATGACTCGAGCAGGGTGGAGGTCGACCAGGACTTGGCTTCGGCTTTCCTCCGGTCTGGTCCGGAAAAACCACCATGGGTGCAGGGAGAAAGTGCCGAGGCCATCAGACGCTTCCCGGATTCGGCGACGCTGGACGCTACTGGTACTAATGGGTTTAGTGAGAAGACGATCTGCGCGGATTACCGCGGTGTTATGAGTGATATAGGAAGGACGCTGGAAGAACTATTGCAACATGATTCCCGGCCAGTAGCTGGGAGACAGGTTGGTGTGGTGGTAAGATATTGCGATTGAATGATGGACCTATACGCCGGAGACCATAGAAAGAATCCGACTCGGACTACGCAGTAGCCTAACGACAACTACACACCCATGTGCAGAGTAACGACAACTAGCAGATGCCAAGCTTTAGGTACTTGACAGACTTGATTCTTCACGGTCGAGGATCTGGTAGGAGGACCTCCATCCGTGGAAGTTTCCATGGGCGGGCCATCGGCTCTGCGAAGTGGAGAGACTGCCGTGATCGGACCGCCACATTGGGCGAGGTGCAGGAGGTTCCTTGGGACTGACCGATGTGGCAACTTGCGCGAGGTCATATGAGGGTAGTACTATCCTTCGGATGCGATATTCCATAGTACCACGTAGAATGAAGAGAGCAGTCTGTTCCGAGAAAGCCAAAGTGTATCGAAAAGCCAATCGTCGATGTTGTTTTCAGTGGAATTCCTCCTGACGCCGTCCCGAGGTTCTCCGCGACCACGAGCGAGTCAAAAAAAAATAATCCTTCCGCGTTCAACCATGAGGGCGGAACACTTCATCCGGTAATGCCGCCGTCGAATAATGTGCGGTGATGCGGACGGCTTATCGCGGCGAGGCATTTATTTGAAATCCGATCCATTTCGATGACAATTATTTGAGTCCAGTTACGGAGGACTGTGGCTGTCGTACTCGACTCCCATCAGATACTGGGCTGCGTCCAGCGAGGTTCCACTATGGAAGCGGGAGAAGCTCTCAGGGAAAATCTCCTGGTGGAGCCATAGCCGCCAGTGTTGCTTGAGTCTAAACGAGGACCCGTTTTCCTGAATAACATCGGCTGCAGAAAAGACCATCGGATGTAACCGTACGCCGTCTGTGATATCCCTCCGTAGACACTCGGCTTGGAAGTGGCGAGGAGGGACCCGTGGATGCGCTGGTCCCGGGGGGGGGGGGGGGGCAAAATTTTCGTATTTGAATTCTTTTCGGGTGCTTTTTTCGGCTAGAACACAGTGTGGCCGTAGCGTCTGCTCAATGGCCGGGTTTCTGCCACACGCCGCGGGCAAAAGTACTGTGCATGGGCCTCTGTTTATCATCTCGACCGGTTGATCTATCTGGTAGGCAAGAGATGATCCAGGCGTGTTTACATCTTCAGTTCGGTCGATGGGACCGGACCTCTACGTGTATGGCCCGGAGATATATTCCCCGGCGTCGGGTAATAGGGCGATAGGATAGCTCCTGCAGACACCGACTCGTCCAGACTGGATCTGCAGCGACTGAACGAAGTGGTGTGCGGGCAGGATTGCACATGGAGGAACAGTGCCATGATATCTGGTCCGGACAGGACAGGCTCCAGATCGCATGAGCTTATTGAAGACGTCAAATACTCCAGACTCCATCGTGTACTCCATCGGTTGATAAACATTCCCACAGCGGAGCCAGTGGGCAAATCTACCATTGTTCCCTGCTGAAGGAACCCGGAGGCCTCTCCACTTGAGCTCAGAGGTCAGATAACTTTGATAAGGTTCGTGCCCCTGTTGCAGTGGGATTGTGGATGTGCCATGAGGGCTGAGCGTGCGGAGAAAAAAACAGGCCGATGGAGGGGAGGGAGAGCGACATATGACGGACAGGAGGGAGAAAGGATCCAAGCCACCTGCATAACCCAAGCATCCTACGTAATGGGCCGACGACGACAGCGCGCCGCCCCCCCTCCCTCTCCCCTGAGAGGGAGAGGCAGAGGCAGAGGAAATTCCGGAGCCGCGCCTACCAGGCAGGTTTCAGACGGAGGGCGACGAGGATGAGAAAGGCATTTGAACGCGATCGGGAGGAAGGTCGGGCAGCCGGAGGAGACTGAAAGCAGTTAGGCTCTCCTTCCATTGAATTTTGATTTGATTTGATTTTTTTCTGTTTGCCGCGGGGGAGCAGACAGTTAAGCGCGCCCTACTCCGTCCATACTCGAGGAATGATCACGATTTGTAATCAGGAGGCAGTCAAGACGGTTGCGAAATGGATTGGGAGCGGCAAGGAGTCGGGAGACGGGCGAACCATAATGGTCCAGCAATATCCTCATACTACGTATAGAATACTAATAAGAATTGAATAATAAGAATGCCAGACGAATCAGAATACCGGAACGGCGTTTTCAGATTCCTGCAAGTCGCAGCTCCGGGGGGCGAGAGTCGGAATGGGATCTGATTGAGAGCCGAGTTTGCCGGGAGAGATGGAAACGGTATGCATTTTCCTAATAAATCAGTCTAATAATAAATTCTAATAAAATCACAAAATAATAAAATAATCTTCATAATAATAAGAAAATAATTCTACGATCGTCACCGCCGTCTGCCTCTCCTTTCATTCCCAGAAAAGTCTGTCTCTTTTTTTTTTTTTTTTAAATTTTTTTTTCTCATCATCTCCCCTGCCCCCTCCCTCTTCGCTCTTCCTCCAGCATTCTCTCCATTCCCCGTGATTAGGCGCCTCCCAAGGTTCCTCTCTCCCTGGGACGGCCGAACTTTTTATCTTTTTTTTATCCTTTTTTTTTTTTTACCTTTACCTCTTTTTTTCCTTCATTTTTTTTAATTCTTCATTCTTATTTCCGATTCCATTTCCACTCCCACTCATCCCTTCATACCCACCTCCTTTACTTCGTACTTCGTCTTCTCCCGACATCCTGGTCCTCTTGTTGACACCAAAACACAGCCAATTTCTCCATCGCTCTGCGCTCTGCTGGTTGTTGTGAAGACCCACTTACACGCCGCCGCCTCCTCCCTGGTGGATCACAACCATCGACTGTTTTTTTTTGGTGACAACGTGCGGATAGAAAAAAAAAGTTCCCACACAACGCGATTTTCCTGGTGGGTGACCGTGGGGAATTCCTTCCGATTAAGCATCTCAAATCCTCATCCTGACTGTTCTTCTCTTCTGCCAGTGGAGTTCGGCCTGGTTCCTGACGCCTCTTCCCTCTGTTGCTTCAGCCTCCGCGTCCTGTCAGATCTCGCCGCCCGCATCGGCCGGTCCATTGCCCATCAGAAGAGCATCGAGAGAAGGAAAGAGAGAAAAGAAATTCGAAAGGAAGACAGAAGACAAGAAAGAAGAAAGAACGAAGAACGAAGAAAGAAGCAAAGGAAACAACGCTGGCAGCTCCCCTCTGCCATCTCCCCCCCGACGCTTCCGCGATCAATGATCGGGATACCGTGAAATCCTTGCCTCAGTCTCAGCCCTAATTGTCTCCCCTCCCTTCTCATTCTCTCTCGTCTTCATCCCTCCCTCTCTCTCTCCACCATGGATCCCAGATCTCATCCTTCGCGCCCCCCATCCACCAGTCTTCCCCAGGGCTCCACGCCTCTCTCCTCCACGCCCATCTCCAGCATGCCTATGCCGCAGTACACCATGCAGCCCCAGTACCCGGTCTCCCAGCCGCACACCCTTCCCCCGCTGCAGCCGCATCACAGTCAATCTCCGGCGCCTCACTCCTACATGGGCCAGGCGCCCTACCGTCCGGATCTCTCCCGGTTCCCGGCCTCGACGCACGATGTTTACGCGTCGTCCACCGCTCCCATCATGCCGCATACCACCGTGGGAAGTCTGCCTCCCTCCTCCTTCCTCTCCCATCCCAACCCCCAGGCGCAGCCGCAGTCGCAATACCCTCCCCCTCATAGCGTGCTGCCGCCCGCCTCCAGCGCCCAGACCTACCCGCAGCCCATCGCTCCCGCGCCCCCGCGGGACCGCCGCGGCGAGTACCCGGGCATGCCCTCCGGCGCCTTCAGCTACACCGATGGGAAAGGCTCTCCCTGGATGAACCCGGATCCTCTGCCTCCCGCCAATGGCTCGCCATATGGCAAGGAACCGCCTCGGACTCAGGTCGTCGGCTCCCAGGGCCGTCGCGGCATCCTCCCGAGTGTTCCGGGACGCGCCACCCCCGTTACCAACGGGGTCAACGGCACTGCGAAGAACACCACCATCCCGGCCAAGGATGCTGATGGCAAGTTCCCGTGCCCGCATTGCAACAAGACCTACCTCCACGCCAAGCACCTGAAGCGTCATCTGCTCCGACGTGAGTTTCTCCTCCCCCCGTGGATGGCCCCCGTCCGGTCCATGTTAACACCAACCGATCGATAGACACCGGTGATCGGCCGTACATGTGCGTCCTCTGCAAGGACACCTTCTCCCGCAGTGACATCCTCAAGCGCCACTTCCAAAAGTGCTCGTTACGTCGCGGCAACCCCACCGGAGCGACCCACCTGTCGCATCCGCAGGCACATTTGAAGAGGTCTCAGGCGGCCAATCCGAAGCCAATTCAGGATGATGTCAGTAGTTCCATCCCGCCTCCCCATGCCCTTGCGGGTACGACTTTCGGCGAGGGGACCGTGAACGGGAATGGCCTGGCCCCGGGCCGGCCTGGGTTCACGGATCCGCAGCCTCTGGGCTTTTCGATGCCGTCGGTCAATGGGATGAGCCGTGGTCAACCCGACGACGCGTTCCCCGCTGGCCAGCCGCATCCGAGAGGCCCCTGGATGGCCGCTCCCAAGCCGAACCCGTACCTCGTCCAGCCCGGCCCTGATGCCTCTAGCCAGCACTTGAGTGTTGACCGTCCTTCCCTTGAGCAGGTAAAGCCCCCGGTCGTCCAAGACCCCAAACGCCCTGTCATGCCGGGGCCTACTCCCAATCATACAGGCGAAATTGACTGGACCTCGATGTTTCAGCCCGGAGCTTCCGACGGTTATATCAACCCGGTCTTCCCCCAGTCCATGGCCGCCGGCCAGGAACCGATCCACGCCCACGTCGACGCCGAGCGCAAGTACTATCCGACCACGACCGCTCCCGGTCCCCAGGAGGGCATGAACGGCCTGTACCTGGCCTCGACCACCATGGGTGGTGATGGTAAGTGGATAGCGTGTGAATCCGCGTGATCATCTTGGATCCGTCGTCGTGTCTGAATCTGGTGGCTTATAATGTAGGAGTAGGTACCGTCCAGCCGGCGCGGCAATAGTGGTCTCCTAGGACCATATACGGAGGATGCTCCTACGGAAAGCATCCACTCTGATGTTACGAAAAAACGTTCCTCTCGCGGGTTATCAGGTTACCATGTTTCGTCTCCCGTTCCGTTCCAAAATCTCGTGTGCATTTTTTTTTCCCTTTTATCCTCCGGCGAGTGCTCGATTGGGGTGGTGCCCGTTCTGGTTTTCTGCTTATTCTTGTCCATTATGAGTGGCCCCGATGGGATGGTGTGTGTGGTTTAACCGGCGTCCAACATAGACCTGGGCATGTGTTTTTATCTGTTGCGGTTCATGTCTCCTTTCTACCGATGCGCCAAAAGATGTCCTACGACTGTCGTTCTCGACCACGAGCATGGCTTCGGGATCATCCTTGTAAGTAGTTTGGTGTTTGTGTTGTGTGTATGTTTGAACATATAAGGGGTTTGCGTGGAGATTGGTTTGTTCCTCTTGTTTCCTCTTTGTTTCTGTTCTCTGTGCTTTTCCTTTCTCTGTCTTGTTTTCCTGTTTCCTTTTTCTGTTTCCTTTCCCCCTGTTTTGAAAACGACAAACATGTTTCTTCATTTGCGGCTGGGCTGTTCTCGAGTCGACCCTCTGTTCTCCTACCGGGTTGGAGCGAGGCGGCGACGACGATCGAGACCGGCCCCTGGTCAGCCCCACGATGTTCCATATGTCCGGATATCGGTTGATATATGCATTCCCCTGTCCTCTCTCCCTGGTCGGGACACGTGGGAGAGGCTGTGGATTGAAAAGCTAGAATATAGACAAGATACGATTGTTAGAGCATATCATATGAATCACACCTGTTCTCCCACTCCGGCCCCCTCCCCCCCCAGACCTAGGTACAGCGGATCCGTGGTCCTCCGTGGGAGCCCTGCAGCTGACAGGCATCTGCCCGGTTTGCTGGCCCTTTTGTCCGAGCGGAGAAAGCGCGCAGGGTGCGAGATCCGGGATTTCCCTACGTGGGAGGAGGTTGATTTACCCCGCTGCTGATTGGTCTGCGCGACGGAACGGATCGGGCAAAGTCGATTATTAACCTCACGACCTCCTCGTCATCGTATCTACATCTCCATCGACCTCTACTACATCTAATCTACCACCACATTGAGACACACGCCCGTACTATCCCCTCTTCCCCCCTTCTCTCCATCATGTCCACCAACCGCCCCTTCCTCACCAACTTCCTGGCCGCCTTCCGCGCCCAGTCCACCTACAAGGCCTCCACCGCCGCCTCGTCTTCCACCACCGGCGCCTCCCCGTCCCTCTCGCCCTCGCAGCTCTCGCAGGGCGCGCGAGCCATCGCAACCAAAGCGACCACCGCCGCCTCGAGTCCATCGCCATCCTCGGCCGCCGCCGACTCCCCTCCTCCCCAATCCACCCACTACCACCATCACCACCACCATCATCATCCGCGCCCCCACTCGCACCCGCGCTCCCCGCTGAACCCCCCCGCCGACTCCCCCGCCCCCTCCGCCTCATCCACGCCCGCCCCGTCCGCCGCCGCCGCCTCCAACCCCATCCCCATCGCCGGCGCGGACCGCCAACGCCGCGGCAGCGACAGCTCCTCCGGGTCCGGCGGCACCAGCGGCGGCGGCGGGGGCGGGTTCCGCGACGCCCTCGGTCCAGAGAAGTGGTACGTGGGCGGGCGCACCCCCGCCGGCGAGGAGCGCTTCTACCGGCTAGGCATGGTGACCAAGGGCGGGGGCCGCCTCGGCGGGAGCGGTCGCGTCGGGAGCATTGACCAGTTGAGTCTGTGAGGCGCGACCCATGGGGTTGATTTTATGATGTGTTCACGATTTGACGGATTGGTTTGCCGGGGATTTGGCGCAAAGACTTTACTTGCTTGAGGGCGGCGTTTTGGGACCGGCGTTGGGCTCGGGATAAAAAATGTTGATGTCGTTCTTGCTGCTTGCTTGCTTGCTTGCGTGCTTGTGCTTGGTGACTCTCCACTGCTGTATATCGATGGGGTGTGGGATTGCACGGAAGAACTGCACATGAACCCCCAATTTAGACTTGCTCGGTCTATGTCTGTTTTATAGCTTACGGTTCACTGACTACACTGAATATGACTGCATCCCGTTAGGGTTCTTGACGTCTTTCCTATGAGCCGCAGCACTCAACCCCCTCCACTAGGCGCCAGTATATTAATAGCGGTGGGAGCCGGGGGATGCGAAGCCGGTGACGTGATCTGGCAGAGATCTGTGTTCAGGGAATTCTGCGAGTAGTCGGAATACTGACTGTAGAACCAAGAAGATATTACGTCGAAGAATAGATTAACCGGGCAGGTGGTCGAACTCCAGGTACAGTTCAACAAATCGGGACCGGCTGAGATTAGATCAGGAGCCAGGGCCCTCTATCTTCCCTCTTCCCCCCTCTCTCTCCATCCCCATACCATCGTACCAGCTGACGGCCGAGGACCTCGACACTTTCCATCAGGATGATACACCTGTCATCCGAGCCGCAGCCAAAGCCAACATAGCCATCCTCCAGGCATTATTGGCTCGTTATGAGAAATTCGACCAGTTGAGCCAAGTTAGGAGTCTGTCACACCAACAGAAAAATGCCATCCGTGCAATCCATCCAAATACAACCGCGTATCTTGACGGTGGAATCCAGTCCCCTCTTAACGCCGCCATAGCCGCCAATCTCCCTGACAATGTCCCTCTTCTCCTAGCAGCGGGGGCGGACTCGAACGGCATCAAACGGACTGATATAGCGGACTGCTCGGTGCGGTGGATCCGGGGCCGCCACTTCCAGGACGACGTTGCTTGTTTCGGAAGATGTAAACCTCGCGTCCGTGTCCTGGAGGCTGCATGAAACGAAAAAGGCATTCACCCGGTTTGCCCGTTGGCCGACGCAGAAATGGACGAGCGTCGCCTTGGCTTCCCCCGTTTCTGGACGGAGCCCAACGTCCCGGGAAGCAGGCTGCGTATGCAAAGGGCTCTCACTGCGCTTGAAGTCGCCGCGAAAGCGGGGAATCCGGAAATTGTTCGATATCTGGCGGAGTGCGGGAGCGGACGAGTCTGCGTGGCTTCAGCCAGCGGCAACAGGGAGAGGCAATGAGACTAATTGATATTCAGAACGAGACAGATGTCCCGATATCCACCTTATCAACGTCCTCGCCCGTCCATGAGGCTATCGCGGCCGGTCAAGTGCCCATGCTGCGCCATCTGCTATCTACCTGTGGGTATTCCCCCAACTACTGTCCTCGCGCGGCCCCGACTGTCGCTCTTCCACCCCTTTCATACGCCATCGTCCGGTGCGATATCAACAACCCGGGCGTGCAACGATGCATAGTTGATCTGCTCACGCATCCGCAGCTGGATGCCAATCTTCGTACCCCCATCTTCAGCATCCATCCTCTCCGCTTCGCCACAGCGCATCATAATCCCGAGCTTCTCTCGTGGCTCGCTGGCTCGATCCGCGGGGGATTGAACGCGGCCGGGGTCACCGCCTTGGGACATACACTCCTTCACGTGGCCTCACTGCCTCTCACGGGATGGCAGGTAGATGCGGGCAACAGTAGCGTGGCCGAAAGCGTTCGCTGCATCCACACGCTGGATTCGTGCTGGGCCTCTTATCACCTTCCTAGCCCGGTTTTTGCGCGGTTTTAAGACTTCGAGTGAGCTGGCCATGCTAACCCGCAGCCCATGACGGAGATCCAGCAACAGGCGCAGACGGCGACCATCAAGGTGTTGCTGGAACGGGGCGGGTGTGATGTCCGTACCCAGGAGGCTGATGGGAATACTGCCCTGCATTATTTGGCAGGCACTTTTGGATATCAATGTAGCGACCATTAGGTTGGTTCGGGGAATGGAGGGAGGGGAGGAGGCATGGCCAGAGATGAGGAATCGCTGGGGGTTTGACTCCCAGTGACTTGTGAATTGAATAGTCTATCCCAGGTAGGTTGAACTCTAGGACAGAAGTGACCCCTTTTCCTTTAAGTCTAGAGAGCCAGGAAGCGGAGGGAACAATGTGTGTAGTACTACTATTGGTCTAAGAATCCGGGGAAGACGTAGTATACGATGGTCACATGACGGAGCGAGGTAGTTGAGGTGCGGCAGAGGCCGCGTACAACTTCCGAAGTCGAGGGGACATCTTGCCTACGGCGAGCAATGTACGTTAGTCCTAGCTCAGCGCCAGAATCGTACGGTATGAAACTGCCCAGGTGGACATTACCGAGTGCAGTGTTGGCTTACTGTGAGGTATGTCCCTTAGTCAGCCCTTCACGTGGCTCAGTAGTTAACTAACTAGTGCAAGAGAACTTCCCTTGATACGTAGCTCCAAGTACACCATCTTCTCCTCTGTCACCGACAGTAATATGTCCTTCTCCAGAGCTTCCTGTTGGGATACTCTAACTACAGCTACATCTGTTCAAATTGATCATTGGAAAGGCTATATCCCCGAATCCCTCTTCTATACCATACTCCGTCCTCCGATAAGATAGGGCTCCCCCCGCGGGCTTCGGAGGTGGCCGACAAGCTCCATCAGCCCATCCGTCGCTCTACTCCTTCTTGCCCACATTTAAAAGCTTCGGATTTCCCCATTCTCCATTCTCCCAATCTTACGCTCCTCCCATTCTTCATTTCTGCTCTACACTGCCCCCACAACCCCCTCTCTTACCTCTATCATCATGCCTGAAGTCGCCGCGGCTCGCTACGGCAAGGACAATGTCCGCGTCTACAAAGTCCACAAGGACGAGAAGACCGGAGTCCAGACCGTGGTCGAGATGACCGTCTGTGTCCTGCTCGAGGGGGAGATTGACACCTCCTACACCAAGGCCGACAACAGCGTCATCGTGGCTACCGACTCCATCAAGAACACCATCTACATCCTCGCCAAGCAGAACCCGGTGACGCCCCCCGAGCTGTTCGGCACCATCCTGGGCAACCACTTCATCACCAAGTACAAGCACATCCACGCCGCCCATGCCCACATCGTCACCCACCGCTGGACCCGTCTCAACATCGACGGCAAGCCGCACCCGCACTCCTTCTACCGCGACAGCGAGGAGAAGCGCAACGTCCAGGTCGACGTCGTCGAGGGCCAGGGCGTCGACATCTGCTCCTCCCTCAACAACCTCACCGTGCTCAAGAGCACCAACTCCCAGTTCTGGGGCTTCCTCCGCGACGAGTACACCACCCTCCCCGAGACCTGGGACCGCATCCTCAGCACCGACGTCGACGCCGCCTGGAAGTGGAAGCGCTTCAGCGGCCTCGACGAGGTCCGCTCCCACATCCCCAAGTTCGATGCCACCTGGGCCGCCGCCCGTGACATCACCCTCAAGACCTTCGCCGAGGACAACAGCGCCAGCGTCCAGAACACCATGTACAAGATGGCCGAGGAGATCCTCGCCCGTCAGCCGCTGGTCGAGACCGTCGACTACTCCCTGCCGAACAAGCACTACTTTGAGATTGGTATGTGGACGTCCTTACTCCCGCCCTCCTCTAACGAGTAAATGAGGAACCACTAACGAACCGCCTGGCAGACCTTAGCTGGCACAAGGGCGTGCAGAACACCGGCAAGAACGCCGAAGTGTACGCGCCCCAGACCAACCCCAACGGCTTGATCAAGTGCACCGTCGGCCGCACGTCCAAGCCGAAGCTGTAAAATATGGAATCGATCGTTCTGGAGTTTCTTACCACTGTATATAGTCCGGGTCGGATACTGAGCATATACTTTTCTTTGTCTTAGCCAGCCGTCGGGCATGCTCCGTAGACTCCGTAGACACCGTAGACAAATCGATTGAAAAGCTCGAATGTAATATACAGAAAACTCCCTACCCATGCGCTAGGATCATAACACGAACAAGAAGAGATATAGGTATAAATACAGATGACGGATCGGAAGTGACCTGACCAGACTCACCCTCCCCCCTCCTCTAAGCCGAAGACTTGGCCTCCTGGAATGCCCGCTGCACTTCGGGCAGGCCCGCGATGACCGACTGATTCCCGAACTTGATGATGTTCTCCTTGTACGGGTGGGCCACGCCCTCGAAAGCTGCCACCAAGTTAGCTATCCACTCAATCCCTCACCCCCCCAAACAACCAGAACAAAGGCAAGCAACACTCACTCTTCAGTCGCGCCAGTCGCTTCTCCCGCAGGCGGTTCTTCGGCAGCATGCCCCGCACCGCACGCCGCAGCACCTCGCCGCCGCCCCATTTCTCAAACATCTTGTCCATGGTCATGCTGCGTAGGCTGCCGGGCCGGGTGGTGTGCGTGTAGTATTTCTTCTGGAAGCGCTTCTTGCCGGTGGTGCGCAGGTCGTGGCAGCCCACGGCGACAACGTAATCGCCGCAGTCGGTCGACGGGTCGTAGATGGGCTTGTGCTTGCCCATGAGGAAGAGGGCGATCGAGGAGGCCAGACGGCCCAGACTGCGCGGGTCGGAGCCGACGTCGACGCAGTGCCATGCGCGCGAGTAGGCCAGGCGGGTCTAGGAAGTCTCAAGTCAGAATGAATTGAGGGGAGAAGAGGGAAAGGGAACCATACCCTTCCAACGGTCTGCGACATGGTGAGGACAAGGAATGCTTCTGCTTGGAGATGGGAAGGTCAGGCAGGACGGAGCAGACCGAAAGTGATAAAGTCGGACGGGACGGACGCCCAGAAGGGAAGGCGCAGTATCACGTGACTGGAGACGGGCACCCAAGCCCTACCTGCCGGATCGGGCACTAGCGCGACGGACTAAGCGAAGGGCCACCCGCCGACCGCACGGAGAGCGTCTCGAGACTTTACCTGATAATCGCGAGTCGACGACAACTTCCACCACCCACTCCGACACCGATCAGGGCCATTCGTTCCATCATGGCTTCCGTCCCGAGTGTGCAATGCTTCGGCAAGAAGAAGACGGGTGAGTTATTGCTGCTTTTTTGAATCCCCTTCGTTGGGGAGGAGTGTGTGTGTGTGAGTGTGTGATGAAAAATTACTGACCCGTGTGTAGCCACCGCTGTCGCCCACTGCAAGGTATGAACACCATCACACTCTGTCCTGTGCCTTTTTCCTGCGTTTTCGGGTCGATTGGGTCGAGTTGGACGGCGATTGCACGGTGATCCACGGGGGGAGACCGATCAACGAAGCCTCATTCGAAATACGTTTGCAATATCCAAGGGGATCGATATCAAAGGGGAATCATGATGGCATGAAGGACGCCGACTCGACTCACGACCTGTCCCACGCACATGCACAGATCCTGGATGATTAGAAACAATGCTGAGACGTTTTACAGCAAGGCAAGGGTCTCATCAAGGTCAACGGCCAGCCCCTCTCTCTGGTTCAGCCTGAGATCCTCCGCTTCAAGGTACGGACTCGCAGATCCCCAAGAAACTACCGCCGGAACTAGGGGCCCCCCAATTCTGACAACGTCCAGGTCTACGAGCCTCTCCTCATCGTCGGCGCTGACAAGTTCGCCGGTGTCGATATCCGTGTCCGCGTCTCCGGTGGTGGCCACACCTCCCAGGTCTACGCCATCCGTCAGGCCATCGCCAAGTCCCTCGTCGCCTACTACCAGAAGTACGTCGATGAGCACTCCAAGAACCAGCTGAAGCAGGCTCTTGTCCAGTACGACCGCACATTGCTCGTTGCCGACAACCGCCGCGCCGAGCCCAAGAAGTTCGGTGGACGCGGTGCCCGCGCCCGGTACCAGAAGTCTTACCGTTAAACGGGGAAAAAAGGACAAACGAAAAAAGAGTACCTTTGGGATGTTATCAGTTGCCTTTTTGTTTTTCCTCGTCTCGTCTCTTTGCCTTTCTCGCCGACCTCGTTAGATGCGCCCCATTTGTCTCCGCGAGGAATGGAAGAGCCGCGGCGGGAAAGATGCAAAGCGCAAACGCTGAATGGTGTCTGTCGGGTGTACTGGGGAGGAGATCTGGAGCGCTCCCTGGGGCAATCGGTTATGGTTCGGATCTGGTTGTCGCTGGGGTGGAAATGTTTTATGATGTGATACTACTGGCTCTTGATCGAGGTTGGGTTTTAGTATAGGCCAGGTATCTCAAAATATCACCTTTTTTTCCTGTTTCAGCCGCAGCCGTTCGGAAATGGTCCCCCTTCCCCCTCCTCTCGTAGGCGTCTAGACATTGTTGCTTCTCTCGAGCTACAGCCTACGATCCAAATACAATTACTAAAATCCCATTGCTGAAGTACCAGACTTCAGGAAGTACATTCTCAGCCGCATTCCTCACAAGCCATGAACAGGAAACACGCAGGCCAGAGACAAGAGAAGAAGGAAAAAGAAGACATGCAGAAATGACCGCCCGATCAAGTTGATATTCTATTGTCCGGCCAACAGCGCTTGACCTCGAGTTGATCCCTCAGTCCCTCCTCGACCGGATCATCCTCGCTCTCTCCATCCTCCCCCGCATCCAGAGAAAGCAGTTGGAATCGGTTCGGGACTGCGGCGGCTTTGCCTGAAGGAGACCGGGATGTGGCCGGCCTGTGTCCAATGGGGCTCTTGGCCACCAGCGGCGCCGTGCATTCGTCCGGGTAGAAGCCGATTTTCATGCCCTTGTAGGTCAACCGCGACATCATGCAGGAGCGAGCAAACAGCGCATTATGCACGGAGTTCGTGGAGACGTAGGCGTTTCCGTGCTTGAAGCTGACCGCGATAACAATCAGGTTGTGGATATGGTCCAGGTCCCGGCGGATGAGCCCCTCGGTGATGTTCGGGTTGATGTTGTGGATTACCAGGTTCCGGGAAGCGCCGTTGTTGATCTTGCTCCGCACGTATGGAGGCAGGTAGAACTGGCGGTCGTTCCAGGTGACCTCCGCCTGCATGGACGGGCGGTTAGAGGGAGTGGAGCGTATGACGGCGGGAAGGAGACTTACGCGCTTGCCTGCGATGTAGAGGCCATGGGCCTTTGCGTGCTTCAGGAACTCGTGCGCCTCGACCTCTTCGACGAAGGAGATGTTGGCGTTGTGCTCGCGGGCCCGGAGATAGATGTGGAGGAGGGCACCACCTTTCATGGCCTGACAGATATCGCGGTGCGTGACCCGGTCGGGCAGATTACGGACTAAGATGGTACGGCGCACGGTGGGCGCCGTGGCCGACTCCGTCGTGCCATTCGACGACGATTCGTCGTAGTCTCCCCTTTCGTCGGTGTCTGGGGAGGTTAGCAAGATCTCGTCGACGTCGTCAACACCATCGTCTGCATCGTCGTATGTTGGTGCCAGTTTATAGTTGCTGTGCTCGTCTCCATGGCGTCGGTGGGAGAAGACACGAGCGACGTGGGAAGCATCAGGCGCAGATGACGAGCCGTAGATCAACACCTGGTTGGATATCAGATATGTCTATCGGTGCCGAGGGGGGCGGTTGAGAAACTCAACTCACATTTAGGGTTTCTGGCGATAGCCCTCCGTTCAGGAGAGATTCCTTCAGCCTTTCTGGAGCGCAAAGTTAGATCGGTGCTATCAGATAGGAGGCCCTTGGGGCAGTGGATAGATCACATACTGAGATGATCTGCATCCTGGAGCTGGATACGATATGTTGGGGTCAACTCACGCAGCGGCTGATACAATGGGGAGGGACTCACCAGACGTTTGTAGTCAGATTGTAAGATGGTCACAGAGTCTGCCGGTTTGGCGACATCCTGAGGCACTGGGGTCAATAGACGTGCTGATGGATATTGGAATCTCATACATACCGCCCCGGCCCTGACCACAGTTAGCGATGCTGTCTATAAGACGTGGACGACTCATGGCAGCCAGCTGGGCGCACGACAAGGACTCACTTCTGAAGAAGATATTCCAGATGACATTTTTCCACCGTAATATAGGAAGACGAAGACATGTTGACGAAGATGTGGAGAGAGCGTGTGTGTACGTGAGAGCGAGGGAGAGAGCAGATTTAAACCGCAAGACGTGTGTGGCTGCAGGCGCAGACCAAGTAGAGTATATGACATGGAAGAAAAGGCAACTCCCTCCATTCTCACATTCTTTCTTACGACTCCCTCGGGTCGAGTGAAGCACGTATTTCTTATCTTCCTCTGCTTCCCTTCATCCATTCATCATCGTCTGCCATCCAGCCCAGTGCCGCCTGTGTGACCAACACCAGACCGCTGCGTGGCGCCAGGCCAGTCACAGCCCAATAGAAATCCCATGGAAGGACTTGGGCCCAGTCTCCTCGTCGTGGTTCTGGATCGTCGTATCTGGCAAAGTAGAGGGGGCGATACGCTCGGTGGTTGACGCAAGGCGCAAGGCGCTTCCGTTTCATACTTCGGCTGTGGCATGCACATGGCCGTTGATGCATCGTCCTTCCCGTCCACCAGAAGGACCAGAACGTAAATAAATAAAAGGAGTCCTTACGTACATGCTCTCCTTCCATTCGAACCTGATTTTTGTCTTCTATTATGTACAGGATGCAGCGCCGGTCGACAGGCAGTCGCCCGTGCAGAAACGCTCCCATCATGTCATTATCCATCCCTGCAATAGTGTCGGCTCAAATCGGAAGATACACAAAGGGATGCCGTTGGAATTTTTGCCCTCATAATCCGCCGTCCAGAGCTTCTCTCCTGCTTGATGTGAAGGCAGAAGGCATTTGATCCCTGGCCGGCTGTAGGGTACACCGGTGCTCCAACACCCACTCGCGCAAAAAACACAGCAGATGTCGTACTCGTTGACCGCCCCGTGAGCATCCTCAGATTCGTCGGCCATTGGACTGTGCAGTCCACCACCAGTAAGGAAGCAGGCGAGACAAAACACCCTTGGACCAGCTGTTCGGTGCAGCAATGGCGTTATTTGTTAGTCACAAGAACGAGCCGGAATGAGATCATCCTGGCTCTCGATGTCGTTCCCCCGCCTCGTCTTGAGCTCGCTCCTGTTCCGCCGGCGCCGGCGCCTGCATCTCAACTCTGTCGCGTCGTCTCGTTCTCCAGACTTGCGCGGCGTTGATCGCCACCTGCGCCAGGAAAATGGCCAGGAAAATGCTCACGACCACGATCTGCGGCACGTGCGTCTCGGATGTCTCGTTCTGAAAATGTGGCCGGCCGCTGTTGACGGTGAACGGGCCGGCGGACCCGAACGACACCGAGACCGACATCGAGAACGGCGTGAACGTGGTGAAGACGCCCGATCCCAGCGGCAGCGACGTCATCCCCGTCCCCAGGATCACGGGAAGGACGACAAAGACGAGGAGAGGGACGGCTAGTCATAAGACCGACGCTATCGCTGGGCGGGCACGATCCGGCCTGGGGCAAACGGTGAGCGATGTGATACGTACAGCACACTTGAGGTCACATCAGGGAACCTACCACTGTCGAGACTCCAGCTTGCGAACCCACCGCGCAGTGATCTTCAGCCGTTCGCGAACACTCGTCGCAGCGAGAAGCGCGTATTTCTCTTCCTCCCACACGGGGAGAACGCTGGCAAACCACCACGGGAACCGCGCCGGGTCCGTGGGGATGTCGCCGTATGCCAGCAGCGCCCGCGGCCGGAGCCACACGGCGCCCTGGCCATGCTGTCGGCGCGCAAACTCCAGCCCGAGTTGGAACAGCTCCTGCGTCGACATGCGGTCGAGCGGCCGTTCCGCCAGGCCGCCTCCTCCCTCCGCCTCGACCGCCGGTGTCCCGGCCGTCTCCAACGTCTCGCGCGCTTCCTCCTCGGTGACCGAAACGTCGTCGACGCGCTGCACCCGACCAACATGATACCCGTCGACGACCTCCGACCGCAACACCTTAAACCGCGACACACCCGTCGCAACCACCAGGCTCCGTCCGTCGGGAAGCAGCTCGTAGCGGTCCACCACCAGCACGGTGCCATACTGCAGGAACGGCGACCGGCCCAGCCCGCCCTGGAGCCGGCCGGCGCGGTTGAACATGACCATGCCGAAGCGGCGGCCACGGGTCTGCATGACGCGCCGGATCATCAGGCGGTACCGCGGCTCGAAGATGTGCAGGAAGGTCGGCATGGTCGGAAGGGACAGTGAGCTGACAAACAGGGGGAGCGTCGTCTCCGTCGGGTTGTCGCCGACGCCGCTGCTCGCCTCCAGCGCCGACGCTTCTCGCCGCGCCGCCACCTGCTCGGGGAACAGCGCCTCCATGAGGGACGCGACTCGCCGGTTGACGGGCTCCGACGGGAGCGTCGTCGCCGACAGATTCAACCGCCGTCGACACACCGGGCAGAGGTCCGAGTGCGCCAGCACCAGCGCCACACACCCGCGACAGAACGTATGCCCACAGCACGTAGTCAGCGGATCCAGGATGAGCGAGTAGCAGACGTGGCAGTCTAGTTCGCCGCGCAGCCGCTCCTTCACCTGTCCAAACAGCTCCCCGTCTCCCTCGTAGGTCTTCCCTTCGTAGGCCCCCTCGTCAAACACCTCCACCAGTCGTGTCAGTAGCACATCCGTCCCGCAGTCGCCGAGACAATGCTCGTGCAGACACGTCGAGCACATAAACCCCTCCTTCCGCTCCTCCTGGTTCGGGTACGTCACGCCGGTGCGCGGATGTCGCGGCGGTAGACACGCCCGACACATCGTGTTCCCGCACGGCAGCCGCAGCGGCGTGTGCAGCGGCCGCGAACACCGCGGGCACTGCAGCAGCCGGAGGATGGCCTGTGTCAGGGGGACGTCGGCGGCGGCGGCGGCTTTGGGGTCGCGGAGGTGCGGAGTGCCAGTGGAGGTGAGGGGGAGGCGAGGCTCGTGATCTCCGTCGCGGAGACGGTGCGGAGAAGGCGTATCTTCTTCCATCGGGGCGGGCGAGCAGGAGGGGGATTGTTGGTCGTGCTGTTAGGAGAGGAAGACATGCGGAGGGAGGAAGTGATGTGGTCTGATGATGTATCGCCGGGCGTTTCTTGGCCGGTCGGCAGGCCGAGGTTAAACGCCGTCTACTGCGGATGACGTTCCGTCCGATCTATAGCCTCATGCAAATCACCGAGTTTCGTCGTAGATCTCTATATACATTGCCCGAGGTCGTCTCCAATTGCAACCGTGCTAGATTCGGGGAAAAGAAACCAAGGCTAAACGCAACATGCTAACATCCAGGTTCATTGCTCGTGACCAAAAGCCGCCAACGCCGCGCAGAGAAACACCGAAACAACAAAGATAAGGGAAGAAGAAGAAGAGTGAGTTTTGCCCCCCACGAGGGATCCTCACCCCGAGTCCTGCGACGAGGTCGCTTCCGAGTCCGATTCGGAGTCGTCTTCCAGCACGACCCGTCGCATGACGCTCTTGTCGAACAGGTCCAGGGCGAACCGACGGGCTGGAAGGCGGTAGTGGTGGCTTTCCAGGATACTGAGGGTCTTGCGGAACAGGTGCGGTTGTCGGAAGTGCTCCGGCTGCTTGGATTTGATGCTGCGTGGCGTCGAGTCAGCTTACTTGCCGGTCATCATTCGAACGGGCTGCTTACCTGTGGAGGTCGGCCGCCGCGCGTTTCGACAAGACCGTGTTGCCCATGTCGACGATCAGTTTGAGGATCTTCTGGCTCGCCGGGTCTTCGTCCGTGGTGGCTTCTCTATATCTCTCGTGAGATGTCCGCTTGGACTCCGGGTTCCGCGCGTGGGACGGGAATTCAACCTGTCAGAATGCGTTAGGAGTTGACGTCCGGTCTCCAGGGGCACGGCTACACATACCAGGAATAACTTGTTGAAATCAGTGGGAAGGCTCAGGCCAAGCGAGTTCCCTTCCTGGTCCACCGCCGAATCCCATCCAAAGTCCCTCAGCACCTTGAGCCCGTGTCGACTCCGCGAGACCAACCCGAGTACGAAAAAGGCCGTGCCCCGCATAGTCAGAACTTCCGCACTCTCCGCGATCTTCACGATGCGCTGGACGATGTCGGGTTCTAAGAACGGCGCGCCGAGCTCCATAGAGCCGACATTGCCCACCGCCCAGAGACAGCCCTTGACCTTCAGCAGCGTCTCCGTGTCCTCCTCGTCGAGCCGGAAATCACGAATCGTCCAGGCAAACTCGTTGAAATGCCCGGACTGTTCCAGCAACTTGCACCCCTCGGCGGTCCGGGCCAGTTCGCGGTAGAAATGCGGTGGCACTAGTCCGATGTCCTGCATGTCCACAATATCGTCGGGGACCAGGCTGCCCCGTCGGGGCTGGTCCACGTATGCGCGGGAGAGAGCAGCTTCCACCAACCCCACATATGCATCGTTGCGGCCGAGGAACCAATCGTCCATTTCCTGTGTAATGTAGTCCAGTCCGTCCAAGTAGTGGTAGCCGACGGAGGTCGAGAGGAATCGTAGGAGCAGAGGCGCCCCGATCTCCCCCAGGTGGTCCAGAGATGGCCGGCACTTCACCACAAACTCAAGGTAGTCGCGGTGGTTGCACGCCTCCTCCAGGATTTTCACGGCCACCTGGCACACCGAAACATCGGGGTCATACAACTGGGTCACAAGGAGTTTGACCACCCAGTCGGCATTCCCGATGGCCATCTGTGGCGAGAGGGGTACGTTGCCCACCGCATACTTTCGCAGGAGCTTCGTCGCAAATATGCGAATATCCTTGGAGCCAGTGGTGAGAGCCTTGGAGAGCATCACCCGCAGGTGACTCTCCTGCGTGTAGTCCAAGTTCCCCAGGAGCGTCTGGATGAGATCATCCCGGTCTCGAAGCTCGATGATATGGTAGAACATGTTGAGCATGTGCCATCGTTCCATCATGGCCAACCCGTTGGCGTCGCCACTCAAAGTCCCCAGCATGGCAAAGTAACCCCCGCTCAAGGTGCTTGACATCTGCTCCCGCGAGAACAGCGGCGACGAGGATGTGAGGCCGCTCATGCGATCAACCTGAGCGAGACACTCGGCAACCTGCCTGAGAAATTTGTTTTCGGCCAGATACTTCGTCCCCTCGGGAATTTGAACCAACGTCCGCATCAGCGCACAGCCCGTCCGGATGTACCGCTGGTTCGGTTTGGTATTGGGGAGCATGGAGAATCTATACTTGAACGGCCGGTAGAAGCCCATCAGTCGTTTCATGAATTTCGAGCCCTTGATCGCCTCGTCCAGCCTCTTGGGGTTCATTAGAGGGCCTTCCACGATACGGTGGATCAGATCCCACTTCCACTTCAGGTAATTCACGGTGTTCAGGACATGCGTCTCGAGAATGGCATTGCGGAACTGTGTCTCATCCATTGCCGGGCTCAGTCGATCTTTTCCTTGGTCCCCCGTCAACAGCGAAGCGGAGATGTCGACATCCACACTGTATCTCCCCGAACCAGTCGAGACATTGCCTATCGAGCGAGCCAGGGTTCGGTTTATGCTCTCTATTTGATAGATCGTCGACATGGAGACGTCGTGGTTGTCCATGTCGAACTTGATCGCGGATGGTAGCAGATGTGGGAGAACTTGGAGCTTTGCGCTGATATGTCGAGGTAATGAGTGGTGCGCTAGTTTCAGGACTTCAGTTAAAAGCAACGTCGCCTTGCGTCGCAACGAGAGATCGGTCTCATCCTCTATAAGGTCACACAGAACCATTGGTAGACCCGCGTCCACCAAAGTCGCTAGGATAAGGGTCGAGAAATGCGCAGTTAAATCAAGCTTATTGCCGCCGCTACTGTAGACCCCGCGAAGCTGTTTCGTATCAGACTCGGTGCGCAACGTCCCGGCTCGCCCATACGTCGTCAGCCTTCGGCCAGCAAGAAAAGAGGAAGACCACGATGGCGGCTTGATCCGCAACGCATCAAACAGCAGTTCCATGAGGAGATCTCGTGCCTGCGGATCCGGGTAGCGTAACGAGTCCAGGAGGGATTGGAGCGGCTTGCCTCCGTTTCGTGCGAGCACCACTAAACCCGGCCAGGTCTTGAGCATGGCGGAAATGGCCTTCGCGGAGGACTTCAACCGGCCGTTGCGAACGGAGTCAGACAGGGAATCGGTGAACGGGGCCAACACGGCCTCCAGCTCGCATCCACCTCGCAGGTGCTTCCTGCTATGCGGGGTATCCAGAACATGGAGAAAGCTGGCGATCAGACTCTCCGACGCGCCGAACGTGCCCTCGGCGAGGGCGTCATGCAGGGTAGCAAATCCGCCCGCATGCGCGATCAGGCCGGGGTCCTTGACCAGGATCTCGGCCAGGGTCATGATGGAAATGTTGCGCAGACGGTCCTCGGAGTGTTCCGCGACGGAGACGATGGTCCGAACGACGGCGCGCGAGATCTCATGGACGCCGTCTTTCACATCCAAGAAGGCCCGGACGAACTTCAAGGCCTGCTCGCGTTCGATGCTCGCCTTGCTTTCCTTGACCAGCGACAGGATGACGAGTTCGTCCGTATGCAGAGACCGAATGGTCTGCAGCGACTTCCGATCGGCGATGGCATACCGCGTCAAGCGATACCCGGCAGCGACGACCTCCTTGTTGTCGCTGAGAAGCATAACCTGCACGCGCAGGCCAAACACGGACCACGCGAGGTCGTACTTCAAGGTCGGATGTCGCTTGAACAACTCGACGAGGCTGTTGGCCCGCTCGACATAGTAGTCCGGCGACATGCCCTCAATCTCCAGCGCCTGCAGCGTTTCCGACAACACATACGTCGGGGATTCCATCTCGGCCTCGGCGTCGTCCACCTCAGCGTCGTCAAACTCACCGGCGCCCTGGGACGGTGACCGCATCGACCCACCCTGGAACAGACTCGATAGACGGCTCAACGGAGGAGGGGGTGACGGCGCCTGCGCACGTAACAGCTCCTCCTCCAGCTCGTGGTGCAACTCGGCCAACTTGCGGTTGGACGAGCTCAGCTCGGACTCAACGCGCAAGCGCTGGTCCTTGCTCTGCTTGGGGTTTTTGGCCAACAGGGCCTCCAACATGTTCTCAGTGCCGGTCTTGATCTTCATCTCCTTGGCGATCTTATTCCGGATGGCGGCCTGGCGCTCCTCGGTGCTGGACATGTCGTCATACTCGACGTTGCTGCTCCCGCGGCGACGGGACGAGACCTCGGGGCGGGGAGTGGTACTCCGGGACGTCTTCATGCTCTTGAGTTCGGAGCTGAAGCTGCCTGGGCCCGCGGACCCGGAGGAAGGGGCTAGAGACCCGCCGCGAGGGCCGATGGAAGCACTGTTTCCGGACTCGGAGCGGGCGTTTCGTCCAGGTTTGGCGGCGGACGACCCGGGCCAGCTGCCGTCCGCGGAGGCATCATCCTGACTGGAGAAGGACCGTCCATCGCCGGCAGCGCGGTGCTGGATCGACGTCGCGGAGAACCCTGAGTTGTGTCCGGACGCCATAGATCGCCATCTAGCCGAAAGAGAAGCGTGTTTAGGTCACCTATCGCGATTCGAACAAGGAGGTAACGGGGGACAACATCGAGTTCGCAACCGGGAGGGAGGAGGCAATCGAGGGGCTCGGTCTCGCGTTGGGATCGGAGCGCGTTCAGAGGAGGGGAGGAGGGGAGGACCGCCGAGTCGGAGAGGGCGACGGAGGAGAAATCGAGGAGAGGTGGAAGAACAGGTCACATGCGAGGCTGAAGGGGCATCGGATGGCCGGGGGTATTGCAGGCAGAGGTGGGAGTTGAAGGTGAAGTTGCAGAGGCCCCGATGGAGAGCGTGAGATCCCACCGCTCGGGGTGGTTTCAGCTGACTAACCACCAGACATACATTGCTACTACCTACGTCGGTATAGATAGAGCGTATTATTTTATCCCCATAATAAATTGATTACTGCCTTGCAGTGTCAATATACACATATTAAGATTGTACATGGAAAATACATCGTCACAACATCTCAACAAATGCAAGTTTTAGGAAAGTCGCCGTCAAGGTGTACGAAAAGATATGCTCAGCAGGAGATGGGATAAAGCATGTACACAAGAACGAAAAGAATAAGAAGTATAAGAACGAAAGAAGAAAGATAAGACCAGGCACAACTCCTCTCATGCGATTCAAACAACACGCTTCGGAACAACAAAACATTCGGGGTCATTGTCATGGATGCCATGATTTCTCCGTGGAGAGATCTGCGCCCACAGACGTGTGGACGAGAGTACTGTTACTCCTCGTCGGCGTCCCGGGCATGGGCAGCTTCTTCGCAGTGGAGGCTTCCAGTTCTGCATTCAAGGCCGCCTCTCGTTTCGTTTTGGACCGTCGCCACCAAATGACGCTAACATAGATCAGCCCCATGCAGGCGCAGATAATCCCGTAGGCAATAGGGGACGCCGGGGGGATATCCGGGTTCATGGATTGAGCATAATGGAAGCCGAGGCCCCCGTTGATGATGCCGAAGGCTGAGAGAAATCGTCCCAGCCAGCGATGGGCAACACCGTAGGCAGTCTTCTGGCCCGTCCGTTTGAAGCGCAGGTGTTGGATGATGCCCAGCACGGGCTGCACCAGGACCACCCCAGCCATGGCCACATAGCCAAGGATAGGGTGATAGCCGGCCTCCTCGCGGAGGTCAATCGACACGGAGACGCCGATGGCGAACCCCGCCAGTGCCAAAAGCACTGCAAATATCTGCAAAGGCGCGTGAATCCACGCGACGGTATACCGAGAGGGGAATATGAATAGAGTGAGAGCAAAGTTGGGGAAGAGGAGAACAAAGGCGACAGAGGTCATGACTCCATGTGCAATGCGTTTCTTATGGAGGAGGGAGTCGCTGACTTGGTGCTGGACGGAGAAAGGGCTGAAGTCCATGATATCGGGGCCGGGGAGAAAGAACGGATTGGGGGAGTCGCCACCAATGCCGTGGCTGAGGTTCAGAGAGAATATGCCGTGCCAGTCATGCTGGGCCAGCGTGGCCGACACATTGGCAGAATCCATTGGGCTGCCGGCCGTCATGGCCCAGATCCATGAAGACGCGCTGGCGTTGCCTATGATGCTGGACCCGTCATTCAGGGCCATGCAATTATCGCAACGAATGTTCGCGGTCATCAGCCCGTGGTGGATTCCGGACCCCTCGAGAAGGAATGCCCGGATGCTGGAGTTGTAAAGAGGTTCAATATGACCGGTTGCTTTGCGGGGAGATAAAGTGATGTTCCCGTTCGGCGCTGAGTAGACGACGAACATGTTGCCCGCGGTCATCTCACCCCCCTGGCCCAATGCAAACCATTTCAGGTCGGAAGGGGCCTTCAGTTGAAGGTAGATGGGGCCCGTCCCATTAGAGGCCGTATGGCTCGGGATGTTAACACTGTAGGTCACTCCGTTGCCGTCGGAGGGGGTGTGGCTCACGATTTGGCCAGAGATGAAGGAGGCTGATGGATGGTCAGCACTCAAAGATAGTCCATCTGCGGTGGTCACTACATACCAAGGCTGAGAGCACTTGCCGCCATGAGGTTCAGGAGCCTCATGGTGACTACTGCGGCTAGACTTGTCGTAGGTAGGCAGACGAAGATAAGGATAGAACAGAGAGAGACGAGGTGGGATAGATGGAGGAATGAACGGAGACGCCCCAAGGGCGTATGGAGAGCTTCAGGTTAAGAATCCCAAAGCAGATCAGTAATACATGAAAGAAAGCGAATGGGAAGTCTCATATCCGCAGATGACGCGATGCTATAGAGATGCTAGAGGTCTCGAGCCGACCAGGTTCGAGAGAGCGAGAGGATTTCCGTCTGTATATAGATAAGGAGGGAATAGCCCAAGTCACTATTGCGTAGGATTGATCAGTATCCAGGATGAGACCGTGCTGGCATATTGGCATGAAATGCATGGCAGGACAAGAGAGTCTAGCATACTGATAGAGGATAGAGCCCAACTGAGACGCTTAACAGATCTGGACCACAGCGGACTGGAGCCACATAGTGTATATGAGCGATAGAGCCATGGGATAGATCTGCATGGCAGTTTAACGAAGTGAAGATCCCAGGCCCATCGGCGGCGACCTGCTAAGTGCTTAAAGGACTGTCCCCAGTGGATTGACTTTGGGACAGGCAACGATGACAGTTGAAAGATCGGAGATGGTGGATGCAGAGGAACGGGGGTTAGTTTCCACGAAAGAAGAGAAGATCGACCACAAAAGAGCGGAGGATCAGAGATATTATTCTTTTTTTTTTACCCTTTTCTCACTGCTTTTTTTTTTTTCTTTCTTTTTTCTTATTTCAGCGGGGACCCTCGCCTTTAGGATAGGGCCCAGAGAGCCACATGGTCTGTGCCACGGGAAGAGACCCAAGAATACAGGACTCTTGGGTGCATATTCCTATTTCCGATAGCTTTCCGTGTCCCCAGACAGGGGGAGAGGGAAGAACGAACAAATGGATTCTTCAGAACGGCTAAAACAGAGTTGATCTCCACCTGAAACCGTCTATTAGAAGATACGGGAATACGAAGATCGAACCTTCAGGAGTCGAGCGAGGCATACACCTTGGCTCCTGCTCTGATCCCATCCGGGGCCCTTGTTATGCATACCGTCCATGCATCGGATCTCGGGTCTCTGTTGACAATGTCTCTCCGGTGGGTGGACTCTCAGAGGCGGGCGAAGTGGAGGAACCACACGATCATGCCGTTCGGACCATGGAATCGTACTAACTTCGCTAGAAGAAATTTTGCCCACTCCGACTAGTCCTCGGACTAGGGCTCCTTCGTCTGCATCCAAACTTTATTATGCAAGCGAATGCATTTGAGTGCTGACGGCTGGGCCTCTCTTGATCCAGGCACGGCCTGGCTGAGGGCTGCCCAGGAGTAAACTCAGCAGCGCACGGCGTACCCGGAGTCCTCCGTATGGATAGAGACAACGGCCTCATCGGATCCTCTCTCGGCAAGTCGCTGGATCAACTCCAACTATTCTTAGCCAGCCGAATTTTTGCCACGCAAATAGTCCGCCATGTGAAGCCCCACCATGTCCAGAACTTCTTCGAAGCCACAGTCCTGCCAAGTCACATGCATTAGTCTCTATCCACGCATGTATAATCTCCGGGAGATGAACCATATGACACCATCGTGAGGACCGATCCGAGCGGATCCTCAAGATCCTAGGAGGCGACAGACTAGCTAGCTACGTACCCCGTACGACAACGCCCTGAATTCTCCGGACATTCCGAGATCGATCGTGGTGACTCGTCCGTCTCACTGGCGTCGACCTACATAAGCGAGCCCGCTCCATCCCCAAAATAGAAAAAGCTCGACAGCCACAGCAATGACACAGCTGGGCGCCGGCGCAATCCTACGCCATGGTTTTTCTGACATTAGTCCTTCGGGGGCCTCTCCGTCAGGCCAATCGCTGGCATGCTTGTGCTTTAGGTTCTGACGGTTTCACCTCCTCTACCTCTGGGCTTCTTCCCCTTTTCCCTTCGTTTCGAACGGCCGCGCGCGAGTTTCAGATGTAGACTCCACTATTCATTACTTTTTAATTTTGGGCCATATCATGTCACTTTTTTGGTCTTCAAGATAGTACAAACTGGATGATTCCTCCGCCGTTAACCGCCTTAACTCCCACTCGTCGTCTTTTCCAAGATCGTCTTCATCATTTCGTTGCCAAGCTTGGCGGCCTCGGGGAATCGGGGCGAGAAGTATTGCTGGATCCGCTCAAACCGGTCGCGGTAGGATTGGAAATTCCCGAATGAAACGCAGTCCGACCATGCCTAGATATCATGATCACATTAGCCTACGAACCAGGGGGGTCCCTGCTTCCCGGCCGCTCCCGAGTTCATCACCAAGGCGACGCGACGGCCGGGGGAAAGAAAAGAAACGTACCCGTGCTGCAAAGGTGAATTCCAGATCGTCCGAGCGGAACGTATGGTCGTTGATGGCGGTATCCAATGCCTCGTCGAGTAGCTCCGGGTTGCGGAAGAGATACTCAGTCACGCCCAGCCAGAGACGGAACAACTGCATGACGCGCGGTCAGTAAGCGAGGAAACGCAGGGTGCCGCAGTTGCATGCAGGGCCAGGATTCCGATCCAGGAAGTTCGTCTCCCATTCACGTCACATCTGACTTACCGGCGTGGAACAAATCATATGGTCGTACGGGACGATACCCAACTTCGACCAGCAGTCGACAATGGCCAGAAGACTCAGATGGCTGTTCGGAGGGGTCTCCTCGCGCGGCCGGTTTGAAAGCGAGAACCGGTCGAGCACCTCGTCCTTCAGCAGCAGGTCTTGTCCCTCGGTGCCCGCGCGGAACACCGCGGCCCCGGCGGCATACACCCGTTGCTTCAGCTCGTCCCGGCGGCCCTCGATCATGAGCTTGTACAGTTCCGTCACCGACTCTGCGTACTGACGGATCTGCTTCTTCGCCGCCGGGTTGAGGATGGCCAGCCCGGCGTAGACGTGCCATTTGTTCGAGTAGATGCGCAGCGTGATGTTGATCTTGACGTTCTCGATGCCGCCCACCCACCGCGAGATCTCCCAGGGGAACTGTTCGTTCGCGTGCCAGGCGGTGCCCATGCTCAGGAACGCGGCGTGCGTCACCGCCTGCGTGTCGGCAGTGATGCGGTCGTGGAGCTCGCCGGTGAGGTAGACATACTCGGAGTTGAAGCAGGATAGGACGTTCTCGACGAACCGCAGGCTGGCGTCGGAGGCGCGGTGCTGGATCAGAACCTACGGCCGAGCACGGTTATCATTCAGAACAATCGTCGCGGGCTCTCGCCAGGGACCGGTCATACCAACGGCTGGCCCTTCGGGTTGACCTTCGGCCCATGGAGCGAGTGGCACGATACAACTTCTACATCTGGAGGGAGATGTTTATCGAACGCGGCCAGCTCGGGGGCCTTGCATGACGTTTGACCACCGACGATGGCACCGACCTTGGTAGCTTTGGGTTGAAACCGCTCGTCAGACACCGGGCTAGAGGGAAGATAGGTGGAAGCCTTTTACGTACATGGGCCGTACTCTGCCACTACCTTGTCAATCATCCCCGCCTCTACACTGTAAATAATGAAATCGCTAATCCTTGAAACCAGGTGTCCATTCGGGTATACGGTGACACCTTTCTATATACAATGAGTTTAAGGACAGCATGAGCTGCGAGCAAAAGACGTACTTGAGAATCGAATTCTTCTTTCAGGTTCTCATAGTTGTCGGGCTTGTCACATGCATTAATCCTTGGGAGAGATGTCGGTCAGTACTGTTAATTCGATGCCATCGAACACACACACAAAATACTGTAGTACGACCTGGAAGCCAATCCGTTAGCGAAGATTCTCCAGACGTAGAAGATCGATGGCAATCACGAATTGAACACGGAACGAATCAGACAAGAAAGATTAGGTAGCTGAGATTTTACATCATTGACGGCCGAGTCGACCACTGCATGCCAGAATGGCGAGACAGTGGCTTTCCCAGACCATGCTCGAGCCAAATGCACTCAAGTCATCCTTTGAAACAGGGGAGAGGGAAACGCAGAGGATGAGATAGAAGCTTACCTATGCAACAAAACTTGCAGGGGAAAGGCTGTGATATTACCTCCACCCTGCATCGCTGAGTCTCTGGGTATACATCTTGCCCATGTCACCCATGCCGATGATGCCAATCATGGCATTTTCTTGGGTCAACACCATGCTGCTGTGCGAGCGCACGCGCTTAGCTGTGGTTAGTACAACAACAGGACCGAATGGATCGGGACAATTGATCGAGATGGTTTATGGAGAGGAGCTCAAGATGACGGGGGAGGATCTTGAGTCACAAGAAAATTCGAGCTTAAAAGCTGGTGGGAAATCGCGGCTCACCGCCTACCGGGCCGACTACCATCCCGAAGGCTGCCTGACCACCGCCTCAGGCCACAACTCGCTTGCGCCGGGCCAATCAGCAGGCCGGAATGAACGGTAGGGCACACACCCACATTTTCTGTGTCTCCATCCGACAGTCGACGCTTCCCTTCCTCTTCTTCTCTCTCTCCATATTCCATTCCACCACCAGCACACCCAAAATGCCTCCCAAGAAGACCGCTGCTCCCAAGGAGAACGTCTCTCTCGGCCCTCTGGCCGGAGATGGTACGACCACCGTCCTGACGCGAGTTTCGCAAAGTGCGCAGCGTTTCTAACCGAACTTCTCCAGGCAAGCTCGTTTTCGGCGTTGCCCGTATCTTCGCCTCCTTCAACGATACCTTCGTCCACGTCACCGATCTGAGGTTCGTTGCGCGATTCCCCGTTGTCGATTCAACCCCCCGACACGCCATCAGACCTGTCCGAAAAGAAGACCATAGGCTAACAATGGATGACAGTGGTCGCGAAACCATCTGCCGTGTCACCGGTGGTATGAAGGTCAAGGCTGACCGTGACGAGTCCTCTCCCTACGCTGCCATGTTGGCCGCCCAGGACGTTGCTGCCCGCTGCAAGGAGCTCGGCATCAACGCTCTGCACATCAAGATCCGTGCCACCGGTGGTAACGGCACCAAGACCCCCGGTCCCGGTGCCCAGTCTGCCCTCCGTGCTCTGGCCCGTGCTGGCATGAGAATCGGCAGAATCGAGGACGTCACCCCTACTCCCTCCGACTCGACCCGTCGCAAGGGTGGTCGCCGTGGTCGTCGTCTCTAGATCTGTGCGAGAGTGTCTTTTCCCGACTGGTGCAGTATTTTTGTCTGGTTGGGATGGAGGCTGCCGGTCTAGTGTGGATGGAATAAACGCGAAGAACGGCATTTATCGCCTGGTCTTCAATTTTTTCATATCCAAAAAAAAAATAAAGTGAAATCCAGTTTTAGAGAGGGAGTTGCGTGCTCCGACGGTCAATATACATCTCGAACTGCGTTTGCCTGCGTATACGTATTTGAACGTGTAGAACGTAGATCGACGGTAGTCTATTTGTTGCTGTTGAACGACTTTGTTCTCTATACTAGGTCTTACATAAGCAGTCTGTAAAGCGGCGAGGCGGTCTAGACCAGAAGGGGAATCAACTATCGACAACTTCAACTTCAACTTCGTTTTCTTTCCCCTCAATCAGCTCGACAACCTTAACAAGCCACATTTCACCGTGAGCCAATCTCTGCCCCCCAGTGCGGTACCGGATCGACTGGTCATGACCTAACCGCGGTGTCAATCCGGGCCTTCCGTTGGGTCGAGGGGTTCTCTCCGCATCATCGACTATGCCCTGAGTACGACTTGATAGCCCGTCATGGCCTCGTCAGCCTCCGGCCTATCCGCCATGATTCCGATCATCGCCGCCGTATCCTGGTCGGATTCTCTTTTCATTTCTTCCCTGTCCGCCATGAACCCGCGGCAATCGGCCAATCCATCGACCGGAATCGAGTAGGCCAGGTGCTGGGACACTGACAAGTACCTCGAGTCCGATCAGGGACTGATCACAGGCATGACTCTCCTGTACGTGAGGGCAGTGGCGCCCTACCAAGACGGCGCCAATGCCACCGACGTGGTGGTCAACAACGTACACTTCAATCGCACGGCGCTGGACTTGTACAGCTACAAGCTCTACACCAACGGGACGCTGTCCAACGGCTCCGAGTGCTATCTCGCCTTCAACCAGTTCAAGCCGTTCATGTTCGCCGAGAATGGCACCTTTGTCAACGGCACCTCCTGCTATGCGCCCATCAACAACATTGGCTCGCACGCCTCCGCCGGCCTGGCCTTCACCGTCCTGTTTGGCATCTGCATCTTCCTCACGCTGCTCAATCTCCGCAAGCACGGTCGCCGCTACCTCCCGACCGACCGGCGCTGGATCCTCATGGGCCGCCGCTGGAAGTGGTACTGGCTATTGTTCGTCGCCGCCTGCGGGCTCATCAGCTGCATCATGAGCATCGACGTGGACCGGGAATACCTCCCTAGCTCCGCCATCATCCTCCAGTCCATTTTCTACACGCTGCTCTTGCCGGGACTGATGGCGGCCATCTGGGAAGCCGTGCGACACTGGTAAGTCACCGCACCAACCCCCACCGCCACCATCCCCTCTAACAATGCCCCAGGGGCTCATGGCAAGAACGCCAAATCATGGATCGCGATCCCTACGCCTTCACCAAGACCAGCACGCGCAAACGCCAGGAACTGCTCCTCCCGTTCCTCTTCTACCTCTGCGTCATCGTCAACTTCGTCTTGACCGTGCCCCGCAGCTGGGGCCCGATCGAGATGCAACGCAGCGCCGAGCAGCAAGCGCACCAGGCCGCCCCCGCCGCGACCGACAGCCGGTGGCGCGCGGCGGGGTTCGTCGCCATCGCCGGGGTGCTCGTCATCTGCTACAGCCTGGAGCACAGCGTGTACCGGTACCGGGCGCGGCCGCGCAGCACGCTCGGACAGCTGCTGTTCTACCTGTCGGCGGCGCCGTCGCAGTTCCTGGTCGCCGTCGGACTGCTCGGAGTGAAGATCGGGTACGCGATCGCGGCCGCGTTCGACTTCGAGGTGTCGCCGCTGCGGTACAATGTCGGGGCCGGCTGGCTGTACGGGCTCGGGTACACGCCGGCGCTGCTCATCCTGCTGGTGTTCAACGTGTGCGGCTTCTGCGAGCTGAACGAGGACAAGGCGCTCATCGCCCAGCGCGTCGAGATCGACTCCGCCCTCGCCAGCGACCGCCCCATCGCCCCGGGCTTCGACCTGCAGAAACCCCACTGGTGGAAGAAGGACCGCTGGCGCGCCTTTACCCGCGAGCTCGCCGCCCGTCGCAAGTCTTCCTCCGCCTCGTCCGACCCCCACGACGTGAGCGGCTTCCTCGAGATGGGCGCCATCAAGCCCCAAGACCGTCCGGGCGGCGGTGGTGCCCCGCAGACCGGCGACGGCATCCTCGGCCCCGACCAGGAGAAGGAGGATCCCCGTGTCACGACCCGTACGGCGAGTCAGACGAGCGAGTCGACCGGATCCGTCGAGCGCCCCGGTCATGGCCCGGGTCTGGAGCGCCACCAGATGGAGTATGTCGTGCAGCCGGGGAATGTCGAGCGTTCAGCAAATGGCCGACAAGGAGGCTCATGAGCTTGATATGGTGTGAGGTTGGGGTTGGGGTCGAGGTATGTGTGTAGGCGGATATATAATCGGGATGATATAGTGAGGTTCTGATAGTCTATGTACGAATGATGGTTTGCTACCTCAAGTTATTCCAATTACAAACCCTACAGCGAGCTACACGCGCCTACAGTCAATAAGATACTGTCAATAGGTTTATCATATCACCTAGACACCGCAATGCAATAGCACCAGAGGAAAAGCAGGAACAAACCGACACGACGAAGCCGCAAGTAAACCCCCGCCCCCATGCTGTATCGCGATAATGCACACCGTCTAACAACGCCAGGCCCGGAAACCCACAAGAGAAGCACACAGAACATGAAAGAAGAAAAAAGAGAGAGAGAGAGACAACAGGGGCAATCATGATCATTCCATTCCACCAAGCGTGGCGAGGGAACCAGACACAATCGTAAGGGGACTTAATACAAGCAGACAAACAAGGCATGCATGAGGCGACAGGTGGGGTATTGATTGATATGGACAAAGACACGACACACCACGACACACCACGACACACCACGACACATTCTTTTTCCTCCCGCCTTCTATGCCGTGAACACGCGGTCCAACTGTCGCAGCGCACGCATATCCTCGCCGCCGAAGCCGATCTTCTCGCTGGGGATATCGCGCGGGCCGTCGCCACGGACGGACGACCCCGGCGGGCCGCCCGGCGCGGTGATCGAGGGGAGCCCGCCGGCGGAAGTGCCGTTCATCAAGGAGCTGATGCCAGGCACCGTGGTTCCGGAGGAGGCGCCGGCGTCCGCGAGGAGCTTCGGGGGCGGGATGTGCGCGGATGATGACGACGCCGACGACGGGGGCGGTTGGTTCAGCAGCACCGGGCTGCGTGCGGCCGCCCCGTAGCCGTTCGTCGGCGGGATGGCGGGCGGTTGCGAGCGCGGCGACGCCCGACGGGGGTCCGCCGCGGCGGCGGCAGCGGCAGCGGCAGCGGAGTAGGCGGGCGGGCTGCGTTGGTGGAGGTCGCGGGCGTCGGCCACAAGACGCGGGGAACGGCCGGCGATCACGGGGAGGGAGGGATGTTGGACGCCCGAGGCGTGGATGGAGGACTCGATGGGATGGTGCGCGGGAGGGTCGTAGGCCGCGGACAGGCCAGGCTGCGGCGGGGGAGGCGGGGGAAGCCCGTGCGATGGTGGTGGTGGTGGGGGCGGTTGTTGCTGCTGTTGTTGGTGAGGGTGGTGGGCGTAGAGCGGTCCATTGGCGCCGGATACCGGGGGGAGATACGGCGAGTAGTGGACGGCCACGGGCGGGGTGGCCAGCGGCGTCGGGGGCCAGGCGTAGGGAGGTGTATAAGACTGGGGATGCGTGGCGCCGGCGCGAGCGTAGGGTGGCATGGGATGGGGGACCGAATAGGCCCCGCCCATGGGCCCACGGGTGACGACCGGCAGATTCTGCTGGTCGTTGACGGTGGATTCGGGATAGAGGCCCTTTTGCGGACGGACATGGCGCAAGCTGGGGTCGTTGGTGGGCTGTTGGAGATTGGCGGCGGAGGGATGCGAGCGGGAGTAGTAGCTGATGAGGTGAAGATGTTGACCGGCGGAGGTGGTGATGCTGAAGGACTGCTTCATCAAGCCGTCGGGCTTATATCGATAGCCGTCAGGGCCTTCGTCGGGGCCGTCGGCGCGGTCGTCGTCGCTCCCCCGAGTGCTCTCGGGGGTCTTGCCAGCTCGGGGGATGGCCGCCTGGGACACGCCCGAGCCGCCACGCTTGCCTTCCATCTCGCGGTAGGTGAGAAAGCTGCCGGAGACCCGGCTGGCGCTCCAGGATTTGCCGTCCGTCCAACGGCGCATGCCGGCTTCTCGCTCATCCCAGACGAAGACGGAGCCGGAGCGGATCAGCTGGCGCTCCTTCTCGGACAGTCGTCGCTGGACGCGAGGGAGAAGACCAATGCGACAGGCTTCGAAGAGGATGATGGCGTCCGCGGGGGTGCGGACATGACCGTAGTACGTCTCCATCCACCTTCGATGATCGGGGTAGGCCACGACAGCGGGAGGATGGTAGAGTGAAATGGTGAAGGGAGTGGTCGTCTTTCTTTTTGGCTGTCTTGACTGGGGGTTGTCTGGAGTCGGGATCTTAGGGATCTATGCGGTTGAGGTGAAGCGTGGTATATTTCCCGAAGAGGAAATACTGGCCGGGAACGAGGGTGGATGACGAGAAGGTGAGATGATGAGAGTTGGCCAGTCCTGGCGGGATCGAGTTAGTATTTGGATGAGCTGGCCGGGAGTGATAACATGATTTGGAAGTGTCTCTGGGAGGAGGGTCGGTGATTCATGGGAGGTATGAGGGCGTGGCCAGAGGGGGGTGGAATGTCGAGCAGCATAGGCGGCAAGGGGAGGGAGAGATTAGATATTCGTACCAGAGCTCGATAAGGTCTGCGGGAGGTATGCTGAGGTCGGTCAGGGATGTATAGAGTCGGGCTGTCTAGAGGAGGAGGATATCGGGGAGGGAGATGTAAGATGCAGAAGAACAGATAGATGTTGTCTGGAGAAGGCAAAGAGAGCATTAGAGACAAGAAAGGGTGGGGAATGAATGGTAAGACTCCACAGGTATTTTATGAGTATTGGGTGATTTCCTGTAGAGTTATTTAATTTTATTAATGGGTTTTATTATTCTATTTTAATGTTTTATGTATTCTACGTATTGCCCTCGACTAATCAGAATGCTGCTGGCTCTGCCGAGCAACCCTCTTTCACCTTCTTACCACGTATCATACCCGCCCTTCATCACTTGTCCTCAGACCCAAAGTGTGGGTAAAACCCCGGCAAACCCAAGCAGCGTCTGGCCGTCGCTCGTCACCTGAGAGAACCTTGTTTTTAACCTTTTTTTTCTTATTCTCCCATGGTCCTTCACCCATGGTTCTGGCGCTCCGTGAAAGGGATTCCCCCGTTTGCCCCCCCTCCCGGCTGATTCATTCATGCATAACCGGGACGCATTGGCATGTCCAAGGGATCCTGACTTTGTTCAGATAGAAATCGGATTCTGTCCACGCAGGAGATCCTGGTCCCCCCCATCGGGAAGGACCAAACCTCAGTCGAGGTCCTCCGCCGGACGACGCGGTGCGAATGGAACCCAGGAACCGACTCCGACCCTTCTACGCCGTAGTATTATTAGTAGGAATCGGTCCTGTCCAATAAGTATTACTCCTCAGGAAGTATCTGCCAGATTAACCACCTCAGATCGTCGCCATTCCATAGCCGGAATCTTGTGAGACACCCTAACCCACCCCCCATTCTGTCCATTCCGAATATGCCCCTCTCTTCATCCCCGTAGGTTATCTGGTTTCCTGTAAAAAGGGTTGGGTCCGCGACTACTCTTGATGTCATGGGGTGCTGAACCAGACCCAACTCCTTCTAGATAAATGACTGTAGGCAGCAAGACAAGACCAACCAGAGCTTGGCGATGGCTTGCGAATTCTTGGCTCGCGTTGAAACCAGACAGTGTGCAATCAGTGGTAGTGCTGAAACGGTAATGCGCTAGAAAGATACGAGTGGCGCTCTGATCGCTTGATCCCAGCCGAAAACCGATTAGTGCGCGACTCCTGGAGAGCTTAAGCTTAATCCAACACGAGGAACCTTAACCTCGCTTAGAGGGGAAAAAAAAAAAAAGAGAGAGGGAAAAAAAAAATTTGAAAAGAGGGACTCTCCACTTTCTTGGAGAAGGTTCCACTCCACTGTATTATGCCGATGACCTACGTAGAATACTCTGTTCGTAAACCGCAGGACAGTGTAGGAGTATAAATAATAATCTATATAGGGATAGAACGATAGAACGCAGTAAAAGCGTATGTATGATATTCATAGAATTATTGATCATGATATGATTATCACAAAGGTACCTACCTAGGTACGTGGCGATGTACAAATGTATACATAATTATGAACATAGAACTCCTGAGCGGCTCTGCCCGAAAGTGGCCCTTCCTTTCCTGGCCCAGGCTGACGACTCTCCCTCTCCATATTACTACCGGGTAAGATTCTATTACTGATCGTGGTAAAATCCTCGGCTTGGCTTGCTCGTTTCGCCCAAACGCTCGTCCGGATCCCGGCAGGTGACAGCATGAACAGCCACTGTGGCAACTCCTTCGTATTACCGCCAGCCACGGATTCCGGATGCCTGGCCTTTTTATCTCCGTGTCTTATCCGTTGGACTCTCATCCATGAAACAGAAATATCCCGATCCGTCGTCCCTGGGCCTGTCTGCTGCAGGGATCCCGGCACCACCTCCGATTCTGGATGGTCTTGATTTCCCTTCTTTCGTATCTCAGACTCCGCTGCGGAGGATGTCCAAAATAGAATCCTCAGGGCCAGCATGAGCAGTCATATGCAGACGACGTCCGAGCTTCCTGCCACGTAAGACTTAAGGTTCATCGACTGATCACACCCCAATCAAGGCAGTCAATCCCTCGTCAGAGTCCACAACGCCCACAAGGACATCCGGAGCTTATTGTCCAGTGAGCTCCTTCGGATTGGCAGATAAAGTTGCCGAAAGGGTTCGATTCGTCAATAGGATCTATCCAGTTGCAACTAGTTGGTCCTTCAACCACTCCATCCGACAATATTTGACTCCGCTGAGTGGAAGTCAAATGGAACACGGTCAGATGCATTTCGTCCTTCAGGGCTATCAAGACGGTCCGGATTAAGGATCGCACATTCCTCAGTCATACCCCCCATGTCACCCTTATCCATTGGCATTCCAGAGCAAAACACCCGAGGCATGTACTATAAATCTCAGTATAAATTAGATATGACCTTTCATTACCTACCTATCCCGGATGCTCCCCAGCCGTGATCGAGTAAATCCCTCACTTGGTCCGGATGTAATTTACACCTCTTCCGACATTGCCGTAAACTCGGCCTAGTCTGGTCGCTAGAACTAACTCGGCCTCCAGGATAAGCGTATCGCCAACAGAGTCGCCTGGTTCCCAGTCCGTCCCTCTTGGCCCTGCTTGGCCGGTCCACCGAAGGATGCGTTACATTATTGATTTCAATGATGCCCTCCTATGAGCCAAGCGAGTACGGGGTATGGCCATCGTCCGCCGTACCTGTTTGCAGCTGATGTCTCACATGGGAACGCAGCCCAGAATGCACTCCGTATGGAAGGGTTATGCCAAACCTCCGAATCATGTTGGTGGAATGGTCCATGGAACGATACATGTTCGAAATCAATCCTTGCAGATCGACCCTCGTACGACTCTGTCGGTTAACCTTGGCAAGAGAAGCCTCTCCTGCATCGACCCTGTGTCCCCCCCGCGAAAGTGGACTCTGGGTGCTACCGCAGCAGGTTGTGTCGATAGTTCCTGCAACTGCAACTTGACAATCGGTTCGTCCCCGTCAGTTGGCGGGTAGGGCGGCCACCGAATGAACTTAAACTGACAGCCGTGTACATACTTCCTCCGTGCATACATCACAATCTGCTACCCTTCTTCCTCCTCCTCCACCACCACCCCCCCTGCAGAACAGACTCGAACTGACAACACAGATGGGAACCGGATTCTCATCCAACAGCTCACGATGTAGGACGTCATGTCAGGAGAGCGACAATATCACAATCACCCAAAGGTCGCACGGCGGTATCACTCCAGCCCATCGTAAGGAGCGGGTTAGGTGCATGCACTACTTTTGCCGGTGCCCTCATATGACTTGGAAGCGGTTCAAACCTTTCGCATTTTCTAGCATCGCCCCTCCCACCGTATCACCGACCGGCGAGGTCGTTCGCATTTCCTGTCCTGCCATCCCTGCAGACTGTACCACACTCCTCTCCCGACCCATGCAATCAGACAAGCTTTTTTGCTCCCATCCGGTTTGTTCTGTAACTCAATCGAGCGAGCCCGTTTGGAATAAAGCCATCTATGGGAATCAGGAATGTTGCTCAGCATCGTCCAAGTTTGGGAGATAATCTCCGGGCCTCCCTCCAATCGGACTAAACTATAATGCAGATGTTGTAACCATGATATGATGGAGCTTCGGGGAATGGGGTGCTCAGTGCAATATTCTACAGGGTGTTTCCTTTGGGGGACTTCTTAGACTATTCAGGTTGCCATGTGCTCCGTAGCCGACCCGGTAAAATATATAATATCATGCTCTGGGCAGTGATGGAGCGGCCGGGTCCGAGCACTTACGCAAGATGCACGCCCAACCCTCGATCAACGCCATTCGACAGATAAATCTGTTTCCGGTGAATATCAACCTGTGGTCATTTTACACTCGAACGGACAAGCCAGGCCAAGCACAGATGTACCGCACAGTAGCTCCCTCCTACGTAAGGCTCCCTTGCTTCTCAACCGTTGCACGAGGGGCAAAGCGCGAGTTCTCACGACCACACCTTGGCATGTTAGCTGTTGTCCTCAAACAAAAGGAAAGTCTGATGGTCTGGTATGGAGTGCAACCCGCAACCCTTGATTCAAATCAAGGTTGTCAAGGGGGTATTCCTTGTGAAACGTTGCACGGGCTTATCCCCACTAGCATAATTGGGTTAAGGTAAGGTAAGGTAAGAATTGATGGAATGGAGTCGTTGTGGCGGACTGCCTCAGAGGGGAAGAATGTGACTGACCCGGATTGAGAGGAGCGCCAGCACTAGCACGCCATACGAGGCTATTCTGATCCGCAGTATATACAGGTTATGGTGCCGATGGGAGAGGGTGGCATGGTATTGTCTTGTACATCCTCCGTACGGCGTCCGCCCTGAGGGTTTTCGACTGCAAGTAGTCTCTTGTCGCTGTAGATCAACTACCCTACACAGGTATTGCTGCCGGAGGATCAGCCGCCCATTGCATAATGATCGATCATAGCCTGTGGGATTAGGTTAAGGTACGGAGGAGATAACCCCTACGGATGATGGAGTCGAGTGACTTACAGGAGGCTGCCGTAGGGTCTTTACGCAGTCTGTACCCAACCTATCCACTTTGAATGTACATGCATCCCGCGTCCAACTGTACAGCCCTCCTCGTTTCTAACAAACCACACGCTTGGGGGGATGGATCCATATCCCTGACCGGCCCCAGAGTCAAAGCGCTGGAAAGCCAAGCTATCCCCGCCGACTACTGAATGACGGAGTGACACGAGTTTCCCGACTGGGGCCTTGATGGACAGATAGCCAAGGCTTAGCCTGTGGTTCCATATTATTGTTATTAGTAGTATTATTATTATTAGTAGTAGTAGTATTATTATTTTTATTATTATTATTATTATATATATATTTTACCTCGCCCCCTTGCCAACGGAGAATACTTTTACTCAAGCTCATTCCGAGACTTTTGAGTTGGTCTCGCCGATATGCATGTATCTCGGGATGTACGCTGTATGTATGCTGTGGGATTTTGAACATTCCACAACTCAAGGGAAGAAACCCCCACCTCGCATGTTAGAGAGCGTCGTTAGAGTTGGTTCCGTTGTACTATGGCAGTTAGGAGCTATTTGATCGGCTGTATCACAAGGCTTGGTTCTTTCTATTATGATGATATGATGTTATTTATTTATTTTCTTTTCTTTTAATTTTTTTTTTTAGGATTATTATTTTTCTTTAACTTACGGAATACGAAGCACCCAATTCCGGACTCTTCTCCCTCTGACAAGATGGGGCTTTGATACATCGCCGGTACATCGTTTCACGGATCAAAGAGCGATTAGGTAACGGAGAACGATCGAGAAGGCAGTGCATGTTTTGATTATTCAATAAGCCGAGCACGACCCAAGGCCACCGCAATACGACATACGGTAATACGGGGCGAGGTTATCTGCCAATCCTTCCAGATGGGGGGTTCCAAAGCTGGGCAGCGTCATCACTGTCAAGACTCAACGGACGCCGGGGAAACGCCGAGACAATATGCTTAACGACAGTAAGGTTGGCAACTTGGCATCTTTCTGTTTGCCCCCTCCACAGGAACCGGACGAAGCCCATCTTGCTCGCACGATCTTTTCTATTTCCAGGCGCGGTGTCAATGTGTGGCAGTGTGACACTACTAGCACTAGGCAGAAATATAGTAACCTGGTATATCTCCAGGGTTTTTTTTTTTGGCTCCAGCGAGTCAACATGCTCGAGTAAGACAACAGTCGGGCTTCTCTTTCTTCCGACCATGCTAAACGAGGTGGATCGCCACCAGCCCGATTGGGGCAACCGTCGTAGCGAGGCTCCGCCCAGACCGCAGCTTGGAGGGATTAAAGTATCCGTCGATGGGGCCGGTCAGCATTGGGTCGACCCATTATTTGCTCCTGCCCTCTTTTTTGGGTTTCTCCAAGGGTGTTGTAATTTTTCGTTTCTGACAGGGTGGATATGCTTGGCCGGACTCTGTTCACCACCACGATCCGTCATACCCGGGTCCGACAGTCGTAGAAGTTCCAGAAAGGAAGAGGAGGAGGCCGACGGCATACTCCGTATAACCCGAGATCCACTGCGAGGTGCCACACGGGGGGTGTTTGAAATGAGATGTTTTTATTCTTCCCAGTGTTGCTTGTCTTTGGTGGATTTTTGTCGGTCGGATGCCCTCGATTTACCGGAATAGGCAATTATTCTGCAGTCCCCAGTAGACCCTCACCGCCTGCCCTTTCGCGGCAACCGTGTACATTCCGCTCATCACACTTGTGTAGTACATCCAGATGCCTCAGATCTTCGATATCTCACGGTGACTCCTTACGACACCTTTCAAACACTCATCCTCTCGTTCTATACAGATAATTCGGCTGTTATTGCCTTTATCCTCAAGACATGGCCCTCCAGAATCGTCCAGGCTAGTTTCAGAATTCATTTGGACCCTAAATCTCCTGCGGGATCTCAAGTCAAAGCCACCGCCATAAGGCCGTGACTCACATGGAGTCAAGCCGATTCCCACGAGGTCGTCCTCGTTGACGTTCACTCAAACGTATAAACCCAAATATTCCGGAACAATGTCCACCAAACGTGGCCAGACGCCAACATTACATTGTCTCTGAATCAACGAGGCGACTCCTCGTAATTGGCCGCTTGCACGCCGTGCAATGTCGTTTAAAACATCCATATTGGGCACTGAAAGGATCTTCCCAAGCCAAAAGCCAATCTCCAAGCGAACCACCTCCCTGTCGTTGCTCGATGCGGTCGCGGTGGATTTCACGGCGCCCTGCGCCGCCTGGTTGTTCGCACGTCCGCCGGGAACAGACCACGATCATTTCCACCGTTCGGACCACTTTCGCACTTCGCTTCTGATTACTCTTGAGGCTTACCCCCAATGGTGCGGCAGGCTGAAGTTGGTCACCGTCGTCGACTCCTGCAGGGCCAATACGGACCATGAGCTTGCTCCACACGCACAACGCCTGGGTCGTGTTCATCTAATCTACGGAACTCCCCAAGATCCCGGCGTCGAATACATCCTCGCCGAGAGCGCGGCGAGCTCGAAAGATCTCTGTCCGCCTCCTCGGACTGGATCCTCGTCCCTCTGGGACCGCTCGGACATCTCCTTTGCTCCCTTCGTCCCATCCACTCCGGTCAAGAAACCCCATGTAGACACGGACGATGGGCCCTTCCGGCCTCCAGTCGCGATCCAGATCACCTCGCTCGCGTGCGGCGGGTTCGTATTGGCCGTGAAGGTTGCCCATCCTCTGGCCGACACGCATTCGTTGACCCGTTTCGTCAAAGACTGGGCCAGCGTGAGTCGTGCGCTCTGTCAGCGCACCTCCATCCCCGCGATCAAGCCCCTCTTCCACCCAGAGCTTCTAGACGCACGAGCTGCAGGCGACATCAACCGCACCGAAGCCGACCCGGCCATCCTCAAACAGATCGAACGCCTGCCCTGCGAGCGGTACGATTTCTGGGTCGACTCCCCCGGCTGTCCATGGCCCGTGACAATCCCGGATTCGTTCCGGGGAAAAGAGCTCACCCACCGGGAAGCCAATCCCCTGGTCGCAGTTTGACTCCACGTCTTCCTCGCATTATCTCCTCCGCCTGAGCCACGAGCACGTCGAGTACCTCTGGCAGGAGGCCAACAGCGGCTCGTCGTCCGGCGCGGAAACGCACCGGCTGAGCCGCCATGATGCGGTCCTGGCCCATATCTGGTCCTGTGTCAACCGTGCACGTCGGCTCCAAGACGACCGCGACGCCGTCCACTGCAATCTGACCTGCGGCCTGCGCTCGGTGCTCCAACTCGGCGACGACTTCCTGGGCACGCCGACGCTCATGGTCGATGTCGACATGCCGGGCGAAACCGTCGCAACGGTCGCCGCGCTGCGTCCGCTCGCGCTGCGCATCCGCAACGCAGTCCGTCGTGTGAGTGACCCGGCCCTGCTGGCCGCGCACCTGCACAGCGTGGCGTTCGAATCCACCCCGCAGCGTATCTGGCAGGGGTTTCTGGGCCGGCGCCATATCATGGTCACGACGTGGGCCCGCGCGGGTCTCTACGAGGTAGACTTTGGCTGGGGTCCAGCACGCTACGTGGAGGACGTCCTGGAGAATTTGGACGGGCTGGTCGTCATCAAGGACGCGCCGCCGCCGACGCAAAACCCGTGGCCCTCCGGCTCGTGGACGGAGAATGGCGTGGATGTCGTGCTTCATCTCCGGGCGGAGTATATGGACCGGCTGTGTCAGGATCCGGTGCTGCTGGGACAGGATATGTTGTAGGCTGCGAAAGTATGAAGTAACTGAAAGCTTGCAGTAGTCCTTGAATATAGAGTAGCGCTCCACGTGGAAACTCAACGGCGGCCATGGATTCGTCCTGTGTCCAGATCGCCCGGATCTGACAGCACACGACGGTTCATGTTAGCGGTTAACTTTCTGGATTCCCTGTTTGACTACACGCATTGCTCGACGCTTTTCCTCTCCACGACTCATGTACACGTATCTGGCAATTACTCAGTTAGGCAGGGAATTAGGGTTTCCTCGCCGCGGGATTTGAAGTCTGAACTTGACCCTTAAATCATAGTCATATCCCGACAGTCCGCGTACGTACAGACCCATCCGACAAGTAAAAAATGGTCCATAGTTTAGGTGATAATACACTCGATTATGTCATGTTATGTACAAAGCCGTCAGCAGTCCGCCCGGCCAAAGTATCGTGGGAACGACACCACATCCCTGACGCTCGACACGCCAGCCAGGAATCCCAAAAACCGGTCAAACCCAAGCCCAAACCCGCCGTGGGGCGCTGTCCCCCACCGACGGAGATCCGCGTACCACTGCAGATGGCCCAGGTCCTCCCCGGGCCGGAGATGGGGGTACAGGTTGGCAGGCGGCTCCGCGTCGGGCGCTGGGGTCTTGACGAGGCCGTGCTCGCGCATGTTCTGGATGAGGTTGGGGAGACGGTGCTCGCGCAGGGAGCCGCCGGCCACCTCGCTGACCTCGGGGAGCAGCAGGTCGAAGCACGCGACGGTCTCGGAGCCCGTCGCCATCGCCGACGCCGACGGGGCCATGTAGAACGGCTTGATCGCCCGCGGGTAGTCCGTGACGAACACCGGCCGCCCGCCGTGGACCTCCTCGACGAGGTACTTCTCGTGCTCCAGTTGCAGGCCGTCGGCCCAGCGCGGCTCGTACTCGAACGAGGCCCGCCCCGCGGCGACGGCGGCCTGGAGCGCGGCGATCGCGTCCGTGTAGGTCATGCGCGCCCAGGCCGGCCCATCCATCATGTCCTGCCAGCGCTGGCGGAGGCGGGCGGTCGTCGTCGTCGTCGTGGCCGGCTGCGTGGTCTCCTGCCCGGGCTCGCCGGAGCGCTTCGCGGAGAGCAGCTCCTGGCCGACGGGCGTGTCGTAGAGACGGCGGGTCAGGTCGCGGAGGAGGTACTCGACGAGCGCGGTGAGCGCGTCCAGGTCGTGCAGGAAGTTGACCTCGGCCTCGAGCATGTAGAACTCGCTGAGGTGGCGCGGCGTGTCGCTCTTCTCGGCCCGGAACATGGGCGACATCGTCCACACGTTCCCGAGCTCGGCCGCGTACGCCTCGAGATGCAGCTGCGACGACACCGTCAGGTACTTGGGCGCGCGGAAGAAATGCTCCCCGTCCTTGTCTGCGGCCGGCGCCGAGGCCTGCGCCGTCTCGCGCGGCACCACCGTGAAGGTCTCCCCTGCGCCTTCGCAGTCAGACGACGTGATGAGCGGCGGGTGCACCTGCACGAAGCCGCCGTTCGGCGCGGAGCGGAATACATTCCCTAGCTGGTAGAGGCATTCGGAGCGGAAGCGCGAGAGGAGGGAGTTGAACGGCGTGCGGAGGCGGAGGTGGGGGATTTGACGGAGGAATTCGGGGCTGTGGTACTTCTTCTGGATCGGATAGGTCTGTAATGGACGGGGGTGAGTGTGGTTCTTTCGTATAGTAGCAGGAGCAGCTGGGGGTCACCTCGGGGTCGGCCTCGCCGACGATTCTCACTTCTGTGGCCTGAAGCTCATGCGTCTGCTCCTTGCCGGGCGGACAGGCCTTCCAGATCCCGGATATCTCCACCGCCGTGCCGGTAGACAGTCTGATGTTGGAGTCAGTGTTCCGGGTTCTGCGTCGCGAGAGTGTAGAACTGATGTGGACGCGACATACTCGGCGGCCTGCGCGGGCTTCAGGAACGCCTGCAAGGGCTCCACAGTCGAGCCATCGGAGATCTCAGCAAATGCAAAGCGTTTTTGCTTTCGAACCGAGCGGACGAATCCGTTCAACTTGATCTCCTGGTCCTCGAGGCTACACGGGCCGTTGCGGCTTTGCTGGAGGACCTGGACGCAACGTAGCGGCGCGGGTCCGGCGCTGCGCGTGGCGGGGTTATGGTTCAGTCTGGCAACAGACGTAGCGAAGGTCCGCCGCCATGTTCGCATGGCTTGTAGAGAGGACGCCGGTCGGAGGGCGGAGGAAGGGGGTGGTGGTGGTCTGAAGAATATCGGAGAGCAGATGATGTCGGAAGAAGCGCGCATATTTTCGGCGCGGCCCGATGATTCAGCTCCGCCTACGGAGTATACGGCGTCCTCATATGTATTAACAATTCCCCGGCTACCTATGAATAGTTGTAGTCATGGTGTTACCAATATGATATAGCTGGATTTTGAATTCGTCACAGTCATCAAGAGTTATTAAATGGAAGCAGAGTCAGTCAGATACATATAACATAGACCACGCCGTGTCAAACAAATCCAACAAAATCGTCAAAGTCATGTCACCTCGAATCATCCTGCAGCTCATATGCCTTTCGCTCCTCTTCAATCATCTCGATCGCATCCGATACACTGCCATCCACTGCAGCTGCGTACACAGCGATCCTTTGAAGACCGCCTTCTTCGGCATCACCATATCCCAGACTTGCCAAGGTCGCAATACACTCGTCGATACTCTGTTGCCTTTGAGTAGGAGGCCGGGACACACCGTTGGAGGACTGAGAATGGTGGTCTTGATGATGGCCCGCATTCGAAGGTGCATGTGAGCCACACCTGTAGAGGGGAAGGGAGCGGTGCCGCCGAGCTAGACGGGGTTCGACAACATCACGGGGGTCAAGGGGAAATGAGCCGGGAAGGCTTCCTGGGGTTACGTCGTTCCTATTGTTGTCGCGATGCAGTTGAGCGGCTGACGAGGACGAACCAGCACGTTCGGACAAGAATCGAGTTTCTGGCTGAGAGAAAGGAGGAAAGCGCCGGCGTTCTGAGAACGCATCAAACCCCCGGCCGTTGGGCGGGTCGGGCGCGACAGGTTGCGGTGGTATGAAGTTCTCGGGCAGAAGGGAGGGGTAAAGTGCATTCAATCGCTGGGTGTCTGATTGTGACGAGCTCCCTGGATTGCTGTCGGCAGTTGTCTCTTCTAAAGTGTGGCGACTGTCGCTCACACACAGGTCTGCAACGGACAAGGGAGCCGCCCGGTGGCTGCGGGCATTTCCACGATCTTGTTCTGCAAAACCATGGTGTCGTCTTTCATGCGTCCCGTCAGGTGGCGTTAGATTCTGCGAAGGCATCCAGGGTTGAGGACCAAAGTGCTCCGTCACGGAACCTTGTTCGCAAAATTCGAGATTGATGGCATGACCATCGATATGGGTCCCTTGGAGAGCCTCCAGCGCGTCTCTTGCCTCTTTATCTGAGCCGAACTTTAGAAAACCGAAACCAGCATGTTGGCCGCCTGGATATCGTGACAGTTGGACAGCAGGCGCGAAGCCTTTGGAGCTAAAAACATGGTAGATCATCGCTTCGTGGACTCCAAAACCGACATTCCCAACGAAAAGAACATTGCTTATCGGGGTATGCTGCAGAGGCGAGCTGTGGACACCCACTGGCTGGGAGACTGGAGCCATAGGGGCAGGGGAATCAGGGATTCGGGGCGGATTATAACTCGAGCTAGGCTGCTCTGTACGGGGCCTATAAGGCAAGGGGAGGATATTATGAGAGATGTAGGCCCCTGCAAAAGGCTGTGCTTGGTGTTGAGGGACGGAGTTGTGAACCTGGGCATCACGATCTTGGGTAGGCATGGCCTGCCCGGATTCTGTACGCATTGATGGGATTTCGTGGGTTGGGACTGGTGTCGGTCGTGCGTTTGGCGAAAAGATAGGCGCAGAGGTATCGGTTGGAGGACCCCGGTTTTGTTCCCTCGAACAGCGCCGAATCTCAGATTCAAAGGCTTCAAACAGGCTCTGGCTCAAACCGCCTACCTCGGCTGCAAGATCGCGCAAACCAGACACAGCTTCACTCGTAGTAGGCAGACCGCCCTGGAAGATATTGGTTCCACTCCTGTTTGCTATGCCTCTGGCCTGGTTTTCTAGTGCGACCAAGGCCGACTGCGCGGAAACAAGCGGGTCGGAGAGAGTCTCTTGCAGCTGCCGTTCGAACTCGGGGAGCCGGGACACGACACCAGATCTCACGCCTTCCGCCACATCCGCGAAGGTGCGGATTGCACACCTAAGGCGATCCTCCTGGCTTTGAGCGCTATTCGAGCGAGGCGCTTCTTGCGTCTGCGGATCTGCTGTTGTTTGTTGCTCGTGGGCCCTATTCAGGTTTTCCGAGGCACGCCAGATGCTGGCCATCTGAGCTTCGAATGCAGTCAGGAGAGGTTCTGTCTCCCTGCTATCCGGAGCAGTGGCGGGGTTCTCCACATTTTCATGTTGGGAGCTGGGTTCTGGAGGCGTGTGATCCTGACGTTCCGTATTCGTAACGTGGGCTATTTGACCGATCTGCACGTCTGGTTTGTATTCATACTTCTTCCACAAGTCCGATACGGATTTTGAGCGTCGGATGTCGAAGATGTGTATGGGGTAGGACGGCGAGCTGGGGTCGGAGTAGTTTGAAGTGGGAAGGGAGGCGAGAGGGACGGGCTCTTCGAGACGCTGAGAGAGCTCGAAAGATGATCCGACCTGTTATTAAATATTAGATGAGTAAAACAGAAGGAGTTCGGTAAATGAGCTCACGGTGATTATTTCTCCGTCATCGTCATCCATGTATGTCAGGCGCGCGCGGGGATGGTCGGTTGCGAGGCTGTCATAATCCGAGGAAGAGATTTGAATGATTCCGCGACGACTCTGGGGATCAGAGGATGGATTTGCATTGTCCGAGGATGTGTGGGATGGAGGACCATGCAGGTCACTGATCTGGAATAGTTTCAACATGATGAAGGGCGAAGGAAAGGATGGAGAGGAAGAAGTAAGCGGAGATAACGTATGCGGATGAGATCAAGATAGAGGAGACGGACTAGGTGGTATGGGAGGTCATGAGAGTGAAGGAGGCTAAGACGAAGAGGAAGAAGAAGTAGTAGTAGTAGAGAGAGAAAAGAAGTAGAAGAGAAGAGATAGATGTTGGATGTGATACTGGATGTGAGACGGAGGAAAAGGAGATGGAGAGCAGGCAACAGGATAGAAGCAGCAGCAGCTTGTATGAGATGCGCGGGATTCCAGTGTGATTGGGCGGGTGCGGGTCAAGTGACCCACCCGATCATCATCACCTTCTCGACTGGGTGAACTGCCTCTTTGGGTACATCCAGCGACTTCACTTCTCCCCGTGGACTCTCTCTCCATTCTCCTTCGACTCCATATCCACCTGCAGAATGCGCTGATTGTCGATCCCCTCGCCTTATCGTCTCCCTTGCGCCGTCCCCTCCACGCCAATGGCCAGTCCCCTGTCCAAACATCCAACTCCCTCCTTTGGCCGGTCCTTTGAACTACTCCTCTCGTCTCCCACAGCCGTCTCGTCAATCATAGTCCAATGGAGCCTTCGTCCCACGCGAAATCTTCCGTTGAGCGCAACGTGAAACACGTCGTGCTAGGCGACCTTCTGTTCCAGACCTGGTACCAGTCCATCTACCCCGAAGATCTCGTTAGCAAGGATACCGACCGGTTGTATGTTTGTCGCTGGTGCTTCCGCTACTCGTGCGACGTCGAGGCCTACACGACACACCTCCGTCTCTGTCCACACCGCTCGACGCCGCCCGGCTCCAAAGTCTACGATCATGCCGGATACGCCGTGTGGGAACTAGACGGCGAAGACCACAAACTCTATGCGCAGAACCTCTCCCTCTTCGCCAAATTATTTCTCGACCACAAGTCCGTGTTCTTCGACGTCGCTTCCTTTCTCTACTACCTCCTCACCTTTACCGATCCCAACGACCCGGACAATTACCACATCCTCGGCTTCTTCTCGAAAGAAAAACTCTCGTGGGATGCGAACAACTTGGCTTGTATCCTCGTCTTTCCCCCGTACCAGCACAAACAACTGGGAAAGCTGTTAATGGGAGTCAGCTACAAGTTGAGTTCGTGGGAGCAGGATGCGGGCCTAATAGGAGGCCCCGAGAAGCCCCTGAGTGAAATGGGTCACAAGAGCTATAGTCGGTTCTGGGAGGAGCGAATAGCTCGATATCTCTTGCGACAGGGTGGGGGTGATGAACACACGGGGGCCCCCACGGAACAACAGAAACAGAAACGAACAAAGGACCCTCGCCGACGAGCGTCCCACGAGATCTTGACCGTCCAGGACATCGGGATGGCGACGGGAATGCTGACAGAGGATGTTATAACGGCCCTGAAAGGCATGGGAGCTGTGGAACCCGCGAGCCCTTCCAAAAGGCGCAAGACGACCCAGGATTCTGCGGGTGATGGCGAGACTGTGATTATACGCAAGTCGAACGTATTGGAATGGGCCAAGATCCACCGTATGGCCCTGCCGGATCCCGTCAGGGATGAGGGATTCTTGGGACAATGGGCCCCGAAGACCGGCGAGGAGAGTAGCCCCAGTGCTGAAGAGAGTGACTGAATCATGATGGGCAAGTGTAATGCCCTGAAGGATTATACCCCGGTGTAGTGTATCAATGTATATAGATTATGTTGGACGCTCGCATTGTATGACTAGGAATGGATAATGAATGATACCACACTCAGACTGAATTGCATGTGTTAATGACTGCCTCGCGTCTTCATACCGAAAGAACATCTGTACATCATCGTGGCCCTGGGTCGATTATGATTGCTCCGGTGGCTTTCTGCATATATTGAATACATTTAAAACGTAAACTGATTTTTAAGCTCGAATTCCGAACAGCTCTCCCCCGAGTCTTTACATAACGGTGTCTATTCATAGCAACATCATTACTCGTCCATACCACCAGGTCCGCCTTGCCTACCCATCTGCCGCGCCTTCAGAAGCTCGTCGCAGAGGAGGAGGTTAGAAGCGATACCCGTGCTGGAGGCAATGCAGTTCCGCAGGACACGGTAGGAGTCGAAAACACCCTCCTGCACGGGGTCCATCGGCTCACCCGTGGTGAGGTCCAAGCCAGCGATGTTGCCGTCCTTCAGCTCATCCTGCATAGCCGCCAGGGAGTCCTGAACATCATGGCCGGAGTTGGCGGCGAGAGTCTTGGGGATGATCAGAAGAGCATCCGCGAACGCTTCGAGACCGTACCGAGCCTTGCCCTTGACGGTCTTGGTGACCTTGTCTGACTTCAGGTGCTCCGCGCAGGCGACCTGGAACGCGCCAGCGCCCGGAATGACGCTCTGGTCGACAATGGTGTTGTACACGGAGCGCAGTCCGTCGCGAACGGCGTCCTTGACCTGGGCGATGGTGTGCTGGTTGGGACCCTTGATGAGGATGGTAACCGACTTGGGGTCCTTGACCTCCTCCACAAAGGTGAACTTCTCCTCGCCGAGCTGGTGCTCGTAAACCAGACCAGCCCACCCGAGCACATCCGGCGTCAAGTCTTCAACGCTGTTCTGAGCAATACCACCGCAAACCAGCTGGAGACGCTCCATGTTTCTCCGCTTGGCTCTGCGAAGAGCCAGGATTCCGTTCTTGGTGAGGACGTCCAAGCTCAAGGGGTCAATACCCTTCTGGTTGATGACAACAAATCCCTTCTTGGGGTCGGTGCCGCAGACGTGCTTCTTGAGTTCCACAATCTTCTGCAGCTTCGAATCCACGAACTTGCGCTCACTCTCCACCAGCTTATCCCTCTGCTCCGCGGTCGAATAGTAGAAACCAGAGTTGATCTCGGACTTTTCGTACTCCAGACTGACGTTCAGGGTCAGGATGAAGGCATTCTCGACCCGCTTAGGCATGTCGGGATGTCTGGCACCGTGGTCCAACGCGAGACCACGGATCAGTCGGGTGTCAGAGGATGTGCGGTGTTGCATGGTCATGATTTCGACCATGTGAAGATCCGGCTTGGCGGGGGCTCTGTGGATAGCGAGAACAGAATCGACGATATCAGGCGTAAGTTTCTCGGCGAGTGCACTGTTCAGTTTCGTGCTGAGCGACGTGCGGGCAACAGACAGGAGGAGTTCGCGGTCGATGGTGCGTTCGAGCTTGAACTGATCCAGGAACTGAGAGGGAGGGTCAGCGATTTGTCACGAAAAAAAAATTCCACCATCGTGCTAACCTTGAGAGTCTCGTTCTTCGCAATCTCGTAGCCATCCGTGACCACTCGGGGGTGGAGGCCTTCGCTGATGTGACGGTCTGCCTGCTTCAACAGTTCTCCCACCAACAAGACAACCGAAGTTGTTCCATCACCGGTGATATCATCCTGTGCCGTGGCGGCGCGAGCAATCATGACCTTTGAAGGTATTGTTAGGGGAGGTTGTTCGAGCGGGTCGAAGGAAGGAATCTTACGGCCGTGGGGTTTTGGATTTGCTATAGATGCAGTTAGCGATGATTTCCAGAGAATTCGGCGAGAGATCACCACGAACCATTTCCCGCAGGAGGACATTTCCATCCTTGGTCAACTTGATCTGTACGAGTTGGTTAGATGCCATCTTCTGCATGGAGGGGTCGTATCCCATACTCCGCCTGCACCGTCCACCAGCCTGAGATTGGTCAGCATTTAGAACAATCACCGTTCCAGAGAAACACCACTTACATCTTCAATGTCCCAGAGGGACCCAGGTTGGACTTCAACACATCCTGAAGACCCTCACCAGCGCTGATGTTCACCCTGAGGGCTTCCGCTCTCCGCTGGACAATGTTAGCCATGGCACTGAGGGGCTGCAATTTTCGGGAGAATTTCTCCTACCCTCGATTCGGCCTTGGGGTTGAGCAACTGCGTAGCCGACATGTCTGCAATACCAATCGACGACGAGAAGGAACAGAATAGGGGAGAATATCTGGGAGGAGGAGGAGGGGGAACAAACCTGGTGGTGTTTCCCGTCGAATGCGGTGAGCTCTGGTTTTGGCAAAAAGCCCACAGTCGGCGGTTCGCACTAGCGCCGCCGCGAAAAAAAAGAGCTCCAGCGGCTCGACTCTTCAACTCTGCCTTTCCCTTCACCTCCGTCGGTCCACGCCAATCCCCCTCCGTCGCAGTCTGTTGAGAATCCGGTAGAAGGATCCGTTGTCTTGTGTAGAAGATTTTTTTTTTCTGAATTTTTTTGTTCTTCTACCCCCGGGTTTGTCGCCAACTCGATTGCACCATGGCCGACTTCCTTTTCTTCGAAAGCCCTGTGGGCTACGCCCTCTTCAAAGTCGCTCTCCAGGGCGATAGCGTGGGAAATCGCTTGAAGGAAGTCCAAGAGAGTGTCAATGATCTTTCCAGGTTTGGAAAGATGGTCGATCTCGCCAGTTTCATGCCGTTTGAGTATGTATCTACATTTTCATTTTTTTTTTACCTTCCGTCCCAATCGGACTTGACCGGGGCTGACAAAATCCTAGAAACAACAAGCAGGCCTTGAGCGAAATCAACGATGTCTCGGAAGGTGTCGCTTCGGATACCTTGGTTTCTTTCCTCGAATTGAATCTGCCGAAACCCAACAAGAAGAAGAAGGTTGTTCTGGGCCTAATGGATAAGGCCTTGGCTGGTAGCATCAAGTCTGCCTTTGACTTTGTCGACTGTGAAACTGGTGACACCAGCGAGGTCGTCCAGGATATGCTCCGTGGAATCCGTCTCCATGCCACCAAGTTGTTGAAGCAGCTTCGCGAGGGCGATATGGACACCGCGCAGCTTGGTCTGGGTCATGCGTACTCCCGTGCCAAGGTCAAGTTCTCCGTCCAGCGTGATGACAACCACATCATCCAGGCTATCGCCATTCTCGACCAGCTTGACAAGGCCATCAACACCTTCTCCATGCGCGTCCGGGAGTGGTACTCGTGGCACTTCCCCGAACTCATCAAGATCGTGTCCGACAACCAACGCTACGCGCAGATTGCCCTGTTCGTCCAGGACAAGACCGAGCTGAACGATGACAAGCTGCATGATCTGGCCGCTCTCGTCGAGGACGATGAGGGTGTGGCCCAGAGTATTATTGATGCCGCCAAGCACAGTATGGGCCAGGAGATCTCCGAGACTGACATGGAGAACGTGATCGCCTTCGCTCAACGAGTCGTCAGCCTGACCAAGTACCGCAAGAACCTGCACACCTATCTCGTCTCCAAGATGAGCGTGGTTGCTCCCAACCTGGCGGCTCTGATCGGCGAGATCGTCGGTGCCCGTTTGATTTCGCACGCGGGTAGCTTGACCAACCTGTCCAAGTATCCCGCTTCGACGGTGCAGATCCTGGGTGCCGAGAAGGCCCTGTTCCGCGCGCTGAAGACCAAGGGGAACACCCCCAAGTACGGTCTCCTGTACCACTCGTCGTTCATCGGTCGTGCCGGCCCCAAGAACAAGGGCCGCATCTCACGTTTCCTCGCCAACAAGTGCTCCATTGCGTCTAGAATTGACAACTTCTCCGAGGAGCCCTCGACCAAGTTCGGTGAGGTCTTGAAGAACCAGGTTGAGGAGCGTCTGGAGTTCTACTCTACCGGTGTTGCGCCCACCAAGAATGAAGTCGCCATGGTAAGATTCTATAATGTTCGGTTGGTCTATAATGATGCTAACTCTGACAGAAAAACGCCATGGACGCTGTCCTGGCGGACATGGACATCGACGGCGAGGAGAGCGACGAGGAGATGCAGGAAGCCCCCGCTGCGGAGAGCAAGAAGGAGAAGAAGGACAAGAAAGAAAAGAAGGAGAAGAAGGAAAAGAAGGACAAGAAGGAAAAGAGCGAGAAGAAGGAGAAGAAGGGCGAGAAGGAGGAGAAGAAGAAGAAGCGGAAGCACGACAGCGATGCCGAGCCGTCCAAGAAGAAGAAGAAGGTTTAAAAGCACTGTGTCTTTTGGGACCGAAGGGCGTCAACAGTCGCGGCGTTGAAGGGTTTGATTTGTGTCAATTTTTCCTATATTTGTGCGTATACTTGCGCTTATTCGTTTTCGTTCACGATTTTGACGGGCTGGATATTTTGTGTAAATTACTGATTTTATGAGACGTCTGTCGTGTAATTGCTAAATTCTGTGGGGAGTGTAGTTGAAGTCGTAGGGAGGTTAGGTATATACTAGTAGTAGGAGTAGGGACGGTATATAGTATGTAAGGACCTCTGTGGTGGTGATCAGGAGGGAGGGGATCTTCGGAGACAGTGAATTCCCGCCTCTCTCAGCACCAACCAACTCAACCCCCTCCCTAGATGGCCATGGCCTCCTTCCTTCTCTTCCCCGCCGTCGATCGATCATGATCATGATGGCTTCAGTATACCATTTTCCCGACTGACTCCCAGCGGAAGAGAAGCGTCATCCCTCGCAGAATCCTCCTGAGATGCCCCCTCGTCCGTTTGCAACCCCGCGATGATGTCCACCCGTTTCCCACAAATGACCTCCAACTCTCCCAAGAGGAAACGAGAACCCTCGGAAGACTCAGACCGCATCGGCTCATTCCCTACTTCCCCCTCCACTAGCTCTTTGCTGAGTGTGCCTGAACTGAAACTCCGGGAGGACGCCGAGCTGGGTCGGTATAGTCCTCGTGCCGTTGTCGCTGGTCGCCTGGGGGAGCTAGCCATCCGTGGGGATCATCTTCCGGCTCCGCCAGTGTCTAATGATACCGCATTCACGCCCTCGGCGCAGACGAGATGTTGGTCTTATCCGGTTGCCCGGTCCTCCTCCATGTTTGAAAGAGATCCGACGAAACAGACCAGTCCTCCTGCGAGTGGACCGTCTGAATCTGCAGCTGACCGTCCTGCGCAACACCGCTCTTCACTCTCTACCCCAACCTCTGTGTCGCCTCACAAAACGCCGACACCAAGTCCTCGGAAGAAAAGGAACCCGCAGTCTCCATCGAAGCCCCCCTCTGGAAGGAAATCACCACCCCTCACTGACAGCGAGGTTGAGGATCCGCTTACCTGGCACGACTCCGAGATCACTGGCTACAACCCATCCGACCCAAACGATGATGGATATGGGATTAATGGGATCGGGTTTAAGCCCACTGCCGCAATGGCCTGGGCCAGGTCACAGAAACGGCAGAAACAGGTCGCCGACTGGAGGAGTCGCGAAGCCCGAGAGGCTCGCGAGAAACGCAGGGAAAGACGGGACGGCATGAGTCTGGATAGACTACACACGGTGCAAAAGGGCGCTATCCAGAAGAAGGTCAAGTTTGACGTCTGATCCCTCAACCGGACTGACTGGCGTTATTGGGATATCCTTACTCTATTTAGTCTTGCTTTTTCTTTCTTTCTTTCTTTCTTTCTTTTTTTGGCGTAACTGGAGCCTGAGCGATAGATGATGCACGATAGGGCATTTGACATGCGACCACGAAACACGCAACTTGAATCAAGCTGGAGTCCACCGAAACAGAACTATGTACTTTACATCCCACTTTGTGACATATACAAATGCTCAACCAACTCCATGACTCCGAGCAATGTGCAAAACCACCACCATTACCAGAACTTATAGTTCGCCAAGTTCGTCCAACTTTTCCGTTTCTTTTCTTCCTCTGCCCGGCGCGCGGCTTCCTCGGCCTTCTGTTCCTTCTCGCGTTGTTTCTTGATCTTCAACTCCTGCATCAACTCCACGGCCTGTTTCATGCCATCCAGTTCCTGTACTCGGCGTCGCTGGCAGAATTCATGTGCTGCCAGGGAAGTGAGCGCAAACGCGCCGACAGCCCAATTACAGGCCGTCCACATCGAACGCAGCCCTGCATAGAAATCGCGATGATCAGAAATTACCCACAATATCATTATTAACGTGTGTCGTTACCTCCCAGTACCCCTCTAATTCCACCGATACCGAAGCCAGCTCCGATTCCCAGTAGTAGAGAGTCCCGCGCGCAAGGTGCTTTGTAGAACGAAGTGACGTCCTTTAGAGACATGGACTTCATGGCCTCGGTGACTGTCACATCCTTTGAGCCCTTCCCCGAAGCGCCAGCGGGGGAAAGCATATTCACTGGCTCCTCCGGATTGCCGAATGCATCCCAGAGCTTGCCGACTTGCGTTTTGCCATGGTCGTGTCGGGGCGATGGTTTCGCCGACGGATCCTGAACATTCTCTTTGGTCTCAGCCGGAGAGGCAGCCGTTCCTCGCGAATTGTCCGACATCGTGTGTCTCCAGCTGTAGTTCGAAACCTGTGGAACAACTCCGCTATATCGCCAACCAGACACTTTGCGGGAAACATTCGGATTCCCCGGGGAATGTTTAATCCGAGCATAGTTGGGAGCTGACAAAAGCGGGTAGTTCCTCCGGGTCCGCGGGCAACGCGTATAGTGGAAAACGCGAAACGCGTCGGCGCCTCCCGCAGAGCCAAAATCGGGCAGGGACAGACACCAAGGCCTGGAATCCACCGTCTGGATCGCCAACTTCGCACTTTTACACTGTCTACGCTCTCCCTTCCATGTTCTACCTACTTCATTTCCGCCTCGAGTAATCTCTGCAAGCCCCCCGGCCGGTGGGCGCGTCGTCGCAATGCCTTCACGAAAGCCCTCCAAATATGGGAACAAGTTCCGATCCGGCGGAGCGTCGTTCAAGCCGAAGCGCACAAAGACCGTTGAGTTTTCGTCGCTACGATCAACAGAGACGACGTCCCAGGATGAGAAATTCGAAGCCATTCGACTGGCCAACAGCATTGATGAGGCGCTGGGATTCCCGCGCTTCGAGTCCGGCGAGAAGAGAGTCGGTTGGCTTATCAACATGCACAGCACCTCCGTCGAGGACCCGAACGTGCCTGGAGGCCGCGCCGGAGTGGATTACTATTTCTTGGATGACGATGGCGGAAGTTTCAAAGCGACGGTCGAATACGACCCTTATTTCCTCATTGCCGTGAAAAAGGGCCATGAAATGGAGGTCGAGGAATGGTGTCGCCGAATGTATGAGGGCCTTATCAAGAAGGTCTCTCGGGTGGAAAGGGAGGATCTCAAAATGCCGAACCATCTACTGGGACACCGACGAACTTTCCTCCAGCTCAATTTTGCGAACGTTGGCCATCTACTGGAAGTCCGGAAATCGCTACTTCCGCTGGCGGAGAAGAACAAGAAGAATGTGAATGTGATGGATACATATGTGGAGATCTCGAGGTTTGTTCTGGTCCAACCTGAAATGTCGTCTATCTTTGCCTGACTGACAATGCTTCAGCGCGAATGCCGGCTTTGATCTCTTTGATGATGAGTTAATTAATGAGTCACGATCTAATGGAAATATGCAAGCGAGTGATTTTATTATCGATATTCGAGAATACGACGTTCCTTACCACGTTAGAGTTGCGATTGACAAAGGTATGAGTTATTTGCCTCCGGATGGAACTGCTTGACTAACCTAGCCCTAGACATTCGCATAGGAAAATGGTATACCGTGGAGGCCAGACATGGCGTTATTTCATTGACTTGTTTAGAAGAGCGAGTCCAGCGACCTGATCCGGTCGTCCTCGCATTCGATATCGAGACGACGAAACTGCCGCTCAAATTCCCGGACTCCGTTATCGATCAGATTATGATGATTTCATATATGATCGACGGGCAAGGATTTCTGATCACAAACCGGGAGATCGTCTCCGAAGACATCAACGATTTCGAATACACGCCAAAGCCTGAATACACGGGGCCGTTCATGATTTTCAACGAGCCCGACGAAAGGGCTGTTTTGGAACGGTTCTTTCAACACATCAAAGAAGCAAAGCCGACTGTCATTGCCACATACAACGGTGACTTCTTCGATTGGCCGTTTGTCGAGGCTAGGGCAAGTGTCCTGGGTATTGACATGTACACCGAGATTGGCTTCCGGAAAAACAGCGAGGATATCTACCAGAGCGATCATTGCGTGCACATGGACTGCTACGCTTGGGTTAACCGAGACAGTTATCTCCCGCAAGGAAGTCGTGGCTTGAAGGCTGTCACTGTGGCCAAACTTGGATACGACCCGGACGAACTCGATCCTGAGTTGATGACTCCGTATGCCAGCGAACGCCCGCAGACGTTGGCCGAGTATTCCGTTTCCGATGCCGTCGCCACGTACTATCTGTACATGAAATATGTGCATCCTTTCATCTTCTCTCTCTGTACGATTGTGCCTTTAAATCCGGACGACACATTACGAAAGGGAACCGGAACGCTTTGTGAGATGCTTCTAATGGTGCAAGCCTATAAGGGCGAAATCATTCTGCCGAACAAGCACAAGGATCCTCCAGAGTCATTCTACGAGGGCCATCTGCTCGAATCAGAAACTTACGTTGGAGGACACGTCGAAAGTATTGAAGCTGGGGTCTTCCGAAGCGACATTCCTGTTACCTTCAAGGTAGACCCAACCGCCTTCGACGAGCTTATCCGAGACTTGGACGCTGCACTCAAGTTCAGTATCACAGTGGAAGAGAAAAAGTCCATGGACGATGTTGTCAACTACGATGAGGTCAAAGCACAGATCGAGAAACTCCTGGTTGATCTGCGGGATAACCCAAATAGAGATGAGAACCCCTTCATTTACCATTTGGACGTTGCCTCGATGTATCCGAACATCATGGTCACCAACCGGTTGCAGCCAGACTCTATGATCGAAGAGTCAAACTGTGCTGCTTGCGACTTCAACCGACCCGGGAAGAATTGCGATAGACGGCTGCCGTGGGCATGGAGAGGTGAATTCCTTCCTGCTAAGCGTGATGAGTATAATATGATCCGACAAGCTGTTGCAAACGAACGGTTTCCTGGAAGGACGAAAAACAGCCCAATGAGATCCTTTAGCGACATGAGTGCTGAGGAGCAGGCCGGTATCATCAAGAAGCGCCTGCAGGATTACAGCAAGAAGATCTACCACAAAATCCATGACAGTAAAACCATCGTGCGTGAGGCAATTATTTGTCAACGTGAGAACCCCTTCTACGTCGATACCGTGCGAAGCTTCCGAGACCGCCGTTATGATTTCAAGGGCCAGCAGAAGGTTTGGAAGGGCAAAACCGATTCACTCAAGGCTTCGGGCGCTTCAGCTAAGGAAATCGAGGAAGCGAAGAAGATGATCATCCTGTTCGATTCCATGCAGCTTGCCCATAAGGTCATTCTGAACAGTTTCTACGGTTATGTCATGAGAAAAGGATCTCGCTGGTACTCCCTGGAAATGGCTGGCGTGACATGTCTTACCGGTGCCCGAATTATCCAGATGGCTCGTGAGCTTGTCGAGCGTATCGGGCGACCGCTAGAGCTTGACACTGATGGTATTTGGTGTATGCTTCCTGGTACTTTCCCCGAAAACTTCTCCTTCACATTGAAAAACGGCAAAAAACTGGGTATCTCATATCCTTGTGTCATGTTGAATCACCTTGTCCATGGAAGTTATACGAACCACCAGTACCAGACCCTCATCGACAACAAAACCTTCCGGTACCGGACTGACAGCGAGAATTCCATTTTTTTCGAAGTCGACGGTCCATACAAAGCAATGATCCTGCCCACGTCCAAGGAAGAGGATAAGAACTTGAAGAAACGTTATGCTGTATTCAACCACGATGGATCTTTGGCGGAACTGAAAGGTTTTGAAGTCAAGCGCCGAGGTGAACTGAAGCTGATTAAGATCTTCCAAACTCAAATCTTCAAGTTCTTTCTGGAAGGTAACACGCTCGCAGAAACGTATGCTGCGGTGGCTCGGGTAGCAGACCGCTGGCTGGACGTCCTCTATGAGCATGGAACTACCCTAGCCGATGAGGAGCTCATTGAACTTATCTCGGAAAATAGGAGTATGACGAAGACACTCGAAGAGTACGGAAGTCAGAAATCCACGTCTATCACCACTGCGCGTCGTTTGGCAGAATTCTTGGGAGAGCAGATGGTTAAAGACAAGGGCCTGAACTGCAAATACATTATATCTGCCAAACCGAGAAACACGCCTGTCACTGAGCGAGCTATTCCTGTGGCCATTTTTTCTGCAGAAGAGAACGTCAAACGCTTTTTCCTGCGTAAATGGCTCAAGGACGACCCGGGTGATATGGATCCTCGATCGGTGATTGACTGGGATTACTACATGGAGCGATTGGGATCTGTGGTGCAGAAACTTATCACCATTCCGGCAGCCCTCCAGAAAATCAGAAATCCCGTCCCCAGAGTTGCCCATCCAGATTGGCTGCAGCGACGGATTAATACGAAGGACGATCGATTCAAGCAAACCAAAATGACCGACGTGTTCGTCAAAGCCGACAAGAACCCCCTTTCAGACATATCAACAAACATCCTTGATCATCGTGTTCAGCATATTGGCGATATGGATGAAGCACTTGCAAGTTCGACAGCGCCAGAAAAACCGAAGCCTTCTCCCAATAGCAAAACGTCACAGAAAAGAAAGCTTCCAGAAGGCCACACTAAGACATCTCTCGACCCATTTGCCAGTCTCCCGACAAAGATGCCATCAATGGCCGATGACTACGTGGGATTCTTGAAATACCAGAAACAAAAATGGAAAATCCAGAAGCAAGCGCGCATTCGCCGTCGTCAGCTTTTCGGAGAACGAGCCAACGCCTCTGGTGATTCGCTGAGCCACCTTTTCAGGAACCAAGCAGAACTGTTGTATATTAGCACCTGGCAGGTTCTACAGCTCGCTGAAACCTCCCGACCAGGTATCGTACGAGCATTCGTCTTGATTGATCGCAAAGTCCACACCCTTACTGTAAGGGTCCCGCGACAGATCTACGTGAATCTGAAACAGGACTCGCTCCCCGATGTCGACATACCTGATTGTGAGGTTGAGAAGGTCAACCATACTTTGCCCAACGGACACCCCTCTGTCCACTTGTTCAAGTTGACTCTGTCCGAGGATACCTACCTGCGCGAATCAGAGAAGATCGATATTCTTTTCCAGCATCCAAGCATCGAAGGTGTCTACGAGAAGAGTATTCCCCTGAATGTGCGGGCCATTCTGAAACTTGGAAGCATATGTACGTTTGATGAAGAGCAGCGTGGTGTCCTTGGCGAGGGTCTGGAGCGCGGGTTTGATCTCTCAACGCTGTGTCGGAACACGTCGCAACAGCCCTATCTCCTGGATGCCCCTCTGGCTTATCACTATCTGTATCATGTTGCCTCTGGTGATCGGCAAGTGTTTGCACTGTTCTCAACTACCAAGAACGAGGCTCATATTGTCATTCTGAACCGCACCCGGGACGTGCAGGGCCTTCCAAATGTCGACAAGATCTACTCGGAACTTCTCATGCGCAGGAATCAGAACATGGCCGAGGATCAAACTCAAAATGCATTTGAGTACCAAGAGAAGATCCATTTTAGGACGACTCAAGTGACGACGAGACGAAAGGCGTACCTGGAGGTTGGGGATCTGATCAAGAAGCTCAAAAGTGAGGAGAGTCTCCCTACGGTGATGGTCATTCAATCCCAACAAAGAAGCCGTTTGTGCCACGATATCCCCATCCTGAGGGAGTATCCGGTGCTTCCTGTAAAGCCCGAAGTCTCAGATATGGACCTCCCTCCTTTGGGCTGGCAATCCTTCGTCGCCCGACGACTCATCACGCATTACCTGTACCTTTCGTCTTGGATCCAACATCTGACCTTACTCGCGAGATACGGAGATGTGCCCCTCTGCAACCTTGAGAGTGATGACCCACGTTACCTTATCGACATTTCTTACGCTAGACGACTTCAACAGAACAATGTTGTGCTCTGGTGGTCATCTGGTCCTAGACCAGACCATGCTGGATACGAAAAAGACGATATTACAGGTCCTCTGGAGAAAGTTGGGATGCCTTCGGTGAACGTGCCTAGTGCCTACACCACTGTCTGTCTCGAGATAGAAGTGCGCAATCTCGCCATCAACACAATACTGACGTCTTCCATTATCAGTGAGATGGAAGGGAATGATAGTCTTTTGGCTTCGTCTGGATCATCCGCAGATGCAAGTGGGTCGGGTGTTCTTTACTCGGAGAAGGCATTTGCCTCTGCGAGCGCGGTGGTGCTGCGTGAGATGGTGAAGCATTGGTGGACCGAGGCATGCGAAGGGAACAGTATGGCTGACATCATGGTGCAACACTTGATCCGATGGGTTGAGAGCTCGTCGTCTTGCCTCTACGACCGCTCTCTACACCATTACGTTCGGATGTTGTCTAGAAAATCATTCCAGCGTCTCATGGCAGAGTTCAGACGTGTCGGATCGAACGTTGTCTTTGCGAGCTCGACACGCCTCTTGCTACAGACGACCAAGGCTGAAGTAGGAAATGCCTACGCATACAGCCAGTATGTTCTGAAATCTCTTCGTGCAAACCCGTCCTTCCATTTCATCGACCTTGAGATCAAAGAGTACTGGGATTACTTGGTCTGGTATGATGAGTACAATTACGGCGGCAAAGGGTGTCGAGAAGTGTCCGGATCAGACGACCAGGAACTCGAAACGGTCATGCACTGGCAGCTCAATCGCTTTCTTCCAAGACCCATGCAGGCTATTTTCAACGACTGGGTTGTGGAATATATTGAGCTGATGCACGGTCTGAAGCATCCAGAGTCGAACGACTCGTCCACACCTCGGATGACCCAGATCCCCATCAGTCGCCCGAACGACGAAGATAGCGAAGAAATATCGTCTGTCCTGGCGGAGAAGTTTTCGAAGCCCCTCAAGAAGCAAATCTCTGGTCTCATCCGTCGTCAACGCGAAGAAATGCTTCACCCGGAGCTTGCGTCGGATTATGCTTTCCCGGTCCTCCCAGGCGTCCTACCGGATGCTAAAAACGATAAGCGGAATCCTGTTCTGGAGCTTGTCAAGCTATTGATGCAAGTTCTGAGCCTGTCTAAGACGACCACTCTCGAGAGCCGACTTCTCCGTCGTGAGTTGTTGGCTATGTTTGAAGTGCGAGAGTTCAGCAAGGAGGGACGTTTCGAGAACTTGGCTGCCAGTGTTAAGCTCCCGGAGGTGACATGCGGCGCTTGTTGCTTGATCCGAGACCTGGATTTGTGTCGAGACGAAGATGTTCTCCCTGATCTGGACTCGGACCCGAATAAAGCAGTCACCAAGCCCTGGCGGTGCCCCTTCTGCCAGACCGAATATGACAGACTAGCGCAAGAAGAGCTGCTAATTGGACAGGTGCAAGGCCTTGTTGTTGGATGGCAGACTCAAGATCTAAAGTGCTCGAAGTGCGGAGGACTCAAGATTAGTGACTTCATGGAGCACTGCTCGTGCAGCGGCACTTGGATTGAGACGATGAACCGCGCCGACATTGAGAAACGACTACGAGTGCTGGAGAGTGTGGCCAAGTTCCATGGACTGAAGCTCCTGGAGAGTGTAGTCGAGGGGGTTCTGCAACAAGTGTGATGTGCTGATGGATGATAATGGGTTTTTGGATAGGGATATACTCATGGCGTTCGGTGGGGAGGAGAACTGTACTTTATGACTCTGGTTTTGATTTTACTTTTGCATCGTACATATATATCCATATCAGAATCGATACAAAGACCTTTTGTGTAGTGCTGAAGCAAATACCGCCTTATATATTACCTGGACCTCATTCAGCAAGGTGCTTCACTTAGCTTAATAGCGGAGCAACAAAATGTGCGCTATATATTCGGTCTGGTGAAATCATATGCCATCTCTTCCAGATATTCTCACCATATCGATAGACCCTACTCGATAAGAAGATAGACATCTACTTCATACCTTTGAAGACGACCAGTATTATTCCCATCAATCATGCCGGTTAAACTATATTTTGAAGCGCACTTATATCCGAACTACTACTACACTGGGGCGGATATGGAGATTGTCGCAGAATTTCTCCACCTATAGATCGATTATCCAGCATAATTTCTCCGAGTCCGCCAGTCAAGGTCTTGCCCTACGACTTAGCTTCAGAATCAAGCTCCATACTCGTTGCTTGGGGTTTAAGTACGCCCAGACCGGCTTTCAACGAGAAGAATGTCATCCTCAAGATACGTTTCTCACCATGCCGATCTCCCAACGTACCTTTCTGGCCCTACTGTTCCTACCCCTGTCCTTTGCCTGGGCTAGCTCCCACCGTAGCCATCGCTGCGTTGTCCCATCGTCCAACGGAACCCGCGATGATTCACCCGCGATAGCCAAAGCATTCGCACACTGTGCAACAGATGCCGTGATCGTCTTCCAGGAAGGCGTAGACTACAATGTCTTCCAGCCTATCAAAGCCACCAATCTGAGTAACGTGGAGATCCGCATGCACGGGAACCTGCATCTCCCGCAGAACATCACCGCTGTACAAGAAATCGTCCAGGCCGGCAATTCATACTGGTTCACGATCGAAGGCCCGCGCGTGGACTGGTCCGGCCCGGAGGACGTCAACCATGGCTGGATCAACTCGCACGGCCAGGCATGGTGGGATGCGAACCCGCCCAACAGCACAGGACTGGAGAACCGCCCTCATCTTCTCAGCTATACCACCAGCGACGCTTCCATCCAGTACCTGCGGTCTCGGAAGCCCATCGCGCATAATGTGCGCCTTCACGGGTCCGACATCGCCGTCACCCATGCCATCGTTGACGCCTACTCCACTGGCGGCTTCCCCTTCAACACGGACGGCTTCGACGTCGCCGGCACCAACATTCGCATCTCCGACAGCGTCATGTACAATGGCGACGATGCCATCGCCGTGGGCTCCGACTCGCATGACATCGTCTTCGAGCGGAACACCATCGGCTACCAGAGCCATGGAATGAGCATCGGCTCGCTGGGCAAGGACCCTTCAGACTTTGCGAACATCACCAACCTGCGCTTTGAGGATGTCACCGTCATCGATGCGCTGTACGCTGCGCGCTTCAAGTCCTGGACCGGCGGCCAGGGTCTCGTCAAGAACGTAACGTGGAAGAACATCCGCGTGTTCAACGTCACCTTCCCCATCTTCGTCACCCAGAGTTACTGGGATCAGGACTCGAGCCGGGGGGATGTCGATGAGAGCTCGTCCGTCATGATGGAGGACTTCACCTGGTCTGGCTTCGCCGGCTCTATCAACACCTACCAGCCAGGTGATGGCTCCTGTGCGTCGGATCCATGCTGGTACGATTCGGGGCTGCCTAACTTGCAACATACTGAGGCGATCGTTCTCGAGTGCAACACCGCTCAGTCGTGTAAGAACTTTGTCACGGAGAACATCATGCTGTACCCGCAGAGCATGGAGGCGCCGCGCGTGGTCTGCATGAATGCGACGGCGCAGCTGAATCCTCACTTGGGCTTCGACTGCCGGAATGGAACGTACATTCCTCAGTCGAAATAGTACACTTGTATTGAAATATTGCCCACTTGATACTGTGGACGGGGACCTACTTACGTCTTTGATCATCTGTGTGTATATTATGACAGTACTTCCAATATCGCCTCGATAGATAGTCTCATGGCCACAAATACACAATCATCGTCACTAGCTCATCACCTCACGCCTGGAAATAGCTCTGGCATTATCTCCAAGCGAGCGATGATTCCCTCGCACCTTCTTCCCCCAATCCCTTCACGCTCGCACTTCCATAACACATCCCATCTCATGCCTACTTCCTCTTCTCTCTTCTCTTCATCATCATCACCACCACCACATTCGTTTCCATCCAACATCCATACTATCCAAAGTCTTATCCACATCTCAACTCTTAGCATATTCAACTCCTACAGGAACTTCATCTTCTTCACAATGTGCTTCTCTGACTTGAGACGCAACTGCCACCTCAGGCGCCGGCGAGCTCCAGGCAATGCTGTCGCTAACCCTCTGATTCCTTTGCAGCCCATGCCACCCAACCCACCGCCACCTGCTCCTCCAGCTCCTCCAGCTCCTCCAGTTCCAGCTCCTGCTGCTGGTAACGCTGCACCACCGTATAATCCCACTGCACCACTTCCACCTCTACCGCCTGCAAACGCTGCAGCACCGGTTGTTAACGCTGTCGCGCCGGGTCCTGCTGCTCCTCCAGCCGGGACTGGTGGTAACGCTGCAACACCGGCTACTACTGCTGCTCCAGCTGCGGCTACTGCTACCGGTGCACCACCGGATTCCGTGGAGGCTCCACCATCAGATACTGATGAGGGCCCACCGCAGGCACTTAAATCGCCAGAACAATACTATGGCCCCGGGTACTACCAGGGTCCGATCCAAAGGGGACCTGGAGACCGCCCGCACTTGGAGTTCGTTCCTATAACGGGACCATATGCAGGTATTCCGGTATACGTAAAGGATATGGAGAGCTTCCCCTCGAAGAAAGCTAAGCAGTTGAAGGATTTGGAGAGCCAGCAGACCAATCTTGCCCAGGCAGCTGATTCCTGGATTTCTGACCTGTACGATGATTGAAATATCGTTGCTGTTCTGGCGTGTGGGGGATATTTGGCCGCTGATTGTTGCTCGTCTTCGCTGGTAGTTGCTTTGGTGTTTTATTACTTGGTCGATTCCTGATGGGTGTCTTTTTGCTGTCGGAATGGCTAAAGTCAGGAGTGGGAACTTGCTTTTATGGCTACAGTATTATCACTATATTCTCTTACGAGTGTTTTCTAGCGTTATATGAAATTGATCAGCCATCCTATTTCTGCGCAGTCTCTGCATCTAGGTGAGTAACTTCAAGACCTCTTTCTGCACTGAAGCTGGAGCCGATAGTGGATGGAATCGAGATTAAAACCAGAGTCATTCTGTCACCAGTTCTTAGCCGGATGTGCGATTCCTACAGGTTAGGATTAGCGGTAACTACACTGCAAATCAACTAATGGAAGTCGGACACAGAGGGGTCTCGATATAGGGCTAGATAGTCAGGTGGAATGCACACCGCCTTCCCGATGGAGAACACCAGGCTGCATCGATTGTCGATCCATGGATTCACCCCAAACTCCCTCCACTCTTCGATCTGTGTCTCCAGCCATCCCTTTCCCTTCGGTTTGCTTCGTCGGTATATATTCCCTTGGTATATACGCAGTACTACTTTCACAGCGTCATACTGTTGTCCCGTGCGCGGATCCAATCACTCCACCGCTGCCTCTCTAGCAACCCCGCAATCCACCATCCATCAACAGGGCTGGTCAGTGTGATACGCACTCTGCTGGGTTGTTTTGGCAATCGGTACGGCCCCCAGCTGCGAGCCTCATCGCATTAGTGAACGTCTCAGTCAGGGAGCCTTATAGGGCTGCCTATACCCAGATTTCCCTAACTGACCGGCCCTCAAAGATCAGACTTGCGCCATAACCCGCCCACACTTCTTCTCGTTTCCTCGATACCTCCTTTGTCATCTTCCAAGTGATGGCGTCGCCGGCGCAACCTCAGCAGCGTCCAAAGGTTCAACCCTGCCGGTACAAGACGGGAAAAACACTAGGCGCGGGGTCCTACTCGGTCGTGAAGGAATGTGTACATATCGATACAGGCCAGTACTATGCAGCGAAGGTGATCAACAAGCGTTTGATGGCGGGTCGTGAACACATGGTACTATTTGCTGACCCCGGATTCCGATGGTGCGTACGGCTGACATGAGGATATAACCGTAGGTTCGCAACGAGATCGCCGTGTTGAAAAGAGTGTCTATGGGGCATCAGAACATTCTCACCTTGGTCGACTATTTCGAGACTATGAACAACTGTGCGATCTCCCCTTCTATGTCTTACCCGCCGAAGGAAGCTAACTGCTGTCTTTGATCGACGTAGTGTACCTAGTGACCGACTTGGCTTTGGGAGGAGAACTATTCGACCGTATCTGTCGCAAAGGAAGCTATTTCGAAACCGACGCTGCAGACCTTATCCGCGCAATCTTGTCCGCCGTCGCCTACCTACATGACCACGGCATCGTCCACCGGGACCTAAAACCGGAGAACCTGCTGTTTCGCACTCCGGAGGACAACGCCGATCTTCTGATTGCCGATTTCGGCCTCTCCAGGATCATGGACGAGGAGCAGTTCCATGTGCTGACCACGACCTGCGGGACGCCGGGATACATGGCCCCGGAGATTTTCAAAAAGAGTGGGCATGGAAAACCCGTGTATGTCGCACCTTTCCCCGCCCCTTATCATGGATGGAATCTGATTCTTTCGCAGCGATATCTGGGCCATCGGCGTGATCACGTATTTCTTGCTCTGCGGATACACCCCCTTTGACCGCGACTCCAATCTGGAGGAGATGCAGGCCATCCTTGCCGCGGACTATTCCTTCACGCCGCTCGAATACTGGCGCGGCGTATCGCAAAGCGCCCGCGATTTCATCAAGCGCTGCCTGACTGTTGACCCGGATAAGCGCATGACCGCGCACGAGGCCCTCCAGCACGTTTGGGTGAACCCGCCGTACGACCAGTCGCCCGACATGACTGGCTCGGGCCAGGACCTGCTCCCCACCGTGAAGAAGAACTTCAACGCGCGGCGTACCCTTCACAAAGCCATCGATACCGTGCGCGCCATTAACAAGCTCCGTGAAGGTGGCGGCCTCATGATGGACGGAATGATGAGCATCGACCCGAAACCCGAACGGGTGAACGGGAGCGAGATCACCGAGGAGCACGCCCATGACGGCCGCATGGAGATTGATAGTCGGGGAAACGCACGGGGCCAGACGGAAGAGCAGATTCGGGAACAGGAGCGGAGGGTCAAAGAGGTAGTCACAGGCTTGTGGAGTCGACCTGTGAAGAAATGAGGAACGATCCTACGACATATACCAAATTGCTTGTTGTTCTGGTGCGTTCGCATCCTTTCATATATGTTATCTACCACTTTCGGACATTTGGTTATATAGCTTGAGATAAGCACCCTCCGTTATACCCGAAAAGATATCCTCGACATTATCCTGAAACGCCTAGCCTGTCGTAGTCGCCATTATCGTAAGACATCACCGTCAACTATGCCGAGGGCGTTAAGAGTTTATCACTGCCATCGTCCAACGACATAACCCACTGCCGCCATTCCTGCCACTCTGCGTAGGTAGCAGATGCCTTCAATCCCTGGTATTTCACAGCCCGGAAATCAGAAACCTGCTCCCACGGCTTGGATGAGCTCGCGGTATGGCTGGGGCTGGAACTGCCTCTTAGAAACCGCCTTGCCGCGCCTTCAGCCGACCCGTCCCAGCCAGCTTTGCTCATCAGACTTCTCACAGTCTCTTCTTTGGTCCAGCCTTGCTCCACGGCAACATCTGGCAGGTAGGTCGCTCCGTAGCGTCTTCCCCTGTGGATAAATGAGATACGGAGACCATGTGTTCCCAATATCCAGTCCATAGCATTGGTGCAGGGCTCGAACGACCCGAGGAGGGTTAACGAGCATGAGAGCGATGGCAAGAGAGTTGCCGGAATCGGCGAGAAACGAGTATCGTCGAATGCGCTAAAAGGTTTGTCAGCGCTGTAGGATAAGTAGGCTTGGAGGAGCACACCGCCCCACCGACCGATTAGATTTGGGCCAGCACGTACGATGTAAGAGCGTAGGACTTCAACCCCTCCGAAAGCTCATGTGGCTCAAAGGTGCCGATACATCCGCGGAGGGACTTGTGCCCGCTTCTGGATAATGTGTTCCACGTTACGAACAAAGGGTACTGGCGATCTTTTTGCTTTAGACGCGTGCTCTGCGAGCTGGCGGTCGTGATGGACGTCGAGCTGGATAGCATCGAGTGTGACGAGTTGTTGGAAGCAATCGAGGGAGTGGTAGATGAGCTGGAGTCCGGTGAGGATTGGCTCTGGAGACGGCTGACGCTAGGTAGTTTAGGCTTGCCATCTTCTTCGTCTACAATCTGCTGGCTTGGACCATCGGTATCCCCGAGAGAAACTGACTCCTTGGTGTCCTGAAGGGCGGCTATTTTGTTGAATTGCTCATATCTCTCCCAGAGCTCTTCTACAACGGCGAGGTCGGCTGGTTCATGGCCTTTGTAGGATGCTGCAAGGCTCTCGAAGCAATAGTAGCAATGTGCCGGACTTGCCATTATACTTGGCCTTGTTGTTTTTTCAAAAAGGCAAGTGGTGATATCTTTCAGAACAGTCAACACCAGGTGAGGTAGGTAGAGAATTGTCGTATACTGTCTACCCTGGTGACGGGCCGAATGACCTGGTCCACTGAGCGGTAGTTGTTGTCAACTCGCTTGGAGTGTTCGGGGAAGCGAGTGCCTCTTCCGAGTCAGTCCTTCTCGAGGGAAATACACAGGGCCAGCAGCGTTGCAGATACCCTGCCTGGAGTCCGCTGGGAGGAAGAGGGGAGAAAAAGAGGGGGAAGAGATGGCGATGAGGGAGAAATGCGGAGAGACTGATAAGATAAGCAGATCACGTGCGTTCTCTTATCGATTTGCCCGATTTGCCCGATTTGCTTCCCGTGACAAGTCGGGATTTCTCGCGACGTCCGGAGGAATTCTCGTCTACAACTATAGAAGATATGATCCATGCCCATTTGGGTATGTGGCTCTTATTGAATTCGATCTGCTGACATGGGATTCGGCTGGTTTGTGCTTCATGCATTCCGGATAGAGTCCCGTTTTCCGCGATGGGGTTCTAGCCAATCTTGCGACATGTCGCTCCGAAATCTGGGTTATAGTACTCTCATAAGCACTAGCCCGATGGATATGCTGGTCCCAGGTTCGACCTGCCTGACACGGTGACTCCCATGAACGAGTAATCGTGCCAGAACTTTGCCTGGTGTAACAAAAGTGGCTTCCACTCGACGCAGCAATAAATGCCTAATCTGGCGTCATTCAGTGGACCCGGTCAGTCACGGGGCTCCTCTTCATCAGACTGTCGTGTTATCATGCTCTTCACCAAATCAATGATTTCTCAGCGGCCGCGGTCATCCTTGGGCATGCGCAAGTTCATCATGGAAAGCATGTTTCCCGCAGGGCCTGCAGCGCCAGCTTGACCCTGAAGACTTTCCAAGAGGTTCTTGGCAAGATTAATATCGATATCTTCATCGTCGCTGCCGAGTTCCTCGCCTTCGTTTCCTTGACTCCCACCAGCCGTTTCATTGGACAAGGCTTGTTTGCCTTTAGTCTGCTTTCGAGACTGATTAAGATCAAGTGCTCCAGTCCCTCTCAGCTCTGCCTCCATGTCTTTCGACAGCTTCTGTATCTGCTCGAGCTCGTCGTCAGAATCATGGTCGAGTTCTTGTACTTGGCTCTGCGACATCGACGGTTGCGATGAGCCCTGAAGCCCAGGCATCGATGGCACGCCCATCATTTCTTTCATCATTCTCGAGAATTCCTCTTCGTCAAAAGAGGCCTCTTTATCTTCGCCATCGTCGCTGCTCAACTCCTCCAACTCTTCCTCACCCGAGTCAGACCCATAATCATCAATGAAATCGGCCCCTTCAAAGCCAGCTGATTCGTCATTGAGGAACTTTTCAAAGTGTGCCACGATGCGTTGCAAGTTTTCTTGCGCGTTACTATCACCGAAGTCCCCCTTCGGTTGTTCTTCGTTGCTCTTACCTCTCCCCTTCAGTTCGCGGTCGAGGTCTTCGAAGCTAATATCAAGCCATCTTTCATCGTCTTCCCGCTTGTCCCATGTATTAATCTCGGCATCTGAAGGGAGGGACTCGTCTCCCGTTTCAATGTCTTCTAGAACGAGTTTGATCTCCCTCACTGTCACCTTGTCCTGGTTTTGAGGGTCGGTCAGAAGCATTTCGAAACCACAGGACAGCTTCATCCCCATTTCTGCCCTGCCAAAGGCCTCCTTGTCGTCCTTGGAGGGCAGCTTGTCAATCCAGGACTTGGGCGCAGGGAAGTCTTGGCTTTTAAGCTGGGCATAGCCAACTCTGGTAAACCGGACGCTGACTGTAACGAAGTCTTCGGGCTTGAAAATGAAACTATCGGAGTCTTTAGACCGGAGGGGGCGTAAAGCTATCGGATCTCTGAGGTAGAATGCCTCCACTGCAGGTGAAATGTAGGCCGGTTTCTGATGTAAGAGGAATGCGATTTTGCGAGGAACGGTGATCACGGCGGAGTGGAGGTTTTCGCTGATTTGCTTGGGGTAGTTCCGCAGTCGGTAGAATGCCTCTTCTTGTATCATGGTAGATCGCATCAGACGTCCAGGTTCCTCCACAATAATCCTTCGCGCTTCAGCAAGCGAGATCTTTTCCGTAACGTTGCTTTTCTTGTCATTCTTCGGTTTGATGATCACGAGCTTGCCCTGGTGTATCCATACCTGTGTCGTGTCAGCATCATATATATAGTGAAAACAAATCGAAGCGAAGACGTACCCGGTTGTCGGCGATTTCGGGCTCCAACCATGCAGGTAGCGTACCTGCAGCCTCCACGAGCAGAAACTGACCATCACTGTCCACGACCTTCACCCATATGTCCTTGTGTTTCTTTGTCAATTCGCGAAGTAGATACACAACGACCCATTCATCCTCGATTGAGTCGCCAAAGTTCGTCCGACCCCGCAATGAAGTGATCCCTAACAATCGGTACTCAGCATGGAACCCGTAGACCCTCAGCGATGGGGCATACCGTCATCTTTTGTGATCTCTAGCTTGAATCCTTCCCGCTGCCAGATATAATCCTTCAGGAGATCCTTCGTCAACTCTGCCGCCGTCTTTTGCACCTCCGCCAAGCGCGCGCGCGTTTCTGCGATCTCGTCGACCACGGCGCGGGTGGGATCAGAAGAAATATAGTAGACGGAGTAGTCGACAGAGTCGTCCGGCAGCTCTGGTTTTGGGATGGGGTGGAAAGTGGACTTGAACCACTCAATGTCCTCCTGCGACATAGGCGCCATAGCTGCTGGATGAGGAAGTGCGAGGCGATCTGCAGGAAATCGTTCGACGCCGTCTAAATCGCGCGATAAAATTGATGACTTCATCCGCGGCGAATCTGCCGGCCCGAACGCCCGTGACCGCCGCGCTAGACCGCTTTGGGCTAGATGTCAACAAGAACGAGGACGGGATTCTCACCGCCCAAAACACGTCCTCCGCATACTTCCTGACTTGCTCCCCATCTCCCTCCACCACACGCGCTGGACAGCATGCTCGCTTGGTGAATGGCCTTGGTATAACCCGCTACCACGTTCCCCTGTGTGATCGAACCCCGTCGCTCGCGAGATGGCGTTTCCCTACATCGACACGCCGCGCACCGAAGTCGACGGGAACGCGACGTACCTGACCAACGGCTACCGCAGCGTCGGACGACATAACCTGTCCGCCCTCGATTCGGTCGAAAACTCCTTCCAGACCCCTTCCAAAGATGAGGATGTCCTGAAGACGCTCGGGGACGCCCGGCGGCGCAACTCCGGCGGGTTCAAGCTCAACACCCCGCGTGCGGGCTCTGGTCCCAAATCCTCCCGAAGCGCGTTAAACAGTCGACAAACGCTGCCCGCCGCTGCACCTGCGAAAGGCGAGTTCACACCGTTGATGAAAAGCGCCACTAAGAACAATTTCCTACGAAACATGTCTGCGGCGCGAACGGGCGGTCCGAAGACTCCGGGTTATCTCAAATCCGGATACAGGAGTAACGGCAACACCCCTGGATTGCCGGGCATGGATATGACCGACATCGACGAGGAGGATGCGACCGATGACCAGCCTACGCCCTTGCCCCAGGTGGCCAGCAGTAGCGTGCAGAGTACGCCTCTGCCAGGACTGCCCGGTCGTGATGGGAATGGGGTGCTCAACGATGGCCAGAATATGATGACCCTGAAGGAACAAGAAAAGGTTATTCAAGTCCATGCATGATGCTCATTGACATTGGAGAGACGATCCGCTGACTTCGCATAGATAATTGATAAACTCGACAAGGACAACTTCGGGTTGAAACTCAAGATCCACTACCTCCAGGAGCAGCTGGAAAGGGCTGGTCCTGCATACAACCAAGCAGCGCTGAAGGAGAACACCGAACTCAAAGTCACGAAACTCACCCTCCAACGCGACATTTCTCGCTACAAGAAGAACCTCCAGCAGGCCGAACGCGACCTCGAAGCCTATCGCATACAGTTCCAAGAACTCCGGGAAAAGGCACGAAGACGACAGGGCGATGACACGATCCAACGCGAGATGAACTTGATGCGGGAAGAAATCGAGTCGCGGGATCATCAAGTGAAGGCACTACAGGATGCCTTGCGGGATTCTAAGGATGGCCAATCCCAGGAAGTAGAGAAGCTCCGAGACGAAGTGGAAGATTTGGAAGCTTCCCTGAGGGAGAAAGAACGGATGATTGACGAACGGGACGAGGAACTCGAAGAGTTGAAAGACCGTGATGGAAGGGACAACGATGCACTTTCGGAGCTTGAGTCAGAGCTTCAGCGTGCGAAAGAGCAAATGGAGGAGCTGCAGGAATCCTTGGATCAGGTCAAGGCCGAAGCTCGAGAGGCAAGAGATTCCGAAAACCAGGCGCTACAGGCTAAGGAAGAGGCAGAACAGAATCTCCAGGAGCTTCACGATGAGATGGCCAATAAGTCAATTAGCACCAAAGGACTCACACGTCAGCTTGAGGAAAAGACAGCAAAGATGGAGGAAGAGCTCAGAGAACTACATCAGCAGAACGACATGCTTAAACAAGAGCTCGAATCCAAGTCCCAGAATGAAGCTCGCCTCCGGGAGCAATATCGCAATGTCCAAGAAAGCAATGATAGCGAAGAACGGAAACGACACGAGGAAGCGGAAATGGTCAAACGAGAGCTGGAAAATGTCCAGCAAGAGCGCGACAGGGTCCAAGATCATCTACAGCAGGCCCTTGATGAGATCCAGCGCCGGGACGAAGAAAAGGAACTTCTTCAGACTCGGCATTATGCATTAACCGACGAGTCTGGCGGACTTCAGCAGGACCTTGTGAAGGCGCAAGGTAGAATCCGCGAACTTCAGCTGGAAGTTGAGGACGAAAGACAACGAGCGTTGGATGATGCCGATAGCATCAGGACCCAATACAGGGAAGAGATCGAACGGCTACAAGAGGAAATCGAATCTTTGCAGCACGAAATCGAGGACAAGGAAGGCCAGTTTGCACTCGAGCAGGATAGATGGGAGAGTGCCAAGCGCACCTTGCAGCTTCAAAAGGACAGAGCTGAAGATCAGGCGGCCGGCTTCAAACGGACGATTGAAAAACTCGAGCAGGTGGAACATACGCTTACCGGTAAAGAAACAAAGCTTCAAGAGGTAATCGACAGTGAGAAGGCTCGCCACTTTAACTCCGAGGCTGTTTTGAGCCGTCAGGTAAAGGAGTTAAACGACGAGCTTACCTCGAAACGACAAATCATCGATGACCAACGAACTGAGCTGCTTTCGATTAAGGAGGAACTCCGCTCGGCCAGGCGCACTGAGACTACGCTGAAGGAGAAGATACAGGGCCTAGAGGACGAGGTGGTTGTCTTGCAGGCTAGCATCGACGAGGAGCAGGAATTCGCCAGAGGACGGACGCAGAAGGGGTCTGATCACGATAATCAGGTCCAGAAGTTGCTTACCGAGAAGCAAAAACTTCGAGACCAGCTGGCTAATGCCCACGTTGAACTGCATGACCTTCGAACCTCCACAACCGAATTAGAAGCGGAACGCGATGAACTACAAAACCAGCTTGATCAAGTCCAGAATCACGTCGATGACAACTCCCGATTTGATCGCGAAAAGGTCGAGCTTCGGAAATCAGCTTTGCGACTTGAAGGGGAGCTGAAGCGGCTGAAGGAAGAGAAGTCCACCCTCCTAGAAGCAAAGGAAAGCCTCGAAATCCAGTTGAACTCCGAAATTGAGCGAGCTACTATAGAAGAAAATCGCCTATCTGCTGAAGTTGATCAACTGCAAGATAAACTCCAGACATCCGCCGGTGGCAAAGATAGAGAGCTTACCCTGACGAAGAGCAAGCTTCAGCGTTACGAACGACGCATACATGAGCTCGAGGCGCTGCTTGAACAACAGCCTGATACTGACCATGTATCTACCAACGCAGACATTTCGATGTTACGCCACAACCTGGATGAAGCAAAGAAGCGAGAGAAGGTGCTTCTGCAGCGCGAGGCGGACCAGAAGTCGTCTGTTCGGAGTTACAAATCTCGGATTGCAGAGCTGGAAAGGGAATTACATGATGCTTTGATGAAGAAGTTCGAGTCTCAATCACCGCATTCGTCGCCCTCTGATAAGCTCCATACAGAGTTGCGGAGCTTACGGAAGCAACTTTCAGAGGCGCATCGGGCTCTCAGGGATCTGAAATCAAAGAACCGTGATCTCGAAAGGGCTGCGATGAGGGAAGAGGACCAACGGGACCTTCACGAACTCCTCAAATCGTCTACCCTCGAAGCCGAGTCGCTAGCGTTGAAGGTGTCGGAGCGAGATGCACGATTGAACGAGTTTAAAGCCCAAGTACGTCGGATTCGCGAGGAGCGTGCCTTTTGCGCAAGAAAGGCAGAGAGAGCAATCAAGGAGCTCGAGACGCTCCAGGAGCGCTACAATCAAGCACTAGCAAACTCTGCGTCCAAGTCTGATACTAAATCAAAACATGACAAGGAGATCCAGGGCTTAGGCAAAGAAATTATCTGGCTTCGGGCACGATTGAAGCGCGAGGAGAAGTTCCGTCGTGACCTGGCTTGGAGCAAGGGCTTGATGGAGCTCGGGGAGCGAGTTCGTGTTGTTTGGTTAGTCTCCCCCATTCTCCACTTGATGACCTTGTTACAAGTATAAGCTGACCTTTTCCCCTGCAGCAATGAAGCGGATCTTCGAATGATCTCCGAAATGGGCGTCAAGCCGCGGGATCGTCACAATGCTCGCGAGCCTCGTCAGAAGCTGAAGAGCGCCATTTCCATGGTCCGGGCTATTGTACGGATGCAGAGGATGGGCCAAGAGTGGAAGAAGACGAGGAAGCTCGGCGAGGGCCTGAAACGGGCCAAAAACGAAGTGCTGAAGAGGCGAGATGGGTCGAGTAAGATCTCTGTTTGAGCTTGTTATCAAATTGTTTGATCAATCGTTTGTTTCATTCTGGCGAACCCCGCCCAAGATTCCCCCCGTGCATGTACATTTCGCTGTTTCCTTTGGTTTCTCTGGCGTTACGTTTTGGCTGGTTGAGTTACTATACTCTACATACACAGGGTTGTGGCGTTGTGGCTGCAACCCATTGCAGATATGTTATAGCTTGGATGATTACTGTTTCTGACGATCAGAATAACCAAATGAGAGATGTCAAGATTTCAACTGCGAAACGACTATGTATAAACCTTGTGCATTTGGAACCAGAGGCCGTTGCCTGATAAGTTGCTCAAAGCTACGGCCTCAGGTGATGCAGCCTCCTATGCAGGAAATGCTAGGCCCATCCACATTGTCATATACCACCGACTAACCACCGGCACCAGGGAATATCTCCGGTCTGACATCCTACCAGTGGAACCACAAGCCTAATTCCGATCTGGATGATACAAACCTACTCTACTTTGCGCTGTACATCTCGGGGGCGCCGGACGTCATCGCCAACAATCACGGTATCAATATCACCGACGCATCCACCACGGCTACGTCAACCGCCGTGTCAAAGTCAACGCCCACTCAGACATCGACAAAGCCCATAGATCACAAAAAAAGCCCACCCCGACGCAGGCTTTATCAACAAATCCTAGGTCCGGCTCCAGCGGGCTATCTACAGGCGCAAAGGCCGAAATTGGTGTCGCCATTCCGGTGGCTGTCATCGCTGGTGTTGCGGCAGGAGTCCTTTTTGCCTGACGGGGTCGAAAGAAGGCCGTAGAGGGCCTGGCCATGCGACCATCAGGACCTTCAATGGACTACAATGGCGCTAGAATATATGATACACCGCCGTACCAGCCTGAATATGCGCATTTATCCGAAGAGTTGCCGCATAGTTCCATCAGGTCAACATCTTCCCAACCTGTTGAGATGCCGGTGGGAACTAAGTAGACTCATTGGATAGAATGCGACTAAGGATGCAAATGGGCATTCTGTTTATGGGCGTGGGGTGTTTTCCATGGGGTTTCGTGTCAGATACTTATTTTGTTGAGAAGGACGCAGCGTATATTCTTTCTTACATATGATAAAGACTATCAATAGCTAGTATATGTACATTAAACGAGGCTAATGTTTACAATTAACGTTGACAACCAAACCTGACAGCTAAGGCCCGTACGGTTCTATTGACATGACTTGTTAACATCACCGTTGCAAAGGGAGCGATGGCATGATCCCGCAAGATGTTCAGCCATAGAGCTGGCTAAGTATATTATGCCAAAACGATGGTCTACGGTTGGAGAATTCGAATGACATCTAGAATGTGAGGACCTGTGAAATCGACGCCGAAAATGACAGCTTTTGAGGCCATAAACAGCCTCATTTCCACCCGTAATTTTTAGTGACCCCGTGGTTGCCTATCACTTGCATGTGCTCCGCACCACTATACTGCACCCGCCAAGTGTTGGCTAGTCGGCCTCCCAACTTCAGCGAGCCCTCACCTCATTTCAGCTCACGACTGAAGGACGCCGAAAATGGCCTCCTCTGCGGAGGGATACTGTCCCCTCAGTTCGACGCGTCTCCCTGGGCGCCATACAAAATGGCGGTCCTGCCCTCTTGTCACCTCTCGTCTTCCCACTCTTCGTCCTCTCCAATCCTCAGATTTCGACGTTAATCCCGGAGCTATCACCTCCCCTTTATACCTACATTTATCTAGATAGCACCATCTCTCCTCCCACCTACAAATCCAAATAAGTACCAGTATTAGACCGATCCTATTCTATACAAGGAGACACGACGCAGGCTAGAACATTTCTACAGCTTTGGGTGGCTTCCACCAAACTTCAAGCCTAAAACGCTGGAGGGCCTAGCGGTGGTCGAACGATATTAGAGAAAGTATGTACCCCTTATCTAAGAACATACCAAGCCTTATACTAAAACACGCCAACAGGTACTGCATCCAACTGAAGAAAGACTATATGGACTATCTTCTCTCGGAAGACCAAACTATCTATATAAATTTCTTCGATTAAATACATCGCACCTCACGGCAAAAGGCTCTTCAGTTATATAATAAGTACTAGCGACGCCTCTACTAGTACTTTAGCTTCTTTACCCGACACTAACCGAATAATAATGTCTACGAACAAATACGACAGATACAGTAGCCTCTTAGCTCTTAGAGTCGCAAGGCTAATATCTATAATAGTTTCTTAATTAAGTATTTCCTGCCGAACGCAAAATATCCAGACAAACAAAGAAGAAAGACATACTAGATATAAAGGTGTTTTGCATTACTTACCACTATCACTAGGTATATTCGAAATACTTCCGTTACGGCAGTATAATTATCCAATTTACTACCGTTCAGCTATAGTCTACCATTACGGAGACTCGTTCTGGTATTCTACTGTCGTAGAAAGCTTCTCTACCTAACGGACCATTATCGGGAAAACAAAATTAGTACCAAGTATTTTAGAGCAACCTCCCCAAATATATATTAATAGATAATCTATCGGGCTCTGTATATTACCGTAACATCGAGCTCTTTTACCTTAAAAATCCTAATAGTAAACGTAATATCCTGTACGCGATTATCGAGTTTTGCAATCTCAAGGATCAACCGGAAAGTACTAATAGGTAAGAGTGTCTTCGAAGCTATATACCTACTTATATACTGAATTATTCTCCTAGGACTAAGTTTTTTATGTACGGCAACTATTAGCTGGCCTATTATCCCATTACCCAGATTATCTTATACGCCTTTTATAATAGGGCATTCGAAAACAGCGCATTGACGCCCGATATTATATAGCGTCTAGAAGTTCCGAAACGCTCACAATCTCTTCCTCTCCGATACAAGCCGGAGAAGCTAAATACTTCTCTCTTTTGGCGCCTCGAGCGGACTTCCTACGGCTATAAACTATACAAGTCTTTATCTATAAATATAATTCGAGCCGACAATCGCTCCAAAAATTAGGACGTAATACTAGGTTCGAGAATAATATCGGCCACTATAACTACCGGCGGTTGGACTGTAAATAAAGTTAATCGTATATACAACCGGTTGTATCCAGTTAAACGCAATTCGAAGTAGAATATCTCAGCCAATACCCTCTATGATAATATATCTAACTTACAGTATTATAGGAAATTTTACCAGCTAAGAACGGAAGAGGGTACTAGGCTAATTTAGCGACGCAGTTCGCACAGCTGCATAGCCACGTTTCCGGAATTGATATTCAGAGTGCGAAGATTGTCTGATAGCGCCTTCAAAGCAAAGGCGCCGACCTTTTCGCTCTGAAGACCCTTACCGATGTAGAGTCCAACAGCAGCCGGGCCGGACCGGGCAAACAAAAAGGTAGCACGCTTGGTACTTTTGGCCGCGACATCTTCAGGTACTGGCGCATCTGTTTGGAAACGGAGCTGATATCCGAAACCGCGAGGGCACCCCCAGACCACCAGCCGAGGGAGTAGGTTGAGTTCATCGACTCGACCGCCACTGCGGCTTTGGCCATGGGGGGAGGAAGGCTCGACCAGTCGGGGCCATATGAGGTACAAGCATAGAGGCGGTGCAAAGAGTCATGATCCGACGCGATCATACAAGGAAAAATGGTACAACACGGTGCGATGGCAGAACTGGAGCTGGTCCAAGTTGTGGTAGAGAGACCAATTGGAGGGATCCGGTCCGGCGACATTGCAAGCCACTGGACATGCAGCGTCCCTATTGCGATACCCGGGGCTGGCCGGCATCCTCAAGGAAGGCTTTCCTCGCCACGCCAGGGCTGAGTCGAGGGAGAGGAAGAGGCATAGAGCCCCCCATATTGGGAGAAGCCAGGAGGGGGTCATCCTGCCATGTTGGAAAGAGCGTGGCAAGGAAAAAGAAGGAAAGGAGCGCAGGAGTTTGGTAATGAACGACAGTGGAAACGAGTGAAACTGATATCAACAAAGAAAAAGCCTGGTTCTCCCATGACGGCGGGTGGTTGTGTTGGGGGTTTTATACTGGGTATTCGGACTGTCTCTGAAAATCGTAAGGTCTTTTCCCTGAGCACCATGGACAGACAGACAAGACTGGACCGTCGTCCGAGAGCACTATACGGAGTACCTGGTCAGATAGTACTCTGTAGTCACTGACTCCGGACGGAGGACAAGGAAATGAAGGTGGCGTTTTGCCCAGACCGGGAGGAGCTCTCTACAGGCTTGGCTGCGGCGAGAATGTGACGTTCCTGCGGTAGTCGACGCTAAAACACCCCCGGGGGGGGGGGGGCGCTAGTCAAGCCCCGGCCATTTCATCCTTAGGGGCGCTAAGCCCTACAGGATAAGAAGCCAGCGGTGGCCCCTCTCACTCGCTCGGCTTCCTGGCAACCTCCTCTCCCTCCTACCACGGCTAGGGCCAAACATGGGTCTCTTTCGGAACTGGTTTCTTCTCGCCCTCATGCCGGGCCTCGCCTTGAGCGCCAACCAGGTGACCGAGGTAGACTTGGTGTTTCCTCGCGCCAACGAGACCTATGCGCCCTCGCCCCTGACCCCCATTGTCTTCGCCATCCAAAATCCACGGCTCCTGTCAACCCTCAAGCCAACCCTTTACTATCATATTGATTTGGAAAATGTCAGCCGCGGTGATAGCAACTCCACAGTGAATTTGGTCCATCTCGAGGAGCTCAATTATACCAACGGCAGCGATCCATACCTACTCTCCTTCAGTACGACATTTCTGAACTTCGAAGGGGACTTTTCGTTCTCCTGGGACCTTGATGTGCAAAGATGCTCCTACGACGCAGAGACAGACAAGGTCAATTCTGAGTGGGCTGGGGCACGCCGCTGGATGTTTCATTTCTCTACAAAGTATGGTGCCTCGCTACCGGACCTGACCGCGTTCACCGAGAAGGGCATCTGCAATCAAACCAGGGCCCTGGCGGCACGCGTCCCGGATACTGTCGAGCTCCCGCCAACGAAAACCGCCGATTGGGGCGCTGCATCCTGTGCAGTCAGTCCGGAGATGACAACCCCCAGTCCCTGCAACGTCAAGGTTGATGCCTCCGCGGCAGAAAGCATCACGGCCTCTTTGACTGCTGCTGCCTGTAGTGTCCCACAGCTCTGGACCGACGTTAGCTGCCCAACTCCATCCTCGGAGAATTCCGCCTCGGTGCTGCAATATCCGGTCACCAGGGCATGGATCTTGGCGGTTGGGGTGTTGCTCTGGTTTAGCTTGTATGTTAGTTGTCTAGAAGTCTTCCAATAGTGCCTTACCAATTTCTGCGATTCGCGATCGCCAAGTAATGGTTGTATGTCGGTGGCCTGGTCAAGCCCCCAGGTCTTCATCTTGGCAATTCGGCTGGATGGGCCTGTATGCCCTCGAGTTGCCTGATACAGGTTAACACCCATTCCTCCATGTTAGCATGCAGTAGTGACCTCCATCGATATACACTATGCGACCGAATGGCATGATATTAGGCGAGGAGAAGGTATAGCCGTGAGCCCGTCGGATGCCCATGTTACATCGACAACCGAACAATAGGCGGACGTGGAAAACCCGGGGTTCAGGATAAATGGCCGCCAGAACCCGCCTGATGTGAACCACGATCAACATCCCACCTTCTTTTTTCCATCTATAACCCTCTCTCCATCTTGTTTTATAGACCGTTTCTCTAGTCAAGCAGAGATGGGTTACAAGACTGCCGTCATCCTGGGATTGCTCCCTCAATTGCTGTATGCCAGCGTGACCTGCAACTTCTCCGCAGCCGCTTCCAGCGGAGATACCTGTGCCTCCTTTGCGTCCGCCTGGGGACAGACGGTGGACGAATTCAAGGCCTTGAATCCCGGTGTCTCCTGTCCCAACCTGACGGCGGGACAGAGCTACTGCGTGGTTGGCATCGTCACGGATCCGACCAGCACGAGCACGACGAGTACAACCGTCACCACGTCGAAGTCTACCACGACGACCACCACTACTACAACATCCAAGACCACCACCACCACTGCCACTACCACCACCACGGGGTCCTGCACCCGGCCCAACCCAGCCCGGCATCCCGGCCAACTGCGACAAGTTCCATCTGGTCGCCTCCGGGGACCTGTGCGACACCATTGCGACCAAGTACAGCATCACCGAAGCGCAGTTCAAGTCCTGGAATCCCACGATCGACGACAGTATGTCATGCCCCCCTGTATTTAGGTGTTCACTCGACTTTCTCTAACCCATCGGACATGATAGCATGCTCCAACCTCTGGCTCGACTACTATGTTTGCGTTCACGTCCCAGGCGCAGCCACGGGGCCGCAGCCGCAGATGCCCGGGATCGTGAGCAACTGCAAGCAGTTCTACAAGGTGAAGTCGGGAGATAGCTGCTACACAATCAACACGGCGGCGGGCATCACGCTGGCCCAGTTCCGGAAGTGGAACACGCAGATTGATGCGGGCTGTAGCAATCTGTGGGTGGGTTACTATGTCTGTACTGGTGTTTAGACACGTGAAGAGGATGGACTGTAAAGCAATAATTCGGGCCGATTTAGAGGAGTAGAAAGAAGGAAAAAAGAGAAATATTGCCAGCTTGTCAGCCATAATAACATAGATATCATTTTTTTTATTCACTTCCCGGGCTATGCATGTACAGCCGCACTGCATAATGCACGAGTCGACTGCGCAAGACTCATGCCAAGGGATAGCCAAGAAAGGCTTCGACTAGTGCCGTGCGCCCATCTGGGGCAGGGGTCCGGGGTAGGGTCCCCGCCGCCACAGGGCTGACCGGGCACCACGCCCAGTGCTGCCCTGCCCCGTTCCTCGTGCCCGATTCATCCGGGGGAGAATGGAGGCCCTGACTCGCCCTTATATATAGTGCTTATTCTTCCCATACGTCAATAGTCTATAGTACATGTCTCCACAGTACATCTTACAAGAATCCACACTCCATGGTCCAGCTATCTTACCAAAGATGATGGTATATCAGACTTTGCTTGTTCTATATCTGTGGATGTGGACCATCCCGCTCAGTTCGTATATGCATACAAACCCTACACACTTCCGCTATCACAGAGCTAACCCTCTCCAGACATCTTTGCCCTGCCACACCCAACAGACTCCAACCCTCCATCACTTCTCTCCACGAGAGATACCGTGGCCTCAACGCCGACAGCCTCCACAAACACACTTTCTGCTCGCGTGATTGCATTGCCGTACCCAACGTACGAATCATCGACTCCAAAAAAGAAAAGCCGCCCGGGCATACCACCCATAGTTGCGATCTTGCTCCCGCTCATCATAACCTTCACGGCTATTACCGGCCTCTCCATATGTGGTCTAAAGAAGAAGCAACGCGACACCCAGATGGGGACCCAGGTCTGGGGCGATTCGGCGGTGGATACTAATCCCTCCGGGCCGGGCGAAGACCAACCACCACCGCTACAGACACCGGTGCAACCACCGCAACGGCAGAACAGCCGGAGTTGGAGGTGAGCGAGGTAGATGAGCCGCCCCCGCCATATTCGAGGGAGCCGCCGAAATGAAAGAGCCGGCGAAGGGAGGAGTGTCTCCTTTATTCCATACTCCGTAGTAAATGGAAGAGATCCTAAGTTGAAGTTGATATAAACTCAAACCCTGATCCCCAATCGGTTTCTACTGACCTAAGCGATAGCTACATGGTCTACCATTATATCCCTGCTCCTCGGCCTCTCCGCCTTTAGGGGAGAACAAACAATCCAGGCTAGATTAGGTATGTTGACCGTCCGTGTTGGACGTTTTCTAATGGCTACATGTTGCCCAGAACATGAGGCTAATAGCTAATATCCTCAGCGAGATTGGCGGCCGCCGCTGCCCTGATATTCACCGTGCATGTGTATCTGCTTTTGTCTTCTCCTCCGGAACAGCAAGAGCTGTCTTCTGTCTTGGTAGCTTTGGTAACAGGGCCAATGGCAGTTTACTTGGCTCTTTTAATGCTTTGGTGAAAGGGAGTATAGTCGAGGCACATGAGGGAGGGTGTATCTCGAAGGGAATTCTGTATCCTACCTGCTCTATGTACAGCGCGGAGACTTTGATGCAATTGCTAAGATAGTAAACTATTAGTGATAAATGCAACTAGCCCGCTAGTCCGCTGCCTCGCATACCAACCATCTCTCATCTTGTCCTGCCCTGCCTGCGATGTGTCATAATCGAAGTCGGTGTGGATCTGCTTACTAGAGACGATTATTAGCAATCTGGTTCAACGTGACCTTCATCTCCCCTGTTGTCGGCTTCATGGATCTTCCGGGCCTAACACAAGGCAGCAACGCCACCTTCGTTCAGTATATGGTATCTCTAGTCGACAGCGCGTCGGACTATTGCGCCAAGGTGAATTGTTTCTTCATTGGGCTAGGGAAACCGCCTACACTCACCTCCACAAGTGAAAGGCGTGCCAGGGTCGGGGCCATGAGGTACCCTCGGATCGGTATGGCCGATGATACTAGTCGTCACTCAAGACGGAAGAGTTTGATTATGTCCTGGAAAGTGGGAATATTCGTAATAAATGCCGAGGTACAGTCTCGATCGGTCACGAGGGCTTAGGGCAGATGGAGTACTGGGGATAGCTGCGAGCTGCCGCACAAAGCTTTGGAGGACACTGAGCGGCTGTCTGGGGTTCTCCTCTTCTCGGTCACATTAGAAGAATGCCAGACTTCATGGTTTACCGAATTTTTAAGGGCATCCTTGATATGGTTGACGACCTTGGACGTCACGAACGTCTTTCCCACACCAGCTGAGTTCTATCAGCGCGTTATTCTTCGCATGGACAGGAAAACTCACGCTGTCCCCAGAGCCAAAGTGCACCAGGCGAGCTGCTCTCTTGCTATTTCCGAAACGCCTCGCTCTGCAGCAACCATTCGCACTTCTTCGGGGTCCGCCGGTCGTTGATGGCGTTGTGGTGTTTAGTATAGGGTATATCCATTCGAGGATACCCAGCGAGTTTTCAAATTTCAGATCCTGAAAGAAAATCTCAACGCGCATGTCGATCCGCACCAGCGGACCCTTCAGCACCCTCAACGCGTCCATCATCGCAGTGTCAGCCTCCGCACTGCGCCAGACTTCGCATATCTGCGCAGCGCGCGCTATATCACTTGCCGCGCATCCAGATCCGCAAAGAGGCTGGAGGCCTTACCCGGGTTCACCAGCGCTTCAACAACACGTCTCGGTGTCCCCTGCACCGATTGGGATCTTGCGTACGCGGGGAGCTCCAGTGCAGCAGTGTACAACCGAAGAGGGCCTCGTGGAGCGTCTTACGGTGTCTACGTGCGTCCGGTCTGGGTATACTGAGGAAAAGCGCTTTGTAGTCTGGAGAGCTGCTTCCACTCATCGCTACCGCGAATAAGTGATGGAAAAGATGGAAAGCTCCATGGCGATGTTGGTGGTCAGATTGTTTCTTGTTGTTGTGAGCTGAGCAGTTCATATTACCTAGAAAGGTAATCATAATTCATTATAACTAGAGTCGCCTCAAATTATATAGGTCGATTATGAAGTTCGAGTGGGCTACGTACAGCTACCTAACGCTTTTTCGCCGGTTTCCTGATAGTTACCTGATAGATTCCTGGTAGCTCCCTGACAATTGCCTGACGATATCATCCGGTGCTCACGAGGCTATTAGATATAGTGACCTCGCCAGTTTTTATATTTTTATGCCCAGGTGACTTGTCGCGTCTATTACCCCGCTTTCTTAATGTTTTAAGAGCGCGAAAGGAACAGTTGTGACTTGAACTTTTCAACGATCACGTTCGTGGTTTTGATTCCTATAACCTAGTCGACAGACTGCCTGCTCTGCCTGCTTTCCTAAACCGCTTCTCTCAGATGTACACCTGATTGCCAAATCCTTGCAAGTATAGTACACGTGCCCTCTGTTGCTGATCGGTGGTCCCCTAACTAATATCTGTATAGTCTCTGCCTCCGTCATGGCTTGTGAATCCGATACAACCAGTCCCGTGGACGCGATCAAATATTGCACCTGCGGACAGAAGAAGAGCTTTGTCCACGCGGACTGTGGCGCTTGTTATGCCTGTTGCAATTGCTCCAAGAAAAAGGAGTAAACGATCGGAGGCGGGAGGCAAATAGCTGCAATGTTTTTTCTTTTTGAACTGTCACTGAAGCTGCTTGACCGGCAACCAAACATAAGGTTGCACCTGAATAATAACTCTGCGGGCTCTTGTAGAACAGTTCACGAAATTAATCGCAGCGCATAAGGGGTGTGAGACACCAAGTACATAAGACCTCCCGTTCTGAAATCTATTTCATATTTGCGATGGCTTGTGGTCCACTATCCCTAGATAATAGGTTCTGTGAACTCATGCTTCTCGCATATCCAGATGTCGTTGGCGTCTACTATACAAATGCAATCCATTTAATGCAGAGCATATCTCAACGTCATCAGGATGGCTTGGAAGGCTATGGGCATAATAATCAAGCCACATTTGCCTTGTTCTCGGAGATTCAGCATCCGCCAATGGTTTCCTGTGGAGTGCCACGGTTAGACATATTCAGGGATCGATAAAGCGAACTTACTCATTGCTATTGAAGACTCTAAAACCGGTAGAAATGATGAGCAAAGGCCGAGCAAGATCAGCGATAATTTGCTTAACTGGTGCGGCAGTAAAATGGTGATATTATGATCGAGTCCTCGTCAATTTCCGCGAATCCTCCTGCACCGTGAGTTCCAACAATTTTAAATTCCTTCTTGATTAGGATATCTTCTGCGACCTCCGTATACTCTGGGTCCTGAGCAAGTAATGGCAATGTTTCATTGCCACGACAAAGTTGAGCAATAGTAAGAGCCATCGGATGCTGAATCATGCAGCCCATCATATTTTTCACCTCCAAGTTCTCATCCCAAGAGTCGTGCTGCTTTTTTAGCCACTTAGGTGCGGAGCGGCAAAAATCACCGAGCCCGAAGTAGAGAATCTTCTTCACAGTGTTCGTACTGAGTATATCTTGGACTAAGGCTACTAACTGCCTGCAGGTGTTGCTGTTCTGCCACAATAATTGTTTCTCGTTAAAGACTTGCATAGGCTGTGCTATAAGCTCTCGAAAGTTTCGTGCAGTCTAATTGCTCTAGTCCACGATATAAGAGCACAGGTAAGTCTCGATCGGGCTGTTGGGTTGTGCTTTCACAAGTTGCTAATATTCTTGGTACTTGATATGAGGTTTCCTAAGGAAGACTCAGATTGCAGGCTAAAAATAGGCTAGAATATTATATCCACGTACCGGATAGGATTCTGCACTTAGAACATGGGATTGTAGATTTGGATTATGCTTCTATCTATTCGACGGACTAAAAATCTTTCTATTGTATAGGACTGGCGCAATTATTACTCTATGTCTTCGAGATCCTCTTTCGTCTAGAGCCTGGTACCAGAGCTGTACAGATCTGCGGCTCTTTAACTACTGATCCGCCAATCTGTATATCTGTAGTCGAGCGGTCTTAATATTTGGTGCATGATCTCGTAGCTACTAGGCGAGCAAGGGAAAGGAACAAATAATATAGTAAATTAGCGGGAGGAGAACTGAACTATAATATCCGATAATTATCTATTTCTGAGAGTGGTACCAATGTCGGATACAGTAACAATGTTTACTTTGATAAATTAAGAAAAATTCGACTACCGTGGAAGCTCTTCTGTTACGGGGCGACCATGCCGAAAGCGGCAAAACTAACTCGGAAAGGAAATTCACAGGTCCCAACATTACAAAAAAGATCAGAAGTGTTTTCGCTGACGAATATCCTTAATCTTGTGCAACATGCGATGACTTTACAAAGCAAGAAAACCTGCTTCTTAACTACCTGGGTACTGGTAGGTGTGGTATTATACTAACTGAGCTGAATAATAACCTCGAAAGGACGTACATGCCACGACATATTTAAGCTAACCCAGTTGTACTGGGCAGCTAGAACGTAAGGCTAGACGTATTCTAATAACAGGAATGCAACGGACAACATCTATATCATACAACTAAGCAATGATCATTAAATCGTATTGAAACCGTCGTAAGTCCCTCCGTTTCCTCCGCTCACCTCCTATTTGTTTAAAACAAAGCTCAATTCATGCGACTATTGTCCTAATATGAGTTTCCCCAAACATCAAAAAATAGGCGGAGAGACAGCGTAATCTGTCGGAGCATGTGGTGACTCCACTAGGTCAATTTAATTGACGAGGTGCTTTTGTTCTTGAGGAGGAATTCTCGATTTAATGAAACTCTTCGAGTATCATCCAGAGGGTAGAGGCGGAAGGTCTGATCGGTTGACCCTTGGCCAATTCTGAATCGATTACATTTTCAACCCGGATGAATCTCCCTTCAAACCGCCGTTAGCGATTGCATGAAGAAACCCAGGTTCTACTTACGGGTTTGATCTCAGACTCGACCTCCTTGTGGACTGACACTACTAGTAGTCAAAGGAGTCCATTTCCTACTTGCACCGGCTCGAAGAATAATTTCAGGAGTGAGACCGCATTGTGTTTTTGTGGCGTAGGAGGGGGTGTATTTGAGGAAACATCCCAGCACATCGACAGAGTAGTGCTGGTAAGCGTAAGAGAGCGGCGTTTTCCCATCATGGTCCCGGACTGACCAATCTGCGCCTTTCTTCAAGAGGGCTTCGACAGACTCTGACGAGGAAAGCTGGGCCGCAATATGCAGTGCCGTTTGCCCCCGATTGTCTGTGATTGAGGAGTCGAGTCCATAGCTTAACAGCAGTTCGAGGACCTTGGTGTGCCGATGCAGTGCCGCTAAATGGAGGGCCGTCCGGCCGGTCGTATCCTTGGCAGTGAGGACCGATCTGTCGTTAAGGTATTCAGTCTCTATGACTGCGAGGTCACCTGTGATGGCCGCGTGGAGAAAGAGCGTGTCGTCGTTCTTCATAGTGAGTGCTAAATGCTAGAGGTTCAAGTGAGTGCAAATATAGCAAAGGTACGAGTCTACACAAGTAGGGCGTGAAGGATTGTCCCTCTTTTTATTCCACCGTTGAGAAGCTTGAGAAATTTGGTTCGGCGTCTGACTAGCTTTAGTAACTACCCTGGTCTTAATTGTACTGGGGGCTAGTATTGTTGGCTTCTTTTCTGTAACCAAAGATACCAGTCCCTCCTGTGACAGCCAGCAGGTGGATTCTTTCTTCTACATGATTCTACTCTGTAGTGTTCGGGGGCTTGGCCGATATGTTTCTTCGGTTCATTTTTATCCCGTTCAGCCTTCGGATGATGCCCCAGTCTAGCAAGCCAATTCCTGGCAAGGAGAAAGACGAGAGTAGGAGTCCTCCAGTGACAACGAGAGTGGCACATGCACACCTGCCTAGTTTGGACTAAGATCGCCTCCAAAAGGGCAATGACATGCGCTGGGCCTCCGATACGATTGATATCAATGGAATTTGGCCCGAGTTCCGCGGGCCTGGAGGAAGACCCCACGGCAGCCAGACAAGGCTTACGGGATTGGATTGGCCCACCGACGGGTATTCCGAGCATTGCAATGTTTGCTCGACTAGTTTAATTGGCTCATCGCTGAGCCCGGGAAGTATCCGATGGCAGGGGATTGCGTTGGTCTCACGCAGCAAGACAAGAAATGCTAGCAATTGATCCACGCACGTGGAGAGCTGATTCGTTTGGCCCTTCCCCCGTGTCGAGGTCGAATCAATTTAGCTGCTGCCCACTGACACGGTAAGTTCTGTCCGCAATAACTCTACGGCGAGGTTTTGGGACCGGCGGCTGCTAGTGGAGACGGCACGGAGTTCGCTGCCCAGAAGAGCATCGACACGCCACACTCGGACGACATCTCTGACAGATGACAGCTCTGGGTAAACTCCGGACCACTTCGGCCCCAAACTCCACAACCTGGTGTATACGGAGTATATCGCAGTTGAGCCATTTCGAGCAGATGGGGACGAGACCGAAGCCCACCGATTTCAGAGGGAGACCGACTATGGGATGCTTGACTATTCCCGTCTGAGCTTAAGATCAAGCCTAAAAGGCGTGGCAGACGCCAAGTGGGGGGACAACCATGTCTCTTCTGCACACATGGGCAATTTGGCATTTCTGACTGGCTCTGCTATCAGTGCCCTTTTGACAAAATGAATTGTATCATTTCGTGAATTATCCGAGGGGCTGATTAACCGATTTTGCCCGTGTAATGCGTCTGCGTCTGATAGAGGGACTATAGACAGGCATGATGACTCGGCGACAATATGACGAAAGAGGACATCCAACCCTTCATGATTGAATCCTTCTTGTCTGACAGCACAATCCATCAAAGGCCATCCGATCAAGTATACATCTCTTCTTGATGGGTCTCTTCCTGGTCTGTGTCCCCGGCCTGAGCGGGCCAAAGCTTGTCCTCTTCTTGGCCCTATATTTTGGTCAGATAGAACGTGCGGTGGCAGGTCAAAAAAGCGCCAGTGTCCATCTTGGCCATTCCAAGAAAGAAATCTCGCTATGTGACAAGTATATCCTGGTCTTCTGCGGTACACTACTCCTCACCTGTGCGGTGGCCCTATTAGTTCAAGTCCGTTTCCACCAGCAACCCAGCCTAAACTCCTCTGCTGACTCCCGTTTCCTCATAGTCCTGTCGTCTGTCCACTGCCATCGTCCGACGAGCGCAACGCTGGAAACATGAAGAATACCTAGCCGGATACGAGCACGCCATGTCCGACCTCGAGGGGGCAAATACCAAACGAGGCAGGATTAACCGATACGCAACCCGCTATGGTGGCATCGTTGAACGAGTAAGAGATGTGAATGGAATACGCAAAGTCGTTCTGGTCGTCAACGCCAGGCTCCCTACAAGCAAGGCCCAAGATGCATACGCAGATTGGTTTCGGAGATGGTGTCAACACCAGGAGGAGACATCTAACTCGAGCGAGCGCACCTCGGATGAAACGACTCCTCTTGTTGGGACGGCGTCGTCTGAAGCGCCACGGTATTTAGATGACGCCGTGCATACTCCTCAGGAACCGTTGGAGAACAGAGGAGACGGATAGAACCCTGTTCTAACGAAGTTCATCCTGACGGATCGATCTCCCCAGGCCACTAGGCTGTAATCATTCAGAACCAGCGGTTATGCGCAGACAGATATGGGACTAGCAGAACTTGCGTCACACGCAGCCACAGTTCGCCGCGGATCTACCACTCGCCGGTGAAGATCTCGCATGCGAAAGTCGAGATGACTTAAAGAAATCGTTTACGAAGACTATGCATTACGAACCGCCTTATAGACTCCATGGTACTATGTACCAAACAACAATTCAACCTCATTGTTCGCACATAGCCTACTGCTACCCACCATACAAGCTTGAACCAGAAATCCTCAATTAAGTTCACAAGAAATACCAACCCCATACAACACATCTCCACCACTCAACCCTCCCGTACAGGAAGCGTAACATAACATGCCATCGCCTCCTCATTCGCCTCCGTGGACAACGGCTTCCCCTCTTCGGCCAATCCGCTTAACAGCTTGAAGATATAATTGATATAGAACGCTGGGGTGAAAGTTGCTAAAAAACCTCGCACCCTCACACTGTCGGGTTCGAGAAAGTATGCGGACTCGTCGGAACCACGACGTAGTCCCCCGCGTTGATATCAATGTCCGGCTTCCCCAGAACATGGAATCGGGCCATCCCCTTCGTGACGAGGAATGTCTTGTTGTGGATTTCGTGCCAGTGGGGAGGAGGGGCTCTCGGATGCCTTGGGATGACGAGTTCTACGCTGTTGAGCCATTTGGGACTTCCATAGTGCTTTACTTTGCGGAGCGTTACACACGGCACTCTAGCACGTAGACTCGCGGTTTATATATTCCACCAGTTTGGATATTAACTCTAAGTTATGTACAGAGAATCTCCTCAAAAAGTAGTATTTCCCACCGTCCTGTATGACCGGAACTTTTCTTGGATATTCACCAGGCGTCCCAGCAAGACAGAGTTAGGGCTCGGCGGCGGCCGTAACTCCGGCTCACGGACGTCAATTACAAATGGTGTGTAGGTAAATTCAGAATTCGAAAACGTGAATTAATATTCTATATCTATACTCTAATAACATTAAGCGGACTTCTTCTTTCCAAAGCTGAAGTTCCACTTCTTCACGCGGAAGAAATAATACAACGCCACAGCGGCAGCAATATCAAACGCGATGTACGCCCAGAAGATGCCAAAATTGCGCCATCTCTGGTCCCACACCATATGCACGCTGCTGAGGTATTCATCTGCTGTAGACATCGCGCAGAACGCACAGGAATCGGTGGCATTGGGGTTCTCGAGGTACCCCGGGGCAACGGACATGTACTTTGCCATGTAGTCACCGCAGGTCAGTCCACTGGGAGGGCTGAAAATAGACATCTCAACGTCACTGCATTGGATGGCCCGGCCGTGCATTTGGGTCGCGGCGACACCGCCGACCCAGTAGGTGAACGGCGACAAGCGGTACATGAAGATCCAGAAGCCCGGGAGGGCCTCGGGGGTCTGCATGACACCGTTGAAGGTCAGTGCCATCGAGAAGAGGAGGGTGACAATTGCACCGGCGGTCTCGGCGTCCGGCAGAGCTGCAATGACCAGGTCGGCGAAGGTGCTGGCATACACGAAGAATTGGATGAAGAAGAGCAAAGCCAGGCCCTGGCGAGACGAGCTCTGCACACCGTCAACCGGGTAGTAGTAGCAGCCAAAAACGATGACTGCCATGACTATCTGGTACGGAATCTCAACCAGGATGGAGGACATCATGAAGGCAGACCAGGAGTATGTCTTGGAGGGGCGTTCACGAACTTCATAGAGCGCTCTCTGGGTCAGGAATAGAGGGATGATCTGCTGGACCAGCGAGGAAAAGATAGCGCAGACCATGAAGAGCGAGAAGATCTGGTTCTGCATACCCTGCTGGCTATGATCGGGGAGGAAGAACGAGAATCCAATAAACAGGCCGGAACACAGACCCAGCATCATCTTGGCGACCACGTAGTTCGGCGTCCGCCAGTACTGCTGGAACACTCGCTGAAAGACGATGGGCATCTGTTTCATAATGGGCATGGCGAATTCCGCGTGTTCACGAGGATCGGGGCGCTCGTTGGCATCCAGCTCCGGCTGGTTTTGTTTGCTCTCGTGGATTCGGATGATTTCCTGCTGCACGCCTGCGGCCTCAGGACTGGCATTCCACAGATCGAACCAGCTCTTGCCCTCGGGGTTCGTGCCAGCATTGACGACCTCCAGCATGTATTCTGCCGGATTCTCGTCATCCGCACAGGGACGCGCTCCATAGCCCTCAAAGTAATCAAGAAGGGTGCGTGAGTTCTCGCCAATAGGACCAAAGTAGACGGTTTTACCACCACGCGCCAGGAAAAGTAGCTGATCGAACTGCTCGAAGAGAATCGCGCTGGGCTGGTGAATGGTGCATAGAATGGCTTGGCCTGCATCTGCGAGCTTGCGAAGGAAGTTGCAGATAGCCCACGAGCTCTGGGAATCGAGACCACTGGTCGGTTCATCAAGGAACAGCAGAAGCTTGGGCTTCGCGGCCAATTCGACTCCAATCGTCAACAGTTTACGCTGTTCAACATTCAATCCCTCTCCCGGGACACCCACGACAGCTTCGGCAAAATCCTCCATGTTCAACATACGAATCACCTCCTCAACATAGGCGTACTTTTCTTCCTTTGACACGGCTTCCGACTGGCGCAACATTGCGCTAAACCGCAGGCTCTCACGTACCGTAGAGGTCTCCAAATGCAGATCTTGCTGCTGTACGTAGCCTGTTTTGCGCTGGAAACTCGAATCGAGAGGTTTGCCATTGACGAACATATCGCCCGTGATGACACCCATGGTGGTGCGATGGGCCAGCACGTCCAACAGGGTTGTCTTACCGGCACCACTAACTCCCATCAGTGCGGTCAACGTGCCCGGTTTGACCCATCCTGAAACATGGTCTAGCAGACGACGAGGCTCACCCTTGATCTCGATGTCGTAGCTCACATCGCGCCAGGTGAAGATGTCCCGCTGTGGGGGGAGAAGGGGCAACTCCGACTGAGCCTTTTCGTCGCTGGACGCTGGAACGGGTGCATCGGCGGAGGAAGTTTCTTCATCATCAGCACCGCCGTTCTTCAGAGCCTGCGGCTCGTGCCCACGACGGAACACCAGCACTTCGGCGGTGCTAGTCGTCGACGAGTTGAGCTCCGTCGCAACGAAATAGATCGCCAAGAAGCCGACCAGGAAAGCGATGAGGATGCCAAAGTTACGCCACACATGGTCATATGTATATTCATACGAGTCCCAAATGTAAGCGTCACCACTGACTTTGTCCTGACCCGCCACGGCACCCTTCGAAGAACAGACAAATGTGTCGCCCTGCATATTCGGGTACGCCGGGATGACCTGCGAACAGTCAAAGTCGCGACCGTGAAACTCGTTTGCCACCAGGATCTCAAATGCATAATAGATCGGATTAATATAATGAATCCAGCCGAACCACGGGTGCATGTTGGGCACGGGAACGACGAAACCCGTATAGATGACCAGCGCTAGAATCAGAATTCCCGCTAGGGTCATGGCCTGTGACACAGTTTTGGTAATAGCGGCCATGGTACGGAAGACGGCGCTCATGACGAACATGATGACGAAGTTGATGAGGAAGTAGATAAAGAATTGAGATGGCTCGCGTCGCAGACCGCTGAGGAAATACAGGATCAGATTGAAGGCGACGGCGAGTAGGAACTTAACTGGGATATCACTAAGAATACCAGCGATAGCCTCGGTGGCGGGATGATAGAAGGCAAAGGAATTGTGTTTTTCGACGATGGGTCGTTGTGAGTATAGACTGTTAATCTCAGTCATAGCTGTCAAAGCATTGAGCAGCACCGCGTAGAAGAGCACGGCACCCTTCTGGTAGAAACCACTGGTAGCGGCAGGTGTGCCATAGAAAACGGATCCGACAATGAGGGCAATGATACAATTTCCGATAAAGGAGGTGACGGTTGATGTACGTTCGTTCCAAACTCGCTGGTAGGCACGCTTGGTGTTCAACTTGACCTGCATCGGGACGCTTAGAAGATATGGCGAAGCTGGCCGTGTGTGCTTGGCTTGTGCCTGACGTTTCTGCTGCTGGAACTCGCGCAGCTTCTCTTCTGACTGCGCGGTGGTTTCACTATGATGAGCCTCCATAGCCCGCTGCAACTCCCGATACTCCGGAGAGTTGTGCCAATAGGCCTCAAACTCGTCGGGCGTCCGCGGCACCTGGTTCTGCATACCCTCACGAGGTTGTCGCTCGACAGGGTTCGTGACCGAAGTAAGGAAATCACCGGTGGTCTGACGGGGTGGGCAGTACCAGCCCTGGCGCTCAAAGAATGCCTTTGCGGCTGATGCAGGCCCATAGTAAATCTGCCGACCCTCGTAGAGAACAACAGCCTTATCAAACAGATCGTAAATTGCCTGACTGGCCTGGTAGATAGCCACAGCGTGTGCAGAGTTGTCCAGGTCGGCGGCCAGCCGCAGCGACTGAACGAATTTCAAGGCGGTTGCAGAATCCAGACCACGCGTCGAGTTATCCCAGGCAGCCAGCGGTGCCCCAGCCAGGGCCATCTCAGCGATACTCACTCGCTTCCGCTCACCACCGGAGACACCGCGGACGGTGTCATTACCGACTTTGGTGTTGTAGGTATGGGAGAGTCCGAACACTGCCATGACCACCTTGGTCATCAGCTTGGAGTACTCCTCTCTCGACAGACCCTGCATACGGGCGGAGGGAGTCCGGACAGAAGCGGCAAATTCCAGGGTCTGGCCGACGGTCAAATGGGGGAAGTGCTTGTCGACTTCCTGATTGTAGACCATCTCACCCTTGAATTGTTTGCGCATGGTGCGCTGTGGAATACCGCTGTAGTGGATTTCAGACTTCGAGTCCAGTTTCAGTCCGTACAGTTCACCGGAGAGACTTTTGAGGAACGTGCTGCAGCCGGACCCCGGACGTCCCAGGACGATCAGCAGCTCTCCACTCTCGAGAACACCATCGAACCGCTTGAGGATTTGCTTGGGGTTTTTGGGGCCGAGATTGAATGTCTCTCGGGGGCGCAGCAGCGAGGTGAACAGGCCACCGACTGTCTGCTGTATTTGCAAGGCAGAACCGGTGCCGGTAACATGGAGATCGCGGAAGTAGACACTGGCCTTGGAACGCGGGATACCTTCGTCCTTCAGCTGATGGACCACTCGCCGCAGCCATTGATACAGATCGAAATCTTTGCTGTCCGGGTCGAGCGCGGGGTCTCCTGGGGCGATGGCCCGGGAAGCGATACGCGAGAGCTGTTGGTCGCAGCTCGCGAGTTGTGTGAGATAATGGGCCTCGGCCGGGTCGAAGGGCGCCTGGGGGGCGGCAGGCTGCGTCAAGGTGATATCGGAGGAAGTGGAGGGAGCCATAGAGGTGGATGTGGAGGGTTGGGTATCTCCATGAGACGGTGTCTCGTCGGATGGATTGGCCATGATGGCCGAAAGCAGGCGTTTCAACACGGATTGAGTAGAGAAAGAGAACAATGAGGAATCTCCCTCTTGCAAGTGATAGACAGGAAAGGGAAGATGAAGATGTCAGGCAGCCTCGGCCTATATCGATGTGCAAGGATCCACATGGCGATCTGAGACGATGCGGTCGACTTAAATACTTCACAGTTGCGATAAGACGTTTGCCTGGATCGGAGCCAAGGAGACGGGCTCTCCGAGAGGTACGATCACGACAAACGCCTCGTATCCACCCGGAAGAGAAGTCCTCCAGCATCCGATCCATAGTTGATTCTTCACAGAACCCTGTCGGGGCCAATCGGAGGCGCGGAATTGGAACCTCCCGGGATGTCAGCCCCGGAACCGTTTTAGTCATCGGCGGTTCGGGCTGTCTTGGCTCCGGTCAGCATAAGAAAGAGTTTTCCCCCCGTTATTCATCCGGCGAGGCGGAGCATAACCTGGTCGCATCCGGGAGTCAGTAGAGTAAGAATAATGCATGTGATTGTCTGGCACAGTATAGCTCATGTATTGTGAGTCACGGTGACTGCCAAGGAAATCAGCAAGATAAAAAAGAAAAGAAAAAAGACGTCTCCAATACTTCAACGCCATCCGCTTCAACACCAAGCTCAGAGAAACCATCAAAAAGAGGACAGAGATAACAGGACATGAATGTATATGGGCGTGAATCGTACGCTTCCTTGCACCAAAATCGCCGCCAAAAAGAGAAATCGGCCGACTGGCCATGTAGAATCTATCTGTACGCGTGCTTTGTTGTCGGGAGATCCAAGACAGCACTATTGCCTAGGCTCCTTCGCTGCCAAACTCCTTGGTCCACTCTTCATTCTTCTTTAGGTCGTCTTGGCTGACGGTGGGTCGCGAATTCCTCACAGCCTTGATGAAGTCCTTGAGCACCAGGGGGGGTTCCAGAAGCTGTTCGGCTTCGATGCTCATCCACGTCATCTCCATAGCCCCGTGGTCTCCTGGCGAGCAGGGGGTAAGTTTCTCGGCGCCATCCACCGTCACCTGGTCACATGTCAGATCCGGGACCCAATTTATAGTTCGATAGATTAGCGCAGGAAATAAAGGGACCTACCTTCTTGTAGTGCGTGGCCGTTTGGATTTTCCGGATCGGTTGCATCAAGGCGTCCTGCACGGCGATACTAATGTCACTGCCGGAGTAGCCCTCGCTCATCTCCGCCAACGTGCGGTAATCGCCTTGAGTCATCTCACAGGGCGTCTGACCGACCGCCAGCATGAACATCTTCATCCGGGCATTCATATCGGGCAGACTGATGTGGACTCTGCGTTGGAACCGTCGGCGAATAGCCGCATCCAGTTGCCAGGGGATATTCGTCGCCCCGAGGATCAACACCCCCTTAGAGTCCTTTCCGACCCCGTCCATCTGTACAAGTAATTCGGTCTTGATACGGCGCGAGGCTTCCGACTCTCCTTCCCCACGCGGACCGCAGAGGGCATCGACCTCATCGATGAAGATAATCGCCGGCTTGTTTTCTCGGGCCATGTTGAACAACTGCTTGACCAGTCTGCAGCACACCAACTAGTCAGTAACAAGACTCATCAACAGGCCGCCGGCTCGGACCAGTAGATACGATACCTTTCACTTTCACCCATCCATTTCGACACCAGATCACTACTGCTAACACTGAAGAATGTGCTGTTGGCCTCCGTGGCTACTGCCTTGGCAAGATACGACTTTCCCGTACCGGGAGGTCCGTAGAGCAGAATGCCCTTCCATGGCTGTCGTTTCCCCGTGAACAGATGGGGGAACTTGATGGGCAGGATGACCGCCTCCTTCAGCGCCTCTTTCGCGCCCTCCAGACCGGCGACGTCTTCCCACTGCACGTTAGGTTTATCCGAGAGGATAGCGCCCTGCAGGGCCGACCGTAATTTCTTCGAGTCGGCGTCTTCGTTATCGTCGTCTTCCTTTCTGCAGCCAAGACATCAGTCAGAATGCAATCCCGGCTCCACCACAAAGCAAGCATGCAAGGGAGGGAAAGACGAGACGTGGGGGCAAAGAAACGTACCCTCCCTTCCCAGTGCCGTGGGAGACCTTGTTCCCGTTGGCACCAACGGCGCTGGGTTTCTTCCGATCTAGTTGGGCTAGATGGTTCTTGAGTTTCTCGGCGCGATCCATGTACTCGCCAGTCTTCGCGCGGATCATCTCCTTGGAGCGAGGGTTCTTCTCCCATTTCAAGGCGAGCATGAACAGCTCCAGCGCGGAGTAGTAGAGCTGGTATGCCTTCTCGTATTCGCCCTCATTGTCGTGTTCGATGGCCTTCTTGACCGTGTCAATCGCCCGTCCCAGGAAATCGGTGTTACTCATTATGGGCGGGGATATCTGCGAGGGTCACCCGTAGTAGTCAATGCGGCTAGAGCGAGGCTTCTGGGTTGTAAGACGATGGTACGAAGTAGAGAGAGTCGAAAGCGGGGAAGCGGCTGTCGTGATGATGGTATTGGAGACCAAGAAGGGAAACAAAACTGGACAGGCGACTGGAGGGTATATGTATATGCACGATATGCAGTGACGGCAGACGAAAACAAAATCCGGGTATATGGCAGGACTCGGGAGGGGATGTCAAGGAGCCAAGTTGAGGTTGAGCAGAGGGCGAGATGAATGAGGGGAGAAAGAGCGGAAGGCGGAGGAGGTCGATGTTTACCGTCTTGGGCTTTTTCTGCCGCTCTGGATTTCCCCCCCGCCAATCCACCTTCGCCTTCCTCCAACTACCACTCCAACGATCTCTCACCATGGCAGACGCTCAGAAGCAGCTCCAAGCCCTCTCCGATGAATTCCAGTCCCTCCAGTCCGGTATGTGCAGGCGTCCTGTCAACCAGATAAGCACGACTAACAGCCGGGGCCGCAGAACTGGAAGGCCTGGTCGACGCCCGACAGAAGCTCGAGTCGCAGCAACAGGAAAACGAGAGTGTCCAGCAGGAATTCAATTCGCTAGACGATGAATCCAACATCTACAAGCTGGTCGGTCCGGTTTTGTTGAAGCAGGACAAAACTGAGGCGTTGATGGCTGTGAACGGTCGCCTGGAGTTCATCGAGAAGGAGATGTACGGTCTACGTCCCGACGACACGCTGGATGATGATGATGATGTCTAATTGCGACTGTAGTAAACGCATTGAAGGCCAGATCAAGGAGAACCAAGAGAAGAGCGATAAGAAGAGAGCAGACGTGAGTGGCCATAGCGTGATCATTTCCCCCGGACAGGTAAATCTGACCGCGTGACAGATTCTCCAAGTCCAAAGCCAGGCGCAGCAACAGGCTGCAGCCGCTTCTGCGTCGGCCTGAAGACATGGTCAGATCCAATGCGACCGATGGCCTGAACGACTCCTGACCAGTTGTCCTCGAAGCCGCTGGTTCGAAGGCCCAAGCAAAGCCAATTGTACGGTCTGCGTATGAGATGCCAGAAGCTAGTGCCTTGTCGATGTGAGCGATGGTTGCCGGTGTATATTGTTTTCGTACAACCAGGTGGCACCAAGGAGAGACTCCGCAGAGGCTCTGATGGCCCAACTCGTACAAACGACCCAAACATTTCGATGGGAGTGTTTATGCACCGTATGTGGATGGGCCAATTTATGATAATCAGTCTCAAGAGCATGTCACAGTTTGGCGGCATCTCTCAATATGGCCACACTGTATATAGCCTCAACATACCCCCCAATTAATTAATATGAACAACACCCGTGGACGACAATTCGGTCAAATTCTAAAACTCAAATCTCTGCTGTACTTTTATGCTCCGTTCCGTCGTAGTCCAATTAACTATTCATGTCTTCATAACCACCCAACATCTACAATGAAAGAGCGTTTACATCTATTGTATATATCCGAAAATCTATGCCTTCACCAGGAGACTCTTTCCAGACATCTCCTCGGGCTGCTCAATGCCCATGGCAGCCAGAACGGTGGGTGCGACATCACCGAGCACACCTTCGTCGCCCTTCTTGAGGCTCCAGCCCTCGGGGGCGTTGGCCATGATGAAGGGAACCTTGTTCGTCGTGTGGGAGGTCTTGGGGGTGCCCTTCTCGTTGAGCATCTCCTCAGCGTTACTAGGCGGGCAGTTAGCAAGGTCTAGATCGAGCACGATACCGGCGATTGGACTACATACCCGTGATCGGCGGTAATGAAAAGAGTGTAGCCGTGCTTCTTGCAGGCCTCGTAGATTTCACCAATGGCCTTGTCGGTAGCGGCAACACCTTCAATGGCAGCCTTGTAGACACCAGTGTGGCCCACCATGTCGGGAGGAGCGAAGTTGTTCATGACGAACTCGAACTTGTCCTCGGCGATGCGCTCGGCCACCTTCTTGCCGACACCGGCGGCGCTCATCTTGGGGTCCAGATCGTAGGTGGCGACCTTGGGGGAGGGAATCATGTCGCGCACCTCGCCAGGGAACTGCTTCTCAACACCACCGTTGAAGAAGAAGGTAACGTGGGCGTACTTCTCCGTCTCGGCGATGTGGCACTGCTGGACGTCCTTCTTGCCGAGCCACTCGGCCAGCACGTTACCCATGTGTTGAGGAGGGAAGGCAACGGGGAAGGTGTAGTCGGTCTTGTACTGGGTCATGGTGGTGATGTGGATGTTCTTCGGGTAGGGGAAGTCGGGCTTAGGGGAGCGGTCATAGTCGCCCAGGAGCTGGGTGATCTCACGGACACGGTCGGAGCGGTAGTTGAAGAAGAAGAGGGTGTCGTCATCTGGAAGGTACTGTCAGAGAGGATATTCAGCAGGGAAGTGAGAAAAGAGGAAGCTGACCTTGCACGCGATGGTCTTTACCGCCAACAATGATGGGCTTCAGGAACTCATCAGTCTCGCCCTTCTCGTAACGCTCCTTGATCGTCTTGACGGGGTCGGAACTCTCCTCGCCGCCTTCTCCGGTGACAACACCCTTCATGCCGACCTCGACGCGATCCCAGCGCTTATCACGGTCCATGGCAAAGTAGCGACCGACAACGGTGGCAATCTCACCGATACCGATCTCCTTGGTGGCATCGAGGAGGTCCTGCATGTACTTGGCGGCGCTCTTGGGATCGGTATCACGGCCATCACCGAAGAAGTGGATGTAGACGTGAGGGACCTCCATCTCCTTGGCGACCTTGAGAAGACCGATGAGGTGGGTGATGTTGGAGTGGACACCACCGTCCGAGACCAGACCCAGGAGGTGCAGACGGCCATTGCCCTCCTTGGCACGCTTGAAGGAGGCGGCGATGTTCTCGACCTTGCTCAGCTCACCCTTCTTGAGGGTCTGATCAATACGGACACTGTCCTGCCAAACCACACGACCGGCACCGATGTTGAGATGGCCGACCTCACTGTTACCCATCAGACCCTCGGGCAGACCGACGGCGAGCGACGAGGCATCCAGCTCGGTGTAACCCTGGGCAGTCTTGGAGTTTTCCTCGGCGAAACCCGACATGAAGGGGGTTTCAGCGGCGGCAATGGCATCCCCCTCCTTGGGGGAGTTGGGGCCGGCGACACCCCAACCGTCGATGACGACTAGAGGGGGTTAGAAGTTGACATGGGGTGTGAACTAGGGGAGGTCGGACTTACTGAGAACGGCTTTCTGATCGACCTTAACCATGGTGAAGCTGGAAGCGGTCAATTGAGAGAGTTTTATGAGAGGGAACGAGAAAGAGAGGACGTACCAGATGTAGTGGGAGAATGAAGAGAAAGGGAGTGGAGAGAAGAAGGAGAGGAAGAAAACAGACCGGTGAAGTCGCAGGAGGGGGAGGGGCTTTCCCTTCCGGTGACGCTTTGGGATGGGAGGTATAGATTAGGTAAGGCAACCGACGTCACGCTTTTCGTTGCTCTCCCGACTCTTCCCTAAACAATTATCCTCCTCCGATCCCTCTTCCCTCTGCCAATCCCCACTCTTCCGATCCTAATCGTCTCTTCCCCCATTACCTCCGTCATCATGGCCTCTCGGTCACCTACCATTCTCACGCCGCTTGTCAAATCCTCGCCCGCCCCGAATACCCCCGGGGTGAAAGAACCCGCTCCGTTGACCACCCCGCAACCCGTGCCCTTCCCTCCTCCCCAGACCTTCGATATCCTTCCTCCGTTGCACGGTCTTCTCTTGCGTCTTCTCACGCCACATTCAAATAATGAGGGCGCATCGCATGATGTGAGACCGACAGACGACACCGCCGGGCCCACCGTTCCTGGATCATCGGGTCAACAGCAATCGTCGCAACAACAATCATCTTCCACCGGGAATGACAATTCTGGCGGTGTATTGCCGACTGTTTCCTCGGCAGGTCCCGGGAGTGCTTCTGCGGCCGCTGAAATAGCAGCCCTGAGTTCCAGTGCTCCTCCGCCCCTGGACATCAAACATCTCCCCACTGAAGCCAGTTCGATCAAGATCCGAATCCAAAAGGCCCAGGCGGTGGTGGAAAGCTTGCCCGATGTCGATCGTTCGGTGGCAGAACAAGACAAGGAGATTGCTCAGCTGGAAGAGCGCATTGCACGACTCAATTCGGTGCTCTCCGAGTTTGGAAAGCGAGCGCACCTGGGCAGATCAGGGATGCAAGTGAACCAGACACCTTGAATATTCGTAGGGATGGGAGATAGTCCTCCCCGGGTTGACGCTTTTAACGAACGGATTTCGAGCAAGCCTGAGACATCCAGCCAGATGTGTCCCGATAAGACAGTGATGCATCATGCGCAATCTGTGCCAGCAAACAGTTGCACCCTGCTTATCTTCCTATCTGGCGGTCAGTAAAGACCCGGATCATGGATCTCACCCCAATGGACGGATACACATGGACCCTAATCATCTTAACACTGGGATGGTCCGAAGCTTGCACAGACGCAGCTACGCCGTGGAAGGGATGCTCGCTACACCCTCGGGCTACCACGGTCCTCGTATACTAGCGGGGTACTCAGAGAAGACTACGTACATGGATATGATAAGTTACCTAGGGTTAAGCTGTACGGTGTAAGGGCAGGAGATAGTCGAAGTGCATTGTTCCATAGATCATACGGGATAGCACACAAGAATGAACTAGTCCACTCGATGTCATCGGCATCAGTCATAGCTTCACCGCAATCAGCACTAGTTGCTCCGATCTCGTCCCAGTTAAATTTCCGGCGGCGAAAAAATCGGGCTGTTGATGCCTGAGGCTGCCACACCCCACCATTTTTCTTTTTCCTTTTTTCCCTTCCGCCATCAACTTCTTCCTCTTCCTCTTCCTCTTCTCCATCATCCTCTTCCTCTCCCTTTTTCTCCTTCTCCCCATATCTTCATCTTTCTCTTCAATCTTCTCCCTCCTCCTTCGCCATGGCCTCCTACGCTCTCTCCCCGGCTCACCGGGATGTAAGTCCTCTCTCACCCCTTCGAACTGCCCCTCAGTCGATACTGACTCTTTCCTAGCAAATGGAGAAGTCTCTCGTCGAGTCTGATCCTGAGATCGCTCAGATCATGGTACGTTGTTCAATTCATTTTAATCTCCATCATACCAGGAATCCCAGCTAATTCCCTCCAGGAGCAAGAAATCCAGCGTCAGCGCGAGTCCATTGTCCTGATCGCTTCGGAGAACTTCACCTCCCACGCCGTCTTCGACGCTTTGGGATCTCCTATGTCCAACAAGTACTCCGAGGGTTACCCCGGTGCTCGTTACTACGGTGGCAACCAGCACATCGATGCCATCGAGCTCACCTGCCAGGCTCGTGCCCTCAAGGCCTTCAACCTGGACCCCGCCAAGTGGGGTGTCAACGTGCAGTGCCTTTCCGGAAGCCCGGCCAACCTGCAGGTCTACCAGGCTCTTATGCGCCCCCATGACCGTCTCATGGGCCTGGATCTCCCCCACGGTGGCCATCTGAGTCACGGCTACCAGACCCCCTCCCGCAAGATCTCGGCCGTCTCTACCTACTTCGAGACCTTCCCCTACCGGGTCAACCTTGAGACCGGTATCATCGACTACGATACCCTGGAGGCCAACGCCGAGCTCTACCGCCCCAAGTGCCTGGTTGCCGGTACCTCCGCCTACTGCCGTCTGATCGACTACGAGCGTATGCGCAAGATCGCCGACAAGGTCGGTGCTTACCTGATCGTCGATATGGCCCACATCTCCGGTCTGATCGCCGCTGGCGTCATCCCCTCTCCCTTCGAGTACGCCGACGTGGTCACCACCACCACCCACAAGTCCCTGCGTGGTCCCCGTGGTGCCATGATCTTCTTCCGCAAGGGTGTCCGCAGCACTGACCCCAAGACCGGCAAGGACATCATGTACGACCTGGAGGGCCCTATCAACTTCTCCGTCTTCCCCGGTCACCAGGGTGGTCCCCACAACCACACCATCACCGCTCTGGCCGTCGCCCTCAAGCAGGCCGCCAGCCCCGAGTTCAAGCAGTACCAGGAGCAGGTGATCAAGAACGCCAAGGCGCTGGAGAACGAGTTCAAGGCTATGGGCCACAAGCTCGTCTCCGACGGTACTGACAGCCACATGGTCCTCCTCGACCTCCGCCCCAAGTCCCTGGACGGTGCCCGTGTCGAGGCCGTCCTCGAGCAGATCAACATCGCCTGCAACAAGAACTCCATCCCCGGCGACAAGTCTGCCCTCACCCCCTGCGGTATCCGTATCGGTGCCCCCGCCATGACCACCCGTGGCATGAGCGAGGAGGACTTCAAGCGCATCGCCCACTACATCGACCAGTCCATCAACATCTGCAAGCAGGTCCAGGCTGAGCTGCCCAAGGAGGCCAACAAGCTCAAGGACTTCAAGGCCAAGGTCGCCTCCGAGACCGTCCCGGAGATCCTCAACCTCCGCAAGGAGGTTGCCGCCTGGGCCAGCACCTTCCCTCTCCCCGTCTAAATGGGTTTAATCAAGGGTGACCTATGATACCATTTTTCTTTTCCTTGTGTCTTAGTTTTGGTTTTGGTTTGTTTGCGTTTGGCGAGTTCAACATCATTGAGTCTGAAAAAAAATCGGGTGTGCGTTACTAGGGGTTTATACAGGTCTGCTTTTTCAACCTTACGCGGGTCATGGGATATCGGGATATGCATGAGCATGTATGTGTGAATGACACAAAAAGCACTGGGATGGCTTCTTCAACACAACTTCTTCAACAGGACGAACGTTCCCACTTTTGTTTGGGTCCAGGTACATTACCTTACCTATTATTGCCATCTATGAACAAACTAGAAATAATGAGTTCATGAAGAGTTCTTGTCATCGTAGTCGTACCATTCCGTACGCAGGATGCTAGACTAACTCCAAACGCCGCAAGCAGAACAGCGACTACAGCTCCGTCCGGTCGACCGGATCGTCCCCCAGGCTGACCTCATCCTGGCCCGGCCACGATTGGGCCATCAGCGCAGCAATATTCTTCCCCATAAGTGCGCTCGTCTCCATAGTCGAGATAAAGCTCTCGATCCCACCTGTATACCAGAGCCCCGGCGCCAGCACCGGCTCCTCAAAAGTGACCCGCGGATAGAGGAACGGGTACGGCCGCCAGGTCTTCTCATGCGACCAGCTGATATCGTGTGTTGGCAGATCACCGATGGCTGCCGCATCGCTTGCTGCCGTCGAATTGAGCCCGAGGATGTCGCGCACAAAGCTCGCAGTCACCCGCTCGGGGCTGAAGATCTTATACACGTACTGTTGCTCAACCCGGCCATCGTCCATCACCATGTCCACAGTCCGCAGTGTGCTGATACTCCAGAATCCGGCGGGACCGACACCCTTCTTGCTGGACCCCAGGTCTGTGTCCCGCGGGAGAGTGGTGAGAACCGTCTCCGGGACTGGTTGGGTGGTGTGGAAGTATTGCGGCGAAAGACGATGCGGGGACGCGAACAGGGTCACATGGAGGGTGACGAAAGGGATCTCGTCGGGCGGCTGCGCCAGGCCGGGGGTGATCTGTATATCGGTGTATTGTAGCGGGCCGGCAATAACGACTTCATCGAAGACGTAGCTGGCGCGGCCAGAGGGGGTGTCGACGGCGACGATCCACGAGTCGTCGTCGTCGGCGGCGGAGCGACGGATGGCGGTGACGGTGTGGTTGAGGTGCACGTCAGCACGGGACGCGCGCAGCATGCGGTCGAAGATCTGCCAGTTGCCGCCGGAGACGGCCATGGCGCCGTCGGTGGCCATGCAGACCATGGCTTCGAGGCCGTGGATCAACGGGAGGTTCTGCCCGTAGTTGACGCGGGTGCTTGCCTGGATGACGTCGCGGGCAAAGTCTGCAGCGACGCCGTTGTCGGACAGGAAGGACTGGCCCGGGGCGGCGGTTGCGTCGAGGAGGCCGATGGCCTCGGCGGCGGCGGAGAGGGAGGCGAAGGGGAAGAGCGGGGCATCGTACAGACGGAGGAAGCTCTGCACGGTGCGTTTCATCAGGGATTGGGTGCGGACAGGCGCCCAGCCATATCGCCAGATCAGTTTGGCGACGTTCCACCAGCTGTATGTATCCTGGAGGACGAAGACGAATTGCTCGCCGTCCCAGACTCCGATCTGGTCGGGAGATTCCTTTGGTCGCTCATAGCTGGCGCTCTGCACCGAGAGGCCTAAATCTCGGGTGGCGTTGACGAGGTTGTAGTTCACGTTGACAAAGATCGAGGCACCCAGTTCGACCGGGTAGGCTGGGTTGTCGAGGACATTAACGGTGGTGGAGCGGCCGCCAACGTAGGGAGCGCGTTCGAAGACAGTGATGTTCAGCGGCGTGGCGTCGTTGATGGCGTTGCGCAGGGAGTAAGCTGTGGAGGATCCTGCGGCACCAGCGCCTGCTTGGAGTCAGTTCGTTGTTCGCATGGACTTGATGGGATGGTGGGATGAAGGGTACCGATGATAGCCACTTGCTTCGCGGGGAGATCATGGCTGGCGTAGGTCAGAGAGAAGCACAAGGCCAGAGCGGAGAGAAGCCATTTAGTCATGGATAACAATTGTGGGTGTTGTGTAGGGAGAAAGAGTGAGATGGTGATGGAGAGAAGAGTAGAGGGAGAGAGCGAGGATGACGATGTTGAGAGGGATCTCCCGGAGATAACAGGCGGCTTATCTCCGGCGCTGTTTTCGTCATACCGTCAAGTACTGGCAGTTCTACTCCCCGACATAACATGATCAGCATAGACAAACAACTAGAAACGGTCATTTGTACAAGATCGTATTCCTGTTATTTTCACGTTCATCGGATATCTATATTTTAAGGTATAATAGCTGAAACGAGGTATGGAAGATGGACGATCAAGCTGGTATCGTGCCGTAATATTACCGTCTTCATTTTTTTTTCTTATCGTCCCAAGACTTCAATTCGTTCCTCTCCATCCCCTCTCTCTCTCTTCATTCAGTCCACTTTCTTCCTCCCTCTATACCTACACTCTACGCCCCCCAATTCTACCCATCAACAATGGACCCCTACGATAGCGACTCCTCTGGCTTCGAGGACGACGGCGATTACACCGAGACCGGCGTGCTGTTGGGATACCCCTCCGAAGAACTCATTGACGACTCGATCAGCCACCTGGGAGGATGGCCGGTACGTTCTGTGCCCTCAGATCACTCCAAAGTCCCTATATGTCAATTCCACTGACAGCGACGCTGTAGACGTGGCTAGACGACGCTACTCCACCTCCTGGTGACTTCGCCAACTGCAAAGTCTGCAACAGCCCCATGGCGCTTCTGCTAGAGCTGCATGGAGACCTCCCCGAACACTTCCCGGACGACGAACGACGCCTCTACATCTTCTCCTGCCCCCGAAAGCCCTGCAACCGGAAACCCGGCAGTGTGCGCGCCCTACGAGCCACCCGCAAAGTGAAAAGCCAACCCGCCGCGCCGCGGAAAGAAGAGCCTCAGCCGGCGAACGAACCCCCCAAGCAAGACTCGACGCCCAAACCAGACCTCGGTGCCAGTCTCTTCGGGGCAAACACACTGACAGGCAGCGTGTCCGCCAACTCCAACCCGTTCTCGTCCTCCAGCTCTCCCGCAGCCAGCAGCAACAATCCTTTCGCGGCGCCAGCCCCCGCCGCCCCGCACACCACCCAACCCGCCTCGTCCACCGCATCGGCCAATGCCCTCGCGGAGTCCTTCGCCGACAAGGTCCGCGTGTCGGCGCCCTCGTCTGCCTCCTCGGCCACCGTCTCTCCCCCGGAGTCGTCGGGGCCGCACGAACCCTGGCCCGCACAGTCGGCCTTTCCCGATGCGTATAAGCAGTTCTATCTAGACGCCGAGTACGAGACGCTCTCGCGCCCGTCGACGCCGACAGTCCCCGAGAATGTGACGATCGACAACACCGAAGACGACGCAGGCGCCAGCGGGGGCGCCGAGCTGAAAGATGCGCTCGAGTCGCAGCTCGACAAGGCGTTCATCAAGTTCTCGACCCGCCTAGCGCACAATCCCGAGCAGATCCTGCGGTATGAGTTCCGCGGTACACCACTGCTTTACTCGCACAATGACGCTGTGGGGAAACGATTCCACGATGCAAACAAGGCGCCCGCTGCCCGCGTGACCACCGTCAAGAGCGCGGCCGCCAGCAACATGCCCCGCTGTGAGTACTGTGGGAGTGAGCGTGTATTTGAGCTGCAGCTTGTGCCGCACGCTATCAGTGTACTGGAGGAGGGCCGCGAGGGCATGGATGCCGGCATGGAATGGGGAACTATCATCCTTGGGGTGTGCAACAAGGACTGTGGGCCGCAGGAGGCCGGCGTCACTGGGTGGCGTGAGGAGTGGGCGGGAGTGCAGTGGGAAGAGGCCCAGTAGAGATAGTGTGCTGGCATAATGTTGATGATTACCTATAGACGCAGATATAATGCTCGTTGAAAATATATACACCATATATACCCTCGGCACAGGTTACTGCTTATGCACCTCTACTCCAGACATTCATCGCTTTGTTTGCTTCTTGGATTCTATTGGATATCTTCTTCGAATCAGAAGTTGGAATGGGGGTTCTTTTTAGACAATGACAATGACGGTACAACACAAGTTATGCGAAGCAAACTCATAACGCCGAATGCGCCGGCCCGGACTTCCCAACCCTCCTCATGCGGAATCTATCCCGTCATATCATCGGGCTCCACGCTTCGTGTCGTGGGGAGGACATACGTCCTCGGTTGTTGACAGATCGGCGTCTGCCAGGAATCAAAATATCATCAAGAAATAAAGGGGAAAAAAACGCATAGCACGAGTCAGTGAACGGCCCCCACTCAAGCAGCCTGCTCGAAGCCCCTCCGGAGGACACGGCCAAACTGCTCGATGCCGACACGCTCGCTCTTGACTTCGCTGCGGACCTCGTTCTCCTTGTTGGTGGGCACCTTGATGACGGTGCCAGTGGAAGCCGACTTATCCAGCTCCCAGCTGCAGACCTCGACGACGAACTTCTCCAGGGCCTCCCGGCTGCGCAGGTCAAGCCACTGCTCCAGCACGTCCGCGTTGATCTCGCGGAAAGCCTTGCCGACCTCGACGGCGATGCGGATGCGGACCAGCTCCTCGAAGCCGGCAACGTCGGCGACCAGATCGGCGTACAGGTCGTCGGAGTTCAAGGTCGACCAGAACTGGGTGTACTGGGCGGACTCGAGCAGCGTGGACAGACGGGCGAGCTTCTGCACCGACTCGACGAAGTCGGAGGACTGCGAGGCAGCTTGGGCCTCGGCGTTGGCGGAGGGGAAGGGCTGGGTGTGCGCGGGGAGCAGCGCAAGGCAGAGTGAGAAAGCGGGGGACGGGAAGACGGTGAGCGCCTTGACGAGGACGTTGGTGACGGTCTCGGGTTGGAGGAGGTGAGGGTTGAATTGGTAACTGTTTCATGGGAAGTTAGTCGATCTGTTGACATCCGTCCGGGTGGAATTGCAGAAGAATTATGATTTGTAACGGCTTTCAGGAGAAACAAAGCTCGACATTCCCCCAGGGGGGATCAGTTAATAGGAAACGTGATTTAGAGAAGAGTTTCTTCATCATGTAGCCCGAGATTGTGGATTGATTCCACGTCGCGATGTTTGTTGTGGGAGAACTGCCTTGGAAAGAACAAGCGCATCCATCACTCACAGCTTCAACAATGCCAGATTGGCGTAGCAATCAAATGTCCGGTCCTCACACTGCTGCACCACATAGTCCTGGAATACCGTGGTGGTCTCGGGGTTGTATCTGTCGAGGCCGTTGAGGATGGCGTCGATGTTGGCCGGACGGGTCTCGCACTTGTCGAAAGCAACACCCATGTTGAAGATTGAAATGAGTGATTATTGGCAAACCGACTTGGGGTCTCCGAGAGGGCGAGAGGGAGGGGCGTTGGCGGGGGAGGGGAAGCGGGATAATGAAGCTGATGATGTGTGGGAAATTTCGAATTGAATTGGCTGTGCGGATCAGCCTCGGAGGGGCCGGAGTAACCATCCGGATCGGGGGTGTTTCCCCGGAGCAACACGTGATATCCATATGTCCCAATTGGGAAGTAAGATAATACACCTCAACTGCATCTACCTGCCACTTACCAGTGTGAGGCAACTTCCTGGCCCGGACATGGTGGTCTTTTGGTGATGGGCCATAAAATCCTGGATCTGGAAGCTCATTCCGATGCAGACACGGAGGACGCGGTCATGACTAGTGATGGTCTTCCATTCCGGCTACCGAAGCTCTCTATCAGAGCCTCTGACATGCTGAGTGCTGTGGGAAAGATCAGGGCCGAGTTATCACGATGTCTCTCAAAATGCATGAATGGACTCTGCATAGCACAATGTCATCGAATACCACCCGAGGAGGCGGTATGAAGTAGGAACGTAACCCCGCAAGGGATCATCAGATACTACCCTATTTTCCGGTCAATATATAAACAAATCGTCTCCTCTCCTCTCATCTTTCCCCTCCTCAAAGTTTGTTTGGATTTACGCCCGCGGAGAGGAGTCTCTCTTCATCATGCATCTCTTTCCAAGCCCTAATCGTCCAAGCCCCTTGTTTCTCCTAGGTCTAGGTGCACTGGGAGCTGTGGCACAATCATCTACAGATTATTCGCAATATGTTAATGTCTTTATCGGTTCAGAAGGTCCCATTAAGGGAACAGGCTTTGGGGGAGGCGACATCTTTGTTGGCGGTGCCCTACCTTTCGGAGTGGCCAAGGTTGGTGTTGACACCACCGCAGCAAATTGGAGCGCCGCTGTCTTGAACGGTGGATGGACACCCGATGGGAATATTACCGCTATAAGTAGGGTATTGTTTTGCGATAGCCAGTGCGTTTCTAATTGTGTAATTGTCAACAGCTATGATGCATGAAAGTGGTACTGGAGGTGCGCCGAAGTATGGAATCATCCCGCAGATGCCTCTCACATCGGTGACTGCGCCGGTAAATATCCTAGACAACCTGACGTACAGTCAACCGAGAGTACGATTGCCTCTTGTGCTTCCATTATTTCCCCTATTCTAACTGGCAATAGGTCGGCAACGACATAGCCAGCGTCGGATACTACAAGACTCGATTGCAAAGCGGCATCCAAGTGGAATTATCCGCTTCTCGCCATGCTGGAATTATGCAGTATTCTTTCCCTGCAGGTGAAAAACACGTCCTTGTGGATGTATCTCACGTATGAGCCCATACACCCGACTCACCTGTGCTCAAGACTAACTTCCAGTAGTATCTTCCCGGTTCTCCCACCGACGTAAACAGCCAGTTCTATGTCGGGGGCGAAATCCAAATGGAAGATGATGGAAGAGCATATAGTGGTTACGGGACGTATGTTGGTGGCTGGAATAATGGTAGACAAACCCGAATGCCGTCCAATTCCACGGTCTGATCCATCTGCAGGTGCTCCATTCACCGTTTTCTTTTATGGGGAATTTTCGGAAAAGCCAGAGACGTCACGTACTTTTCGAGGGAAGAATACAGACCCAATGCGGCAGTACCAGACTCTCGCGAATGGAGGGACAAGTCATCCGGTTTATGGTAATTCCTCCAAGGTCACTTCTGGCCCCATGAACGACCGTGTAGGCGCACTTTTTACTTGGGACTCAGGGCAAAAGAAGGCGGTACGCTCTAGAGTCGGTATCTCTTTCATCTCTTCCGAAAAAGCAAGGTCGTACATTCAGTCGGAGATTCCGTCCTGGAACCTAAACGACACCGTCAAGTCGGCTGTGGAGGAATGGAATAACGACGTGTTCAGCAAAATTCAGGTGCCTTTGGATAACACTGCCAACCTGACAAACATCCGACTGCTGTATAGTTCTCTCTATTTCATTCACCTCATGCCGTCCGACCGGACTGGGGAAAACCCTCTCTGGGAGTCAGATGAACCGTCCTGGGATGACTTCTACACGCTTTGTGAGCATGCCCGTCATTCCCTCTGTTCCATATTAACAACTATTCAGGGGACATCTTTCGTTGCACGGTCAGCTTCTACCATATCTTCCAACCGACTTACTACGAGTCAATGGTCCGCGGTATGATAGATGTCTGGAGGTGAGTACAAGATGAGCAACTATGGCCAAATTAATATAAAACTAACCAGGGCAGACATCAAGGCTTCCTTCCCGACGGGCGCTCCGGAAATTGGAATGGACTCGTACAAGGAGGGTCTGACGCAGACAATATGCTCGCCGACGCTTATGTCAAGGGCTTGCGTGGCGCAGTCAACTGGACTGACGGATATGCGGCAATGAAAACCGACGCCGAAGTCATCCCATACAATACTTATGATCCGACAGATTTCTCCGGGAGCACAAAAGAGGGCCGTGGGGCGCTTGGAGATTGGCTTGAGCTAGGATATGTTTCTCAAGACCGAAACACACGGTGCATCTCGCGAACCGTCGAATACAGCCTCAATGATTTTGCGCTCAGCCAGGTGGCCGCAGGTGAGATGCCAGGTGATCGGGACAAATATTTGAACCGTTCTGCGGGCTGGCAGAAAATCTGGGATTCCAACGTCGAGAGCCTGAACTTCACAGGTTTTTTGGCCCCTAAACTTTCGAACGGAACCTTTAACAGCAGTCAATACGACCCACGATATTGCTATGATTGTGAATGGCAATCGTATACATATGAAGGAGTGCCTTGGGGTGAGTAACTAGGTTCGAGACAGTAGACTTCTGCTAACTTTGTAAAGAATATTCATTCGTAATCCCTCACGATATGGAAACATTGATTGACTTTATGGGCGGATCTGCTACTTTCGAAAACCGCTTGGATCTTATGGTAGGCGGCTCGACACGACATCAGCAAATCTCATATTTACTCTTCGATAGTTCAAGCCGAATACGTCAGTTCAGAACCTCAGCGCCAATGGCGCTGGTATCACAACCCTCATGAACATCGGGTATGTGCTATCACCTTATCAGACACGCTGATATCTAATGATCGAAGAAATGAACCCGATTTTGCCACTCCATATCTTTACAACTATATCAACAAGCAGGCTAAGAGCGTTCAAATGTCTCGTAGTCTTGGCTACCAATAGTATGGGAGCATTCTTCTTCCTAGGACGAGCTACTAATTTTGTCCAAAACAGCTTCAAAGACGCACCTTATGGCGTCCCAGGAAATAGTGATGCGGGCGCAATGAACACATGGCTGCTTTGGCAGATGTTGGGGGTCTACCCCGTCGTCACTCAGCCAGTGTACCTAATATCATCCCCATGGTTTCCCGATCTCAACATGACCATTAACGGGAACAAAACGCTACGGATCACAGCCACTGGACTTGACCAGGGCTACTACGTGCAAAGCGTGAAGATCAACGGACAACCGTGGTCAAAGAACTGGTTTGAGCACGGGGATATCATGGTGCAAGGAGGACAGATTGAGTTCGAACTCGGTCCACAAATGAAGGCTTGGGAGACGGGCAGTGTACCTCCATCGCCTGGACATGTGAAACTATGAACAGACGGGGTGATACTCTCAGTTATGTGTCTAAACACCCCTTGCAGATTTATCAGGCCCAAGCGACGACTAGAAATTCAAACTGATAGATGAGAGTTTGATTGACAATGGGTTGAGCTGGACGTACATCGAGACCCCGCCGGCATGGATGTTTACTGCGGGGTTGATTATTATTCGGAAATCAGACAGTATTGAAGAGGCGGTGTCAGATCAAATCTCACGAATCAGTCTTTGTATCTATGGCATGTAGAATGATATCAACGTAAGCTTATAGGTAGTGATCTTCATCGACGAGAGCCTCGGGTGGGATGATTGCGTCATTCCCCTCTGACGTACCGATTGACAAAGAATAATTTTTTTTTAAAAAAAAGACAGGGTAATAACTATAGTTTTGAGATATATTCTATTCGTAGAAATGAGGCAGGGAAAAGTAATATGCCAGTGATGTTGGCGGCAGTTAACGCACATGAAGCGAAGCGAGTAAGTGCATATACAAAAAGGCTAACTCGACCGTCCCAGCCCTCCCACATGGCCAGTAAGCTCAGAGCACACAGCAGGAGGATACCGCCGCAGCCGTCATCATTGGAGAATTGTCCATCCAAGATTTCAAGTTTTTGGTTTTCTCTCTTGTGGAGGAGATCGCTCCCCTATCCGGGGCAGCCGACGTGCATTTGACGTCAGCCTCGGAAACCCGCGAGCGCAGAGAATATATTCTGCTCTTCTCTTATCCTCGTAGATTTTCTTCCGGCAATGCAGCGTCATCTCTATAACTGACGCCAAAAGTACCTCGACCATGGTAAGGAGAGACCCCCTATTTCCGCGGCCCGAGTGACCGAACCATGGGTGTTGTCACCTTTATAGATCTTTACTGTACATATGGTAACCAGTACTTCGGCTGCAGGCTCCCATCCTCAATATCCTCCAACCTCGCCAGCAGACATCAGACTGCCCATCCACCATCTCAGGAGGCGGAATCGCTGGAATCGTTCTCGGGACCATCGCCGGGACACTGCTGATTCTGTGGCTACTGCGGCTGTGCTCATTGCCCGGGGCTCGCGGTGGTGGAGTACCTGATTGGGGATATAGCACCGTTGGCGGGACAGAAACACGGCACCGTCGTCGGCGGCGGCGGCGGAGTCCATCGTACTACGAATACGTCGAGAAACCCGAGCATCGTTCAGTGAGACGACCGGCAAAGGTATATTTGAGCTAAGGAGCTGCGATACATGCCGAAGGGCTATGATGTATACGATGATAATGAGGGTCCGTCTTCTCCAGCGGTTGTGATAGTTTAAGTTTCATGGGTTGGTACCATCTGGGTGAAGTGTTTAATGATTATAATGCCAAGTACTTAATGAGATGTGATGAAGCACGCTTTCATTATTGTGAGACGAACGGTCGTGGTGGAGCCTTGGCTGGGGTTAGACCCATAGATGGCACGAAATAACGTGGAGTTCATCGTAAGATTGTGAGAATTCATTCTGTACTTCGTAGTAATGATAGGAAATTAGTAGGGTTTCTTCTTGATTTCTATATCGGCTCACAGCTGGATTGTTCGGGAAGTACAGTACCCTGTTATGTGATATTCTAAATATAGCTATACTGTAATGAACACGAGGATGGACTATTGAAGTTTAATGTCGATTAGGGCTAGACCTGTCCACCAGATGACAGTCCCCATCAGACATCAAAAAGGCTTTATTTGAATTTCCATGCACTTAGTCAAGGAAGCGAGAGACTGGTTTTTTCTTGTTTATCATCCAAGACCGTGGCAGCCTGCTGGGTTGGAGCATCCGAGACCAAAGGGATGGATCCTGTGCAGGCTGCACCGAGACTAGTTTCACCTGCGGACTCAAAACCAATTCCGAGAAGTTAGGAGAAGCGACTCGCGTGTTGGAGATAATATAAGTGCAATTTTACATGCAAGTGGCACAGAACAAGGGTCGTTGCATGTTTACTGTGGGAAGTTTTGTCTCAAAACCCCCAGCATGGCAGTCAGATAAATTTCCAGCGATAAGCAATCTGATCCTGTATGCCGTACTCCGTATTAATTCACGTATTCTAGGTGGGACAACCATGGTCGAGCCATACGGCAGCCCAAATCCTTCACGAAACACGGTGGAGTATCTGGGTGGAGTGGTCCACCGCACCTTGCAGGTCAACCTGAGGGTCTTTGTCGAAGTAAGGTACGGTGTGCTTTGCCAGTTATACGGAGTATCGTAAACGCATAATTATAATCTGGCTGGTCGAGGCTCCTCCAGGCAAGTGAGACAATGTATGATACGCCAATTGCTGCAGCTGTCAGAGTTTGCGTAGGCTTACATCGCAGAAGATTTTTCCCGAAATGAGGAGCTGGTGCGAGACCGTTGGATTCTGGGAAGGATGCACGCACCGTTCTTATTTCTTGGAAAGGCCTTGGCGAACGGCGATCTCATCTCCCGGTTTTACATGTTTACTATCTCCACGATCATCTAGACATAATCAATGTTGCGAAGGGCGAATTCGAGAGAATCGCATCAGGATCAGTATGCGAGGACCCGGAATTGCTTTAGCAAAGAGAATGTCCGTCGTGAAGACCAAAGAGTCCTCGTTTCGAGGAATACTCAAAAAAAAAAACCCGGAGTGTGACCGCGAAATCTGCCGGTAGACAGCCGATCACTTGTTAGCGTCGGATTAGCTGGGACAGAGATCGCATTGGCCGATGTGTTCGACCTGTACCTTGTTCGGCCAGAATACGATATGTGGCCTCTACAGATTGTTAACCACGTTAGTTGCTTTCTGAACAGTACATCGAATGAAGAATCTATATACTTCATACACGGTAAAGAATGGATAAGCACTTAATCCTCGTAAAGAATAAACTGTTGACAAGCAAGGAAGCGAGATCGACTGATTGGTGGCGTTTTGCTATCGCAGAGTCCTGGCAGCCAATCAGCACCCGCATGGTTGCCCAACCGGGCTAGCGTTATGCGGTCAGATGGGCCCCCTAGACCCATATGGGGCTAGCGGTTCCAGGGCCCAGGACCCCTAACCCTGATCAGGACTAGATCGGGAGTACCCGAGCGGGGGACTCTCCTGATTGGGGAAGCCCCTGAAAGCTGATTTGATGTAGAAGAATCCGGAACAAATAAGATGCAGAGAATTAAATGACTGGCCATGGAGTCGAATCGAGTCTTCTTCCTTTCTCGACTTCATCTCGTCATCTTCTTCTCTTCAGCTCCTCCGCACTCTCGTTCTCTCTCCCTCCCTCCCTCTATCAGAGTTGTCCTGAACTCGTGCGATTCGTTCGCACTTCCATTCTTTCATCAGACTGACTCCATTCGATCCTTTCGTTCACTCTAGATAACTCGCTGTTGCGGTGTCACGGTTGACCCCTTTCAGTCTCCGGCCATCTCCATCCTCCATCCATACCCCATATACTTACTTCGTCTCGGTGAAATCCTGCCCTATCCGGGTAGGTCGACTTCGCCATGTCCCTCCTTTATCTCACGGCCCTTCTGTTGGCCCTCATCGGCTCGGTGACCGCCCAGACCTTCACCACTTGCAATCCTCTCAACGCGACCTGTCCTCCCAATCCAGCCCTGGGCACCAACCATACCTGGACCTTCAACGCCACCCAGGACGACGCGATCTGGAACGTCACCAACGGCGATATCACCTATGATGGCGACAACGGCGCCCAGTTCGTCATCGCTGAGAAATTGCAGTCTCCTACCATGCAGTCCAACTTCTACATCTTCTTCGGTATCGTCGAGACCCACCTCAAGATGTCTCCAGGCAATGGAATCGTCAGCAGTGTCGTCTTGCAGTCCGACGACCTGGACGAGATCGACTGGGAGTGGATTGGCTCTGAGACCGGCGAGGTCCAGTCCAACTACTTCGGCAAAGGGGACGACACTTACAAGCCTGCCGGCATACACTCCGTCTCTGGTGCCGACACCGGATTCCACAACTACACCACCAACTGGACCCCCGAGAAACTCGAGTGGATCATTGACGACACCGTTGTCCGTACGCTGAACTATGCCGATGCGGAGAATGGAACCCGCTACCCTCAAACCCCCTGCAACGTGCGTCTGGGTATCTGGCCCGCGGGTGACCCAAGCAACGCTAAAGGAACAATCGAATGGGCTGGCGGAGAAGTCGATTACGACGCTGGGCCGTATACGATGGCCATTCAGAGCGTGCGCGTACACGACTTCCATACTGGCAAAGAATATGAGTACACGGACAATTCGGGCTCATTCGAGAGTATCAATGTCATTGAGTATGTAGTTTCCACGTCCTTCCATACCTCGAAATCTTTCACGCAACGGAACTAACCATAAGCAGGGGCAATTCTACCGCTCTGGTAGAAATCAACAAGCCTCCGCCGAAATCCCTTTCTGAGAAATGGGACGAGGTGCCCACGGGTGGCAAAATCGGTGTCTATGTTGGTGCCGCTGTTGTAGGCGCTATGCTGATTGCGGCATTCATCTTCTTCTGCTTGAGACAGCGGAGAAAGGGCCGCCTCGAACACGCCCTCGACGACGCACGCTGGAACACCGAACGCACCGAGATGAACAACTTCCAATCCGACTGGAAGCAAAGCGACTGGAGTAACCGCGGCTATAAACAGGTCGGCTAGTCGCGCTGGCCGTCTGGCACCCAAGCCACCCGCAACGATCCCCATTTCCTCCACCGCTCCCGATGATGACACGAAAACGAGCCCACTCCTCTTGCTGTTGGCATGCCACACTGCACGAAGCACTGCAGAAGCAGGGTGACTGGTGTTGCGCGGGCGTTGCTGGCCAAGCCCCGCGCGTGGGTTGTTAATTTTTCGGTTTGACGTCAACGTGGTAGAGATCTCGGACTTACGATTACCTCGCACCGTGTTTCCTATCTTGTCTTTGCCAGCTATGTCTATATCTTTTACATGCGCGTTCGGAAGTCTTATTGGAGACTAATTTCGTTGACTGTATATACCGATATCTTGTCGCTCTTAACAGCCTTTTAATCTGGTTCTGCCTATGGACGCCCACCTACTTGAGGAATCCTTTAAATTGAGATGATATAGAACAGTATATTACGCCGATTACCTACACCTGCACACTTCGTACCATCACAGCCATCCCTTCTTATCTGTTCCCAACGGCTTCGGCATGACATCCCACCCGACCTGAGCGCCCTCGATAGACGCAGAATGCCGAACAGCAGTCATCTCCCCAAACCCGGTCTGTCTCCTCTCCAGATACTCCGCCGGTACATCTGAAGTGCACCTATAATCCCCACTGTCGAATCCAGACCGGCCTGCATATTGTCCCAGGGACCGCAGGTACTTCATCACCGCAGCCAAGGACACGCTGACCTCCCACGAGCCGCCCTCCGTCGCCTGCTTGTACAGCGCCGCCTGGACACCAGCCGCAAGGAAGTATCCCGCACCATGGTCAAGCGCCTGACAGGGCATCGCGCGCGCAGCCTCCCCAGCGCCATAATGCTCCGCCTCCGAGACATTCATCCCCGAGCACGTCTGCACAAGCGAGTCAAATCCACGCTTATCCGCCCACGGTCCCGCGGGTCCATACGCCGACAAGTTCGCACAGATGATTCCCCGATGTGCGAACCGCCTCGCCAGCTTTTCCACCGAATACCCCCGGGCCGCCAGACTCCCGGGCCGAAAGCCCTGCACAAACACATGCGCCCCGTCCAGCAACGCATCCAGCTCGGCCACGCCCGTCTCTGTTCCCAGATCTACCTGTACTGTGCGCTTCCCCCGCCCGACATCTCGGTCGATTCCAGGCAGATCTGGTAGCCGCGGGCTCGTCACCCAGAGCACGTCGGCGCCGTGCGCCGCGAGCGTCCGACCCGATACTGGCGCCGCAATAACGCGCGAGAGCTCGAGCACCCGCAGCCCGCGGAGGCACTTATCCGGTGCCGCACTGCGTATCTCCTGTGGCAGGCCGATGGGGCCGTCGCCGATGCGTCGCAGGATGATGGGGAAGTCGGCGACGGCGCGCGCCTGCGGCAGGGCATCCCACTCGGGGTAGCTTCGCAGCGCAGTGATGACCGCGCCGGCGGCGAATGCCGCGGCTTCGAGGTCCTCAGAGCGCCAGGTGGCGATTTTGGCTGCTACCGCGGCGCGGTCTGGGTTGGACGCGCAGCCGAGGAGGGTTGTTGCGGCGGCGCGGTGGTTCGGGAAGGAATCGTGCATGCGCACGTAGCCGTTGGAGGATTTGTGCAGGCCACCGATGGGCCCCCAGGAGGAGGGTGCGGGGTCTGCGTCGAGGGTGTAGAGTCGCTCGGATTTGAATTCGATTGCGGCATGGCGGCGGGGGACGCGTACGGTGGGTACGATTTGGAGGGAACTGCGCAGGGCGTATATTTGTGCTGCGAGGAGGGCGGAGAGCCCGATTGAGGCTTGCGCCAGGTCTGCGACTTTGTAGGAGGATGGGAGACAGAGCTCATCACCGTGGATTTGTAGGGATGCGAGCGATGATGGGGGGAGGTTGAGGCCTTTCCACAGATATGCGACGCTGTCCTTGGCTGTGAACGAACTGCGGTTGGTGTAATTGATCGGGGCCATGCTAATAATTAACGTATCTGTTCAATAATTGCCCGGATTGTAAGCGCATGCGCTGGCCTGGGTGTACTCTCGGTGGAGGATGGAACGCCGCTGTACATCGTGCTGGTTGAGGTTATTCGGCGGGGTTCATGACTCGATGGAAAACATCTCCACCTCTCCCGGCAGTAGCCGAATAGCTTCGCCTCGGTTCGTCTACAGATGGACCAGCTAGAGGATGTCTAGTGAGTCATGTGTGGACATACTCTCAAGGCTGCTATAGTTCTGGTGTCGAGTGGTTGCCATGTCATGTATCGTTCTTCCATAGACCAACACATTGGCTGCGACAGCTCGGAAGGATGCGCACGCTTACATGCCCTATTGATCCTTACATTGAATGCATCAACGGAGTATCCTAACTCCGTCGCAGGCTGTTTCACTGCACGTACCACTTGCTTTTCTAGGCGAAGCTGAGAGACGACAGGTACGGTGTTCGGAACGACGTCGCAGAGATTGGATTATATTCCTGGTGAGAATAGAAGACTGTAGGACATATACCTGTAGGTGCTCGCTATGGACTTTATATATTCTGTATTAAGTGCAAGTTTGCTAGGATATTGATCGTGCATTCATGACATGTTTGTAATGAACCCGTCTAGTACCACCTACACGTAGATACACAAGGACAGTTTGCTAATCTACTGGACCATATATCTACTTTTGAGAGTCCCTTATTGTAATCGCACCCACTGGAATCTCCAGCATTCATGCTAATCCAGACATCCCGATATCCCTAATCCCGTGGATCTTTGGCTCATGAATCCTCCTGACCGAATCCCCATCCCCACCCCTAAAGGGATTCCTATTCTGGGGAACATAACAGAGGTCAATCACGAAATTCCGGAATATGACTTCTGCCGCTTGGCTGACCAATACGGTATGCGAATCATTTGTATACTGCTGTATCAAGCATGTTAACTCTCCAGGCCCTATCTTCCGCCTTAATTTCCTCAACCAAAGCATGGTATACGTTAACTCGTACGAACTCGCCAATGAACTTTGTGATGAGGAGCGCTTTACAAAGACGGTTCAGGTAGCCCTGAAGGAAGTTCGCAATTGTGTCAATGATGGCCTGTTTACTGCCAACTACCCCGGCGAGGAGAACTGGGAAATTGCGCACCGCGTGCTGATTCCTGCCTTCGGTCCGTTGATGATTCGAGGGATGTTCGATGGTTTGCACTCTATTCCCATATCATAAATTCCCTCCTGTAGACTTACCCAGCACAGATATGTATGATATTGCTAGTCAGTTGGCCCTCAAATGGGCTCGCCAGGGTCCCAACGCCTCGGTCACGGTAAACGAAGATTTCACCCGTGTGAGCATAGATACAGTTGCTCTATGCGCTTTGGGAACGAGATTCAACTCGTTCTACAAAGATGAAATGCCTCAGTTTATCGCTACAATGCGAAACTTGCTGCAGGCGTCGGCAGCCCGGGCTTTCCGTCCATCTTTCATGAACAAACTTCCAACGACTGACAACACCAAGTACTGGAATGATATTGCCATGCTACGGCAGATCGCACTGGACCTCGTCGATGCCCGGCTGAAAGATCCTGTGGATAAGAAGGACCTTCTCAATGCCCTCATTTTTGGACGCGATCCGCAGACCAGCCAAGGCCTGTCCAATGACTCAATTGTGAACAACATGATTACCTTCCTAATTGCCGGTATGTCTGCTAATTACTTTATCAACACTTGCTATAATCTCACTGACTCCAGGTCATGATACAACGTCCGGAATGCTGTCATTTCTTTTTTACCATCTTCTGAAACATCCGCATGCGTATCGAAAGGCTCAGGACGAGATTGACCGTGTGATAGGAAGACGGAAGATCACAGTGGAAGACTTGATCAAGCTGCCGTACATCACAGCCGTTATGCGGGAAACTCTACGACTCACTTGCCCCGTCTCTATGATCATCCTTCATGCCCACCCGACCCGAAACAACGAGGACCCAGTCACACTGGGGAACGGGAGGTACGAGCTCAAGGAGGACGAGACAGTGGCCATCCACATTTCGAAGATCCACCGGGATCCTGCGGTATACGGCGAGGACGCCGAAGAATTCAAGCCCGAGCGGATGATGGATGGTAAGTTTGAGAAACTGCCAAAGAATGCGTGGAAGCCGTTTGGGAATGGCTTGCGAGGATGCATTGGCCGTCTGTTTGCCTGGCAGGAGGTTGTGCTCCTCGTCGCTATGCTATTGCAAAACTTCAACTTCCAAATGGAGAATCCTAACTACACTCTAAGGCTGGAACAATCAATTACTTTGAAACCGGACGGCTTCAGCTTTCGGGCAAAGTTGAGAAACGATCTTGATGCTACTAAACTAGCAGCCTTCTTGAATAGTGGCGCGGATCTCACCGAAGAAACGGGGGGCCCTGGCCAGGGGCACAAGATGAAGGCTGCCATGGGAGTCTATCTGAAGCCGATGAATATTTTCTTTGGGAGTAACATGGGGACATGTGAGGCCTTTGCATGGCGACTGGCTGCTGACGCCGTTAAGTATGGCTTCAAAGCTGAAGTAAATCCACTGGATGAGGCCCGCGAGAATCTCCCTCCTGGGGATCCTGTTGCATTTATCACTGCGTCATATGAAGGACAGCCCCCAGATAACGCTACGCATTTTTTCGAATGGCTGAAAGGGTTAGAAGGCAATCGGCTCGAGGGAGTCACATACGCTGTATTCGGCTGTGGTCACCGTGAGTAATTCCCATTTGTACTTGTCCTCATGTGCTAATGCTTGTGACAACAAGATGACTGGCAGGCTACGTTCCATTCTGTTCCGAAAGCCATCAATAACCTCGTACTGGAACGTGGTGGAACCCGTCTTTGCAACCTTGCGACTACCGACGCCGCGAACTCTGACATGTTCACCGACTTCGACAACTGGGGCGAGTCTGTCTTCTGGCCGGCGGTCACGTCAAAATTCGGTACCCAGATGAATGAAAATGCGGCAGCAGTATCAGGTGTCCAGGTCCAAGTCCGGCCCGGGATGCGTGCTTCTGCGTTAGGTCTTCAATTGAAAGAGGGCCAGGTACTAGAAAACAAACTCCTCACAGCATCGTCGATGCCTGAAAAGAGAATGCTACGTTTCAAGCTGCCAGAAATGTCCTACCAATGCGGAGATTACCTAGCTATACTACCAGTAAATCCTCCCAGTATAGTTCGCCAGGCCATCCGGCGCTTCAGCCTCTCCTGGGACTCTCTGTTGACCGTCTGGAATCCGACCGAGAGTGCCAGCGGATCGAATACTGTGCCATTGGATACCCCAATTTCGGCCTTCGAGCTCTTTTCTACCCACGTTGAGCTATCCCAGCCGGCGTCGAAGCGTGACTTGAAGCATCTGGCAGATTCAGCAAATGGTGACGTAGTTGCTCAGGCAAAACTACGCTCCCTTGCCTCCGATTCCACCAGATTTACAGAAGAAATTGTCCAGAAACGAGTGAGTCTGCTCGAAATTTTGATGCGGCATCCCGCTATCGATCTCCCTCTGAATGCATTCCTTTCCATGCTTCCCCCGATGCGCCTACGTCAGTATTCAATCTCGTCTTCTCCACTTACTAACCCATCCGAATGCTCTATTACAATTTCTGTGCTCAAGTCTCCAGCCCCACTGGCCCCGTCAGAGGACCGAGAGTTTATGGGAGTTGCATCCACCTATCTGGGCGGACTACAATCCGGTGAGAGAGTACACATGACCGTTCGGCCGTCGAATGCAGGATTCAAACCTCCAATTAGCCTTGAGACCCCCATAATCATGATCTGCGCCGGAAGCGGCCTGGCCCCATTCCGAGGATTCATCATGGATCGAGCCGAGAAGATTCGCGGACGAGGAGCTCTGGAAGTAGCTCAGGGTGCGCAGCAAGCTAATGTTGGCAAAGCCATTTTGTATATTGGCTGCCGGACCAAAGGCTTGGATGATATCCATGCGGAGGAGCTAGAGGAATGGGCGCGGCTGGGAGCTGTCGATGTGCGATGGGTGTATAGTCGCCCGGTCAGCGATTTCCTGACTGGGATCTCTCCACATTATGGGTCCGATGGGGCCAACGGGGGGCGACGTCATGTTCAGGATCAGATCTTCGAGGATCGAGAGGAGCTCCTTCAGCTCCTCGAATGGGGAGCACGCATATTCGTCTGTGGCAGCACCGGAGTGGGCCAGGAGGTTCGTCAGACCCTCAAACAGATATATATGCAAAAGCATCGTGAAGACTCTCGTATACATGTAGACATTGATGGGGAGGGCTCTCGCCAAGTTACTGAAGATATAGATGCTGCCGCCGAGAGCTTTTTGGAGAGATTGAAAACGAAGGAGCGGTATGCGACAGACGTGTTCACTTAGGGTTAGAGACAGTGGCCTGATAGACCCGGTTCAATGATCGCATGCACAGCTATTTCTGCTATTCTTCTGTTTTTCAAGCCTACGCCGTTTATCTGGACCCATTTAGCCTGTCTCTAATCCCCCACCCGGAGAGTTGCTTCTCCACATCGTTTCCCCCCGGATTTCCATCGCCTCCACCCGATCCAACGCCGAGGTAACAGCACCGAAGCACTGCGTTTGGAGGTTGCTATGGTCTGCTGTCCATGCTGACAATTATCTGAGCACTCCATCAGGTAACCGACATTTCCCTAAGGGGAGAACCCCTCGGCTGATCATGCACGTACGACGAAGTAGTAGCCCCGCAAGCCAGAATCAAGCCAAGACCCTGGGAAATTTGGGGTCCGGGATAAAATGGCTAAAAGCGAAAAACCCTTGCTAGGAGGCAGAATAAAAATGACACCTGTTGTCCGCTCTGTTGATGCGAGATAGGACGCGGTTACGACCATGGCACCAGCGCAGGCACAGAGTGCCCCCCGGCTAGCACATAGGTGAGATATTCTGCCCGTAGAATTGATCGAAGCAGGATAGTAGCTGATTATGCTGCAGTCACGCCCACGAGGGAGAAATTCCCGGGACGGTGGACTTAACGGCTGCAGAGGGAGACGACACGGCATACGGCCAGGCATTGTATCCAGTACCATCGGAAGACCCCAATGATCCACTGCAGGTAGAGTCTCACCAATGTCTATACGTGAAATCCAAATTGACTGAGAAATGCAGTGGCCGGCGTGGAAGAAACATGTCATCCTGATCATAGTCTCGTTATTCTCGTTCCTTGGAAATTGCTCCCTAGTCGGACCTTCGGTTTACATCTCGATATATAGCGAAGAATTTGGTGTCTCTCATGCCGCAGCTTCGGGGTTGATCTCGTATCCCAATCTGGCTTTCGGGTTTGGTACGCGCCTTGTGCGAGGAAGTTATGGCTTAGCTGCTCCTGACTGACCTTGCCAGGTTCCCTGGTTCTCGTCCCAATGTACCTCAAGTTCGGCCGTCGCCCAGTAACGCTGTTTTCGATGTTGACGGTGACTGCTCCCACAATATCCCCTAGTCTGTCTCGGTCAGATTATCCTGATTCGCTTTTAGTTCCTTGTCGGTCTCATCGGAGCCTCCCGAGCCACCAGTTTCTCAGGCCTTATGGTCGCACGCGTGTTCCACGGCTTTGGAAGTGGAGTTTGCGAATCGCTCCCGGTGCAAATGGTCAATGATATCTTTTACCTGCACGAGAGAGGAAAGAGAATTGGGTATTATACGAGTATGTCTCAGACAAATCCCACCAATATGTCGCTGACGCTGGAACAGTCTGTCTGTGTATCGGATCCACGGGGCCTCTTTACGCCGGATACATGCTGTCTGGAGGGTATTCCTGGCGATTGTTCTTCTACGTCCTGGCCGCGTTTGCCGGAGCTCTGCTCATCATGGCATTCCTCTTTGTGGAAGAGTCCACGTATCACCGGGAAGGCAAAGACATCTCGCCGTCACCATCTATTAACAATGACTTGAAGCCCGACAGCTCCATCCACGCCGAACCGACTGATTCTCCCCCTGCAGTCCCGAAGAGGAAGAGCTTCCTGGAAACGCTGAAGCCCTGGTCCGGTATCGACCATGATGCGGCTTTCTTCCTCACCATGTTCAGGTCGTTTACGTACTTCTTCGTGCCGGCGGTTTTCTGGGTGATTACAACTTACGGTGCGCTTAGCCTCCTAATAATAATTCCAAAAGAAAAAGCGAGTCGCTAACCTGAGGTCACTCAAACATATAGGAATCTACATCGGCTTAGGAGCGCTTACCTACAATTACACGTTCCCAATCAAGATCACTGCTCCGCCCTACAACTGGAGCCAGGTAGCTACACCTTTCCAAACCCTTAACCAAATCCGTAACTAAATGAGAGCAGACCAACTCCGGTCTTATCGCGGTGGCTACGGCCGTCGGATTTATTCTCGCCATCCCGTTCACCTCCGTCTCTGACCGGCTGGCAGCACGGCTCACTCGGCGTAACAACAACATCCGCGAAGCCGAAATGCGGCTGCCCGCTCTCCTCCCGGTGATGCTGATCTCACCGGCGGGGCTGATTGTGTACGGATTCACGGCGCAGCGCAACCTGCATTGGATCGGGTACTTTTTCGGGGTAGGCATGTCGCAGTTCGGGTCGTACTTCTACTTTACGCTAACGCTGGCGTACGCGGTGGACTCGTACTATGCCAACACGTCCGAGATGCTCATTGCGATGAACCTGGGGAAACAGGCAATTTCGTTCGGCATGGGCTCGTATCTACTAGACTGGATCATGGAGAATGGGTATGCGGTGGTGATCTCTGGGATCTTCTGCGGAGTGGCTTTGGCCAATAACCTGGCGGTGGTTGTATTTATGCTGTGGGGGAAGAAGATCCGGCGGTCGACGAATCGTTCGTGGCTGGGGCGGTTGCATGCGCAGTCGGCGACGAGGGATATGACGCATTGATGACAGGGGTTGTCTGATGCTGCGGTTTGACGATGAGCAGGGCTTGTGTATTACCTACGTGGATATTGATGGTGTTTGATATGGCCCGAGTTAGGGCTAGATCTACGCGTATCTGATAGAACGTTTATACCTCCACTTTTCTATTCTACTGACCATGGACTCGGAGCTAGTGCGTTCCTAGCATTCTAGTTGACATTGCCTGTAGGACAGTAGCACCTCTCAAACATCATCACACCGTGACCTGCGTTGGATATCCTCCGCCATCCATCAACATTCGTGGTACATCCGCGCCCTCTGAATCACCTAAGCAGCGAAGGGAACGGCCGAGATGGTGGGAGTCGGAGTGGGAGTGCTGCTAGGAACACCGGAAGAGGGAGTCGGGAAGCCCGGGAAAGGAGGGAACCCAGTAGGCAGCCCAGTGGGGGCACCAGTAGGGATGGGGAAAGGCAGCTCGGTAGGGAACCCAGATGGCAGTTCAGTAGGAATTGGGAACGGAAGCTCGGTAGGGAAGCCCGAAGGAAGCGAGAATGGCAGGTCGGTAGGGATTGGGAAAGGAAGGTCACCCTGATCCTGGCCATCACGCTTCTCGAAGGGGAGTCCAGAGGGAATCGGCAGGCCGGTAGGGATAGGGAACGGCAAGTCAGTCGGGAATCCTGTCGGCAGAGGCAGGCCAGTCGGGAAACCCGAAGGAAGAGGCAGGCCGGTGGGCAGAGGGAAAGGAAGAGAGAATGGCAGGTCGCCGAGACCCTGACGTTCTTCAACCTGAGCAGGAAGGGCGAGGGCACAGCCCACGAAGCCCAGCATAGCAACGTTGGAGAACTTCATAATGAAAGAGTGGTTGGTTGTTTTATTTGACGAAGGGAGTGGTAGGAGACAAGACAGTTGCAAAGAAGGCCCAGTTCGGTTGTAAGGATAGTTGGTGATGGGGAATATCCAGTCGGCGGAGGACGACGCGGTGTTTATATGTGATTAGATCGAATCTCCGCCATCTGGGGATCAGGCGAGGTTCATCTCCGAGTCGCCGAGGGATCAAAAGACATGGACCAACAAATACAGCCCTGGGAACCCACGTTTGTTCCTTATCCAGGAAGGTATACAGGCTGATCATGAAGCTCGGAGCACCAGGTGTTCGAGCAAATTCCGTTGCACACGCAGGCCCTAGGGAGGGTGGGCCGCCAGAAATGAAGACCATCAGCTCATTCAGCCGAACGGCATTCCTTCGAAAAGCCTAGGTCGAGAGGTTTTCGCGAAGAAGTGCCGGTGCACCTTGCCCGGTGGTGACTTAAAGCGCAATGATCTGCTGTCATGCGAGACGCTGGGTGTTCCAACTTCCTAGTCATCGCGCACAACTGGAGGAGAATCGCCTCATGAACGACCGAAAAACAAGATCTCGGTTCCAGGGCTGATGGTGGAATCGCACATCATCACCATATGCCGATTCCCAAATGATCTCATCCACTCCGAGAGCCCAAGGGAAGTCAATTCCGACTTCGCCTACTTGAGTCTATCTCAAACTTCTTCCTTTCCCTCTATGGTATGTAGACAGTCGATCGTCGGACTTGTGGAGAACAGACCCGTCTCAGATAATCAGAACCCAATGAGAGAGTACCCTTGTAAGGCCGTTCCTGTGATCGACATCCCCACATGTCGTGTCGAGCAGAGTGCGACTGGCCTAGGGCAAGGGACGGCTGGCTCCTTGTTCAGGCACACGGAGGAATTTGCCGTTCGGTCCTGTTCTCTGCCAGGCCAAGTACGGCAATTCAGACTATCATCGTTCACATGGCTGTGGATGAGAAGCCATATTCCACATCGTCCCCTTGAAGAACTGAGGCGATGTGGCGTAGACCCATTACGTGTGGACCCTTGGCACCGAAACACCGAAGGCTTTGTAACTTAAATTCTACCGTTGTCTGTCAATTGGGCTGGAGAGGTATGACGATCATCACCTTAGCCGAATCTGGATTATGAGCCGAGGAGGGAGCGGTTCCATGGAACGGGCAGTAGTCTGGAAAAGGGGAAGTGCAGGCTGGAAAATTAGTCATTTTCCAGGCAGAAGAATATTCCAGCTATAGCAATGGGCTCGATCCAGGCAGGTAGAGAGGTCATAGATTGCATCGACGATGGCTTCTCGCTGCCAATTAGGTAGGAGTTAGGGCTGGTCAGTCACAAGTGCATTGCCCCTGCACGAAGCCTTACTTATGTTTCTACCTGACTATATATCCCTCGTAGAGTGGATTCTCGGTCTTCGCCGGCTTCCATCCACTCCGTCTATATCTACATCCACACTTCAAGCCGTATATCTACATCTATTGAATTTGTTTACTCCCTTTTGTTAATTTTAACGTAAATCCTGCGCTAAAAAGCCTCTTAAAGCTATTTCAAGTACATGATACGAGACAAAGAACTCTGTGTAACTCATCGTAGTCATCCTTCCAAGCTCTGCTTCTTCCGCCCAGCATGACTGTCTATACAGTAACATATAATGGCCCGACTGCATGCCATCATCAAACACCTACTTTCGAGGATATGGAGAAGACCTTCTACTGCGATTTCGAGCGTTGCTATCTTCTTGATAGTGGCCCCGATGCTCCTATATCATCTGCTAGCCTACCGGCTCGCCAATGACCCCCGCCTCGTCCCCAGCGCCTTCCGACACGCCAAGAACATCCTCTTTATCACCGCCCATCCCGATGATGAGACTCTATTCTTCAGTCCTAGTATCCTTTATCGTAGAGATGACTCCGCTGTATCCCGAGCGTTGTTAGTGTTGTCGTCCGGTGAGTCCTAGGAATCTCAACATCCTTAGGCAGACGTGCCACTGAGCCGAAAATGCCACAAGGTGACTACAGAGGTATTGGCCCAATCCGTAAAGCGGAACTCCAACACAGTTGTGCACGTTTAGGGATCCAAGCTCGCCGATGCGTCGATATGGACCACGAGAAGCTTCAGGATGATCCCAATACTTGGTGGAAGGAAGATCTGATCCAGGGACTGGTGATGCCATATCTTCGTCGATGGCATATTGATCTGGTATACAAAATTCTCTGCTTCTGTGAATCACCATCTGACTCGTGTAGATCGTCACCTTCGATAGCGGAGGGGTATCAGGCCACATTAACCATCGCGCAGTCAGTTCAGCCATCAGGTATGTTCCCAATCTTTTTTATGTACAAATGTCTCTAATTATTGGTATACTTCCATAGCGACTATGTCAGACACACGCCGAACAGCCCGCCCGCATACACCGTGCAAACGTACTCTGTCCTACGAAAGTACTCGGGCCTAATTGACTTAATCCCGACGTCAATTCCGTTTTCCTGGCGAATATTCAAGGCTCTATTTACATCACCTCCAACAGAGAGCACTACATCCTCCAGCACGACAACAAAATCAGAACATAAAAATCCTTATGCAGACAAGGCTTTACTCGTTAGTGGGTGGCGGGCATACTTCCAAGCCAGAGAAGCCTTTAGCCAGTACCGGAGCCAGTACTCATGGGATCGGGTGCTCTACTTGGTTGCCAGCCGGTATATGTGGTATAATGATTTGAGGGCTATATAGCTGAGTTGGTGTGATAAGGAACAATTATACCGACTTCTCGTCGATCTTCCAGTTGAAAAATCCCTCCCTTTTGCGCATGAGTCGATATCGTTGGATGAAAATTCCACTGAGAACAAGTGACATTATAAGAATCATAACCATGATAATTGATATTCCCATCTGCCCGAAGCTCCTAACAAGAGCAGCATCCTGGCCATGCCATGAGGAGGACCCGAAATGGCGGAACAGTGGCGTATCGACCCTTCCGTTCAGAATGTGCATGGAAGGATTCTGGGGTGGTCCGGACAAAATTCGAAGAGACCTTCGGTCCTTTTGCATGGAGAAAATCGTCCTAGACTCGCGGGGTTAGTGTGTAATATGGAAGACGCGAATTATGACCTACGATGCGTAATGACAACCCGTACTGAACATCACCGTTGCGTACGGCAGCAACAGCCAGCGCCGGTTAAAAAGCGGCAAATTGCGAATGAGATCTTGCACGAAGGTATTATGCTGGCGTGCCATCATCATCCCAATTGAGAACCCGGCAGGATGGGCAGCTGGTGCGACAAAATCGAACCTGCGTAACGGTTCCAACGACTGTTTGCACTCCAGATCCAGATCGAGCACAGCCCCTGTGTAATTAAATGTCAGTTGTAGTCTCGTCTGGAAATTTTTCATACACTAACCGCCATAGATGTAGAGTACCATATATCGCAGGGCGTCTACCTTTTGTACCAGGTGTGGGTAATTCCGCCACATTTCCCAGTGGCCTGGAAAGTAATGCTGTACAAACCCATTCGCTTGCTGATCATCCCAGAAGAACGTCTCCCATCCTGGATGTAACCTCATGCATATGTCCCTCGCCATGGACCATTCCACGTGTGGTTGAGAGTTGCCTAGCAGGATGTGATGTAATCGCCGTGGGACCACGGCTGGAAAGTCGGATCCGCCATTAATCGATGTATTTGCATTGTGGTATGTGCGGAACGTGACATCGAAGCCATCTCGATTCTCCGAAATAATGGAACCCGCTGCCAACGACTGCCAGATGAAGGGGAGACGAGCCAAGAAGAGAAACTGGGAGACTCCTGAAGAAAGAACTAGTAAGGATAGAGAGCTGAATAGGAGGATGGCAACCAGGCAAATGCAACGGAGGCTCATTCTCAGGGGTAGATGATTATATTGATGCCATGGTCAAGCAGAGGACCTCTACTAAATGGAGTGGAACAATGAGGACACTGTGACCTACGATAGAGCTGTGGAAATGCCTTTCATTATACTTACCTCCTTGCTGTCGCACAGGATACTCAATCCTTTATACTCCGTTTGTGTGGGTTTTCAGAAGGCAACCGCAATTCCCATAGGCTGTTTCTCTGTGCTCCCAACGGAGAAAACTCCAGGCCAAGCTTTTAAGAGACCCTTGACACATGTTCCTCGCGACTGGATTGATGATGGTTGGCCTTCCGCGTATGACAATCAGACTCGTGCAACCGCTGCTATCCCAATGCGGTCTTAAAGAGGACTTATTGTTTGTTTAGTCGGGCCTAAACCGACCTTGCTGTGGGCTATTTTAAGCAGTTAATCCTGGCCAGCCTTCATGGTGTCTTCAACAGGGATATAGTAGTAGTGTAGTGTAGACACCCGGGGTTGGCGGTAGGGTTAGGGTCCTGGCTAGGGTTTGGATAACCTCATCTCCGAGTCTCCACCACGGCCAATCAGCTCAGTTGCAGATAAGGAAAAAAAAAAAAGGGAAATTTTTCTTATCAATGGCTGCCGCTGATGCAATTCGACTCGGCATTTGCACCACGAGGGCCCTTTGATCGACCAATTGAGCCCCTGTACATAAGGCAATTCCTCTGCTCTGCGCTCTCTCTCGCCAGCGATTGCCGACCGGAATATGCCCTCCAAAAAGAGCGTCGCAGTCATCGGCACAGGCCCGTCGGGAGCCATTGCCGTCGATGCGCTGGTTCAGGAACAGGCTTTCGATGTCGTTCGCGTGTTCGAACGGCAGGAAAAAGCCGGTGGATGTTGGTATGCGCTGTCTATCGCCCGTGGAACAACCGATACTGATCGTAGACGTGATTGTCAGGATCTCTCGAACAAATGAAACCGCTGAACCACTTGATATCGACCGTCTCTCGACACGTTCAGCAGATGCTCCCATCCCGCTTCCATCGCAGCTGCCGGCGTATCTGCCTGCCATGACGCAGCATCGCTACGACGACGCCCATATATACCCCACGCTGCACACCAACGTCGATGCTTCTGTCATGGAATACTCCCAGGAACCGATCCCTGCCATTCGCTCGGACACTTCCGTCGCCCTGCATGGACCTGATACCCCCTTTCGCCACCACACCGTCATCCGCCAGTATATCGAGGACCTGCTGAACCGCAACGGCTACCAGGATCTGGTCGAATACAACACCACCGTTGAGCGCGCAGTCAAGGACACCACCTCGGGTAAATGGGTGCTCACTTTGCGCCGAGCAGGCACGCAGCCTGACGGCTACGACTACTGGTGGTCGGAGACATTCGATGCGCTGGTGGTTGCTTCTGGGCATTACAACGTGCCGTATGTGCCGGCCATTCCCGGGTTGAAGGAGTTTGCGCAGAAATACCCTGGCAGCGTTGAGCACGCGAAGCAGTACCGGGGCCCGGAGAAGTACCGAGGCAAGGTAGGTGTCGTCGGCTATACATTCGTTGCGTATGCTAATGGCGAAATAGAAAGTCATCACGGTCGGCGCGTCGGTCTCCGCCGCCGATACAGCCGTGAGCTTGATCGGCGCCGCGCAAGATCCCATCATTGCCGTCGTCCGCGGAAAGTACAACGTCTACTTCGGCGACGAGGCGTTCAAGCACCCACAGATTCAGCGTCGCCCGCCTATCTCGCATGTCGCCAGCGAGAACGGGCAACGCACCGTCCACTTCGAAGATGGGACGTCTGTGTCCGACGTCGACCATATTATCTTTGGCACAGGCTTCACGTGGACTCTGCCATTCCTCCCGGACATTCCCATCCGTAACAACCGTGTTCCGGATCTGTATCTCCACGTCTTCCACCAGCGAGATCCATCTCTCGTCTTTTTGGGTGCGGTACGTCGCCTATCCTTCCCCCGTGCAACTGCTGCAACTGCTCTGAAGAGTAGCTATGGAGAAATTTCTGACTGGACTAGGTTGGCGCCGGATTAACATTTAAGGTGTTTGAATGGCAAGCCGTGGCTGCTGCGCGTGTGCTTGCCGGCAAGGCCCAGCTGCCGCCATTGACCGAGCAGCAGAAATGGGAAACCGATCGCATCGCCGTCAAGGGCGATGGCCCCGGTTTTCTGATGGTGAACCCGGACTTTAAGGAATACTTTGAGAAGCTTCGTACGCTGGCCGGGGAGCCTCAGCCGGGCGCACCGGGACGACGGCTGCCGCCGTTTGACCAGGCATGGGTGGATGATTTCAACGCTGGTCATGAGCGCCGGATCCGCATGTGGCAGCGGGCGAACCGCGAGGGTCAGAAGAGTAAGTTGTAAATGAAGGAGGAAGTGCTTGAATATAGTAGAAGGTTCTTCATTGTCATAGACAGGATACCCCGTACATATACTATACATGCCATGGTGGAAGATATTCCGGCGCTCCACCTCCGCTCGGTCTAAATTAATTAGACGATCATCTAATCGATCCCTGATTCGCATCTCCGCTCGAGCTACCGCCGGGCTTGCGTCCGTCTTTATTAGCTTGTTTGCTGGTGGACTAGTCTATGGAGAAATACCGGAAATATTTATACCGGCAGTTCCCTCAGCTCCTGGAGTTGCACTCACTCCCTCCCCCGGCGCCTCAGAGACATGACCTCTCTAAAGCATTTGTTAGCTCGCTTCCTGGTCGTCCCTTTGGCCACTGCGAAATCGCTGTGGTCCAATTCCCCAGGCGACTATGGCAATTTGATCACGACAGCGTTTCCCTTGGGCAATGGACGCTTGGGGGGTACGTCCTAAGACTGGATCATCCCAGATAGATATTAACTTGCCACTGTAAACAGCAATGCCCGTCGGTTCATATGGCAAGGAGATTGTAAACCTAAACGTGGATTCGCTCTGGCGCGGAGGACCTTTCGAAAATCCGGTGAGTTTTGTTATATCCCGCACACCGCATGTGCCATACTAACTGAGCAGGAATATTCGGGTGGCAACCCAAACAAATCCAGGGCCGTTTCTCTTCCGGATATTCGAGACTTCATATTCCAGAATGGGACCGGCAACGTGTCCGCCCTCCTCGGAGAGTTCCCGTACTACGGGTCGTACCAGGTCCTGGGAAACTTGACCATTGATCTGGGTGAGCTGCAGAGTGTCCGGGATTATAAACGGAGCCTCGATCTGCCGTCAGGTATGTATGCGGACGGGTTCGTCGCAGGAAATACCATGTACAACAGGTATGCATACTCAGGTACTCGCTGCGAGACTGCGCTGATATGCGCAGAACCGCGTTCTGCTCGTATCCAGATCAGGTATGCGTCTACCACGTCGTTTCAACAAATGGATTGCTCCCGTATATCAGAATCGAATTGGAAAACCAAGTTGTCTCTCCCACACCCAATGTGAGCTGCCACGCCAACAGCATCAGTCTTTACGGACAGACGTTCCCTGCCATAGGGATGATTTACAATGCACGAGCAAGTGTGGTTTTCCCCGGAGTGAAACAATCCCGCGATTTCTGTGCGGGTTCCGCCGTAGAGGTACCCAGCGGCCAGAAGGAAGTATATATAGTCCTGGCGGCTGACACGAACTACGACCCCTCGAAGGGCAATGCGGCGAGCAAGTTCTCGTTTCGCGGCAACGATCCGTCTGAGAAGGTTCAGCGCATAGCATCGCAGGCTGCGGACAAGTCTTATGTCCACCTAAAAGCAACGCACGTTAAAGACTTCCGAGCCATCTCCGAGGGATTCAAACTTAACCTGCCTGACCCCAATGGGTCAGCGAGACGGCCCACTACAGAGCTCATCGCTTCTTACACCCAGCCCGGAGACCCGTTCGTCGAGTCCCTCCTCTTCGACTATGGGAGATACCTGTTCATGTCGTCTTCTCGGCCAGGAAGTCTCCCGCCCAACCTTCAGGGTCTATGGACGGAGCAAGAATCCCCCGCCTGGAGTGCGGACTACCACGCCAACATTAACCTACAAATGAACCATTGGGCGGTGGAACAGGTTGGCTTGGGAGAATTGACTCAGCCGCTCTGGGAGTATATGGCTGAGACGTGGGTGCCGCGTGGTCAAGAGACAGCTCGACTGCTGTACGGCGGTGAGGGATGGGTGACACATGATGAGATGAACATATTCGGACACACGGCGTATGTGTGTCTAGTCCGATTTTTTCCATGAGAGCATGATCGACTGATATGCAGCTCCAGGATGAAAAATGACGCCCAATGGGCAAACTACCCAGCGGTCAACGCATGGATGTCAACGCACATCTGGGACCATTTCGACTACACTCAGGATGTCGCGTGGTATCGACAGACTGGATATCCCATTCTCAAGGGTGCCGCGCAGTTCTGGCTCTCGCAGCTGGTAAAGGATAAGCATTTTGACGACGGAACTTGGGTGGTGAATCCCTGCAATTCGCCCGAGCATGGCCCTACGGTGAGTTGGTCTTACGGCAGAACATCTTTGTATACTAATGGACCAAAAACAGACTTTCGGCTGTACCAACTACCAACAACTCATCTGGGAACTCTTCGATCACGTTCTCCGCGGTTGGAGCGCCTCAGGCGACAAGGACGTCTCCTTCCGACGAACTGTCGCCTCCAGGTTCGCCGCTTTAGATACAGGGATCCACATTGGCTCCTGGGGTCAGATCCAGGAATGGAAGCTTGACCTCGACACGCCCAACGACACCCACCGGCATCTGTCCAATCTTCACGGCTGGTACCCGGGTTATTCCATGCATGCGCTTGACGGCGAGTACGCAAATGTGTCGCGGGCGGTAGCAACAACGCTCAAGTCGCGCGGTGATGGTGTCGCAGACCAGAATACTGGATGGGCCAAGATGTGGCGGAGTGCATGCTGGGCGCTGCTCAACGAGACAGAGATGGCGTATTCCATGCTTACCCTGGCAGTGCAGAATAACTTCGCAAATAACGGGCTGTCGATGTACGGCGGATCAACACCGTTCCAGATTGATGCTAATTTTGGGATTATGGGGGCCATCGCTTCGCTCCTGGTCAGAGACCTTGATAGAACGTCAAGCCAGACGGCGCCACGAGTGGTGTTGGGGCCGGCGATTCCTGCGGCATGGGCTGGAGGTTCCGTAGAGGGACTACGACTGCGCGGTGGTGGGTCGGTTCAGTTCGGCTGGGATGGAATGGGAAGAGTGACTTGGTGTAAGGCCGATTTATCAAAACGGAAAGGACGGGCCCCTGTTTTTATGGTGGAAGATGATGTTATCGATTGTTGATATACCAGTGACAAAGGTATACCTCATCCTGAACTGGCCTGAGGCTCGCCATGCATTCCATAGAGCCAGAAGCCAGAAGGTATATGCTAGTTGTGTTCAGTGTTAGACGCCTGGTTGTATATCTCTCTGCTTTATAAGACGACTGGCCAAACAATCACTAAGACTGCCACCACACGAGTTTTTTACCCGTTTTGGCAAAACGGAGAAATTGCGGGGTGGCTGGATATAGTAAAAATTAATGCGGAGATTCTCCGACTCCCCGCTCTTCCATCCCAATGGACCCTTCTCTCTCCAACTTCTCTTCCCATAACCCCCCGCAAAGACAAAAACAATGGATTCGGTGAGGAACAAGGTCTACACAGTCACCGGGCTGGCCGGCATCGGTCTGTCTGTGGCCCAACAACTCTATCAGCAAGGCGCCAAACTCTCCCTCGCGGACATCAACCCCGATGTCCTGAACGCCGCCTTCGCGCAGTTCAACTCCGACGCCGACAACATCCTCACGACGGTCGTGGACATCGGGTCATCCGCTTCCGTCAACGCCTGGATCGACGCTACCGTGCAGAAATTCGGCCGGCTCGACGGCGCCGCCAACATGGCCGGCACCATCGGTCGACACCACGGCGTCGGCCGCCTCACCGACCTTGACGACGACGAGTGGGATATGCTCCTGCGCGTCAACCTGACGGGCACCATGTGCTGTCTGCGCGCGCAGGTGCGCGCCATTGAGAAGACTGCCCGGAGCGGGAGTATCGTCAACGCGAGCAGCATCCAGGGCTTGCGCGGGTTTGCGCTACATGCGGCGTACTCCGCGACGAAGCATGGCGTTGTCGGGTTGACGAAGAGTGTGGCGAAGGAAGTCGGGCCAGAGATCCGCGTGAACGCCGTTGCCCCGTGTGTTTCCCTCCTCCCCCCTGCTGGTCTTGTTTTTCCTATTTGTGGGATTTGTGTCGGCTAATCTGGTCAGGGGCTCGATTCAAACCCCCCTCCTCGACAAGGCAAAAGTCATCCAGGGCGGGATGGGTGCCAACCCTACGATCTTTCCTCGAACTGGCACCGCCGATGAGGTCGCCCAGTCGGTCCTCTTCCTGCTTAGCGATGCAGCGTCCTACACGACCGGCACGGTCCTGAACGTGGACGGTGGATGGGATCCGTAGGGGTGCAGTGAGGTGAAATCATCAGTTCTATATTCATCAAATGAAACGTATTTACCAGAAGATTCTATATGCATGATGCAACCGTGCGCCGCATTGCTGAAAATAAACCGATAACGCCGCCCCCCCAAAACACCGGCTATGCGTCGAACATCAAGGCCTACCCAAGCGATGCACATTACCAGTGCAGCCATATGGACCCTATGATTACTGAAAAATAAATCGACAAGGTAAGCTTCGGTCCACGACCATCGGTTGGGAGAAACCGGAACACGCGGGCAGCACATACACATTATGGTCATAATCGTGAAGGGGTAGTCCGGCCGCAGCGTCGACGCGCTGTTCTTCGAGGCCCTGTTTCAATTAGCATGTGCCAAGTCAGAGTGCGTCAGTCAGATGACGGACCTTGCCTCCGGCCACCCGTCCACATAATCGAGGTAATTCCAGCCGAGATGTGCGTCCTGCATCGGTCAATTTCGCCCCGTGCCGGGGTCACTCGTGTAACTTACATCATCCGTAAACCCGATGGACGTATTGACTACAACATGTTAGTATTGTGCCGAGAATCTGGGGGAAAAGCCACGTACGGTAGTGATAATACAAAACATCGGTCGCATTGCTCGCATTGCCCGATATGACCCCGACGCCACCCGGCGCATACACAACTCCCCGGTTCGAGGCATACACGGTCGTGCCGCCTCCCTTCATCAGAGGAACACCATTCTTATCGATGAAAGGCCCGCGCACATTCGTCGATCGCCCTACGCGAATCTCGTACTCCTTTCCCGAGACTGGGAACCCTTTGGTCGGGAACCGGCAGCATTTCCCATGGCTGAACCAGAGATAATAATATGGCTCGTGATAGCTCATGAATGAACCCTCTTCAGGCATGACTTTTTCGTCGGGCAAAAATGCTAGGTTCTTCGCATCGGGGTGGTCCGGGTCCTCCACGGACAGTAGGTCATCCGTCAACGGTACCTGGAAGATGCCGTGCCAGAAACTCCCGTACAAAAGATAAGGCTTCCCAGACTGCTGATCGGTGATGAAGGCGGCGTCAATGGCATTGGACTTGGAGTACGGCCAGATGTGGGCATGCGGGCCTTTCTCGGTGCTGATCAGCTCACCATGGTCGGTCCAGTTCCCTTCGATCGAATCGGCCGAGGCGACGCCAATGGCACTGTTGCGACTACCATGGCGACTGACAGTGTAGAAGCAGTAGAAACGATTGTTGTACACGACTGTGGTTGGAGCCCACGGCCGCGTACGGTTTTCCTTCTTGACGCGACTGGGCCCGTCGAGCACGGTCCCGATGCCGTCCCAGGGCCCGTCGAGACTAGTCGCTTTAAGAATGGGGATGTGTACCCCGCCGCGAAACAGGTAATATGCTCCATTGTGGTGGACTATGTTAGGGTCATGGACTGCGACATCGCCAGGGTTTGGCAACGGATATAGAGTCGTCTCGGAGAAGATGGCTGGTGGCTGCATCGGCGAATCTGCCGGGGCAGCATTGACAGCGCATCGCCATGAAAGAAGGATCCCGAGGATCCAGTTGAGTCGCACCATGAGGGTTATTGTATAGAGGACATGGGTGACCATGAATTGACGACGGATGACAGACGGAGAATAATGGACGACGATATGTTGACGTCAAAAAAGGGTACAAGAAAGATCAAGAAAAATCAAGAAAAGAAGCCAGAGACGCAAGGAGGCGGTGGAGTATAAATATGCCATTGCTTTTTTTAAAGCCAAAAGGCGTTTGTTTGTAACTGTCTTAGCCTCGATAAGCTGACAGGCAAGCCGATCATCGTCCTATAAAAAGAAGGGAAAAGCCAGACGAAGGGAGGCGAAGCATGCTGCGATGGCACCAGTCAAGCCACTCCATTATCAGCGGTATTTCGAGGTATTCGGCATGTATTGCGCTCGGATTATTTATAGATCGCCGCCAATCAACCAGTCAACAGGCGTCATGGTGGACGGGGTAATACGCCGGCGAGACCCTTACAGGGTCCAGAGTCAATTCGCGTTAACGTTTCGTCCCTTAGGCATCCATCAATCCCTCGGTTGATCGTCAGCCGATCATCGAATCGCAACTTGATCTCACCCGCAACTCAGATTGCGCCATAATCCCTATTTTCATCAGACGGTACGGGAGAAGACAGTGGCATTGTCAGAATAAGTATTTACAGGATGGAGAGGAGTCTTCCGATAGATATATACGGCTAGTCATGAGAAATCGAAATACATTACCAGAAAAGAAGATCTGATCCATCAGCTTTCAAAGGTGATCCCCGTCAGATCAGCCCAATCGAATGCATCCAAAAAGGGATCCAATTCTCCTTGCTGTTTTCATAGTTAGAGCGACACTTACAACGAACATTAACCTAGGAAAACTTACTGGGACGCCAAAACCTCCCGCTGGTTGCCACATCCCGAGGTCTGGAACCATAGAGGGCGGCATATTTGTGCTGGGGTTCACACTGGGAACCTAAAACATACGGTTAAAACACCGAGACCATCATAGCCGACGCAGTCACTCACTTGATTCGTCTTGAAGTTTCCCATCCCCCACTCTCCCAAATGAGAGCAATTCGCATGGCGCGTAAACAGCGTCTGTGCGAAAAAGATCACCCGATTAACCACCTCTTGCTTATACATATTGGCCTGTCCAGGCCAGAGCGTGACCTTAGCCAACGCCAATAAAGTCGACATGAAGAAGTACTCCTTGGCCCCCTTGACCACAAGGAGCCATCGCGTCTCCAGACATGTTAGAATAGTCTCTGCCAGAGCAACCAGCGACTCTGGCATGCCCATTAGCGTTCTAGTGAGAGAGGTGACGGGTGAACCTGGAAGAAAAAAAAATTTTTTTAGTCAAAACGACCCCACGAGAAAGGAAATTTCATCATACCAGCACCACTATCTCCCTCGTGGAGCAACTGGCAGATTGAACAATAAGCCTGGACTGTCCAATCGCCCAGGATACAGAGCGCTAGCTGTCTCGATGTTTCGTGAAGCCGCTTCTGTATCGACAGGATCATAGTGGCCACCTCCAGCCGAGTTCGCGCCGACGGGGCGAAGAGTATCTCCCGAGGCGCTTCAATCGCAAATGGTGTATGGATTGACAGAAGGCTGTAGCCAATCTTAGTTTCGAGGAGCGCCTTGATCAAGATCATTCTGTGCTGGGATTGAAAATCTTCAATCCCCAATATGGGCCATGACGGGATCTTCGAAAGGTATCGATTGAGCTCCCAGTCCATACGTAGGATCTCCTCGTAGCGACAGATAATCCGTGGTGAATGCATCAGCGCGCACGCTTTCAGCCTTAGGGGCAGCGATTTGAGCAGTACGGACTGGAAGGAGCAATCAGTCAGCTCTGTGAGTGGTCGCTCCGGCGGGAGCTCTTCGCTCGCCTCCTGGATGTCACTATCGTTGATGTTCCGCGGCGGCGCGGTGTCATAGTCCGACTCATCGACCGAAGGTGGCATGCCCCGCTCCATGGAAACCTGAAGGTCAAGCTCCACGATCGTGGCCCAGATCCGGCGACGCATCTCCTTGTTGAACACGGAGATCTTAGTATACTTGCTAGGATCACGATGATAGCCGCTCAACATGGCCTGCTTGAGAATACATCCAATGGACAGCCAGGCCTTGCTCCGTTTCATTCCATGGATGTTTTGGGCGATGATCAGAAGCACATACACCCGCAGGGCGGTGATATCAGGCCGCTTGATCTGGGCGTTTTCGATCCACTTTTCGGCATGCAGCACCCACTCCACTGCGGTGTAACAAGTCAGATGCGCCTCGTTCTTCATCTGGAGGGACTCGACATCCGCGAGGTTCCATGCACATGCCAAGACCAACAGTAACTGCACCACAAAGAGACATGAGACCTGATCGGGGTCGTCTTTCTGAGCCCAGAACTCATCGAGCTCTCGGAGGAAGGACGGGACATGGAGAATGCGGTGGGTGGATTCAATGTAGGTAAAGTAGAGCATTACTAGTTCGTCTACTACTCGACGGGATGGAAGCATGGGGACCAACGACCCTGCATTCGGATCTGGGAAGGGTGTATTCAGGGGGACCTTCTTCCATAGTCCCTTTTTCACCCGAAAGAGATCGGGACGAAGAGCCGACAGATGAGGACTCGTCTGTCTGATATCCTCCGCGAAGGACCTGATATCGGGGAACTGATCGTGTGGTCAGTCATATTTCTTGACCGTCGTCGTCGTCGCTCTCTCTCTCTCTCTCGCAAGTCTTACCTGCGCGATTAGGTTGGCAAACATGCCGGAACCATTGTAACGCGTTTTTGTTTGTCTTCCGCGCATCAGAAACCGCGGGGCCATATCCAACTGCTGAGACGGCGAGACCGGATCATCCTCATCACTTGACGTATGCGAGGAACTCCCCCGATCCGGATCATGCGGGTGGTTATGGTGATGATGGTGGTGGTGGTGATGGTGGGCGGGACGCTGCAAGACCTCCCGGTTGACATACGGCTCTTGATCAACGGCGGCCTTGGGGGCGCCCAGAACGGTTTCCAAGAAATGGTCCCGCTTCTCCTCGCCGGGTCGCATCTCCTTGGCGGAGAGTTGAGGCCGAGTCGGCAGGCTGCTTATCGCCGAGTCTGGGGTGGGATGCGCCCGATCAACCGGAGGTAACTGCACGATGGCGGTGGGACCTCGGTCGGAGAATGCGGGCGAAACCACCGTATTGGGTTGCTGCCATAGAAAGCCATCTTCGTAGGTGCATTTCGAAGGCGTTTTGCTCTTCTGACATCGACCGCAGACCGGATATTCGCGATCACAGCGGAGCTTCCTACTGCGACATTGGGTACACGCCACCGTCCGACGGCGTCTCTTCCGGACCCGTGGCTGTTCCTGCGGGTGAGGAGGAGATGCAGGCGGATTCGGTTGCACGTCCGTCATGATGAAGACCGAATTGAGACCAGGAAGAGGCAGATATGCGACGAGGGATGGGAGGTCGTCGACATATCATGACGCGACTAGGCTTCCCCCGTAGTCGATCGAACTCTTTTTCTCTGCCGTCGCTTTCATTAGTTGGTTGGTTAAACTTATCGCCAGTCTGGATTAGGTAAGAGGCCGCTTACGTGTGCATCCCCACCGGGGGTAACTACCTGATCGGGATTAGCGGCCCGGAGTCTGTCCGGGGCTGACTCAGCCGGAGTTAAGAAACCCCCGGCGGTTTCCCTTCTCGGTATCTCCGGCTTGTTTCTGCCCGAAGTTGTAGTATAGTATCTGCGGCTCCGAGCTATACAAAGAAATCAATCACCGCCTTCTGCCAGGCAGCCTTCATCCGCTTCGTTCATCTATAAATCGATCTTCCTCCCCCATGTCTCACATCCAGGGTTCTATCACTAACCCACCAGACCCGTTGATCGTCCAACGGAGTGTCCACCATGCTCCGGTCTTTCCTCTGGCGCAGCAGCCCTCAATCCACCACGGACTATCTCTTCCCCACCGTTGACCCAGCTCACGACGGTCCCGATTGCAAGAACGATTGTGCCGATTGCACCGTTCATTTCCCGTCCAAGGTCAAGATCGAATCCTCACGGCCCCTCTACGGCCACATCAAGCAATTCAGCACCCATGTCCTCGTCGCCACGGGTCGGTCGGATTGGATCCCAAAGGTCGAGCAGGAAAAGGGCAGCTTGATGGAAGCCTTGGATAGCTCGTCCGCCAAATCCAAGCAGGGCCGAATCATGGTGTCCGCTTCGAACCTGACCCCCCCGCAGAGTGACTCCGATGTCGCCCAACAGGACCAATCTGGAACCACCGTCCTCCTCCTACCTTCCTTCACCTTCGTCGACGCAGTCACTCCGGGAGATGTCCGGGAGCTCATTGACTGCTTCATCGACACCCCATCAGACCGGCCCATCACGTCACGGCTGAGTTCCCGACCCTGCGAATTTGATTATGTCGTGCTCTTGTGCTCTCACAAACGCCGCGACGCGCGCTGTGGGATAACCGCCCCCTTAATCAAAAAGGAGTTGGAGCGCCACTTACGCCCTCATGGTCTATACCGCGACGCCGACGACCAGCGTCCGGGGGGAGCAGGGATCTTCTTTGTTTCGCATGTCGGGGGTCACAAGTTTGCCGCCAACGTCTTGGTCTACCGGCGGAAAGAACAGCAGATGATCTGGTTAGCGCGAGTCAAGCCGGAACACTGCCAGGGAGTAGTCGAATATACTCTTCTCCAAGGCAAGGTGGTCCACCCGGAGAGCCAGCTACGGGGAGGATTCGACCACTTGCGCGGACTGACGAGTTGGTGATTTGAGTTCTGGCGATTGGAAATTTCAGCGAAAATACATCAGCGCATTAGAGATGTAATACGGAATAGCATTAGCGATAATGGATGGCACAAACATAGTAATCAATCTGAGCCTTGGGCGGAGTCTCTTTGGCGGTGACGTAGCGTGTCACGCCGCGTTAATTGGTTTTCGCGGACGCGACGGGGCGACCACCAATGCTCCTCCTTCATCCCGAACATACATCCAACATCCACCTTTCCCCCCCAATATACCCCCATCAACATGAGATAATGGCAACCACGCAACCCCCGGAGATCGCCAACCAGTCTGTCACCCTACGCGCCGAGCTCAAAGAATGGGAGAGAGCCTTCGCCGCCGCCAATGGTGGCCGCAAAGCCGATCGCAACGAGATCAAGAAGGTGCCGGAGATTGGTATGCAAGTTCTCCTTTACCTACCAAAGAACCTGACTCATGATCAAACCAGCCGCAAAATACAAGGAATACTCCCGGCTCAAATCCCTCGAATCATCACGCGGAAAGCCGCCCCATCCTGAGTCGGTAGAATTACAAGAACGGCCCAAAAAGCGCAAGCACGCGCCCTCTGACGGCCCAGAAAACACGCGCTCTATAACGACACCCCGCAAGTCCTCCAAGAGCGTCTTCGTGACACCCTCCAAGGCCAGAGGTGCCGAAACGCATCCCTCCCAGGTCGACCCCTATGACTCCCCCTCCACATTACGCCGTCTCTTCAGCCCATCCACCCACCAGCAGACCTCGTCGCCGCTGAAGACTGCCATCGGTCCGACCCCCCAACGTGACGGCAAAGCACTGGGTCTATTCGATCTCCTTTCAGAATCCGGAGGAAGTACCGCAACGCCCTCGGCGAATCGACTGGCGACGGTGCGGGGCGCCGCGGCGCAGACCCCGTCCAAACGACGAACAGCAATGGACACCATTGCGGAAGAAGATGAGGAGGACGAGGAGGATGAGGATAGTCCCCGGATGGAGCGGACGCCGCTATCGTCGGGAAAGAAGTTCATGCTGTCGACGCTCTTCGCGACCCCGACGACCTGGCGCTTTGCGACGATGATGGAGAATGAGAACGACGCGGCTGCAGCCGCCGCGGAGGAACCGGCAGATGCGGATGTCGCTGTTCCTGAGCCTGCAGAGTCGGAGACGCCTTCATTTCTCCGTCGGTCCAACTCTGGACGCTACGGGGCGGGTGCGCCTGGTGGGAATGCAGGTGGGCTGAGCCCGATTGCCGTGCGGAAGCCCCCCAGGTTAGTGGGGAAGGGCTTGTCGGCGTTGGTACAGGGTCTCCGTGAGATGGAGGAGGAGCGGATGCAGGATGACATGGATGTGTTGCGCGAGATCGAGGCCGAACAAGGGGCTATGAATGTCGAGGTGGCTGACAGCCAAGTTCCTGAGAATGACGCTGGCCCGCTGTTCAAAAAGAAGGGCCCGAAACGGACTACGCGCAAAGTGCACATGAAGCCGGTGGTCGCCAAATCGAAGCCGAACTCCCAAGCGCCCAGGACGTATGAGGATACTGTGAGTGAGGCCGGGAATGAGAGTACGGATGAACTTGCTGCGGTCCCTGAGACGCAGCACCCGGATGCCGCAAATGCCTACGATAGCGACGATGCCACGTCGCTGCGCACCATTTCAGAGCCGGACCTCGACTCAGACGCCGATTACGAGGAGCAGTCGCGACCGCGCACGAAGAGTAAGAGTTTCACGGAGAAGATGAAAGAAGCAATCGGGCGTGAGAATCTTCCGTCCAAGAACCCCCCGGAAAAGCCGGTTCAGCCTCCAGTGCAAGAGACTGTGAAGAAACCAGCTCGCCCTCGCAAGGTTAATCCTGAGACACATGCGAACTATCGCTCTTTAAAAATTCGCAATCGAGGCAGCAAAGGCCGAGGCGCAGGGCGTTTTGGTCGGCGTTGAAATACATCTGCGAGAACTTTACGAGAAACGACTCCGTTACACGCATTAGTCAAGATACCATCCCATAGTCAGCATATATTAGTCCGCATTACATCAATCTATGAATCCTTTATAAACTTCAGAGGCTTTGTACAGGGAGAGATCGTAACATGCGTTAATCGGGGACGTATCGGTCCCGCGCATACTGCAGCCTTCTCGTCTGTACGGCCGCATCCCGCGATCTTCTGCCGTCGTAGGGTCGTCTATGATAAGGAGGTTTCGATACGCGGCCCCGGGGAGGTCGTCCGTCACTCCGATATACAGGCGTCGCTGTTGATTCACGCGATCCAGATGCCGGCGTAGTGCTCGATACGGTATCCTCGTACTGAACGTGGCGGTCCCAGTCCTCCAGCGACATATAGGGACTACGAAGCCAGGCCTGCAGCTCATGTAGAAATAGGCGCGCATTTTCTCTCCCGATGAAGTCCCGCAGCAGTTCCTCCGCCTGACCGGCGCTTCCTTTAATGTCCACGGTGCGTAATATTGCAATGATGTATTCCAGAAGAAACTCCGCGTTATTCCCACGACGACTGTCGAGTCTCTGCTGGCCCGCACGAGGCACCCGCGTCGACTCCATTTCGGCGTCTCCATTCAAGAACGCAAAGACTCGCAGCTCGCGCCGAATCCACTTCCTGGCACGGGAAACCAGCTCTTCTTCCCGGTTAAATCGCTCCGGGGTGAGCTCCTGGTACTGTGACAACCGATTGGACCCCACTCTTAGAGAGTATAGCTGGCGTCTGTAGACCTCTTGTCGACGTAGAAGCGCATCGTCGGGCGACGGTCGGGCTCGGGGAGCTTCGGGGCCGCGGCGGCGACGAGGGAGCCCCCGACGGAATCCTGGACTCGATCGATGGATGGACGGCGAAGACGACGGCCCATTGTCGGACGGTGGAGGGAGGGCAGGAAGCTGATAGACCTTGGGGCCATTCGGGTGATCAAGGTCATACTTGACGGAAGTAATGTCGCTCTTGCCTGTGCGCGCGCGCAGTGTTAGTCTACATCGATGGAGAGCGAGGGTCTTTGCGGAGATCACCTACACAGAGGACAGCTCCGTCGCTGTTCCAGCCAGCTCAACAGACACAAGAAGTCGAAATTCGCATGGCGACAAGGGACAGCGATGGCGGTCTCTGAAACTGGCTCCAGACAGATGACGCATGGATTAGCCACCTCGTCATTGGGCTGGTCGTGCGCTACCTCCTGGAGAGTACGTTGCAGAATCTCCTGCTGTAGGTCGACATCGTCCGACATCAGACTAGGAGCAGACCACTGAAGCGCTCATCCGGGGGAAATGGTTGTTGTTGGATGGGGGAGAGTCGCTGATGTTGTTGCGGTGGGAAAATCACCAGCAGCTCAAGTCACGTTCGCCTCCGCAAAATCTCCGCGGCGCAACTTCTTCATCTTCCACTTTCCTCCCCTCCACCATCCTCCCCACCGCCACTTCCCTCTTCTCCCTCCGTCGCAGACCGGAAATGATGCTCTAAGTCGTTTCCGCGTTGCATGGCGTCCTGTGCTCTCCTCCAACATGAGGTCTGCGAAAGCCGTCGTTGCGGAAATTCCACATTACTCCTCGTATCTTCAATCCACAGCCATGACGCGTGGTCCTGCAAACAACGTCTCTCCACATTCTCCCTCATATACAATCACCGGGATGAAGCGCTGGTCCATTATCAACAAGGATTTACCTGGTGTGTGGCCCCTGCGCCTCCTTGCAACGCCCGTCCATAGGCTAACTATACGCCAGCTGTGTCGCAGATAAAAGCGGTGCACGTCTACGACTTCGATAACACATGTAAGGATCAGCGCCAAGGCGAGTCGTCCCAAAAAAGTCTCGGAGTTAATGCATCCCAGTATTCCTTAGCCCTCTTCCAAATCCTCAGTTATGGAACGGCCCGACCATCGGGTTCCTGCAAGCCGCGGAGAGCTTTGTCGACGGCGGATGGTGGCATGACCCGAACATCCTCGCAGCCACCGGGGAAGGCGTCCAGAAGGAGGAGCTCCGAGCTTGGGAGGGGTGGTGGAACGAACATATCGTACAACTGGTCGAACTGAGCATGAAACAGAAGGATGCTTTGACGGTGCTTCTTACTGGACGCAGTGAGAGCGGGTTCTCGGCACTGGTCAAGCGCATCGTGGACAGCAGAAAACTCGACTTCGACATGATCTGTCTCAAGCCGGAAGTCGGACCAAACAGTGAACGCTTTGCCACAACCAAGGATTTCAAGCAAGCTTTCCTGGAAGACCTAATTTTCACTTACGAACAGGCTGATGAGATCCGGGTTTACGAGGACCGCCCGAAGCAGTGAGTTTTTTTCCCCCTCCCTCTTGGCGCTGGACCTCTATTATCCATTTATTGCGTGCTAACCCTCTATCAGTGTGAAGCAGTTTCGGGAGTTCTTCGAACAGCTCAACCGCCGGTTGCCGGCCATGCAGAATGCAGCTCCCAGGAAGCAGCTCAATGCGGATGTGATCCAAGTAGCTGAAGGGACTATGTATCTTTCCCCTGTAATCGAGACCGCTGAAGTGCAGCGAATGATCAACTCCCATAACATGGCCATCCGAAACCCTGCTCTAAACGCCACAAAGTCGCCTTATGGTCGACTGCGTATCAAACGCACCATCTTCTACACTGGCTATCTCATCTCTAATGCGGACTCCAATCGCTTGATCAGTCAAGTGCTGAACCCAATGCTGCCCCCAGGGCTTGCTGAATCCAATGACTTGAAATACATGGCTAACAGTGTACTAATTACTCCTCGGCCTGCCCCACGATCAATCCTCAACAAAGTTGGGGGCATTGGCAAAAAGCTAAACTGGCAGGTTACGGGAATTGCGGTCTATGATAACAAGGTTTGGGCGGCCCGGATGTCTCCTGTTCCCGCAACAGAGAAGTATTTCACGGAAAATCCAGAGCCCGTGGTAGTCCTAGCTGTGCGCCGAGGTGCACGTCCCATTGATGTGGGCAAGATCCAGACCTGGCAGCCAGTCCCTGCTGAGAACGCACTGACCCTGGAGACCGTCGTCGGAGAGAAAGTGATCTTGCGCGTTGAGGAAGAGAATCCCAACGAGGGCGAGTGGGAGAGCCAATTCTTGAACAAAAACAACAAAAGACGTCTGCAGCAAGAACGGGATGATGATATCCTGTATCCGCAGTCGGGTAATGGTGGATATGAGCCACCTGTCTCGAGAAGACGTCATGGAGGCAACCGGCACAACTATCATGAAGATGGTCCACGCCGCGGTGGGTCACACCGTGGTCGTGGCCGTGGAGGCCCACGGGGTCGAGGACACCAGAACCGCGGCGGTGGCCGTGGCAGAGGCCGCGGGCGTGACGCCGGGCCTCCCCCCGGTTATAAATCTTTAGACGACTACGGTGGATATGATGGTGGCCACGATGAAAAGCCTGGATCAGGCACCGGTGGTGCACCAGTGATGGATTATTAGACCTGTTGTCTTGTTTCTTCCGTCATCGGCGGCTCCTGGAAACCAATGCAAAAGCACTAGTCTCTATGTATTATATCCAGTGGTGTGTTTGGTGTTTGTGGGAGTTAATATAATTGTGACTCGATGATATGCTCGTGTAGTTTCCTACCTATTAGTGTCTCTCTATTTACATCCTTGGGCAGTCTGCTATCAACCCCTGTGCTGTTCTTCGGTCGTTGGTGGTATCGACAAAAGAAGCGACCCGACAAACTCATCCGGATTGCCTATGAATCTTTTGGTAATCCTGTCATGTTCACGAAATCGCCACAACACAATCCCATCAGGACGTACGAGCACTGCTCCTTGACGATCCAGTCCGGTCAGATCCCTCCAGCCGCCGTCAAGATCCATGAGAATACCAGAGGGAACGTCTACGTGAACCAACCTGCTTGCCGCTGAATCCCAAGGCTCTCTCGCGGCTGCAATCAAGACGCATTTGTCTTTGACCATCAAGTCCCTAGTCGAGATCTGTGATGTCGCATTCTGGATCCACTTATGTGGAAGGTGATGGCCTGGGAGAGCCGACGGATAATAATCCGTGATATCAAACTCGCCATCTTCTCTAATCTGACCTCCATGTCGAGATCGGATTCCTTCTTTGAGCCAGTCCATGTTGGCATAGAACCACCCAATCTCGAGCCCAGGTGCGTGGAATTCCGTATCCATAACGCGCTGCGCTTCCACGACCGCGGCACGAGCATTGTCACCATCCGCATTCGTTTTGTCCAGAAATGCCTGCAAGGCCTGAACATTAGCTGCAGGCGGCGCTTCGGGTCGGATCCCCAGAGCTCGATCCATTGCCAATCCATGAGCTCGGAGATTGGTCAGGCTCGTGTGAGCCGCCCGCTGAGCGATGGGTCGGCGTTCAGCCTCGTATGTGTTCAGCAATGCATCCGCCTTCCGTTCGTCCATAACGGAACCCTCTCTAAGAACCATAGCCAGCTTCCACGTTAGGTTATGCACATCCTGCAGACCAGTGTTTAAACCCAGCGCTCCCCACGGGGGAAACCGATGGGCAGCATCCCCAACAAGGAATACCCTGCCCCCTCGACTACGGTATCGCTCCGCCACGACGGCGTTGACATTCCAATGGCTGATGCTCTTCAGTTTCACCTCCAGCTCTGGGATCTTCAACGTCCGATGAAGCCTCGCGAGCATCATTTCCTCTGTGAAGTCACGGGACTCCCCAGGCAAAAGGCCGCAGGCGAATAACCATTCCTCCGTCTCTGGCTGTGCCGGATACGGCCCCAGGTGGTACAGATATCCCGTGTTGATACTGCCCCCCAGCTCGGGGTCAATGAACCAGGTAATGAGCGCACCAGGCTGAGGATGGAATTGGCTTATCGGCGCTTGGACGTGTCCGGAGACCATCTCCATCACATCACGCTCCCCTGCGACGGCTATCCCCAGTGCGTCAGCCACCATTCGCCCACCATCAGCGGCAACGACATACTGCGCATCGAAGGTGCGAACGGTATTGTCAGACTGATCGGACGTAAACCTTACATGGACGCGCGCACCATGTGGGAGGTCTTCCACGCCAACGACAGTGGCATTGTTGATTACTCCGTCCGGGTTCAACTCAAGGGCCCGCCGATGCAAGATCGGCTCCAGACGGATCTGCGGGAGGATTGAGTACCGCGAGGGGCTATTGCGGGCGTACTCATCAGCATATTGGCCCCCGCCCCAGGCATCGCGGGTGAGAATTTCCTGGCCGTTGGGCCCGAGACTCGTATACCAGGTGGTCTGCGAGACCGACTCGGGTGGAGCCGCCGCTCGAGTCACCTCTTCTTCGAGGCCCAGTGACCGGAAGAACTCGATGGTTCTCTGGTTTAATCCGACCGCCTTGGGGAAGATGGCCGTCGATGGGTGTTTTTCGAATAAAACGTGGGGGATGTTCTGTTGCGACAACGCGATGGAAGTAGTGAGACCAACTGGGCCGCCTCCGATGATGATGACGCGATGCATTGGCTTCTGCCGTATACTGTCCCTTGTTTTGTAATGGCGATGTGCTTGTAGTGGCTCTCTACCGCCCACCCATCCGTGGTTCTTCAAAATACCCTAATACCCTAATAATCGCGGGGTTATCGGCGGGGTCTTCAGTGGGGTCCTCGATGGGGCCCTCGACGGGGTCCTTGGGTTCTATGTTCCGAGTGGCATTCACCTGAGTGTTAGTTAAATCCGATAAGGTACAAGGGGAGAAGCTCACACAACTCCATCATTGTTTCTTTCCTATCGCACTAAAAGTTTGTTGTCGGACAATGCATTGGGCCGGGAATATTTTGGCTTGCTAGGATGTGTACGAATGATGCAGTCCGTTTCTTTGGGACCGACTTAGCAACGTTCACGCCTAACCCTTGTCCAGCAGCAAGCGTAGCAATTTGGCGCTGGACATCATGTGCTTTTAACACGTTAGACACAAGTATAGGAAATTTGGCCCAAAAAAATTATCGCATCAACAATCCATACAAGCATCCTCTCGGGTATTCTAGGGTTTACCTATCACAGTGGTCTCAAACGCCTGATTCCTGACTTAGAAAATCCTTGGCACACTCCGATAGAGGACCATTTTATGTTCTAGGACTGAGGGGAGCTTCCAAGAACGTCTCTGATCGTAGCGTGCGCTGAGTCGCTGAGACGAGAAAACGTGTCTTTAGATATATTTTGAAGTTGACAATTTGAATGGAAGACGCAGCAGAAGCAAGCAGAGTATAAGTATGCATTTAAGACCCTTTAGTGATTACCTACTGCTACTATCGCCTTCTTCTACAGAGCCCAGAGTAGATCGATGCTTGTGCCAACGGCAGTTGGAACGGACGCTAATATTAGCGCCATAACCCGACAAGGGCCGCTGTTTTCAGTCTCTTTTCGGTATTGATAGGCATGATCTTCATTGTCCTAACATCTGCCGGGGATCTTACACAAACAAGACGCAGGACACATTGCACCTTCTGACGAGTTGACTTCAGCGTGGCCGGCTCCGGCTAAAATCGAAAATCTGAGACAGATGGGTCCAATCGCTTGTTTTTGCTGGCGCAGTTTGAGGGTTCTTCACTAGTTTCAGTTAACTGGCCTTGGCATCAGCCATCATGGAGCCATTTGCACCGTGGACATTGGGCGGCGAGGGCTAAACGAAGACGGCGATGGAACCGTAGGATTTTCCGTTATTAACCACCGCCTTCGCTAATGATTGCGGTGTCTCGGCCATTATTAATATAATCAGGAATGTCCCCAGGAATGCTTCCAGAATCCATGCCGCGCCAATTGACGCAAGGGAAATCCACCGCGCGCCGCAGCAAGGGATGGATGCTGCGCGCTGTTCCTGATCGTCGAGGGGGACAAGGTCCTTCGTGTTTCCAACAACACCGGCCATGACCTGAAAGGACTTCTAGAACTCCCGACATAGTATGGTCTGTCTGCTCGTCCTGGGGGCTCTCCTCCCCGTTGTCCTGGGATGGAGTCGGCCAGCTCATCATGGCTCGGCAGTTGCCGGTGACCATCGGCCCCCAAGCAACGAGAGGACATCGCTCACGTTCCTGTATCAAAATAACCTGAACGCGTCCGACGATGCTTACCATGTCGGTGCCATCCTGTTGGATCCCATGGGACAGCATGACATTCGCGAAGCCTGCGAAGAGATCGGGGAGACTTTAATCACACGTCAAACCATCGACGACCACAAGGACGATTTCAGAAGCCTCTTCGCCTACTTGACTTACTCTGGCCGGGCCAACACCACGGCCAGCTATTACATCCGAGATGGTGTATTATCTGTCGCCCAGGGCGCGGAGAATTTCGATTTCTTGTCCTTCCCCCGTCGCAGTTTTCAATTTCCTGTTTTGTGCACGCAGACAAGCACAGGAAGCATAACCCACGATACAGCGACCACCCATGTAGGTCCCAAAGAGGTTCGAGTATCTGCCGAGAGCAACATGTATATCGGAATCCGCGATCGCAAATCGTTCCGTTTCTTAGGCATTCCCTATGCGGACAGGCCGCAGCGGTTCGTGTACTCGACGCCATACTCGCGCAGGTCAGAAACCATTTACGCGACAGAATATGGCCCGAATTGCGCTCAGCCCGGGGGTGGCAGTGAAGACTGCCTCTTCTTGAACATCCACACGCCGTACATCCCCAAGAGAGGCATGACACAGAATCTGAAGCCCGTCTTGTTCTGGATTCATGGCGGCGGCTTTACCAGCGGTACTGGTGCAGACCCTCTAACTGATGGCGGGAATCTCGCCTCACGGGAGGACATTGTGGTTGTCACGATCAATTACCGACTTTCCACGCTGGGATTTTTGGCCATTCCGGGCACCGATATCCGCGGCAATTTTGGACTCGGGGATCAGGTGGTCGCTCTCGAGGTACTTGGTGCTCCCTGCCTGTTTCTCGGGCTCTACTGTATCGTGTAACTAATGAAAAAGCTCAGTGGACGAGGAACAACATCGCCCAATTCGGAGGTGATCCAAATCGAATCACCATCATGGGTGAATCCGCAGGCGCAGCATCCGTGCGAGCCCTGCTTGGCTCATCGCCAGCGGACGGTCTGTTTCATGCAGCTATTGCGATGTCAACCATGGGCGGCGGTGATGCACTGGGACTATCTAGTAGCGACCCTACTACATACAGCTCATACATGACGATCCGCGAGTCCTATGACCTAGCTGGTCAGCACATCGTCTCGGCGGCGGGCTGCAGCACAGGGGACTTGGAAGATCAAACCTCGTGTCTGGAACAAGTCCCTGCATCGAGTCTAGTGGGCTTCGATGCCGTCGCACGACATATAGTCCAAGATGGGCACTATGTGACTGAAAGAGAAATGGACCTTATTGAAAAGAAGCGCAACTCTAGCATTCCGGTCATGTTTGGGACGACGGCGGACGAAGGCGCTCCCATGGCCAAGTACCCCGAAGCCCCAGTCAGCAACCTGCGAGAAGGTATCCAGATAGCCCTGGGCATCGGCGAGAGTCAAGCCCAGAGCATTATCGATTCTGGACTCTTCCCGTCCGACGAGTCGGGCAACGTTACTCTCGACTCCTTCGACATCGCCCAGCGGGTGGCGACGGATCTCTATTTCCGCTGCGTGAACCAAGCAGCTATGTTTGCCGGCGTCGCGTCGGGCGTCTTCCAGCCTTCTTTCTATTATCAGATCGAAACGACCACCGCCGATTACTACCCCGAGCACCAGGGCGCCCACGCCGCAACCTCAGAATTTCCGCACGGCGACGCAGACCTTCCCTACTTCCGCATCCACGGCTCTGACCTACCCTGGATATTCGGAACCCTGGAACCCCTCCGCGACGGGATGGATCTGGACACGGTCCAGCTGCTTTCCGCCTATTTTGCAGAGTTTGTCCGCTCGGGTCAGCCCAATCCGTCGGCCGAGTATCTCGAGGCGCGCCGATATCAGAGTACGCTAGACGCAGTCACTCAATTTGATCGGTGGGAGCCGGTGTCCCACTCGGAAGGCCCTATACAGTTGCTGAGCTATCCCAGTTTTAGCGGGCCGTTCCAGGATCTAAAGCAGTGCGAGTTCCTACAATATCCGATCACGTACTATTTTCATTGAACTGTGCATATTTCTTTGTCCGGCCTGCTGGAGTGGCTGGTCTGTGAATATTTTTGTTGTGTATTAGTATTTTGCCTGGGGGTGAGGCTTTCGACGTATTCAAGTATATAATCTTATGATACTTCCATGCTGGAAGTTCAATTCGGGAATTTCAACAGATATCTTCGATCACTACACTGCTCTTCAAACACTACAGTAGACTATTCATTCCTATAAGAACTCCCAAAGCGTCATGCATGGGGCTTTATGTGTATGAGCAATCTACCTAGGTAGGCTCATAATCTAGCACCACCCAGACCCGTTGATGATGGCCAGGCCATTACCTCCTGCACCAGCACTTTACCCCACAGCCATCGCGCTCCCGGCTGCAATGTTTCCGATTCAACTATGGGCGGCTGCGGCTGCAGAAGCTGTACCTCGTAAGAAGAGAAGGACAAATTACGGTAGAACCGCGTTGAGACGATTAGGCATAGTACGATAGTCCAGTTAAGGCTTAAGGCGATAAACCTTTCTGTCCCGATTCGAATTCCTCCTAGTTCATCTTATGGGTAAGACGATAACCCCGTTAGGACGATCATTTAGCTATGTAGGAAATCCATCGTCGTAACGCATTCACACTTCACATAATTAGTTTCACGGTGGACAAGAGAGTTTGGGTGACTATAGGCGTTAACCATTTGAGATGATCAAACCAGTGTATAAACCCCCTGGGCCTGCCAATCTATAGAGGCTGAATGACTAATACAAAAGAAATCGGCAAAAAGATAACTAGGCAGTATATAGGTAGGCCGGCTCGAGCTCTGGGATTCCGACATCTTTCATTACCTACGCTGATTAAGCGCTTCGGTCCTCTCCGCAGTCCAGCGCCGTTACGGAACCTGCACCAGAACTGCTCATTTCGTCGGCAGCTCAAAGGAACATAGGCCCATGCACAGGCCTCTGTTTCTGTAGCATAAATGCCGATCCAGACTTTGCAACAGTTTCTCTGAGGATTCTGCCACAGCTGTCCAGCACAATGATCTCGACTATACCCAGCGAAATCCTGTTCCTCGTTGCAGGCAACTTGGAAGGAAAGGACCTGAATTCTCTTCTTCGGACTAGCCGCCATCTGTTCATGACCCTGAACTGCAGCCTGTACCAACAAGGCATGCTACGTCGTGATGGCTGGCCACTTATCTGGGCTATTCTGAATAACCAAAGCCAAACGCTGGAAAATGCTCTCAACACGGGTGCCAAAACCCTAGGCGAGGCACTTGCGCTGGCTGCAGAGTATGGCCAGGAGAAAACTGTGGAAAGACTCCTGGCAGTTGAGTCTGCAAATTTCGCCGCCAACTACGATACAGAAGATGAAGCTTCGCCTGCCAATTGGACAGCTCTAGAGCGCATCTATTATCACTCTGTCTCTGTTTCTGAACAGCACCAGTCTTATCTTGGGACTTTGCCCAAATGGATTGATCATCGGCTGTGTGATTATGATAGCTTGTCCCCTCTTTCCCGTGCAATCAGAGGAGACTACTTGAAAATTGCACAGCTTCTTGTCAATTCAGGCAAATTGGACATCGACCTCCCTGAGTATAAAGGTCGGACACCCTTGTCATATGCGGTTCAGTTTGGCAGCCTGGCAATGGTGAAACTCCTGGTCAATTCCGGAAAAGTCAATGTTGATTCACATTGCCATGATGGGCGAACACCACTTTCATGGTCCGTCCAGCACTCAAACCACCTCAGTTTGTCCGGGCAATTTACAAATATCCGCGAGGGAAAGAGAGATCCCAGTAGCCGAGAAACTCCCCTGGATACATCAATTCTTGAAGTGCTCCTAGGTACTGGAAAGGTCAATCCCAACTCTAGGGATCGATATGGCCGGACACCACTTTCATATGCTGCTGAGTTCTCAAAACCAGCTGTTGCGAAACTCCTTCTGGAAACTGGTGTTGTGGGAATTGACCAGGAATCTGATGAGGGATGCAGCCCGTTTTTTTATTCTGTGGAAGCAGGCAATACTGCTACAGCAGAGCTGCTCTTGAACTCAAACATGATTTATCTTGATCCGAAGAACAATGATGCTCAAGGGGCATTTTTCCGATTCATGTACACTTGCTCGCTCACTCTGTCACATGGAGAATCACCTGCGACTATTTCTTGTCCCTTCTTCCGGGACTACCTAAAGGCTCTCAGAGCAAGTTATGTTCACCTTTTGAACATCCTGGTTGAATGCCAAGAGATTGATCTTGACGAAGTTGATGACAATGGCAAAACACCCTTCATGACTGCACAAGGACTGGGCGCAGATTTTGTCCGACCTCTGATAGAAAGCGGACAAGTTCGTCTAGATGAACCGGACCTTGACGGTCGGACTCCGCTTTCATATGCAGCGGAAGAAGGCGACCACGAGTCTATCAAGCTTCTGATAGAGACTGGCCAAATTGACTGTGATTCGCGAGATTTGGATGGCCGAAGCCCACTGTCATATGCTTCGGAATCAGGGAATATCCAGTCTGTCCGACTTCTTTTAGAGACAGGAAAGGTTGACTGCAAGTCCCAAGACGATCAAGGTCGAACCCCAATTTCATATGCTGAAGGACGAGAAGACAAAGATATTTATCAGCTTTTCGTTAGTGGATGCAGTGAGGCGAATGCAGCTAGATCTTAGCCTTGACTTTGAAGGTCTCGGGAATTCTCAGATACAGTTGGCGAAATAGACACCAATTGCTTTTCATGAAGATCTCTTTCCACGATTTGCACACAGCATAATGCTCCTTTGATGGCATCGGTGACATCCGTGTTGAATCAGATGCCCAGCCTGAGTCTCTTGCTCAGGAGAGCAAGTTCGACCACCTCAGTAGCTGCCTCCCAATCACCGAATATACGCCTCATAAGCTCCTCTGTGCTCGGGAAAAGCGGTTACTCCGATTCTCGGATTATCTTCCTCTTGTCCATTCAAATACCCCTGAACCATGGCGGACAGAGCACAAGGTGATTAAGTCGGACAGGTGCTAAATGACAGATATGAAATAATCAGAACACTCGGATCTGCTAAATCCACCTTTTGGTCAGCCAAGGACCAAGTGCGAGTTTTACAAGCACGATGGGGCAAGAAAGGTGATATCTGGAATCTCGGTGCGTTACGCTCGGGACTTCTAGATATAGTACGTACGTTTTTCAAGTCTAATGCGACTGGGGGATAAGTATCTTATTAAGCATTACGTTGAAGAGCTTGACGTACTTTTCGGCCCCTTCTAGTTTTTTGAAAGAAGGGAAGCTAGAGATCATATACTAGATATTAAATAAAAGCTTTATAGATTAGGGATCCCACTAAACAGTTATCGATAAGGCTTAAATCGTGGATAGAGCTTCTAGAGAGTCATAAAAAGAGAATTTTCTATCACTATTCCGATCTATAATGACGATTAACCCTAGGCGAGGAATGACTGCTCAGTCACTACAAAATGAGCCCTGGCTCATGACTTAGAAAACACTGATCGGGGCTTGCGTCTACTCCAACTTTAGTTAGGATAATACCAGCTACTGATGATGGTGGACTTTCGTCGCGCGAGCTCAGGGCGGCACTGCTCACCTACTAGAACCATGCCCGTAGATTTTTGCTCGGTAGGTCGTGACGTCAGGAGGTGGATTCCATAAAATTATTCCACAGCGGCATTGTACTGACCTGCTGACACGAAGATGAGAAAGCGAAAGCCATTAACCTTCAACATTAATAAGGTAGCTGGAATACTTTTCTTTTTTTCTTTTCCTTTTACTCTCTTCGTTGCGTGCTCACCCGTTCGCCACGTCTCCGGCCGACAAATGCTGCCGGATATACGGGATTACGGCATTGAGCTTAAGCCGATACGTCTACCAGTATATTTCGATGACTGCCACGCGCATTGGTGATTTAAATATCCTAGGTGTCCCGGGAAGGCCGGTTCCCAATACCTCCCAGGACTATCTGAAAGACGATCTCCTCTTAAGGGACAATACACTAACTCCCAAAACATGGAGACGCTTCGCGACTCAGCCTTTGGCAAGCTGATGCGTATATTCAGTCGAAAACATCTATTTCCTTACCCCGAGGAAGCTGACCCAGGCGCTTGGACAAACTATCTTAAAACGGAGAATCAAGTGAAAGATGAAGAGGCGGCAACATTGGCAAGCACAGAAGAACCCGATGCCTTCGGTCTGTACACCGTCATGTCGCAGGCATCACGAACCGCACGTCGACTGTCTTCCGTCTCCACCACTCTTGGAGATCAGCCGATGGACAAGTCTACTGCGCCGATTGTAATCGACTGGTCGGGTCCAGATGACAGCGAAGTACGGCTTCTCTCTTCATCCTAGGTGTCGCCGACTGACAAGCCTCCCGCAGAACCCCCAAAACTGGAGCAGCGCAAAGAAATGGATGGTCAGCTCTCTTATCTGGCTATTGACCTTTGCAGTCTACATCGGCTCTGCCATCTACACGCCGGGCATCCAGGGGGTCTGCGACCAATTCGGAGTCAGCCGCGTAGCAGCAACCCTAGGACTAACGCTGTTCGTCTTCGGATACGGCCTAGGTACGTCCCTCGCATCACCGCACGTCCTCCTCGATCCATCTCAACTAACCTCGCCAGGCCCGATGGTGTGGTCTCCGCTCTCCGAGCTGCCCACAATAGGCCGCAGTCCGACATACGTGCTCACAACGCTCGTGTTCGTCTTCTTCCAGTTCGCCGTGATCTACGCCACAAACTTCGGCATGCTGCTGGCGTTCCGGTTCCTCACTGGATTTATCGGCTCGCCAGCGCTGGCGACAGGCGCCGCCTCGATGGGCGATATCTGGTCGCCACGGGTGCGCGATTATATGATCGCGATCTGGGGGTGCTTCGCCATCTCTGCGCCCGTGCTGGGCCCGCTGGTGGGTGGGTTTGCTGCACCAGCCAAGGGCTGGGCCTGGACCATCTGGCAGATCATGTGGATCTCCGGGCTTGCACTGGTGTTGCTGTTCTTTTTCCTGCCGGAGACGTTTGCACCGAATATCCTGTATCGGCGCGCGCGGCGGGTGCGCCAAATCACCGGTAACAAGAACTACATGTGTGAAGCGGAGATTGAGCTTAAGACCGTCAAGCCAAAAGACGTGTTGTTTGAGGCGCTGGTGCGGCCGTTTGAGCTGTGCTTCCTTGAACCGATCGTCTTCCTAATGAACCTGTATATCAGTCTCATCTACGGCATCCTGTATATCTGGTTCGAGGCGTTCCCTATCGTCTTCAGCGAGATCCACGGTTTCAACGAGGGTCAGACGGGATTGGCGTTTCTGGGAATCCTGGTATCGACGATCTGCATCGTCATCCCGGCCTACTTCTGGTGGAAGTACAAGTACCAAAGCAGGTATTTTGATGAGAATGGGAATATCCCTCCGGAGAAACAGCTCCCTCCGGCGTGTGTCGGCTGCTTTGCGCTGCCTATCTCGCTGTTCTGGTTCGGCTGGACGGGAAACTTTGCCAGCGTACACTGGATTGTGCCAATCATCGCCTCGATGTTCTTTGCCGTCGGCGGTTGTCTCATCTTCAACTGCATCTTCTGCTACCAGGCGCATGCTTATCCCAAGTATGCGGCGTCCGTGCTTGCTGGCAACGATTTCATGCGTTCGAGTTTCGGTGCCGGTTTCCCGCTCTTCGCGACGGCCATGTTCCATAACTTAGGTGTTGGGTGGGCGTGTACTCTTCTTGGATGCTTGACCGTACTCTTTGTGCCGTACCCGTTTGTGTTGTTGAAGTACGGAAAGAGAATTCGACTGGCGAGTAAATTTGCGCGACATGATATTTAGTGCTGGCTTACACCATTATAACATACCTATCATCTACAAAAGCCAAGCTGGAGTTGATCCTTTCATTCAATCTATATGCATCCTTCTCTTAGGGTTGATTCTGATTCATTCAAGTGAAAATATAGTCCCAGTCCAATTCTCGCCAAAACAAACAAAAATCCGTCTTTTATACAGCAAATGGCAAGAACCAAACAAAACTGAATGTACAGATGTGATGAAAAAAGTCCAATATTCCGTAATGAACGGCAATAAGCCGTGATCATTATCCTCATAAATCCCAGATCCCGTTGTCGTATTACTCGTGTGCCGTTCATGTCCGTGCCGTCCAAAGTGCGTAAATCAATAAAACAAAATCAAAATATATCCTCCCTGGTATCCCAATTTCCTCAGCTGTCATCCGTCAATTGTTTGAATAGGCTGATGCTGAGAATCATCACCAATAATCCAATCGTCACGACAACCATGAGGCCGAACCCAAACCACCCGAGAACCATTGCAGAAGTACCGACACCGCTCTTTACACTGCCGTTGCCTAGATCTTGAGCGACAGTACTGGCAGCGACGGATGCTGTATGTTGCCATAATACCGAGACCAACACGAACACTGATGCAACGAAGATCAGGGCCAAGGCAGCCTGGGAGACGGGTCGAGAAGGGATTGGCATCACTTCGAGCTCGGAATTATGGGAGTCGGTTTCCTCGTGCCATCCTGGGAAGGTCGCTAGTATGACAAAGCAGAAAAAGGCGAGGATGACGGCAATGATGCTAGAGAGAGCATGTTAGTCAAACTTGCCGGGATAAGCGTGCAGGACATAATACGTACAGCAGATACGGGAAGACAACGGCATCCTTGAAGGTCGATGCAACCCAGATCAGGTTCAACGGGTCCTGGTCAACAGTGACGATCTCAGCCAACGCTGTCGCATTGGAATTGCAGATGTATGACCCGCCGTCGGGCTGCACGCAGATACCAAAGTAACCCACGCGAACCTCCATCTCTGCTCCTCCAACAATGTTCGCAGTCGCAGTAACCACGCCCGGATCCACCTGGGCGAGATTAAAGACCGGGTTGTAGCGCTCATAGTACATGGAGATCAGAAAGATGCTAGGTATTTGCGGAGAGGATGAGGAACAGCCGGCCAATAATAGAGCTACATTGATTAGTGACATTCCATTGAATTTGGGGCAAGCGGTCTTACACAGCAGAATTATGGCCACTGCAATGATAATCATTAGAACATGGTGATACCCGATCAACGGTATGAGCCCTTGATTTACACCTTGTCAGTACCCACGTCGTCCTGAACTGACATCGAGCAGGAAGATACTTACGGGTTATCCCCGTAATAAAAACGTTTGCCATTTTAGCCGGTTCTCTGGAGTTGGATCTTTTCTCCCTTCACCGTCGAGGACTCGCTTCTCGGAACCCCGAGAAGGAGTGTTGTAAGTTTGAGCGTGGTTCACGATTTCGTCGAAACGGTCTATCGATTGGGGTTCGCCCGGACGTCTCTCAATATGTCGCCAAGTTCTGCTGTCAGACGAGACCGACAAGTGAAGGAATGTGGATAGGCTCCGTCGAATCGGTCTGGTATGCGGGCGGAGATGAGATGTATTGCAAAGAATGTACGTCGCACGTCAAAAGCCACGACCTGAACAATAAAAAGAGAATTGTCAGAACACCACGAGCGCAAACTGCGTCATGCAAAAGCCCGAGATGGGGCTGGGTGTAGGAACAATGGACAGTGTAGATAGGAAGAAGCTAGAAAGGGAGAGAAGGGAAAGGGTCAGAAGGGAGGGAGGAGAGGGATCGTAGCTGGAGAAGTCCACAGTTGGGCCACAAGCACAAGATAGTATCCTGCCTCCGAATTTCCAGACTGGATGGATAGTCTGGTGGCTGGTTGAAGGTATCCCAGTCGTGATCGTGGTGGAAGTATGGAATTCGAGAGGCTGGGCCATTCCCGGTAGCTTGTTTACCCACCCGCCATCTCCCAGGTAACCGCTCCTTACCGCCTGCCCCACTCGGACAGCACAGCCCCGCTGAGCCCACCATCGCCCGATATGGACTAGCGGGATCTCCATCGACCCACGTGACCCAGACAGCCCCGGATGGTACAGATACAGATCTAGACCCCAACATCGAGGCAGCTTGGGATTCAGATTGTGCCCGTTCGACCTCACACCGCGTGACGTCCCGATTTTCAGGCACAAGATAGCCTTACTAGATTGTTTGCTACTGACAGCCACACCACGCCCCCAGGACACAACGGTGGTGGGCAAGTCATGCTTCATTTCTATTAGGACTGGGGAAGTCTACAGTGGGTATATGGGGAGACCGCTCCCTTCATCACCTGCTCATAGTCCGTATCACGCGCCGTCCACTCCAGCCCGGACTCGGTAGATGGCAACTGAATGATACCTGATCAATAGAAGCCCTTGCTGCTTGAGGGTGCGACCACTCCACGATAGGAAAAAGAAGGGGACAAAAAAAAGTAGAGAAGATTCTTAGATACGCATGATACTGACAATGGCAAGATCACAAGACGTGCGTGGTCACAATGCAAAGAGAGTTCTTAACAGATATATTCAAGCACACACACCTCCGTCTCGTTTCCATCATCATCTTCAGCTCACACTTTGAATTAATCTTCTGAGCAAATCACCCAGGCTCAAGCAACATTATGGCACCCAAATATCAGTTCTACAATACCACTGGGAAGAATCTTGTCCAATCCCGCAAAAGCAATATATACTATTACCAGGGAGACGAAGCCCTTGACAGGATTGTGGACATCCATTTCAAAGGCTATGACTGGGTGCTGCTGTGGTCCTATGTGAATGAAAGCGACAACCCATACTCTCAGAAAGTCACACAAGAGACAACCTTGCGTGTCAAGTCCGGTGAAGAGTACGCACAAGAATTCAAGGTGTCTGCGGAGTTCTCTGGCATGAAGGTCAGTGCGAAGGCTGAAGCTGGCTTCGAGCACAAGACCTTCACCGAGGAAGAGACGGTTAGGTCAACAAAGCGGGAGGAGACGTACAAGGTCAAGCCGCACTCAACTGTTCGTGTCTACCAGAAAGTCTATCGCTTCAAGGTGGACTACTGGTTCAAACTGGATGCATGGGCCACGAAGTGGACCGTGGGAAACCGAGGGAAGGATGGTGCATTGCAGGTGTCTTCAAATATTACTGTCCTTGCGAATGAGTTCATTCAGACCGGGGAAGAGCTGAAAGGGACTGGGACGCTGGAGGTCGAGGCTGTTAAGAGGGCGGCTGAGCAGAAAAACATCAAGAGACTGGAGGACTGTACTGGCCGCTGCCAGGACTACATGCGGGATAATAAGATCAGTAGCTAGGCTAGTTTTCCGGCTGCTTGAAGCAATCACCTGGAAGATCGCAGAAGAGGCTGTTCATTTCACAACGATGATGCGGTATTAATTCTCCAATATAGATAACAATGCAATGCAGAACTCCATGCCAATCCCCGACTTGACGAAACTACCAATGAGCCAAAAGTAAAGGAACATACGCCAACAGCTATGCAGAAGCATGTCAATACCATACGAATACCTTATTTTCCGCCAAAAGAGAACCGTTGCAAATCCAGCGCAACCGGTTTTGGCTGATCTCTGAGCTCCTCGCAATCCTCGTCTTCGCTGTCGGGAACAATCATGTCCTCACTCCCCTGGACCGCGAGCCGCTCGATACCCACTGATGGTGGCCGATTTTTCGAGCTATCGACGTTAACTGTCGTCGCCGTGGCCAGGGCGGATCGGGGAGGCGCGATAGCATTAAGAGACCGTGACCGTGTCAGAGCATTTTGACCCAACCGTTGGAGGGGCGTTAAGCGTTGTCGCCGAGGGCTCCGGGATGGTCCAATGGATATCGATGGAGTGACGGTCTTGGGTTTATAGCACGGTGTCTGCTCTGTTGCTTTTCTGCTTTCCGGGCGGGAACTGGGCCCGCTATCAGACCCTTTAAAAACATACTTGGACAACAGCGAAGAGTCTTGTCTGGCAATATAATGATCGAGAACTTGGTGGAAGACCTTGGGGTTCGATTCCAAGTTCACCGACGGTTGGACATCAGCTCCCTCAGGCTGAACCGAGTCACCGCCAAGGCGTTCGTCTGAACGTTGTTCTTTGGCCGGAGTATCATCCTGAGAAGACTCGGAGGTCGGCTCTGTCGAAGAGCTCTGGCCCTTGACTTCATCCGACTGTGAGGTTTGAGACGTAGAGTCACCGTCGCCTTGCGAAGGGTCTGGGAGCTGTGTCATAATATCTTCGGCCATCTCGTCAGAAAAGACATCCAAGGTAGACTTGCGCACTTTTTTGTTGCGAGTCACTTTTTGTCCGCTTGGACTAGCGTCCTCCAAGGGAGCACCAAAAAACCGACTGCGACTTTCACCCCGACCGGGAGCCCCTTCGTCCGCCTCAGAGCAAAGCCGTTGCCGTTTTGTTGTTTGAATGGAAGGAATCCGGGATGTGTGGGCCAAGAAGGAACTCCGTTCCGCACTCCGCACCACGGGACCAGAAAATCGACTCACGGGTCCGCTGGGTGGAGCAGATCGCACCTGGGGCTCCACAGGACTGCTCTCCCAGGAACTATTCGCATGCCGCTGCAACAACCGCTGCTGGCTTGGAGATGGCGTGAGCGTATTTGGATCCAACTCCGCCAGTGGGACCCGCTTCGGCGTGAAAAATGAGCTGATGGGCTTATTCGGCTTCAGTTCTGCTGATGAACCCAGAGTCTGTCGACGATTGATGCCAATGCCCAAGTTCCGCACCACTAATGGCTTCACAACCAAAGGCTCTTTTGTCGTTGGATCAAGATCCCCGCGGGCCACCCCTGTCGCGGTCTCAGGGTCCACATCACCCCCGATGAAGGGGAGCTCCTCCAACTTGACATCGTTGTCTGGAAGTGTCAGAGTCACTAGTCGGTTGGCCTTCGGGCAAAATACTCGTTGGTAGAGGAAGGTGAGCTCAGCCTGCTTGAAGTTATCCAGATAATCAGCTGGGACGTGATACTGGCCCTCGAACTGGAGCATGCGCAACGCCCTCTCGACGTTCTTGTACTTGCGGATACTTCTATACGCCGTCTTAAGTCCTAGCCGAGGTATGTTGGGCAAATAGTCGCATCCGCTGAGAATACACATGCGCCGGAAATCGGCATCTGTCCACCCAATCAGGCTGACTTCACGACAGGCGGTGAAGTCAGCGCGGTTGATTTCGATGCAGTCGCCATATTGATCGAGTTTGGACAGCAGTCTGCGTGCGCCGAAGACAAGTAGATCGGAATCTTCCGAGATAATTCCATTGATGAGACCCTGGCGCTCCAGATAGACCAGTTGTGCGTCGGCCTCGTACGGAGCGACCACATATTGCACGTCCATTTTCTTGAGCTCCTCGATCAATTGGCGGGCCATCAGAGGGGTAACATCGACGGCCTTTTGGAGCTCTTGGTAAGCCTCGGTGATTCTCCCCTTGCGTTGCAGTTCCAACCCTAGAGCTTTGCTTTGCTGGCGACGCTGGTGCCGTTCGACCTCCGTCCCGGATTTACTGGGCAGATTGTCGCCGTCGAAGACCAGGTATGGCGTGACCCCGAAGTACAGGAGCATGCGAACACGATTGAGGACGAATTCAATATGTCTAGACGGGATTGGGTCAGCGGGGGGTCTAACCGGGCGTTCAGAATTTCATACTTCGCGGTAGGGCGTTCCAGGACCAGATCCACGGAACAGGCGACGGTGCCGCGATGGAGCCATCCATAGGCGTCGACTCCAAGAGTCTGACCGCTGAACTTCTTCAAATGGCATGGTTTCTGAATGGATTTGAGAAGACCATGAAGCCCTATGGTGGGTGAGTATCCGTCTGAATATTGCAAGATCTAATTGTGGTTGCATATCGCCCTTGGTCGGGTCTCAGGCACGTACCTTTAATGCCCATGGTGGACACCTGGGAGCCACAGGATCCTTCTCGCGGGGATGGGTTAGGTAGACCGTGGGACGGGCATCAGTTGGAGACGGAACCCATGGGAGCGCTGGAGGGAGAAAGCCAAGTGACCGCCAGGACAACCAGATGGAATGTTGACGGTGTTGATTGACCCGACACGCGCCTGCCGTTTGTCCCGTTTGCCTCGTTTGTCTCCGGCACGCGCCCGAGTGTCTCATTGGTGGATCCAGGCGGTGAGTGACGGTCCACGCACCGCCTGGTGATTCTGCCCGACATTGAACGAAAAAAAGTCTGGATCCTCAATGGGCGGTCGAAAGATCACCTCACACGCCATCTCTCCTCTCCACCATGCCCAAATCCCTCCAGAAGGTTCACAAACATATCGCGAAGAAGCGCGGAGCCGTGGAGGCGCTCCACGAGAACAGCCGGGACGCTAAACGACTGCGCAAGGCCAATGCGCGAGATGATCGAGTCGCCCGAGTCACGGCCAGTCTGTCTCGGGGGAGACAGTCCTACAGTGAGTGTCGTTTGGCCTGACCTTCACAGCTTGGTGCTAATCATGTGCTCAGTTGACCGCATGGAGTACTTCCAAGAAGTCGTTCCTGAAGGAACTGAACCGCTCTCGGACACCGGCCTGAGAGACCTGGTCGTGCGATATATCAACCGCAGTGTTCCCGAGATCGAACAATTACAGAGCGAACGACGGAAGGGTCGACCACCCAGCAAGCGGGAGGAAGCTTTGGTGCAGCGGACGGATGCCGAGGATAAGGAGTTCAAGACGGGATTCTGGATGCCGGACTTCACCTCGCCCGATGTGATCAAGGCACTGGCTGCGTGGAAGGGCGACTGGTCCGGACTTAGTGCGCTGAAGTATATTCGATTGACGAAGGAGGGAGGGAAACAGTCGTCGCTGTTTCCCCCGAAGGGACTGTCATGATTGTGGTATTGTGGTTATTGCGCGGATTCTTCTACGGCTTTGATGACGACCGATATAGCCTTATGATGGACATGGATGTAAATATTTCTGTCGAATTGCAGGGACATGGATAATGGGATATGGAAATCATCCAGATCCATCTGGGTCGAGTAGAGGTAGAATCTATAGGTCTTATACTCCTCTGGGGAGCTGCAGTCTTGGCGCCGCACTTGGTTTCATCATCACATCTCACCATTTCTTCCCGTCCTCCTCCGCCAACTTCTCTTCCTCTTCTTCCCTTCCACCTCCATTTGCCATCCTCCATCCTCAACTTGCTCTCTCCCATCATGCTCGCCCTGCGCTCTCTCGCCCGGTCGGTGCCTCGCACTGTTTCCCGTTCCCTCGCCGTCTCCTCTCGCTCCGCCGCTCTGCGACCGGTCTCTTCCGTCCCCCGGTTCTTCAACAACCAGGTCACGAAACCTGCGTGCGCCTCGTTCTCGACCTCCTCCGTTTTCCGTCAGGCGGCTGCCGAAGGTAAGGGGTTCATTTTTGCGCATTCATTCATGGGTGGGATGTCCAGGAAAGGTGGATGGCCTGTTGAGGGAAATTTTCCTCCGCGACTTTCGCCCGGATCTGGCATGCAACCACTATCACCATGCACCAATGGAGCTAACCTCATCCTTTTCTGTCCTTTCTAGGTGATATCGAGCTTGTCGCGAAGCTTGAGGACGAACTGAAACACGAAAAGGCCTCCGGTCTGGAAGACCTCGACAGCTCCGTCCAGAACATCCAATATGTCCTTCAGAACAACTCTTGGGAGGTACGAACATGCTCTCCCTCTGCTGATTGATCCCAGAACCTGACTAATTCAATCCAATCCAGGTCAAGGATGTCCCTGGCGAGCAAGAAGTCGTCCTCACCAAGAAGTTCGGCAATGAAGAGTAAGTTTCCGTTCTTCCTCGACCCAGTTGCCGCCTAACCCTCGTTTCTCGCAGCATCCGCCTTACCTTCACCGTCGCCGATCTCCAGAACCTGACGGAACAGGAGGACTTCGATGATGCCGCCCTTGACGAGATGGACTTCCAGTCCGGTCACCAGCCCGCCAACCAGGGCCGCTCCGGTAACGTGGCCCAGCACCCCGAGGACCGCGTCGCGCCCGCCGATCGTGAGCTGGACGACCTGGACCGCGACCTGGAGCCCAGCTTCCCCGCCCGCGTGAACATCACCATCGAGAAGCCCAGCAACGGCGCTCTCCTGATCCAGACGGTCGCCCAGGACGGTCTGTTCCAGATTGAGGAGGTCTCCTACTTTACCAAGCCCGATCTGGCCTCCGCTCAGACCGCCGAGAAGGACTGGGCTCGCCAGAGCCTGTACGCTGGTCCTCCCTTCGAGAACCTCGACGAGGACCTGCAGACCTTCATGGAGCGTTACCTCGAGGAGAGAGGCATTAACGCTGAGCTCGCCAATATGATCCCCGACTACATCCAGGTGAAGGAGCAGAAGGAATATGTCCGCTGGCTCGAGAGTATGTCCCATTCCTGTCCAAACATGTGAGGCACTGTCTGACAAGCGCTGCAGATGTCAAGAACTTCATCTCTGCTTAAACGTAGGATTACGGATCCTCCGTTCAGCAAGTTGTATTGCGTGAACTAACTCTCACCTCTTACTCTAATCTCCATATTCTTGGTCGCGTTCAATATGTGGACAGCTCTCTAGTGTTTTCTCCCATGTATTCTGTTTTGTTAGCTCGACATTCGTCCCGGCCAGCAGCTGGGAAATGCGCATTCAGCCATGAGGCTTGCAGCGCACATGTGTATCAATATAGAAATGAAGTAAGGATCTGTTTATATTATAATAGCGTCGCGAGGAATCAAGTCTCGGAAAATCATCGTCAAGCTCAACTTGCAAACACTCCCAACAATAACATCGTGTAGGATTTCCTTTAACGCCTGCTGGTATCCAGCCCTTGAGACTCCAAACCCGCTTGAAACATCCAATTCGTCAAGTATATCACCAAAGATATGAGACAGCAATGAGAAGGAATATATGCATACACCCTAAAACTCCATACTCTCAGTCTTCATCTCTGTCGTGTCATCATTCCGTTCACGCTTGCCCGTGCGTTCCTCCTTCAGTAGTCCGGCAATAAATGAGCGGAAGTAGTCCACGTACGGCTTGAGACTAGTCTTTTCGTAGTCCTGGAGTTTGCGGCTTCCTCTAGCGTCCGAATCGTTGGGAGCACTCCCCTCCATTTCGGTCGTCTCTCCGCCGACGTTAGGATGTTCAGCATCCCAAGTGTCAATTTCGGACAGCAACTGCGTCACGGTAGGGACGGAGAAGGGATCGAACTGTTCAGCTTTCCGAGGGTCGATAGGGACACACACCCGTCCGGTGCCTGGATGAACGACGAAAGGACTCTTGAGCAAGTGGTTCAATTTCTTGCTAACCTCCGAGTCGAGCCGGGGATATGTGTACTCTAGGACCACATCCTGCTTTGCATCCCGCAGGGTGGATGGATTGAGGGTACTGCTCTTCCCCGTTTTCGCGAGCGCATCGATATCGGCCCATTTACTGGAGCTGGGTCTGTTGGGAGACGAGTCCCACTTCTTGCGCAACGACTCGTTCAGGTTCTTATCCGGGAGTAGCGCCAGCAGGCGCTGGGTCTGCTCGGCACCGGCGAAAGTGTCCAGGTCCCCCAGGGTGGTTTGTGCAAAGTAGGGCTTCAAGATCTCGAGACTTCGCGCCATGTGAGGATGCAGAGGCCGCTTGAGATTCACCCGCTTTCCGCTCTGGGTGCCGCCGCGAATGAGATCCAGATACCCGGCAATGGCTCGCCGGCGGTCATCTGGGAGACAGCGCGCCCGGGGATCACAGACCCAGGCATGTGCACCACGACGACCCGAGTAGACCCATAAAATATGCTGGAAACCAAAATCTTCTCGCAGGGCGGTGTCCACCACCTTTATCGCCATCGTGATGAAAACCCAACATTTTTCACAAATGTTGGCTTTCTCGCAGCACGTACGGATATCATCGTAGTCAGTCAAATCAATATCAAAGACCAGCTCTTTTGAGATTGGTTTTAGCTGTCCGCCCCGCAGGGTTTTCCGGTCCCGAGGGTTGGTGTTGTAGACTGGGCCAATCTCAAAACGAGTGGGGTTCATCCGGAGAATATCCTTTCGGAAACTACAAGTGATAAGTTTTAGCAACTGGTTTAACCAAGCTCGCTTTCAACACATCTACTCACAGGTCCGCAGTGGCATATGATTGATACCGGAGGTACGCCTCATTCTGAAGGGTCAGGGCAAATTCCCGGTTTCCAAAGTCAGGAGAGGGGACAATGCCATGGTTAAGCCACTGGAACAAATAACGAAAAGGGCACAGGCGCTGGTAGAAAGCGAGCATGGTATCAGTGTCGACTTTGGGCGGCGGGGGCGCAGACAATCTTAACCGCTCCATATTAGCGTGTTCGCCCGGGATAGGAAAGATTCAATGTGCACTTACGGTGCCGTTGGTTCCATTTTCGTTTCTGGTGCACTAGACGCAGGGTATTCGTCGTCGTCGTCATCGTCAAACAACAGGTCCTCGAGTTTCTCTTTGGATGCATCGGCCTCCGCGGCAGAATCCTTGTTCTCGGAGGTCTCGGTGGTGGTCACGGGAGGGGCGTCAGGGAGAGTCTCGTCCTCATTGCGAGGGGAGCCAGCAGAAGACGTCGAATGTGGCATGATGGGGGGCGAGGATGGTCGTTGGTGAAGACCGTACAAGTTGGACTTTCAGGTGTTGTATGGAAGAATACCCTCTTAACGCGTGGTCGACGCGTTCCGTACGCGTCGCCGAAAACCCTAAGCCCTACCCGCTGACAAAGCCATCCCGTGATCGCCGCAACCGGACTTCCCGCTAAACCCAATCCGGCCATGTATACTTCCAAGTCGACGATTCTTCTTCTTTTCCCCTCCGCCCCTCTCGGTGCCTCTGAGGAAAGGAGGACCTGAGATCCTCCAGTCACCCTACAGGATTCTCCACTGTCTCTCAGTCAGGCACATTGCGGCCCTCTCCGTCGCCGTTTGCGGCACTATACCCACCATCTTGATCCTGCCCTGGTGGATGACGCCTACATCGACCCTCGTCTGGCCGTCAAACAGGCCATGCCCCATCGCAAATGGAACATGATGATGGCGACTATCTACATTAGTCCGTGAGTCATGAAGCATACGGTGAAAATTTTGACTGGACGTGTTGTCCGTGTAATGATTACGATCTTGCGCAATAGCAGTTGTATGCGGATTGCAGATCAAGTCGGATTTGCAAAGCTTTCGCCTCCTATTCCAGGCGGGCCAACTGTCCCTTCCAATGCTAGGCTCTATCCTTTGGAGTTGGATGGGGAAAACCATCCGGAAACTGCCTTTCTATTCCTGGTAGACCTTGATGTTAGGTCCCTCAATCATGGCTTCCCTGTCTCGGCATCTCTCTGACTGGCCAGAGTTGAACCTGCAACGTTACAAGGATGGGACGACAACCCTATCGGTGCACCCCACATTCCGGAGGAGCTTTTTTCTTCTCTCCGAACCTGCCAGATCCTCCCCAGCTGAGGATGGTGGGCGCTCGAATGCTACAGACGCCCCAGACATTCCGCCCAGAGATATTGCATCTGACAGCGAATTCAATGTGGCGTGGGTTATGAGGGTCCAACTATTCCCTTTCTAATACCAATTCAATTCGGTCTGCCCAAAGCAGCCTTTGTCTTTGTCTGGACACACCAACTAGATTGAGGCTAGACATCCGCATATCTGCAATGGTGGTCCCTCCCTCTAGCCTGCCTTGGAAGAGAAAACGTTCCGAAGAAGACTTGTTTCTTTTTTAGGATACTCTAGCCTGAAATCATGACGCCACTACTATCAAAATCTTCTAAGTGTGCTGTCCCTCATCTTGTCCCCGATCTCCTAAGGTTTTCGGTGGATACTTGTGGGTTCCTCAGCCTAGATGATACAACAGAATGTGACATTCTCACCCCTGATTGAACGCTCGAATGTCTCCTCTTTCTGGCTCGCGGTTAGCTCCATCATATCGGTTCCTCTGCTTTCCACGGTTCTCTTGATTCCTGTTGCAGGACTGGAACTAGTCATCAATATAGCTCAATCAATCAGAAGCTGCCTCTCCTCTCGAACCGAAATCCGAGGAGCTGTTCCCTGGTTGTGAATGGATACTACTGTGCCATTATCGCCATCATCGTGGTTACCAGTATGAAAACGGTGACTCCTCTGCTCGTCAAGTAGGATATAAGTACCATTATCCTGCTCTCCCACCTCCCTCTTCCTTCTCCATCACGCTTGGTTCATTCGCTGTCGCTTTACCATACTTTCGTTCAAGTCCAACTTGTGCTTTGTTTGAGCCTCCTTCATTGCAGTAGGATATCAAATCATCTTTCGAGATGGTCAAAGGAACTGTTGCCTGGCTGGCCATGGCCGGCCCTGCTTTCGGTGGTGTTATCCACAAGGTGAGTCCAGATGATCTCACAGACGCTGTTAAGCTCTTCTGACTTTTCTCCAGGCCGCTGGTGCCAGCTCTGAGGCTGTTGTCACTGCTTCTGAGCCGGCTGCCATCGTCACGAAGACCACCACCTTCGTGACTACTGACTGCCCTGTGACTTCTTCCACTGTCACTTCCGGCAAGAAGACCCTGACGGTCCCCATCACCCAGACCAACACCATCACCGTCACTAGCACCTGGTGCGAGGAGAACGGCAAGACCGTGGTTCCCACTGGTACTGGCACCTCTGTGCCCACGACTACTCCTGCTCCTAAGCCTCAGCCGACGGGATTCAACACCACTGTGGTTCCTATCCCTATCACCCAGAACCAGACTGCCACGGAGACTGTGTGCCCGACCTGCCAGCACAACTCTACTGTGGTCCCCACCTCGGCGCCCACTGCTCCCTTCCAGAACAGCACCGCCCCTGCTCCCACCACTACTCCTGCTCCGGTGGGCCCTGTCCCTGTCCCTGTTCCTGGCCAGTCTACCGTTCCCGGTGTTGCTCCTGAGCAGCCCGCTGGCTCTGCCGCTCCTGCTCCTGCTGGCTCTGCCGCTCCTGCTCCCGCTGGTTCGGCTGCTCCTGCTCCTGCTGGTTCGGCTGCTCCCGCTCCTGCTGCCCCTGCCGGTGTCTCTCCTGAGCAGCCCGCTGGCTCTGCCCCTGCTGCTGCTGCCCCCGCTGGCTCTGCTGCCCCTGGTGCCGCGCCTGCCGGTGTCTCTCCTCAGCAGCCCGCTGGCGCTGCCCCTGCTGCGCCCGCTGGCTCTGCTGCTCCTGGTGCTGCCCCTGCCGGTGTCTCTCCTGAGCAGCCTGCTGGCTCTGCCCCTGCTGCTGCTGCCCCTGCCGGCTCTGCTGCACCTGGTGCTGCCCCTGCCGGTGTCTCCCCCGAGCAGCCCGCTGGCTCTGCCCCAGCTGGTGTGTCTCCCCAGCAGCCCGCCGGCTCTGCCGCTCCTGGTGCCCAGCCTTCCGGTGTCTCTCCCGTCTCTCCGGGCGAGTCTGGCCAGCCTGGTGCCTCTGCTCAGCCTTCCGGTGTCTCTCCGGCCCAGCCCTCTGGCTCGCCTTCCGGCCAGCCCTTCCTCGGTGCTGCGCCGGCTGTCAAGCCCGCTGCTAGCCTCCTGGCTGCTGTCATGGCGCTCATGGTCCTCCTCTAAATCGATCGTCCCGAGGGTAGACTTATAGACGTGGCTTTTACGCACCTGTGAGAAAATACACCTTGTTGGACCCAATATAATACGGAGTTGTGGAATTTTTGTGTTTTTGGATTTCTCTGCAGTCTGACACTTAAACTCCTAGTCCATGTCTTCGGGCTTAGACTAGAAAACGGTCAATTGATAAACTAAACTAGAGTTTGAGGCTTCTGCTTTGTCAGATAGGTTCGTTTTAATAATATATAATACACAGATCGTTGTCGGTTTCTAGAAAATTTCTCCCTCTTCTATTTCATACTTCTCATAGCCTTGCCGTTCTATTCATACTCTGCTGTATACAACCAGCCAACAGGGTCCTCGACCATGACTAATACGTATCCATCATTTAACTACTGCTCGTTGACCAGCACATACCGGTACCGAGCTTTGCCCTCGTGCATATCCACAATCGCCTTGTTGGCATCCTTCATGGGCACTTCCTCTACCCATGGCGTGACTCCCTTCTGCGCCACCAGCTCGAACATCTCACGGATCTCGTTGGGCGATCCCACCAGCGAGCTCTCCACCTTCAGACGCCGCTTCAATAGGGGAATGGGAGCAGCAAGCGCACCATCTTCCGGGAGCCCGACCTGGACCAGACTTCCATTGGTCGCCAACAGTCCCAGATACTCATTCATAGGCATCTAAACCCCGTCAGTGCCGTCCAACCAGGACGAAAATCCAAACGGAGAGCTTACCTTGGCAGAAGACACGGTACACACAATGAGATCCAGGGAGCGCGCATACTTCGTCGCCCAATCAGGCTCATCGTCCGTGGCGATGTAGACATCCGCGCCCATCTTCAGCGCGTCGGCGCTCTTCGCCGCCTTGCGCGAGATAGCAACCACCCTGTCGGCGCCCATGGCCTTGGCGAACAGCACGCCGAAATGGCCCAGACCGCCGACACCGATGATGCCGACGCGCTTGCCGGGGCCGCAGTGGTTGTGCTTCAGCGGGCTGTACAGGGTGACGCCGCCGCAGAGCATAGGCGCCGCGTGGGCGGAGGGGATGGCGTCGGGGATCTTGATCACGAAATGCGACGGGGCGCGGTTGTACAGGCCGTAGCCGCCGTAGGACTTGTCGCCGTTGAGGTGCACGTTGTTGTACGTGCCCACGAACCGGTGCGAGCAGTACTGCTCCCAGCCCATCGCGCACTCGGGACAATCGCCCAGCCGGCCGAGACAGGAGTCGCTCTGCGCGCCAACGCCAACCCGGTCGCCGACCTTGATCCCCCCGACAGCCTTGGACCCCACGCGTACGGCGGTACCGACAATCTCGTGGCCGACGCAGCAAGGGTACTTGGTCGGTCTCTGCCAGATGACGGGTTAGCTGGTCTTCCCGTCTGATGCCGTGGAACGCGGGAATAGGACGGAGGCAAAGGGGTAAATTACCCAGCCGCTGCGCAGCGTGTGCAGGTCTGAGCCGCAGATACCGCAGTGGGTGATTTTGATATCAACATCCGTCTCCTCCCACGCCTTGGGCTGGAATTCCTGCCAGACCATCTGGCCATCAGCAGCCTTGGGGTCCAGGCCCATCCAGCCTTCGAACTTGTAATCGGTCTGCGCCATGGCGATCAAGCGTTTCTGGCTCTTAGGGGGTCTTCAGCGTGGAAATGGTGCTGCACCGCTTGGAGCTGGCGCAAAGCGGGGGGGATTTCCACTTTTATAGACATCCAACGACTGTCCTCCCCGTGGTTCGGATCGCGCGTTTCCTCTAGGGACCCACATACTGACGGCGAGGATGAAGTCCTATGGAGTGCATGGAAAAACACCCGAAAGCGCGTGCAGAAACGCTCGCCAGGATTAATAACGGCAGGGATCTGAAAAGCTTATGGGCGGCGTACTAATATGGCTCCTATTGCTTCGAGGACTTCAAAACTAAAACGCCCGAGATTTGAAGTCCGCGATAAGCAAACGTCTCTAATAGGCATCGTCCACGGTCCAATCTCGGACTGCTGGTTCGGCCACTCAAGCCATTGAGACCGACACTTGAGCCTTCAGGATGTCAAAGTAGATAGATCAGCCGGATGCAAGGACGGCCCTCGCTGTACCGTATACGAATCCTATCAAGCATCAGTGTCATCGATCGTCCATTCTATGGGATTCATGCCTCCACTATGTCCGTCACCGCTCCACCAGGAAAATTTGCTGGCTCTCCCGGCTTATTAATTGTCACCGCTATTTCCATGGTTAGCGCTCCTTATTTCCGACGGAATAAACGGATGGTAAGCAACTTGCATTCCACTACCACTGACATTGTTCATAACAAACTGGTAGAAGACAGAGAGAGAAGGAGACCATATAACAGCGCTGTTCGTAGGAGACAGGATATACAAACAAAGGAAGCAACAGGCGAGAGAAATAAACAATAAGAGACTGGCTCTGACAGGTCGGATGAGCCATGAGAACCAAGATATTCTATGTTGGATGCAGCAATTATTCGTCCTTTAATCCGTCCCCCGCGATAACTTTTCGTACCCCATGATCCGGCCATGTTCACCACCCTAGAATAAGGACAAGATGTCCTCGTTGGTTTTCTTTGGCTGGCTGCCACTAGGTGGTGGCGACGTAGTACTACTATTGCCAGAGAGGTCCAGTCCGGCAAATCCATTCATGAGGTCGGCGCCAGCACCACCATTGGGAGCAGTACTACTAGTAGCCGCACCCGCTGCACCTCCGCCGTCACCAAACACACCGAGGAGATCGTCGAGATTGTTGCTGCCAGCCGGTGCGCCGGCCGCAGGAGACTCGACCCGGACAGGAGTACCCGCCAGTCCCTCCAAGCCGGACACGCCACCGCCGGGCTCCTTGTGTGCCGACGCAGGTGCCGTGCCATCGAAATCGATGTCGAGGAGGTTCTCCACGTTGTTCTGCGTTTGTGGGGGCGGCGTCTTGCCGGTGACTGCGGCAGCGGCAGCGGCAGCGGCCAATGGGTTCTCTCGTGCATTTTGAATTTGTTCCCTGTCATGATATTAGCACCCATCTGAGAATGAACGAAACGGGGATTCACGAACTCGATAGCGGCTCTCTGCACGGCATCGGCACCGAATCTGCCCTGGCCGACGAACTGCTCTGGCGGCTTGTGGTAGACCGATGCAAGTGTGGAAAGTTCGGCAAGAAGTTGTTCGAGGAGCGCGGGAGGCAGGGAGTGGATGGTAGTCACGATTGGGGGCTTCTGTGACAGCACAATGTTCTTGGTCGCCCCAGGGTCACTGGTGTTGGAGAGCAAACGCCAGTACACGTAGGCACGATCACGGACATCGGGGTTGTCATTCTCTGCCGTGGCCGCCTGGAGTACCTTCTGCACAAGCCCTTGGGCTTTCTCGGGCCGCTTCAAGAAGAGCTTCACGACAGCGGTCAATATTTGTAATTGAGTCTGCTAGAAGTCAGCGCCAGTGTGCTTCAAAAAGACTTTTGGGGGTGGAACAAACCTGCGAGAACTCCTCGTTGAAACCGTCAACGAATCCGCCTAGGATATCACCAGCGTTGTTAATCTTCTCCGCGTATTCACCAACAATCCAGATCAGAGCAGCTCGAGCATTCGGCTCATCCAACTCATCTATACACTTGCACAGCGTAGGGATGATGCCTTCATAGCCAGGATACTTCCGGAAGATGTCCTTGATCACCACAATAGCCTCTTGCACCACATAATTCACCTTGGTGTTGATCAGATCCAGCAGCGTGTTGACACACTTCTCGCTTGCGCTTTCGATCTTGATGGCCACTTGTCCGATGGCTTTGACGGCACGGCGAACGAAGTCCATATCAACCTCTAGGGCATATTCCCTTAACTCCGACAGTAGCTGGTCAACATTGCGGTCGTTGGCTATCCGAACCATGATCTCCAGCTTCTGGAACTTGACATATGGAGGGTCGTTGTATTTGCAGAAGAACACGCGGAGCTCCTTGTTCAGAATATCCGGCTGTTTCTGCAGCAATAGATCGATGTTTCTGAGAGCGACATACTGCACTTCAGGGGCGGAGGAGACCAGGGTAACTAAAGGCAAGAATCAGCAATGCGATTCACGGACGCCGAATAGGGCATCATACCAAGAGGGGGAGCCATCTTCTTCAGATAGTTCTTGGACAGGTCGGGGTTGATGTTTCTCATGTGTAAGAAAACAACCTTGACAGCCGCCAATACCACGCTGGGGTTGGCATGTTGGAACTGAGGCGCAACGCGCTCGCAGATATGCTCGGATTCGGTCACTTCCAGCGTTTTGTACTCGGCCAGAGTGGTCAAGATCGTCACTCGGCCCCATTCTGTGCACTCATTCAGAGCCATCAGGAGCTTGCGTAGAGTATTGGTGGTAACCTGGAGAGCGTTGGTCTCCGGGGCGGCGTGATAGATTTCCGAGAGCGCCGTCACCGAGTTGGCGACGACCATGGGGTTCGGATCTCCGATCATTTCCTGCAGCATTTCCAGGAAGCCATTTTCCAAGCACATGCCAGGGTTCAGGTCGAACAGCTTCGCCACGCAGATCGCAGCAGTCTTGCGAACATAGGGCGATTCGTCGCGGAGGGTCTTCCGCAGAGGTTCCTCCATGTAATCCACCATCTTGTCCACACGGATACATCCCATGGTCCGGATTGCGAGGGCTCGAATAAGGGGGTTCGGGTCTTCGGAGTCTTGTACGAAGGTGTTGACGGCAAGAATACAGAGGTCTGGGTGGGATTTGGCGTAATTCCTAGACACGCAATCAGCGGAGAAGAGCACGAGAAGACGGCGTCGTGGAGCAGACTCACATTAGATAAAGATATACGAGTTTCTTCTGCTCCAGATCATTGGTCGCAATGTTCTTGAGCACGTCCGGGAAGAGCGCGGAGACGTCTTTTCCCAGAGTCATTGCCATGATCGTCTTCTGAATGGACTCCTTTCTGCGGGTAGATTAGAGGGGGGTTCCGATGGAAGGCACGCATAACCGTCAGACAGGAAGGAATTGTTCGACATACCGTTCGTAGGCATACTGGGATCTAATAACGGGATTAGCATGTCGCCGCCAACACGTGGGTAGGTGACTCCATACACAAGGCCAGCTCGCAATTCGAACGTCTCTCCTTTCCTCGGCACCGCGAAGGCGCCTCTAATCCGACTCATCGCCATGACGAAGTGAATGCGCCTCTAGGAAGAGGCAGAGGTGGCAGTCTGGGAGGGGGCGACGAAGGGCGTCCTTGCGGACTACTGCGGGGGGATAGACGGAGGCGGGCGAGTTCAGGGACAGGGGAATTCTGGGAGGAAACGGGTCACTTGATTAAAACACCATTCCCCCAGAGACGACGGGCGACAGCGGTGGAATGGCGGTGGGTTGTTGAAGAAAAAGAGGGAGGGTGGTGGTGGTGAAGGAAGAGAGCGAGAGCGAGAGAGGAAGTTGGTGGTTGATGGTTGATGGGTTGAGGTCACGCTGGCCGAGTCCACAAAAAGCGGTCGTGGTCCCTTCTTCCCCGTAGCCCGTCCGCATCTTCTTCCCTTCTTCCTCCCTCCAGCGGTTCCACCCCCCTCGACTTCCATGGTACGTCTCTCCCTCGCATGCTGCATCCTCTTTCTGACTCTTATTCCTCCAGGCGAATCTCCCCAACCTGCGACGGCTCTTCGTCGAGGCCCGGTCAGAGGCCGAGGAGAACGAATACTCCCGCACCGCGGTGAGTGCGCGTCTCGTTACAAGGCCTCGCATGGCGATTCTAACCATTTGCTCCCTTCTAGTTCTACAACCTAGTCCTCTTCATCTCCTCCGTCGCCGTCTTCAGCTTGGTTGCCCAACGGATGGGCGGCACCAAAGCCGGAAAGTGATCTCCGGAGGATACCATGGTTGGATTCTACCGCGCTGGGCAGAAGCTACTCGATACACCTGATGCCCCAATGTCAGTCCGTTTCCTCGCCATCACTCTCTAGGAAAGCAAGCGCTTGTCGGCCGCGGTTCAATCTCCGTCGAGGTCGCCCTCCTTCACTATCCTCATCACCGCTTTCCTTCCCCCATAATTTCGCGCCCTCCTGGACCATCTCGAGATCCGCCTTCAGCTCTCGTTCTTCCCGGATCTGTCGCGCTTTCTCCAAGGAATACCGGCCCTCCATACCTGCTTCCTTCAACATCTCCTTGAGATGCTGAATCTTCGCCTTCGGGGTATCATACGGGGCCAGCTCCCGCGACCACATCTTGCGGATTCCGCATTTGAGAAGCCAGCCCTGTAAGCGCTTAATCTCGGCTTTGTTCGGGTCCAAGTCCGCCTCCTTGCCTTTGCTCTTCTTTGCTGGAGCTTTCTTCTTCCCTTTTTGCGTCGATTCCGCGCTTGTCTGTCGCTTCCGGGCTTTGGGTTTGGGTTCTTCGTCAAGGACTACCGACATTTCACTCTCTGATTCCGCATTGGGCTCAGCTTTCGCTTCTGCAGTGTCCGAGTCGGCCTCTGGTTCCTTTCGAGACTTTGACGGGGTCGTCTTCTGTTTTGTCGGCTTCTTCGCTGGTTTCTTCACTTCCTCGCTCTCCTCGCCTGTTGAGCGGTTGTCTTCAGAAGGCTCGGGTGTTGTTTTTTGGCGTTTGCGGGAGTCTGAGGGTCCTTGTTTCGTGCGCTTGGGAGCCTTTGTTTTAGGTGGAGGAACGCTCGGTTGGTCATCTTCGTCCGGGCCAGAATCTTGTACCGACTGTCATACCAGGTGTAAGAAATCGACATCAAACCCACGATACAGAATACACGGGATTACATACCACCTCATCCTTAATGATCTCCTCGCTCCTCGTCTTCCACGTCTCATGGCTTTTAAAGAAGCCCTCCTCGAGACCAAGGGCTTTCTCCACTGCCAGGCGCACGCGCTTCAGTGTCAGCTCCTCCATATTCCCCGATTTGTAGAACTTGGCGACAGTATCGCGTAGAGCCTTCTCCATGACTTCGTCCGAGGGCACTGCCGGGACGGCAGGCTCATCTGGCTCCGACTCGGACTCGGACAAGGTGTAACGGGGGGCCATCTTTCATGCGCTCTTATTTGTCGCGTGGCTGCTCGGTTTGTAATGGGCTCCGCGACTGCAACTGGAGTTCGTCAGGCGCGGTTATTGGGTTGGAGTATGGAGTTCGACGCGGCAGGCGGCTTCGCAACGCGTTGAGGATTTGCTCAAACAAAAACCCAGGCCAGGAAAGACGAAGTGATCTGTCAGTTGAAGGAGATTCCGCTGGAACAATGTTGAGCGACGGTAGCGGGACTATGGCTCGACCTAGTTGGAGGAAACATGGGTCTGTATCGTATGGATGCATTCGATGTCTTAAATCCGCCGGAGATGCTGACAAAGCAGCCATCTCGATTCTTCCAGCTTCAGATCATCTTCGTCTGCGTCCACTACACTCTTGCTCCTGTTTATTCTCTCCTCCTGCAAACATCTCCTTTGCTCTGTTTACCTACCTACGTCCTCGTACCAGGCTTGAGCTCACGCCTGCGCAATCCCTCGTGAGTCCACATCCTTCCCCCCACCACTACCAGCTGCTAAATATATACCAAGGTCACTGGGCTTCTCAACCCTATATTTGGCGCAACGCAGCAGAAAAGACCGTCACCATGTCAGAAACAGAGTCGCAAACGAGACCACAAAAAAACCTCTTTATCCACCAAATGTCCGGCGCCGCCGCGGGCTCCTCCCCAGACTCCAAGCCCGAAGAATCGGGTATGACGAAACTCCCCAACGGCGTCGTGCTCGACAAAGACGGCAAACCGTGAGTGCATTCCTTCACATGTCCACCACCACCGAGAGGAAGCAAAGATAGAAGACCTGACCCCATCAGATGCCGCCTCTGCACCTCCGCCGCATCCTGGCGCGCCCTGACCAAACAAGCCAAAGCGCAAAGCGCAGCAGACACGCCATCCAAAGCGACCACGTCTCCCCAAACCGCACAGCCGACCCCCTCCGCCGCCCTCCCCGGCATCCCAGATGACTGTCCGCCGGATGTCGAGGCCCTCGGCCGCTCCACCTGGACCCTCCTCCACTCCCTGACCGCGGCGTACCCCGTCGCCGCCACGCCGGAGCAGCAGAGCGAGATGCGCACGTTCCTGAAGCTCTTTTCCCGCCTGTATCCGTGTGGGTGGTGTGCGGACGATTTCCGGAAGTGGATGACCGAGCCTAGTGGCCGGAACGAGCCGCGCCTGGCCGGCCGCGCAGATTTTGGGACGTGGATGTGTGAGGCGCACAACGAGGTCAATCGGAAGCTGGGCAAGAAGGAGTTTGACTGTCGGTTTTGGGAGGAGAGGTGGCGGACGGGGTGGAAGGATGGGCGGTGCGACTGATCCGCTGCGACGGCCGGGGTCGGGGTGATTTGTACGATATTGTAGCATGTAGCGGTACTGTAGCATATTCCCTCTTCTATGTAGCTAGACATTTAGCGAGCAAGCAATTCTCTCAACTCAAGGTCATGCCCGTCATGTATTGGTCTCTAATGTGGAAATTCTCGGTTTTTTAACAAACATGTCCAAACTTGCATTGCAGGAAAGAAAAGTAATATGAAAGGAATATAGATGGGGAAAACGTCGCTGAGCAATTATCGAAGACACAAGATCCATACATCTAGAGAGCAGGAGCTTCCTCCAACTCCGACCCTCTTCCCACGCAGCAGAATACCTACATTTTATTGCTTCACCCCGGAAAACCGTGAACATTATAATACTAAGGCCATCTTCAATATTGGCTCGGCACAAACAACCGCAAGCCGCTGGCTGGCGCGCCGATCTCGGTCACCTCTGATATCCGACACACGGTGCCCTTGTACTGTTCGTGGTATTTGGCGCCGGTGAAGGGGTCGGACACACTGGGGGAGCCGGTGTAGATAGGAGTGTAGGAGGCCGCGCAGAGGTCGAATTCGGCGAATTGGTCAAACTCGATTTCGACCTTGTCTTGCGGGTTACGTTCGCACTGAGCCTTGTACTTCCGGGCCTGTATGCGGGGTTAGCAAAACGACAGCACGACATGCATCAGCGTTCATAGCAACACATACCTGTTCGAGAAGCTTGGCGGAGCCGCCATTGGCCAACATGCGGTTGGCGAAGCTGAGGGCGGACGAGTAATTCTTATGGGTAAAGGCCAGCTTCATCGCGGCCATCAAGGCAAGCTGGCGGTGGGCGACTTCCAACTTGGGGATAGTGAAGTAGGCAGAGAGTTCCAGGGTTCGCTTGACATTGTCTGGCTCCTCTTTCGCAATGCGACGTCGCTCCAGCTCAATCGACATGGCCAGAACGTACTCGCGGGCAGTCTCGAGGACCTTCTTGGCCTGCTCAACCTCTGCCTCGGAGGACACGGTGTTGATCAGAATGGAGTGAAGGATACCCCGGAAAATCTTCACGCCGTCCTCCAGCTTGTTGGCCCGCATGGCAGCATAGCCTTCTTGCAGGTCGACGTTGGCAATGGTCTCAAGATCGCGGGGAATGATAGGCAGAACCTTGCGGGTATCCGTCTCCTCAACAGTCCGCCGAACGTAGTTCACCAAGGGAGGAAGGCCAGCAGTGGCAGGAAGATATGTCTTGGAGGCTTTGTATACTTCGAGGAATCGGGGCTTGAGGGGAGTGAAGTTCACAGCCCCGACCTGTCGGTTCAGGAGCTGCATGGCGGAGTCAAACGAGCCGGCGGCGACGTGATCAGCGGCAAGAGGAGAGTTACGGGCCCAAAGGTCTGCTTCGGTGCTGCCTGCACCGGCCTCAGTGCTCTCGACATTGACGAAGTCGACATCCTCTTCGACGGTGATCTCCTCACCCATGTCCCACCCATCAACATCTTCTTCCTCATCTTCAAGGGTGTCTCGTGCAGTCACAGCCTCATCATCTCCCTCCACTTCGAAGTCCATCTCAGGAGCTTCTTCGTCACCGGCACCGACCTCACCGAGGAGAGCCTTCTCAAATGACGAATGGCCAGCAGCCTTGACGGGCCAGTTGTTCTTGAACGTCTGCACGAAGGGTGGAGGCACTTGGGCGGGTTCCTCAATGGTCGGTAGAGAGATCTGGTCCTCGGTGAGGCCAGTGGCCTCCAGAATGGATTCAACCTCCTCGGTCAAGCCGTGGGCCTTGGCTGTGAGATAGGCAAGTGGGTCTAGAAACAATCAGTAACCATAAAAGCAATGGACCAAAAGGAGAGACCTACAAAGATCGGCTTCTTTGAACATCTGGATGCGGTCTTCGATGTCGCCACGGTAGATGGCATTCTGGAAACGCGATGTGAAGTCACCACGGTGTTCGGCAATCTTAGCCATTCGGGACAGCTTCTCCTGGTCGCCAGTAGAGAGGTACAGGAAAGATAGTTTATCAAAGTTCCTCTGCTTCTGGTAGGCCATCTCGACGGTCTGATGGTTACCGTGAGCCAAAGCCTCGGCGCCGAGTCTGTTCCACAGCGTGGGACGATCGAGTTCCCTGGACATCTCGATGGCAACATCAAGATTACCGCACTCCAAAGCCAGCTCAAAACGTGTCTGAGGATCCTGCACGAACTGCAAGGCAATCTCCGGGTAACCCTTCTTTTGGAGATAAGAGATAATACTTTGTCCGACCAGGCTGGAGGTCTTGATGATCTGTAGCATCTCATCGTAATTTCTCTTAACCAGCGCGAGCTTGAAGCGGTATTCAGTCGGATCGATTTCCAAAACTCTAGGCTTTGCATTGCGATCGAGGCAGTAAACATTCCGGCCCTTGACCTTAACCAGGTAAACGGTCTGGTCAAGCGTGCGGATAATACCGTTGTCACTGGAGCAGCATTAGCACAGTTCGTTGTTTTGGTAAGGTAGGAAGGTTCATACCCGTTCAGTAGGGAGTACTTGACGTGGTTCAGGGTCGAATAAAGAAGCACACCAGCGTCGTCCCAAGCGGCACTCTTGATGCGAATGGTCTCGTGTAAGCTGCTGACTTGCTCCAAGGTCTTTGTGACAATGGTGACATTGTGCTTGCTCAGCAAAGCAGCGTAAAGGCCATCGTTTGACCAGACAACGTACTTGACGCCGCTAACAGCCAACTCAGCCAGCTGCTTCTTCTGTTGGATGTCGAAGAGAACCACAGAAGTAGGGGTAATGAAGAGTAGACAACCAGTACCGCCAAAATAGATGTCCGTCGTGCCTGCGGGAGCCTTAATCGTCTTGGTGGTAGAGTTGCTCAGGTCCTTGATGTCAACCTGTTGGTTGGTCTGGTTGAACACCGCGAAGCGATTGCGCGCAACAAAGACCGCAGAAGACGCCTGGCCACGCTTGCTATCAGTCGGCTCCACCGCACCTGTGGCATCCCTGGGAAGATGAACCAGCTCGTAGATACCGCCGTCAGTGGGCGAGGTCACGAGAATAGCGCGTTCAGCGGGGTTGTAAGACACAGTTCGTGGGGGAACCCAAGCGGATCCGAGTTTCCGCAGGGAAAGCATCGGTGGAGATTCAACGTTCTTTGCGAAGTCGTAGGACTTCACATGCTTCTCTTTTGTGATGTAGAAGAGCTGGTTCTGGTACACAGCGGAGGCGGGACGTTCACGCTCCAGCTTGAATACCATCACGCCAGTGTCATGGCCTGCAGCGAACAGGTTGATCTCCGGATGGGCAGCGATGACCCAGAACCGGTCCAAATCCCGCTTGAAGGACTGGACAGAGGTACGTTTATTCAAATCCCAGACTCGAATAGTCTTGTCTTCGCCGACGGAGAGGATGAGGTCTTGGTGGGGGTGGAAGAGACAGGCCGATGCGTTCTGGAAGTGGCCACGGCAGGTGTCGACCTCCCAGGCTTTGGTGTCTATTGGAGTAATGTCAGCAATGTCAGCCATGCTGGTAAGCCGGAACAATCTCATCTTATCACATACCACTCATCCGCCACAGCTTGATGAGGCGATCGTCACCGGCAGACACAATCAGGGGCAGAGTGGGGTGGAAAGACACCCAGTTGACACCACGGTCATGGCCTTCCAAGACAAACTTGACCACTGCGTCAGTGTTTCCAAACATGTCTGCCTGGTTGGGGTTCGCCCGAGCCATCTGGTCCTCAAAAGACATGGTGGTCGGGGCCGAATGCTTCTTCCGCAGGCCGGAGATGTCCCAGATGCGGACGGACTGATCCAACGAGGCGGAGGCAATGAGGTCTTCGGTCGGATGGAACTGCGCGCACATTACATAGTGGTTGTGGCCGGTCATCGTGCAGACTGCGCATCAATTGTCAGCATCCATGGGGACAAGTGTCCGGAACCCAACCTACTCAGTGATCGGTTCTGCCAGTTCCAGATGCGGATTGTCTGGTCATCGGAAGCAGAGAGGATCCACGGGAGCTCATGGTGGAAGAAGACGGTACGGACGTAGTCCAGATGGCCATTGAGGGTGAAGAGACATCTCCGCGTCTGAGTGCTCCAGACTTTAATCTTGTAATCGTCACCGCCGGAGACGAAGAGGGGCTGGGTTGGGTGGAAATCAATTCCTCGAACGGGGCCGTCGTGCTCTTCGAAGCGATCAATGAGGGTTCCCATGCGATAATCCCACAGCTGGATAGTCGACGAATGTAGGGAGACGAGAATCCACGGGCTATATTCAGGGTCAGCGTTCCGGCGGATTGCGACGCGTGTGGTGTTGACAAGGGGAGACAAACCGCTTGGGATGGAAGGCAATTCCCTTGGCCCGGGAGGATTTCGATTCAAACTGGAAGACGAATTGAGGTTATTCGGTGCCCTTGGAGCGACGGACGGCTGTGGATTGGGCTAAGTCCAGTAGAGAGACATACCTTGGTGAGCATATTGGGGGAGGACTGCATCTTGAAGAAGGGTTGGCCGAAGCCGCACCATAGAGGAGTACGGTCCACACGCAGAAAAGAACACAAGGAACAGAGGGGACCACCTCATCCACCGGGGAAGAATGGTGGGAGAAAAGGAGAGGCAGTGGAGGGGTGGAAGTTGGATAGATGTCCGACAGTCTGGACCATCCGTCTGGACAACTAAGTGTTAGAGCGGGAGGTGCTGTTGTTCCGTACCTGGCGCGGCTGACTCAGCCAGGCGGTCAGCCCACTAAGCGAGTTCTGCCATCACCTCCGCAGGCGGTGAGTGGTTCGGAGTTGCTGCTACGCTGTAGGCCTTCTAGACGATTCGCTCGAGGACAGACAGAGTCACAATGTGATGCACCCGTTATTCGGTCCTTCCGACAGTCATATCCCAAATACTGTGTCTTATCCTTAGCTACTTACGGTTTAGGTTCCCAATGAGGCATCTTATCTCTCATGCGACGATATGCTGAGCATACTACGGATCCATCTCCCTCATTTCCAACCCAACCTGGCCAATTCGACCCTGCGGTGCCTGATCAGAGTTCGCCCCATGACTCCCCGCAAATCCGAAACCCCAGTCAGGAGCAGGACTATGAACCTCATGAGTTAGTGGTCAAACCATACGCTATTGAAGAACCGGAGGACGAGCCACGCTCTCCATCCCCACCACCTCCCACATTTCCGGCGAGAAAAATCGAAGGCGAAACTTCGCAAGATGACCTGATAGACTCAATGGAAAGTCTTCACTGCGACTCTGACAACGACCCCCGTGTCAATATCCAATTGAAGAGAGGCAAGAAGAGAAAACCGCACACGGCCGCAGGAGCCATGCCTGACAGCTCCCGAGATGCGTACCCCAGGATGGCAACTCGTATGCAATACGATGGGACCACATCGAGCCCAAAACGACTGCGTCGAAGGAGCAAGCAGTCTAGGGACAACCTGCGAGGAGTACATTCGCGCAAAGCACCAGAGTCTTCGGAGAGCGTCAGCCCCAGATCGACCACCACCGATGCTAGTGGTACGAATACCACAGATGGATCGACTGAAGCGGATCCCATGGAGCTAGACTAGATCCTGCATACTATATAGACATGGTCTGGATTGATATGTCCGATTTAACTCCCTGATAGAGCAGCCAACGACAAGGATTACGTGATCTGCAGAAGCGGGCTAGACCTTACTAGTCCCTAAGAGGTAATGTCGTGCATGACGTCAAGCCCTTCTCATCCTCTGTCGTCTGCAACCGTTCGGATTGCACGGCTACGTAGGTCTTTCTAGTCTCAAATGTATTCTCCTGTCGGTCAATTGCCGTCTCTGAAGCTGTCCAAGCTGTCCACAGGAGCTATTTCCCGTCAAAATGGCCGCCGCAACTAGGACTTCGTCACGCCAGGCTGCCCAGAAGGCCAAAGAAGCCATGGCGGCTGCGCCAGGTACCAAGAGTAAGGGTGGCGCAGGAACTAAGCGCAAGGAAACCGCCCAAAAGGGCCCAGAGCCCAAAAAGGAGAAGAAAGAGGAGCCGAAGCCACAAGATGAGGCAATGAAGGAGGAACCCAAGCCCACGGAGGAGAAGCCGGGAGACGAGAAAAAGGAACCGGAGGCGCCTGCTGCAAAGGAGAAGGAGGAGGAAAAGGGAGAAGAGAAGCAGGATGAAGGTGCTCCTGCTGCCGCCGGTACAGCAGAAGCTGCTCAAGGTAATGCGGCATCGCCATGCGTTTATCACGTTTATCACGTTTATCACGTTGTCTAACGAACTATCTCTTAGAAGCTCCAAAGGAGAAACCCGAGCCTTCAACGGAAGAGGGGCCGACTGCTGGGGAAAAGCCACAGGAACGAGAGGACATTGTCCCCTCCAATGTTCTCGAGAAAGGGATCATCTACTTCTTCTTCCGCCCCCGCGTCAACGTGTCTGAGCCTCACGGTGTGTCAGATGTCGCCCGCAGCTTCTTCGTCCTACGACCCACGTCTATGGGTGCCGTGTTCAGCGAAAGCGGTCCAATGGACGAGGGAGCCAAATGCCGTCTGATGATGCTTCCCAAGAAGAAGTATCCCACCAGCCCAAAAGAACGGGACATGGGGTTCGTCGAGAAGGCGGGCGTGTCCATGAAACAGCTGCAGGAGAGCTTCATGGCTGGAGAAACATATGAGACTGAAACCAGAGGGGAGCGGAATGTTCCTGAAGCCAAACCATACGCAGAGGGCGTCTATGCAATCACGCACACCAAACGGGCTTCGCATCTTGCCTACGTGCTAACCGTTCCTGCAGAACTGGGACAGGTCCAAGAGGACTTTGGTCTTTACTCGCGTGGCAGCTTTATCGTGCAGTCAAAGAACCCAAAGTACCCCGGTCCGTCGTTTGCACAGCTCCCCAAGGAACCGGAGTATCCGGAAAAGTAAGCAGATTCCCTTAAAGGTGCAATGGTGAACGGTAATACCTGACTCCTGAGGCAGCGTGCGTGAGAAGTTCGGAGACTACCGCTGGATCCCACTGGAACCGGAGTTCATGAACTACCCCAATGCTCAGTTCCTTATGATCGGAGAGGCACAACAGGAGCTTGGAAAAGCCGCTGTTGCGGAGCCCGGCGACAAGCGTCCCGAAGAGATCCAGCCTGGAGAGGAAGTGGAGAAGCTGGAGGAAGAGAACGAAGAACGGGTGGATCACCTACGAGGTAAGCATGACATGAGTCGTGATATGCCGTCTACGTAATATTTTTGTATCGTGTTCTGACGTCTGTGCAGGCGATGATACGGTATACGAGGACCTTGGATTCCACGCAAAGAACCATCCGAAGTTGCCGACAACCTGGGCCTAGTGTCGTCCATTTGACGATTCTATTATATCATGTACTAGTATGTAATTTGGTAGGCGGTTAGGTGTACAATTGGAAAAGTGATTTGTGTTTGCTCTCATACAATGTGGTGTTCAACTAGAGTCTTGGACCCCTGCAGACTAAATCCTGGTGCGTTTCGGGGCGAACGAATCGTCGGGTCGATCCTCCCCACGTTCACGCCACGTTCTTGGCTCTTACATTCGGAGATCGACCATTGTCCTGCATGTAAGGGTGATGCAGGCACCGCCTCATAAGGGGATTCTGCATACGGGCGTATATATCCCCCACTGACCCCTCAAGGGGTACCATATGATGTGCCATTTAACAATACACTCTTTCTTAATACACTCGCTTTATCCTAATGAAATTGTTGCCATTGACTACGGCGCTGTCGGGGGCTGCAGCTGCTGTCGCCATCACTCGCCCTAACAATGCCACCGTTGTGAATCAGACCACCTGTGGGGGGCAGAACTACGCCTACACCGGCCTAGAGGGATACGGATATCTGCCATCTGATGCCGTTGACAAGTACGGCGATACTCTCGGAGGAATTGGCAGTTCAGCAGCCATCGACCGTGCATCCTGGCGCCGTACTGGTCCTGGATCTTACACCGGTATCGTCTGGTGTCTCCCGGATAGAGGCTGGTATGACCGACCTAGAGCATTATAAACACACCCAAGACGCATCCATCTGACATGTCACCCCCAGGAACACTAATGGAACCCTCAACTTCCAGTCGCGAGTGCACAAGCTGGCCGTAAATCTCCAGCTCGCACCAAATGCATCAGCACAGAGCCCTTCCAGTCCCAACTTGCACCTTAAATATCTAGACACTATCCTTTTAACGGGCCCAGACGGCGAGCCCACTACAGGCCTCGATGCAGACGGAACTGGGCATGCTTCGTATGCAGGCTTCCCACCTCTGCCTGTTGCAACGTACCCTGGTGATGGTTTCGGGGGTGATGGGCCCGGCGGAAAGCGCATCTCTATCGACGCGGAGGGTCTTGTACTGGACCCCGACGGCGGGTTCTGGATCTCTGATGAGTATGGTCCGTACATCTACAAGTTCAACCATGCCGGCAAAATGGTGCATGCCATCCAGCCGCCAGAGGCGATTCTCCCGCATCGCAATGGCTCTCTCAGCTTCAACGCAGCAAGCCCACCCATATATGCCCCAGAACAGACGGTGGTCCCTGAGGACACTGAGTCTGGGCGAAACAACAACCAGGGTCTGGAGGCCCTGACAATGTCGGTGGATGGCAAGACACTCTACGCCATGCTTCAGTCGGCGCTGAACCAGGAAGGTGGGCCCAAAAAGAAGAACCGACAGCCTGCGCGTGTCCTTGAGTACGACATCTCTTCCGGCGCCCCGAAGTATAAGCATGAATACGTTGTCATGCTTCCGAAGTATCAGGACTATACGGACGCCGACAAGGATGCAGTTGCCTCACAGTCCGAGATCCTCCACCTCCCTACGGGTGACTTCCTGGTTCTTGCTCGGGACTCTGGGTTCGGGCATGGCCAGTCGGAGAGTCGGTCCGTGTATCGTCATGCGGACATCTTTTCGATCTCGCACTCTACGACCGATCTCAAGGGTAAGTACGACGGTGTTGGCGATTCTATCGCGTCTTCAAAAGGGGAGCTGGACTCCGGAATTGTCCCCGCAGAATATTGCTCGTTCCTGGACTTCAACGTTGCTTCCGAACTGGCCAAGTTCGGTCTTCACAATGGCGGAGAGCAGGATGCATCTCTTTTGAACGAGAAATGGGAGAGCCTGGCTCTGGTGCCTGTTGATCCCTCTTCTTCCAAGCATCAGGAGGCGAACGAGTACTTCCTGTTTAGCTTCAGTGATAACGACTTTATCACTCAGAATGGTAAGTACCACGGCATCCGCTTGCCTTGCATCCATATTCTAAAATGGCTAACGGCCGTAGGGCGCATGAACTTTGGCAAGTTCAAGTACGCAGATGAATCGGGCTATAGCCTTGACAGTCAGGTGCTAGTTTTCAGGTTGCAGTTTTAGCAACCTTCTTTGTCTGTATATACGTCTAGCTAGAAGCTATAGAAGGGAAGGTCTCATGAGGTTGTCTTGCTATTGGAGGCCATCCTTGAAATCCCTGTACATTGTACTGTTTACCCTCAATCCATACCTAGACATGCCATTGCCGATACAAGCGGACAAACATAAGCCATAGACGATGATCACACTACCACCCAAATCAAAGCGAAGTCGTCATGATGGCAGCCACAAATGCCAACCAAGCAGGCAAATCAGCAACGAGCATCCGCACGCGATGCACACTCAACCACTTCTCCATCTCACACGTCGCCCCTTGTTCGTTGCGATCCTCAACCATATTCTGGATTGGCGTAGCAACCCAGGGAACGAAAAGCAAGTGACCGACAGCCCCAGCCAAACCCACCCAGTAAAAGGGGCTGCTGGGCCGAGCATTTGATCGTCGCGAGTCCAACCAGAGGCTGGCAATGGAGCTCCAGACTGTTGTCATATTCAACCCGACCACGATCCAAATTCCCCTGTGGAACATGTAGGAATACCACCGGGGAAGGATCCGGTTCGAAGCGGGGCGGATCTCCGGCTGCAGAAGGCCATTGTTGACAATGAGTTCGGTGGTCGCGTAGATGAGGCTGGCGGTACTGGAGGCCAGAGGGGCCACACGTAGAAGGCGGATTGGATCGAAAACAAGCCCAGAGGCCATCTTGTGGGTTTCTGTTGTGGTAATTGAGATGGATGCCGTGGTGAGATTCAAAGAGAGATGGAGTGGGCTGACGCAATTGGCCCCCACGCTGACCCTTGTCCATCACATGGAGTGTGATGTAGAGCTGGGTAGATTGCTTTCGCTGTAGGAAAGAATATACTGCACATATATATATTTTTGATTCCAAGATTATTCTGTATTTGTGCATGCCATGAAATTCGTTAGTGACCAACAATCCTCCAGACCAAGCAAGACATGACATCCAAATGACCCGTAATAACACATGAACTGATATCGATCAAGTCCACTGTGTAGCAAAAAGGGGGAAAAAAAAAAGCCCGGGGCTATGGATTTCCAGGTTAACAATTGCACTATTGAAGTTTACACGACGCCATAGATCCAGCGAAGACATCATGCAAAACCAAAGGCTGCATGTATTTCATATAAATCAGGCTTTCACAACTTTGATCGCTCGTAAAATGTCCTCGAGAGACCAACCAGGGCCTCCGGGGACAATTTCTGCCCAGACCTGCTCCGGAACTGCATCTTCGGGGCTTATTAAACTCCAGTTTGGACTCGGCTCTGGCTTGATCCATTTGAAGTCTTCCACCTGGTTCCAGCAGTCCTGACTGTCAGGACAGTCATGGTCTAGAGACTGTTGCAGATGGTGAGCATTGCACTAAGTGGGACTTGAAAGCTGCTTGAACTTACATATACTCTCGGTATCCTGCCGAACCGGATGTTTGTGCAATCTTCGATGATTGGATTACTGGACGAGCTGAGATAGACATCGACATCGGCACAGTTGTGCATCCGGAACTGTCGACAGGTGACAACAATGATACTGTTCTCCACCCCGGTGACATGGGCGGGCCCGTTAATCTGACCGCAAACCAGCAGGCTCTCTTTTACGCCCTTAACAGCCAGACTGGCATACGGCTTCCCATCTGCCGTCGGTATGGACATGTCAACCACGCAGTGGCGGAGGGAGGTGATAGACGCAGGCACCGTGGCGGTGGACCCAGATGCGGGGAGCATAATATGGAGACCGTAATGGTTATTCACCGAGACGGAGGAGACCGAGTTGGCTGCAAAAGGAGACGTCTTTGGTTCAGCTTTCGACTTCTCACCGGTAACGCCAAATGCCATCTCCGGGATGGAAGTAGGGGCAATCTCTGCCCTTGGTTGGAGCAGTCGGTCTGGCTCGTTCAGAGGAGTGGAAGGAAAGTTCGGAGTTTGTTCCCCCGAAGAACTCACGGACGCGGTCCCGGGGGAGCCGTAGCCCGGTATACGACTTCGGCCCTCGGCGGCCAGTAGAGCAGCATCCGCTAGAGATACGGCGGATGCGTTTTTCCTGGTCTTGAAGCTGAATTTCGGTCGTGGCTCGACCGCCGCACGGGTCTCACTTAGTTTATCCTGGAGGGCTTTAATCGCCTGGAGATGAAGTGGTTAGGATGGTCGTTGGGCTGTAGGATATCATCATGCTTCCTACCTCTGCGTAGATCTTCTGATCGTAGGTGGGAATGTAGCTTGCGGCATCCTTGACCTCGTTGGACAACCGAGCAATGCCAGCCAAACAATGATCGGTGGCATCGGTCCGTTCCCCTCCCACGAGCGACGTGTCTGCGAGACGGTCCATTTGTTCCTGGAGAGCTATCGGACAATTAAAGAAAAATTAGGCGTCAGAGATTCACCATGCAACCAAACTAGAAAGTGGCATCGGCATCAAGACCAGCCATACCGGTGATTTCATGCTGAAAGTAACGGAAGAACCGTTCCTTCAGCGGGATCTCGGACTTCGAGATGGTTTGGTTTTCAGCCTGGGAAGGCCGACGGGCATCTGTAAAGTCGGGCTCCGACATGATGTAGCGAGCAGCAACACAATCGGATTCAGGCGGAGAGGATGAAGAGAGGAGATGTTCGTGCTAGGTGGTACGTGTCGGGGAACCCGGTGGGAGTGACCGGGGGGAAACGAGGTATTGATGACGTCGACCGGAGGGGTTACTCGAAGATTGGTAGAGATGGGAAAGCCGGGTCACGGTCTCCTTTGCTTTCGCGGCGTCAACATGGGAGAAGGGAAGTTATGAGAGAGAGAATAAGGACGGAGAGAGTGAGCTCCGGTAGCAATGGAGAGAGTAGCAGCGCATGTAGCAGTGCATTCAGTAACTGAAACGTTATTCAGCACGACTGATCGGATTCCTACAACGGACCCCGCTGCTTTAAGAGGGACTCACGTGATCGATACGGGGCACGCACCGTCAAGGTAATAACACGTGATCTGATGTACTGCCTTTGGTAGTCTATGGAAAATCAGCTGAAAGTTATTCACCGTATGAGTGGGCCATTCTTTAACTACGTAATATGTATAACTCTCGCATTCTTTTGGTAGCTTACTAGTAATTGAACCAACAGTCCGGTAGAAGAGTCGTACAACAATGCTTCAGTACACGCACAGGGCGTGCTCATGCCACGATCTGGGCGGATCCCAGAGCAAAAAGCGGCGCTGACCTAAACTAAGAAATGGGGGGGACTGCACGCGATCACGATGGATTCCCTAGACGGAAATTATGCCGAGGCATTCAGCGGCCGCTTTTGGTTGCATAGAGGTACATGCCAAGCTTTATCCTCTTCATCAACACCATCTGCTTACGAAGTAGAAAGTATACAATTTTTTCCTCATCTAGCTTCATGACAAGGCTGAACGGGCTGAGATGATTTCGATCAGGCTAAGACTACACCAAACAGAGACGAGGGAACTAGTTTCACTAAGGACACATCTGAAGCATCAGGGGTGTTTCAGTTCCTCCCCATGTGTCGTCGTAGATCTCCGTATGGCGATGGATAATCAAGGTCCGTCTACAGCACTATTCTCTAGTCTATCCCAGATAGATTAGAGGACTCTACTTTAAATGTGCACATCCCCGTCAGACATCTTGTTTCAGGATCCACCTGTCAATGGTGGAAAATCCATACTAAACAGACCCTCGCCATGAAGTATATTGCCCTTCCGGAGATAGGCCGAACGAAGCAGGCATATAAACTGTCCCTACATCCTCTGTTGCGAATTAAAGTCTGCCATAATTCTGTTTCTCCTATATCATCCGACCTCAATCGCCATGCCTTCTCGTAACCAAGCGCTCTCCGTTCTTGCCGCGGTATGCTTCAGCTCCGTGAATGCTGCCATGGGCCCTGCTTTCAGCACAGGGCCCGTCGCCTCCGACTCGTTTATCCGTGAATCAACCTCAACCTTGGTTTTGCCTAAGGCTCCTAGTGGATCCTCCGGAGATACCTCCCTTTGGGTCGGCATGGGAACTTCTAATGGCGACTTGATTCAATCCATCGCCGACAACTGGCAATCTGATGACTGGAGTATTTTTGCCTACACGCTTCTGAGCACTGGAGGTTGGTTATGCTACTTGTATTTTCTTTTAATGCCCTTTTCTGTGCTCACAATCTATAGCGAACTCCCAAATGCCGGTACAGGGAGAGTCCTCCACCGCACAGCCTAGCGACCATGTTACTATGCACTGTAAGAAGCCATTATGTCTCATTGGCACATTAAAAAACGAATCTTACAGTAATATGCAGATAAATTTGATGATTCTACTGGGAACTACACCCAGACCGTCCTCGTGAACAACCAGACTGTCTCTACCCTTTCTACTAGTGATGGAAAGGCGCAGGGCTGGGGGAGCGCAGTGGAATGCGCTGAAACCAACTGTGGCACCGTTGGAGCTCACTGTAAGCTTGGTATTCCTCGGATATTTCAAGTAACAGAGCTAACATAATTCAACCAGCGTGGATCGACACCAAAATCATTCTCGACGTGGCCGATCCTAACTACATCAACACCCTGGCCAAGGGCGAAGGAGTCACTGGAGATATGAGCACCAGCGACGGTGGAAAGACCTGGACTGTCACCACCATCAACATTCCGGAATACACCTTTTGATTGACATGTCTAGTCTAATCTGTATTGGACGCTACAAGCCTCAGTGGCTGGGCCTTGTACATAACATGCATTGTTGGCGATATCTATTTCATCAGTCTTCAACGGGTCATCGTCCTTTTTCTTGCTCGTGTCCGACCGTCGCATTGACAGCATCAATACGTGCCGCCTCCCGAATGACACACTCAAAGGATTGGAATTTACGAGCAGGCACTCTAGCGGCAAAGATCTCATCCAACTCCTCCAACGAACGGCCCTTCATTTCAGGCATGTAGAAGTAAAAGAACACGACACAGCAGAGATTCGAAGCCGCCCATATGTAACCGTAGCGTGCGCCCTACATAACGCCTGGTTAGATCTCATTTGAGCTGAAGATAAGAAGTACGATGACTCACCCAATTGAGATGCTCTGGATTAATAAAGTAAGGCGTACAGAAATTGGTCAACCAAGCAAGAAGATATCCCAACGATGTAGCCGTGCCCACCGTCCAGGCACGCAGTCTCGAGCTGACCAGTTCCGTCGCAACAGGATAACTCGCGGCGCCAACACAACCGTTGTAAAAGAACATGAACAAAGCTGTGAAGGCTACTAATGTCTGTCCGGTGGGAAGGGAGCTTGGACTGACTGTGGCGGCAATGGCACTGGCTAGCTGGCATAGCCCACACGCAATGGCGCCGAGCATGAGGATCGCGCGACGACCCAATAGTCTCCGAATGGCATACATTCCGAAATTCACTCCGAGAAATCCAAAGCAGGTGTTCATAATGGAGAATTCGAATGCTTTGGCAACCCCGCAGACAGTGAAGAAGTAGGTTTGGTAGCCGATGAGGAACCATACGCCAGATGCAGTCTGACAGCCGATCATGCAGTAACAGAGAATAGTTCGACGGAGATCAACGCCTATACTGTGAGTTACAATTTTGACTGAGAGGAAATATTACCTACCTCGAAACATGTCGAGCGCCGCCACGTTACCCTGCTCACGTTTTTCCTCCTCTACGCCCTTGACCATCTCGGCCCACTCAAGCTCCAGCAAGGTTGGAACTATGCCCGCGCTGTCTACACTGCCATTCTCATCGCCACTATCACTCCCAGAAGGAGGGGCGAGAATAGTAGCATAGCTAGTTCCGCGAAGTTGTTCCAGTGCTTTTCTTGCGGCTTTCTCTTTCCCTCGATGGAGGAGCCATCGGGGACTTTCAGGGACGAAGAACAATGCGATGAAGAGGAGTGTAGGGACGATGTAGAGACAGGCTAGCGGGATTTGATACGAAAGAGGCCCCATCCTCTCCTTAGTCTTGTTATCCACGGCGGCGCCGAGGACACTGCCAATATTCACCCAATACGCGAATAAAGCAACCATAACACCTCGCATATGAGCCGGAGAGGCCTCGGCAGTGTAGATGTTGGAGAATGTGACCAGAAAGCCATTTGCAAACCCTAGAAGTAGTCTTCCCAAGTATAGAACTCCTGGCGAGGTCGTTCCAATTTGGATGGCGCATGCCACCGCGTTGACCACACATGCCAGCCATAACGCGGCGCGGCGTCCCAGATAAGCAGAGAAAAGCCCAGCCACAAGTGAGGACACGAAGGATCCCAGCGTGAGAAGGGATGTAATTAGCTGTTGTACAGTGCTCTTTTTTAGAAGTCAGTCTACTAGCTTAGTGGATTGTTCGACGAGAGGACGACGGACATCAATAGCATATCCCATCTCAGAAGTTGGGTCTCGATATCCAAATACTTTTAGAAAACCTGGCATAGCCTGGAGTGAGCCCACGGCAGCCAAGTCAAATCCGTATTGCATGTTGGCCATTGAAACCAGACAGCAGAGGAAGAGACATTTTCGATTCTGCCATAATGTCGTATTAGATATGGGATTGTCTGCCATGGTCTCACCATTGCTGGGATTGGCGAGAATCAGTCAGAACTACCGTCGCGGGGCCAGGAGCAGGGGATAACTGTATTATATAAAGAAATATTCTCCTCCCCACATGACTTCATTAAATTTTTCCGGCTATGTATTCTCCTTGCTGGCATGCCCATGAAGAAAGCATATGCGCCTATAGATGGCCATAGAAATTTGATCGACAGTTCCTGGGGCAGAATACCTCGGGAGATCTATAGAGTTACCCCACAAACCCCGCAGATACTCCACACCAAGGGGATTTGGGGCGACAGGTCGAGATGAATAAAAACTGTTTCATATATGGAGAGAAACTGTCGTTGTGGGCGATCAGGCATGAATCTATTCGATTCAGCAGCTGGAAGAACCATGTCGATAGCACATCGGATTTGTTGCACCATCCGGATACTATGCCGCTAATTTGGTAAACAACGAACGTTGTGGTGTTCCGCCACATTTTGCTGGTCCTTGAGAGAATATATTGTGGGGAGGAAACTCGGTGTCTTTTATCCGGGAGATATCACGGGGGGCACCGCGAATATATGTAAAGTACGATGCGCATGCACTACACTTTGTTGTCAATCAGTCCATAGAAAGCTACGTTGATAGCAATATGATAGTCGAAAAGGTGGAAGGAGTCATTGCTCTCATACGGGCCCGTTCCCCTTTTAACAATGCAAGATGGAGCCCACTGGACCTACAAGCAGCAGTGCCTCTGCTGATGACAGCCTTGGGATTGCTTCTCATGATAGATTATGGCTACATGATATATCTTCACTTCAGAATGGTAACTTCCCTTTGCATGTACTAGAAACCGACATCGTTAATAATATTTACAGCCTCCAGGGCCATTTCCACTGCCTATAATTGGAAACACTCATCTTTTACCGAAAAGCAAGCCATGGATCTATTTCGAACAGTTGGCGAGACAATATAAAACTCCAATAATTACTTTTTGGACCGGTCGTCGACCAACAATTTGGATCTGTGATGCCTGGGCAGCTAACGAGCTACTTGACAAGCGAGCTGCAATTTATGCCTCTCGGCCACGTATGGTGGTCTTTAGCGAGCTCGGCGCTGGGCAGTCGAATTTGGTCAACATGTACTACGGAGACAGATGGCGGCTGCATAGGAAATTGACCCATATGGGGGTGGGACTGCAACAGGTGAGAAATTACAGAGGCTTTCAAAACGATGAGAGCAAGATCGTAGCCTTCGATCTCCTGCGGGAACCGAAGGAGTATGTAAAGCACTTTGAGCGATATGCCACAAGCGTCGTTTCTATCATTGGTTTTGGAAGGCGCGTTGCTACCTTCAGCGACCCGATTATCACTGAGGTGATCGCGGTGATGCAGCGAGCAGCCGAGCTCAATGTTCCAGGGAAATCATTCCCAATGCTCATGGAGTCGTTCCCTTGTAAGCACTTTATACAAAGATATACTTTCCTACCATATTGATAGGTTGGTATCGGCTAACGTGATTAGTTCTCGCCAAGTTCCCGAACTGGATGGCACCGTGGAAACATGGGTTGGGAGGGGGAAAGAATCGCGGCAGACCGTTTTTCTACGCACTGGCTGAGGAAGCTGCCAATACCTCCGGCCCTGAGCAGTGTTACGCGAGCAAAATATTCGAAGAAGCGCCGAAGCATAACCTGTCCCGAATGGAGATCTCCTCGCTCTCAGGTAATCTGTTCGGTGCAGGCAGCGATACATCCAGCTCCACGCTTGTCACCTTTGTTCTGGCTTGCTGTGCTTTCCCCGAGACGTTACCAAAGGCATGGGAAGAACTTGATCGAGTAGTCGGACCGCACCGCAGCCCGACATTTCAAGATGAACCTGATCTTCCATATGTGAAAGCGTTTGTGAAGGAGGTACTGCGGTGGAGGTCGGTGGCCATTATCGGAGGACAACCGCATGCACCAATCAAGGACGACATTTATAAGGTACGGTCAGAATCCGTTTTTATTGCTATGGATGGTTGAATTGCTGGACGGAGGCGCTGACAAGAGGGGTCAAGGGCTGGCTTATTCCTCGAAATACCTGGGTCCAGGGTAACGTTTGGGCAATTCACCATCACGAGCGAGAGTTCCCTGATCCTGACCGCTTCAATCCACTCCGCTACATCAAGGGAAGTCCGGACCAACGTCCATTTCCTGGTGAAAAGGGGTACATGACATTTGGATGGGGACGCCGAGTCTGTAGTGGCCAAGGTTTAGCTGAACAAGGAACCTTTATTACTGTGGCACGCTTGCTTTGGGGCTTTCGAATCGAAAAGGCCTTGGATCCCAAAGGGAATGAGATCCCTGTGGATATCTTCGATTACACGTGAGCCTTTCACCTGGTCAACATATGCGGTGAGCTGATTCAGGACCTTTTCCAGTAACGGCCTCAATATGCGGCCCAACCCTTTCGAGTGTCGCATTACACCCCGAAGCACCGAAATTCGTGCCACGATCGAAAGGGAGGGACTGCAGGCATTGCAAGATCTAGCGCGATACGATGGCGAAACCAAGTACCGTATGAGCACGTACTATGCTATGGAAAAGTTGTGATGGACGGGAGTGGGCGCAGTTTTCTTTGTGCCGTGAGACTGGAGACGGTTATGGTACGTTGGAAATTAGGTCGAAGATAGCACTGGAGACCATCGAGTGAGCCCTTCATGGATGTCGCATGGTTGACTCTGTGCATCCCACAGTTGGGCCATCCAACAGCAATGAAGGAGAGAGAAAGGCCAGATATGCACATGATTTCCTCATCAGGAAGCCGGTTGCTCAAACCAGACTAGTGTTGCTCAGAAACCACTCTGATTGGCTGTCAGGGCTCCTTACCCGTTTGGGCTGTCAATAAACGTCGTTGTCTTCTGTCCTCGCCATTTTCCTTCTACTCCCACAGCAATCTACAAGTCCACCAGCTACAGCTCCAGCATCACCTGCATAAACTTTCACTAGTCTCGTGTTTGGCGTTCATTTCCCGGGGATCGATTCCGCTCGACAGGATGGTGGAAGCAAGATACCTGCATGACCGGTCTGGTCAGCTTGGGAACCACATTCCCAAAACCCAAATGACGTGGATATTTCGTTTGCCCTTGGTGATCCTCTTACAAATAAACATCCGGAGGGATGGGCAGGATAAATGGAACTGTTCTATCCTCAAACCTAGCGGTCTCTCCCTTTTCCATACTTATATAGTATCGTCGGTTCCTGAGGGCTGAATGAATGCCAATGCTTGCCAGGAAGCAATTCTATGGTACTCTGCATCTCCTCCCAATAATTACCTGTACTGTTAATACAACCTGACACTGTGCTTAATCGACGTTGTGGTGCATATTTATGCAAGCTCTCCCTCTCTTCACGGGGGTCCTCTCCCTCATAGTCTCTGGATTATATCCGTTGGTCATCGCTGCGTCCAACTATCCTGTTGAACGGCTTGGAAATGTTCCTGATGGTTGGATGAAAGTCCAGCCAACCCTATCGTCTAAGCTTATGAAGTTTCAGTTGGGCATCCACCAAGAAAATGCCGCCGAATTTGAACAGAAAGTGATCAACCTTTCTACCCCTGGCCACAATACCTATGGACATCATATGAAGCTGCATGAGATTCAGGATTTCTTGCGCCCATCCGATGATGCTTCGGACAGCATTCTATCTTGGCTACAGGCGGAGCAAGTGCCCGCCGAATCCATCGAGAACCACGGAAATTGGATCACCTTTACCGTACCAGTTTCACAGGCTGAATCGCTTCTTGGGACAAAATTCTATGATTTCCGCCACCAGGAGTCCGGAACAATTGTGACACGAGCCCTGGAGTATTCGGTTCCGGAAACCATATATCCCTACATCCACTTGATCCAGCCAACCACTCGGTTCGGACGACCTAAGCCCCAGGTCGGTATATCTGATCTTAAGCCGGTAATTCTCACTGAAGCGGACCTTTCCGGAAATTGTTCCACTACTATCACCCCAGAATGTCTCCGCGAACTCTATAGGATCAATGATACCAATCCACACCCAGATCCCCGTAATATTCTTGGGATCTCAGGTTTTCTGGAGGAATATGCACGTTACGATGATTTCTATGAATTCATGCAGCGGTTTGGGCCAGATCTGCATGACGCCAATTTTTCGGTCGAGTATATCAATGGAGGACTCAACCTACAAGACTCTGCACAGTCCAGCACTGAAGCAGCGCTAGATATCCAATACGCTGCTTCGATCGCTTACAACTCCATCACCACATTCTATACTACAGCTGGGCGTGGACCCTTAGTCCCAGAGATCGGCCAACCAGACCCTAATAATACGTCTAACGAGCCGTATCTTGAGCAACTACATTATTTGATCAACCTCCCTGATGAGGTCCTCCCCGCTGTTCTGTCGACCTCATACGGCGAAGATGAACAGAGTCTTCCAGCATCGTATTTGGAAGCCACTTGCAACCTCTTCGCCCAGCTCGCAGCTCGTGGTGTCTCAGTGATCTTCAGTAGTGGTGATTCTGGTCCCGGAGAACCATGTATGACCAATGGACGTGTTCCGAGGAAGAGATTCCTACCCGCATTCCCTGCTTCATGCCCTTTCGTCACATCAGTCGGTGGCACTTACGGCATAAATCCAGAAAAAGCAATTGGCTTCTCAGGAGGTGGCTTTTCGGAACGATTTGCTCGTCCTTCCTACCAGGATGCAAGTATCAAGGAGTACTTTAATGTACTTGGAGACAAATGGGAGGGCCTGTACAACAAGGAGGGCCGAGGAATTCCTGACGTTGCTCTCCAGGCAAAAAACTTTGCTATAATCGACCATGGGGCTATGTTGAAAACTGGAGGCACGAGGTGGGTTCAACTTACGCCATTCATTTGATTGTGGAGTCTAAGGGCATGCTAACTGGTGCGAAGTGCTTCAGCACCTGTATTTGCAGGCATTGTCTCGCGCCTTAACGCAGCCCGTTTGCAGCAAAACAAACCGCGCCTGGGCTTTCTCAACCCATGGCTTTATTCCCTCCGTGGGAATGGATTCACGGATATCGTCCATGGGGGATCTTTAGGGTGTCAGGATGCTCGAGGCCGGATCCCTTATGCTAGCTGGAACGCAACGGCCGGATGGGATCCCGCGACAGGGATAGGATCTCCTGTTTATAATGCTCTCGTGAAATTGGCAGTGGATCTATGAAGTATTGAAGGATTAGAAATGATTGCTCGCATTGTCCCTTCATTATTTATTATGTAATCACATAGTAAGTTCATCACGTGATGGAAACCGGCGAAGCTGTTGGAAGCTGTGCTGCCGTCAACGTCAACCATCATCGACCTCATACATCTCAGCCGCCCGCACACTCGCAACGGACCCTCCAAAAGCCCTTTATCGAGAGATATCTGTCCTCCGGTTATCGTGCATAAGATTAAACTACACACTGCAACCTCGCAACCCACGTTACTTACCATGGCAAGCGGTGCCGACCTCCGGACTCTCGTGTCCGAGCTTCACAATGCTCTGAATAAGAACCAGCTTGACTCCACGAGTGACATTCTCAGCCGCGCCAAGCGTGCCCTTCTGTTACAGAATGCCCTGATTCCCACACCCTCCACGTCTCCCGAGGTAATCGCCGTCGCCCGCGAGGTCCTAGAGCTCGGCGCCCTGGCCGCGATCCGCCAGACGGACGCTCCCACCTTCACAAGATATTACCAGCAGCTGCAGCCCTTTTACGACCTGGAGAGAGACGATACAAATGCCGGAAAGGTGGATGTCCAGACCAGCCAGCGGAGCAAGATCACCGGTCTCTACCTGTTGCTTCTCCTGAGCATGGGCGACAGCACGAGCTTCCACACGGTGCTGGAAGGGCTGGTCGAGGAGGCCAGCCTGAAGGGCAAGAGCGTAGAGGATGACCCGTTTATCAAGTACCCGGTCGATCTGGAGCGGAATCTGATGGAGGGAAGCTACGACAAGGTGTGGCGGGAGACGAACTCGGAGCGCGTGCCCTCGGGTGAATTCGCGCTGTTCTCTAACGTGAGACTATATTCTTTTTACGCTGGCGAATGTGTAGAATGTTCTTGCTAATATTTTGTCGGAACAGGTCCTTGTCGGCACTATCCGCAGTGAAATCGCAGACTGCTCCGAAAAAGCCTACCCGTCGCTCCCGATCTCCAACGCCAAGAACCTCCTCTTTCTGGAGTCCGAGGGCGCCGTCATCGACTTTGCCCAGCACCGTGGCTGGGTTCTGCGGGATGGTCGGATATACTTCCCTGTCGAGCCGGAGGCGGCCGCCCGGTCTGAGAAGGACATCCTGGTGGCCAGCGGCACCATCATCGAGAACGCGATAGGATACGCCCGGGAGCTGGAGACGATCGTGTAATGGGGTAGATATAATTTGTGGATTCTGACTTCTGTCTCTTTTTTATTATCGTATTGGGTTCTCGGATGGGTCTGTATTTTGTCTCTCGCATGCCTTTGCGCGTTGCATTACGAACGATCGAGCGGGTTGAACTAGGTATTCATGAACAATAAATGCCGTTTGCCACAACGGATGTATACTATACGCTCACGCGCCATGTGCACAGCCGTCGATCGTAGAAACTGCTAGAGACACAGAGTAGTTCGGAGACGTCGTTCCCTTGCAGGTCGTAGCCACCATCTGGCTTCCATACGTCGGACGCATAGTTCATGCTTTCGTGCTCCGTGAACTCAGCCAGGACGTCTGTTTTCCATCCCACAGCGGCATCTGTCATCTTCCAGGTGATCCGGACAACTCTGGTCCCTGCATGCATACAACTGGCCAGGACCAGAAATACCCACTCATCACGCTCCTCCACGCGATCGGTTTTGAGCAGCTGCAACCGCCATACACCACCCCCCAGGCACGTCTCCGCGAGGACCTCCCCGGGACGAGTAGCGTGGTACACCCGCAGACATTCATCGTAGCTCCCGGTGAGCAGCAATGGAGCTCCCTCATGGAGGGGAAGAGGTAATGGCAGAATCGATGTGACGCCTGCGGTATGATGACGGGCACGATCGTCATGCTCTAGAAGAAGCGGAGGCAGCAGTTCGCGGGGCTCGTCCTCAGCCGCAGAGGTCGGGTCAAGGCGTCTGGTGTGCAGGGAACCAAAGTCGTTCCCGGTGAATGTGAAAGGTACTGGTGATTGCTGGGTTGCTGATTCATCCCGGAAGGTGGCCAATGCAACAAACCATACTTCGATCATTTGCTTTGCGGCGAAGGAGCCGAGTTCGGTGATGTCGTTGCATTGCCCCGCTAGGCCTTTATCTTCATCGCGGGGACTAGCGACTTGCGCCCCGAAGATGGTGGTTGTCCCGTCCGAGAAGGTCACGGCGAACCCATCTGCGTCCTCTTGGGAGAGCCACTTGGGTGGCGTCCAGGCGAGAAAGAGGGCCGGGATGGAGGGATCCTCGTGAACGGGACGAGTCCACAGATGCGTAATCCCAGTCAAGGAGACCTGGAATAGGGCGACAGATCCCGTACTGGACGCAATGGCTAGGATCGAGGGATTGGATGGGTGAAAATGGAGATCGAATACTGCGTATGGCAGTGGAATTCTTTGGATTAACGATCTGCGAACATTTTAGTTTCTGGTATGCGAGGAGACATCAAGGTAGGACTTACAGGGCACTGGTAGGGTTCTCTGGGTGTAGCTTCCACAATTGCAGACTGCCTGTCTTCGCCTGCTGGATGTTGCCCTCGTCGTCCTTGTTCTCGGAGAGGAGGTATGTGCCCACGACGAATTGGTTGGGTACTGCGGGACAGAACTGCAGACAGCTGGGCGGTTGGTCCAGGAAGACTGTCGTGTCTGAATGGGGACGTTGAGGGTCCATCGTGTGTTTCTATACGTATGTTACTTGTATAGTTGGGTGAAGATGAAGATCCTCAACGGAGATGTTTTTTTCATTATGGAATGCGGGCGGTGAATGTTGGCCCCTCTTATATATAGTGGGAACGGGGTCTATACGGAATATATCAGAGCTATAGAGATCTATCCATTTTGCTATTGAATAAAAAAAAAAAAAAAAAAAAAAACTCCGTACTTTTGAAATCATATAAGCATGTTGGATACCTACTGCTACCCCGCTCTGGTCGCGTATGAAATTGCTTGATGTCATCCGGATTACCAATCGTCATTCCTACCAGTGACCAGTGACTACTTCTGCCCAACTCACTGCACTCCTGTTCAACATTCGATCTACTACGTACGTTCATCATGCCTGCCTTCGGTAAACTCCCCGCCGCGGCCACCATCACTCCCACCCCTTTCCAGGTCTCCATTCCCCAGCAGCAGTTGGATGACCTCCAGACCTTGTTGAAGCTCTCCAAGATTGCCCCGCTAACCTACGAAAACACCCGCCCCAACCGCCAATATGGCATTACATCGGAGTGGTTGACAGCTATTCGGAAGCAGTGGCAAGATGACTTCGACTGGTATGTCGCATATAATGACTGAAATGTAAATATCATCCCCTAAATGTGGTACAGGAGAGCTTGCGAAGCGAAGGCGAATAGCTTCCCTCAGTTCACAGTAGATATTGAAGATATCAAGCTTCATTTCGCGGCTCTCTTCTCCGAGAAGGCGGATGCAGTTCCCCTAATCCTTATTCACGGATGGCCTGGTAGTGCCCACCAATCGTATTTTATGAATGAAAGAGGATATTGTCTGACAAGATGCCTCCTAGGGAGCTATTTTGAATTCCTTCCCATGCTGCAGCTTTTCCAGGAAGAGTTCACCCCCAGTGACCTGCCATATCACCTCATTGTTCCTTCTCTACCAGGTTACACTTTCTCGTCTGGCCCGCCTTTGGATAGGAACTTTACGAACGCTGACACGGCTCGCATATTGGATAAACTAATGCACGGCCTGGGCTTTGGCGGGGGCTACATTGCTCAGGGAGGTGACATCGGAAGTAGAGTGTCACGTATATTGGCCGTTGAGTATGATAGCTGCAAAGGTATGCACTGCACTGCCAAGTCTGTATCGCATAGACTAACCGTCCATAGCTGCTCATTGTAAGTCCATAAAGACCGCTAGCAACGTTCCTTGTGATACCAACCAGTTCAGTGAACTTCTGTCCAGTACCAAACGGTCCGGATGGGGTGCCAGATACTCTGACGGCTCAGGAACAGAAGGGGTTGGAACGACGCGAAAACTTCTTGACAATGGGCAGAGCATATGCCTATGAACACGGCACCCGACCCAGCACTATTGGACACGTCTTGTCCAGCAGTCCAATTGCTTTGCTCGCTTGGTAAACAACAGTGTTGCTGTAAGACAGAAAAGAGCATTCTAACCTTGCCACAGGATTGGGGAAAAGTATTTGGATTGGGTGGATGATGCTCTTCCGTCAGAGTCAATTCTTGAACTTGTTTCTCTGTATTGGTTTACGGAGTCATTCCCTCGGGCAATCTACCCATATCGGGAGGTAGGACCATTTCCATCTCCCACAATACTTTTAAATCTAATCAATTGACGTGATGTATAGAACTTCCCTCCACCAGCGGATGCAGGAACACCGCAGGACCGCTGGTATATCGGGAAACCTTTGGGATTCTCCTATTTCCCCATGGAGCTCATGCCTGTTCCCAAATCCTGGGTGAATACCACCGGGAATTTGGTCTTCTGGAGACAACATGAAAAGGTATGCACTGTGACCAGCGTCCAGAATCATGTACTCACGATGTTTAGGGCGGACATTTTGCGGCTCTTGAACGGCCTCAGGACCTGAAAGCTGATCTGTCCGCATTCGTTGACCAGGTGTGGCCAGGAATTGTACCGCAATAATTGATTCAATGAGCGTCGGACTTAGCAGGGAATCAGATAGTCCATTAGTTGAATTGAAACGAATGCTTCGTCGAAGATAATAAGCCAGTGCTACATGCGTAGTAACCCCACAGATTGATATCGATAAGGTATCGATAAGATCTTATCAGCCCCAAACAACATCGAACGATCATCTCAACTTCAACATCCCCTGCATCGCCATGGCTGCAGACGACCACTCAATTGTCTCGGACGAGTCGAGCTTCTACGGTATGTATATTAATTATGCTTCGGCCCTGTCTTCCCAAACTAAAGTCGAACAGGCGATGACGAAGAAGTATCGCGTTTGGAGGAACTTGCAGCCACCTACGACCCAGAGCCGTACTGGTCGACCATCCACCCAAACCTCCTGTCCACCATCCAATACAACCAGACAGTCGCATCGCGACGCGTAAATTCAGAGTCTGAACCCGTTAAGCCGGAATCGCAGCTATCGTCCTCATCCACGGCCATAAAATCCGAGCTTGACCCCTCCTCCACCAGTCACAGCGAACCAAAAGCAGAGGAGTCTATCTCCAACTTTCTTTCCCGTCTCCCGCCATCCACGACTCCAGTACATGAAGTCGGCCCCTGGCTCATTGTGCATGCCCCCAATAAACATCCACACACCCAACAAGATGTCGCGTCGCTCGTGTCCAAGGGGACCAAACTCCTCCATACGTACGAGGACAAGAAAACCGACTTGGAAGCGCAACATGACCGCTCAGGCGCCAAAACGCGAGCTCCTCTAACGCGGAAGCTGAACCCACTGCGCCAGTCGCTGGAAAGGGATATTTTTGCCCTGGCGCGTGAGACAGGAGTGATTTCAGGGAAATGGATGATGTTTCTCACCTCTGATCGCGTGGACGAGTATTGGGCAGCGGTTGCGGAGGCGACGGCGAAGGGGGAACTGGGAATCGCAGCAAAGGTTGCCACCGATGAGGGCAAAGACAGTGCGCGATTGCTCGCCGTGTATACGCGGGATTATGCTGATCGGGATGATGTGAAACGCGTGGTGAAGAAGTTGGTGGACCTGGGCTTGGTGAAGGAGGATGAGCGGCCCATTTATTACAAGTGCGATGCGTACACCTATCTGCAGATTATGGGGAACAATCCCTATGGGCTCAAAGCGAGTTTGTTCTCCAGTCGGGATGCACTGGGGGGGAAGATATAGCCGCTCGATGGGTATGTATGCGTGCGATGCATAGATTATGATAACGATGAAAGGAAGTATTGTACATGGATGATATTTTATACAGACCCTAGCGCATTAGTCCGACGTAGGATGCACAACGTCCCGGGTAACGTTGTTCTCGTTCTACCGGGCGTCCGATCGCAGCGACGCATATGTGCTCTCCTGCGTTGCTGCAGATGCACCTATCGCAGCGTCAAGCCACGACCTCAGGTGTGGCCATCTCAATGCCGCTGCTGCTTTGCATGCAGTAGACGCAAGTGCAGAGCGACTTGCGTGTCCCTAGGTAGACGACCATACCAGCTATCACCGGTATCTTGGAGCGGGTTTGTGTTCAACCCAGCGGTGGTGTTGTCAACCCACTCCACTCCTATTTCACGATGCCGCCTCGGTCTCCTCCAAGATCTTCTCACACGCCTCGCGAATTTCCTGAACACCCTGAACGCCCTCCCACTTCTCCAGCAGACCGCGAACCTCCTCCCAGTCCTTGGCCGCATCGTCTCGCTTCCCCTCGGCAACCAGCTGCTCCAACCGCGCAGGAGTAGCCAGAACCCACCGGACAGTCGCCTTCTCGTCCGTCCTGCGGCCCGTCTGGCCCGTCGCCTTCGCCTCCTTAATCCGCCGCTGCTGTTCCTCGCCTTCCTGAATCAACCCCCCGGCCGTCTCAGCCACAAACGCAATGGCCGGACCCAGCGTCTTGATCATGGTCAACGGTGCCCCACGATCATCCATACTCCGACGCATCTTTCCGATTGTCTCGACCGCACGGATCAGCTTCGAGTAGTTGTCGTAGACGAGCGCCTTGCGCTCGCTGTCCAAGGTCCGGATATCGCCCACGAGCGTATTCTCCGCCTTCAGCACCGTCGACAACGACGAGGTGGCCAGGAGATGGTCCACGTATCTCTGCGGGTCGAAATCCGGGCTGTCGAGCTCCGTGCCTGTTGACACCACCGTTGGGTTCGAGATATCGCCTGCGTCGGTATGTCGGGGGATGCTGCGCGAGCGTCGCCCGCTCGGGCCCTCCGCCGCGGACGGCTTGAGATTGTAGTAATCCCGAAGAGCGGCTCGGTTCCGTCGATTGTGCAGTGACGGGGAGACGGCTCGCGCGGTGGACGGGGTCGAGGAGGCGCTGAGGCCCCCGCCGACGTTGGTGTTGAGGGTGTCGAGGGAGGGTCGGCGGGAGGATGCCGGGGTGGGAGAGTGGGCGCGAGAAGAGGCGATTGAGGGACGGGGCGAGGAGAGTGTGGACATGGTGAGTGCAATTCGAAAGAAGGAAGAGTGAAGTTGGGACGAGAGGTTGGAGGGGAGAAGTGCTGAGTTGGCCGGATAAAGGAGGCGGTTGCTTAAGCGGTGGTCCGTTCGTCGGGCTACAGCTTCCTCTACACCTCTCACACTTCACCAACCTACTGCCACCATGACTCCCTCCGACCAGATCGCCACTCAGTTACTGCGCAACAAGTCCCTCCCCGTCTCCTCCCCCTGGCTGGATGCCTTCGTCTCCTCCACCGCCCATCAGCGCAACATCCCCCTCTCCGCTCTCACCCAAACGGCGCTTTTCCGCATCCTCGCGTCCGACTTCCGCGATTCTCTCTCGACCCGGACGCCGTCTTCCTTACTTCCCACCGACATCTTCGATCCGACAGTGCAAGAACGACGACTTCCCGGTCCCATTCCCGTACAGGTCCTCGACATCGAGGACATCGGCTCCAGCCTATGGAGCCAGATCGAGGCCATTGAGCGCGTCGAGCGCGGAGAAACCGTGCGTGGACGTGAAATCATCCGCACTGTGAATGTGGACGAAAGCACACAAGGACAGGCAGATGCCAATGGTAGTGGTTCTACGGGGGGTGCACGACCGAATGAGCCCGGGACGGCCAGCCATGGGCCCCATCGGTTGATCGTCCAAGATGCTGCCGGGACGAGAGCTGTGGCTATCGAGCTGAAGGAGATTGATGGGATTGCCGTCGGTAGACTTCCCATCGGAGCGAAGCTGTTACTACGGGATGCTACAGTGGCGCGGGGCATGATCTTGTTGACCCCAGAATGCGTTACGCTCCTCGGAGGGAAGATCGAGGCACTGGACCAGTCGTGGAAGACGGGGAGAAAAGAGAGATTGCTGGCTCGCATCGCAGAGGGACAAGGGGAGGAAGGAGCCGAATCTTAACCTCCAGCCGTTGCGCAAGTAGGTATGGAAATTTCATTTCATACGTCATCGCCGTTATGCTGATATACTAGATCATATCTATTCAGGTGTCTAAGAAGTCGTGGCAGTCACCACATGCTTCAATTCTTCCCACCCACTCTGCTTCCACGGCGCAACCATAATTGCCCGCAGCGCATCGCTCGCCTTTCCGGTTTGCGCATACGCATCGGAGAGATCCACCGCATCGAGATTGCCGCGAGGGGGAACGCTCCGTAAAGCTCTCTTCACCCCCATCTCTGCCGGGTATGCGTCATTGGACGCGGCGGACAGTTCCATCCAGCCTTGGGGTTGATAAGGTGCTCGCATAACTGCCGCCGTGGATTCGCCCATGCGTCTTGTCTCCTCTGGGAGGTCCGAGGTATCACCGAAGCCCAGGGTCGACACTGCTGTCAGTAATTTGATCAGCTTCGTTTGCTCGTGGATTTCAATGTCATCTCGGGTAATCATGCTCTGAAGGTCAGATTCGACAGCCTCGATAGCATCTCTGTCGTCATCTAGAAGCGCGATAGCGCCTAGTAGAGTGACGGCCCCAACATGGTCAGGGTGACTCTCAACGCAATCGAACAGTTGTTGACGAGCCACTGTCCGCTCCTCCTCCCCTCCTTTGGCCCAGAGAACCTGCGCAAGAAGGCACACAACTTCGGGAGCGTTATCCGCTTCTTGCAGGGCGTCACGGAACATATCGATCGCGTTGTCCATGGACTTCATGTAGTAATGGGCCAGGCCAGCAGTCAAATGCGCCGATAGACGTAGCCTCCTGTTCATTTCAGGATCGAACTTCTCAGCATCTTCCTCACCGGACAGCATCAAAGCAGTCTCTGCCTTTTCAGCGGCCTCTTCGAAGTCTTGTCGGGCCAGAAGGACACGGGCAATATCGGCATTTGCTTGCGCAAACTTGGAAAGAGACGCGATGGATTCGGACACTTCATATTCTGCTTCAACGGCAGAACAAACAGCGCGTAGACTGCTCTCCGAGTCGGAAAGCTCACCAATTCTCTCAGCCAACTGGGATGCAAGATGAACAAAAGGTAGATCGGATGGGTCTTGGGAGCAAAGTTGATAGAGGGCAAAGAACGGTTGGATGAGCTGTGAGACCTCGTTCGAAACGGATGAATCAGACATGAGATGGTCGAACAAGCTGAGAGTAAACTGCTGTTTGGGAAGAACAGACGAGGAGTTAGAGATATCGAAAGCATGCTCAAAGAGACCTCTCGCTTCACGTCGATCGCCAAACAACAGGGCCAGAAAACCTTGCCCAATCCATGCTTGAGAGTAGTCCGGGTCCGTCGATTGTGCTCGGGTGAATGCCTCGTTGGCAAGTTGTAGATCGTTGTGTATGAGGTAGAGCGCCCCGAGATTAGTCCAGACTTGCGCGCTCCTGTCGTTCAAGTGGAGGCTTCGTACAAACGCATGTTGAGCCACCTTTGGGCTCATACCAGTCGTCACCACCCCCAGTGCATTCCAGAACTCTGAATTTCCAGCTTCAAGCTCGATCGCGCGCTTGAAGCAACGGAGAGCGGCCTTCAAAAACTTCCGCGACTGCCTTTTGCCTTTCGTTGCTTGTACGCACTTGTAGAGCCTGTATTCCGCCCAACCAAGGTTGTACCAAGCCACTGCTTGAGCGTGAACATCTTGTACCGAGACGTGTATAGCACGCTTGTATGCTAAGACTGCAGCATACAGGCCTTTATCTGATGAACTAATCGCCTCCTGATCCTCATCCTTTAAAGACGGTACCTGTTGGTAGCCCACCTCGTCGATTTCCGTGAGAATGTCGAATACCGTAGGGTCTGCTTGGGTATCGAGCAAGGTTTGCACTTCAATGATCGGTAGTCTCCCTGCCTTCAGTTTGACGTAAGAGAACATTGAGCAAGCATCTCCGACGCCTTTCCACAAATTGAAAATATCGATTCTCTCGAGGGCGAGGGATGCGGCCACTAGAACGGCCTTGCGCGCAAGCTCGATACAGTCATTGAAAAGACCTAATTCTAGGCTCTTCCAGGAATTTTCTGTCAGAGTTTGTAGGAGGGCAATGGAGACCCCGAATTCGTTCGGTCTGAGGGCCAGGACTTCCTCGTATCTTCTTATTGCGTCGTCATATTCGGCGAGCTCCCTTTTGACGTTCGCTAGCATATACCGAGCAAACCAGATCTGCTCTTTGTCATCGTTGGAAAGTGACCCTTCCAGCTGTTGAGCGTGTTCAAATGCCTTTGTGGCTGCAATGAATCTTCCCGAATGATGATAGCTCTCTCCCAGACCAACCCAGGAGTGGTAGTCTCCTGGCGTGATGCGAAGAGCGGCTTGGAACGACACAATGCTTTTCGTGTATTGCTGCTTGTTGATCTGAACGGTACCCAGGGCTGCATAGGGCCAGCTATAGCCTTTTCGCTTGGAGCCTGGTGCTGGTTTGGCCTTTCCAGAATCTACCACTCGCTGGGACACAGCTTCGACCAAGTCCCATTCCTTCTGGTTCGCAAACGTCTTTGCAAGCCTCTGGGCTGCTTCGATCTCTGAGGGCGATAATTCGAAGGCTTTGTGGAAACACCGACGAGCTCTAGTCCTGTCTTTCTTATAGTCTGCGTAGTACAGACCTAGACTTGTGTATGCTGGTGCAAAATTCATGTTGGACTGAATGGATGCGAGGAAATTGGCGTACGCGCCGTTGCGATCCTTGCGAGCAGAGGGTGAGGGGTCCATTTCCCACTGACAATAACCTATCCGGTAATAGATCTCCGCTTTAAATTCTCTGTTTTCTGAACGAGAACGATCTAGTTCTGCAAGGACGTCCTGGAGTCCATCAAGACCGGAAGACAGGTCGCCGTCCAAAGCTCTACACCATGAGAGTTCGCCGCGAACCTTGATGTTTGTCGGGTCTCGCTCGAGCGCGCGCTCGAGGAAATTGACAGCTTCAGAGTAGTCTTCATCGACTTTGAGGATCAAACCAACCCCAAGAAGACAACTTGTGGAAGTTGGATTCCTCGAAAGAATCCCATCAAAGATAGCCTTTGCCTCCGGATGGTTTCGGGGAGATTGGTAGAAAATTAGGGAGTTTGCCAGTATGATATTCATGCAGTCGATCGTGTTCTGGAGGTTCAGGCCAGACATTCTTAACAGATCATGAGTGTTCCGGAGACCCTTCCGAGAAACATCCGCTGCGCTCTCGTATTCCTCAAGAGACAGGTATAGCTCGCCCATAATTCGATGAGCGACGATCGACGAGGAGGATGTCTCTAGACCTTCGACCATCAATATCAGACTATCATGAGCGCCCAGTTCGTTGTTGTCGGCTTGTCCACTTTCGGGTTCCTGCTTTTTAGGCGACTCATCTCTGGACTCTTTAGGGAATGGCGAGATATCACTGGCCAGGAAGCCCTTGAGGAGTTTGGAAAGACCAAGTTCGGGGAAGAACTCGATGAAATCCTGTAGAAAGCCCAGCTCCCATTCGGAAAAGCTTTGGACGTCTTGCCATTCCAGGACAATGGTCCAAGCTAATTCGAAGGGGTGCTTGATAATCACCATATCATGAGCAGCTTTCCATACCTCCGCCCGTTTCGCCTCCTTTTCAGCTGGCGGGAGAACAGCAAGGACGTCACATCCTCTCTCCAACAACTTCTGCTCATACGTGCGGCGAACCTCATCATCATGGGACCAATCAATGATACCGCGATAGAGTTGCTCAAGCTCACTTCGTCTGAAAGCTTCTCGTTTGACTTCGAGTATGACATGGTCGATTCTGGCTCCCAGGCGAGTCCGTCGCTCACCAATCTCTCTATTGATGTACTCCTTCTCCTCTGACTCTGTCATCTCGATCAAGCGCAGGTAGGTATGCGAAGGGTGAGGGACTCGGCCCTCAAGGACGGGATAAATGGGACTGTCTGGTAGATGTAGCTCAAGCGCCTTTCGGTATTCGGTGCGTGATCCGTGCTTTTTCGTAAAGGCGACATATTTATCAACCACATCTTGACTGCGGTGCTTGTCATCTCTATATAATCATTAGCCGTCGACGAGGTCCAAGCTGGCAGCGGAAGTCGGACATACGCCTCCGCGAATATTTGGCATAGAACGATGACGGCGTCGCGGTACGGTTCCAACTTGTCCGTCCCCTGTTTCTGTTGCTTTTCGTATAAGCTGACCAGTCCCTGCCATGCTGTTTTATCCCCCTCCTTCAAGCGGGTTGCCGCGAGGTAGGCCTTTTCCGCATCTTTGTTCTTGTTGAGCTTGTCCAGTGCGAGACCGAGAAAGACGTTTCTAGAAGCGGAGTTCTTGGTTAGGCCAAACAGTTAAACAACTCGTTATCTTCCACATACGCATGGTAGTTCTGAGGCTCCCGCTGCACCAGAGCTTTGGCTTTCTCGGCTGCAAGTTCAAAATCTTTCGCATCGAGCGCCGTTCGCACTTCCTTGAGGGCGGACTTGCTTGCCATTCTAGCCCACTATGCGCATGGCCCGGGGAGGTTCCCGCGGATCTCAAGAGGGGTTGAGAAGAGCGTGGTTTGGGGGGAGAGTCGAGATGGTTGGGAGGAGAGTGAGCGGCTGAATTGAGTTGGAGGATGGATTTGTGTGGGGAAGTTGCGGCGGGAGTGGAAGGTGGTACGTCAGAGGTCGATCCGCTCTGCCGTTCGTTATCTCTCCGACTCTCCTGCATTCACTCTCGCACCTCCACCATCTTGTGTTTGAGCTGCTGGAATAGCTCCGGAGTGGAGGATTTTCTGGTCTCAATATTCAGTCATTTATACAACATTTGCTCCCGTGGGGTCGGTCTCTGGGTGGTCCACCGCGCAAGGTAAGCTATAGTTGATCGGATCTACAAGGTGCAATCTACACTCTACGGCGTCCAGTAAGACATCCAAGAGAAACCTTTGGTTGCTGACGTTTACTGTCTTTTATTCAGATAATATCTTACTCCTGATATTCTTCAGTGAGGGTTTCGCGCCTAAGCTGGTATCCCCACCTGACCCCTCAGCCGCCGCCGATTCTCCCAGTACCTCACGGTGACAGGGAGCGCTGGTATTGACGGACCATCATCATGGGTCATCTCCGTCTACAGATCGATGGGACCCTTTTTAAAGACTCAGAAGGGCGGGAAGTAACCTTACGGGGTATCAACGTCGCTGGCGAAGCCAAATACCCCCGATCCCCCGATATCCCTTCCTACGTCTCGGACGGGTTCTTCGACGCGGACGATGTCTCCTTTGTTGGGCGTCCGTTTTCTCTTGACGATGCACATACCCATTTTTCCAGGCTTCGAAAATGGGGATACAACACGATCAGATATATTTTCACCTGGGAAGCGATCGAACATGCCGGGCCTGGGAAATACGACGATGAATGGGTCTCATTCACCATTGAAGTCCTTCGTATTGCCAAACAGTATCATTTCTATGTGCTCATGGATCCTCACCAGGACGTGGTATGCTCATCTTCCCTAATCCTACCTTCTACGGCTTATTCGTTGCATGTTTGCTGAGATATCCAAGTGGTCCAGGCTATCGGGTGGATCGGGTGCCCCGGCGTGGACGCTTTACGCGGCTGGGCTCGACCCCCGGGGCTTCAAGAAGACTGAAGCTGCACTTGTCCAGAACACGTATGATAACCCCGCGGAATTTCCGAAGATGATCTGGAGTACAAACTACACTCGTCTCGTTTGCCAGACGATGTTCACGCTGTTCTGGGCGGGACGTGATTTCGCCCCGAAAGCCATCATTAATGGAATAAATATCCAGGACTACCTGCAGGGACATTTTATCGCTGCATGTAAATATCTTGCCCAGAAAATCCATGACGCCGGGGATATCGAGAATGACGTGGTGATCGGCTGGGAAAGCATGAACGAACCTCATCGAGGGTTGATCGGCATCCAGGACATATCAGTCATTCCACCAGAACAGCAGCTACAATTGGGCACATCACCAACGGCCTTTCAGGCCATGTTGACGGGCTCTGGACGAGCATGTGAGGTGCCCACATGGAAAGTCGGCGGGTTTGGTCCCCATCAGACTGGAAGAGAGCTTGTGGACCCAGAAGGCGAAATCGCCTGGCTTTCGGCTGGTTACGATGACCATAAATATGGCTGGAAGCGGGATCCTGAGTGGAAGCTTGGAGAATGTCTTTGGGCTCAACACGGGGTGTGGGATCCTTCAACAGACCTTTTATTGCAGAAGGAGTACTTCTCTCGCAATCCGCATACTGGTGAGCCGCTGGACTATGATAAGTTCACCAACACCTATTTTATGGAACACTACAGAGCGTATCGGGATGCGATTCGGAGTGTGTGGCCTGACTGTATCATGTTCTGCCAACCTCCGGTGATGGAGATACCACCCGATCTGAAGGGCAGCGATGATGATGACCCGAACATGGTCCACGCCGTACATTATTACGATGGACTTACTCTCATGACAAAACATTGGTCTGTGGCCAACTTTCGTTCGCCGCAATCTGGCTAACTGGATCAGGAACCGACTGTACAACGTTGACGTGATCGGAGTGCTTCGAGGCAAATACCTGACGCCAGCATTTGCTGTGAAGATAGGGGAGACGGCCATCCGCAATTGTCTACGTGATCAGCTCAAGTTTCTTCGCGATGAGAGCTTGCAGTATATGGGTAATCATCCGATGATATTTACCGAGATAGGGATTCCTTACGATATGGATGATAAACACGCATACACGACCGGAGACTACAGCAGCCAAGTGAGCGCGATGGATGCAAACCACTTTGCTTTGGAAGGAAGCACTGCCAATGGATTTACCCTTTGGCTCTATACCGCGAGTGTAAGAAGCTCCCTGGTGACTCACCACGTTTCAAGCCTGTGGTCGGCTAATTTGTGGAGTTAGAACAACCACGAATGGGGAGACAACTGGAACGGCGAGGATCTGTCAATCTTCTCTCGTGATGACCCGGAGCTGCCCAGTGGGAAGCTTCTAGCGCTGGAAAGCGAATGCCGTTCCCAATCGGACCCCCGTTCACCGGCGTACTCGGAGAGTCAGAGCAATACCGACGATCAGCATGTTGGGCCTAGCAATCTGAAGTCGGTCCTGCGTACACAGTCGATCTCGTCCGAGTGTTCTCAGAGCTTCTCCGAGAATGTAGGGTTCCGCGCCGCGGAGGCTTACATCCGTCCTAGCCCTATTTGCACCCATGGCCGCCTTTCCGGCCATGTGTTTGATTTACGCAATTGCACGTTTACCATGTCTCTTGTTGGGAAGGAACAAGTTATGGGCCACGATAGTCCGACGGAGATCTACTTGCCTGACTTCCATTTCCCGGATACGCATACCGTGGTGTCTGTTAGTAGCGGAGAATGGTCGATTGACTATGCGGAGATCAACTCGGTCAGACTGCAGCGACTGCGATGGTGGCATGCAGCAGGCGAGCAAGACATTAAGGTCCAGGGGGTGAAGCGCAAACCGGGGAATCTGACGGATGTGAGCGGGGAGGATCTGAGTTATCTGGAGCAATGCCAGAATGGAGGGTGTCGCATGATGTGATTAGGCATTTGGTCGTAGGATAGGGCCTGCAGTGGATCGACGAAGCCTGAAGAACGTACGTACTGCATACTCCGGATGTTGCGTACTCAATGCGAGCACTTGTGAACTCCCTGTTCTAGTTATTTTTCCTCTTTCGACATAATCGGCCCCATACGCTGTCCAGTCGACCCAGACCCCAACCACCTCTAGTATAAGAGAGCTCTTGCTCGCAGTTCTGCCGTCGTTCCCTCCCCTTCCCTTCTCCCTCTCCAATTCACCTTTCTATATTTTACACTCACTCGCACCCCGCCATCGTTTCGTCGGGTCCTTACTACTAACCCCATTTCTTCTCTTCCTCGGAAATTACACCTGCGCCCTCCGTCTAGACGCCTCTACTTACCCAGTATCTTTCGTGAGGTTATATTATGCGACGGTTAAGCTGAATCTATCTCCATCTACGCTCTAATACACAGAATCTATCTTATACTTCTATTCAGTTTCCAGTAGCTCATATTTTCTTACCCTTTAGGCTCATACTGCAGATGCCTACTATTCTTGTGATATATGACAACATCCGCCATAATGCACAGTAGTCTTGTCATCTAGCCAAGATCCGATTTAGCAACCAGAAATCCAGTGCCATTGCGACTCCTTGTTAAAGTTTCCCAGCAACGAGCGTCATTCTACTCCCTGCTAGATTACAGTAAGGACGTCCGAACGGCCTGACTCTTCTCAGATAGCGCGACAGCATTATCGATTGAATCGGCAACAGTGATGGCAGAGGATTGGCTAACAGAGCCCAGGAGAGAGGCTGCTTGGGCCTTGTTGTGATTGTAGGCCACCAAGCATGACTGCGGCCCTTTTTCTGCAACATTCTTCGCCGTTCTCTGTAGGAAACCTCATTAGCTTGAATTACCGAGTATGATTATGGTGTATTCGAGCACGACTCGATACCAACCTTTCCCATGTTGCCCAGTCCAATCCACACAACCCGCATATTGTTCGTCGTGTGGCTTGTAACGAGTCGACGATCCACAGTGTTGCAGACTTTGGACTTGGAGTAATAAAGAAAAAGAATCAACACCGGGACCAAGAAGATTGGCCGGCCTGCTCGGAGGTTGCTGACGCAATTCTAGTGGCTACCTTGGATCACACCTAAGAATGTGCAAGTTGGACAGACCAGCACGGCGATGACCGTCTTGATATTTATCACTCATTCCAGCTTGTCATATCCAATGACTGCTATGCTAAAGTCCCTTGCTGACTTGATGCAGCCACATATACACCACTGTCTGTGCCCTAACTCTCCCGATCAAACCGGATTCTGGGTTTGGCGCATGAAGTTAAAGATTTTCTAAATCCTGTTAAACCAGATCATATTCTAAATTTCACTAGCTTTGCATGTTTTTTTGGCCTGGTTCAATGTAAACAATGCTTGCATCCGATGTAACTGTTAAAAGCTAAACCCTGCTGGGGGTTCTGTTTAGCTGTATCCCTATGCCTTGCTTTCCAATTCGGGGCATATACATTTACAAGCCTGGCATACACCAACGCCTCACACTTGAGATTCGGGCCCTTTATTAATACCTGTCATATGAACATGTAATCACCGACCTACTCCGGTGGCTAGTGATCATAGTCATGATATCAACTGCTAGACAAGATACACACTAACAAAACAAGCCAGGGAGATGCGAGGAGTCCCCGTGTTGCAAATAGACAAACAAAGAATTCCAATGATTTCAACATGATCGTGGGTACAATTTCATAAGGTAGAGAAAAGAAAATGCAATAGGTCGGAAAAGAAGCTTCCTGCTAGGTCAGTGGCATAGTATCAAGTACTTATATAGCGGGCAAATTGTCAAATTGTCCTTATAATTCAAAATGGAGGCAGATATTTCAAGAAATTATCTACAAGGAAAACAGATATCCCATTCTCATCAGTACTTGTACCTGAGTTTTGAGACTGAGCTGCCTGTTCCCTCAGCTCCGGTCAGTCCGCTGGACATCGATGAGCCCGATCTGCGAGATCAAGTGACTCCATGCCACTGGTTGACAACGCGTAGGTCTATCATGACTGGTCTATTTTGTATCTTCACCTTGTTTGCCTCATTCGCTGCCGGCTGTTACAGCCCCGCCTTGACGTTCATGGTCAAAGAATGGGATGTCAGTGAAGCTGTAGCCCTCCTCAGTATTTCTACATTTACGCTGGGCTTAGCCCTGGCCTCGATGGTCCTAGCACCCTTGTCTGAGCTCTACGGGAGAAAACCAGTTCTCGTGGCTACTTCCGCCCTCTATACTGCTTGCCAGTTCTTATGTTCAAGAGCTTCGTCTCTTCCCAGGTACAGTAGCCCCTCTCCCAGTTTCAATGATCCTGTTTAACGCCATTCACCGAAACTGGCCATCTGGCCAGCATTTCTCCGGCTTTAAAATAATTTTGCATTCGAGACTTGGACAATGCTTTCGCAGTATGAATTCGTCCCGATATCACCGCGGGAGCTCGGGTTGGGCATGATATTCCTTGCGCCGACTTCTAGATTTTTCCTGCGTGCACGTCCTAAGGACTTCAACATGTATTTTGACATCTGAACTCGACTATTCCTCCCAGAATTGCAGACGATAAGGCTGAAACTGGGCCATATGAATAGTCGCTCACTGACCAGGCTCGTGAGAATTTACTAGAACAGTGGTCCAGTAGGATGTCAAAAATTGGTCTAGAAGTCTACAAATTAGAGGCATAAGTTAGAGGCATATAGTTATTTTAGTTATCTCCGTCTTTTTAGGTGTATAACGTTAGATAAGACATACGTACTTTCGCCAGTAACTACTATTCTACTATTACTAGGCTCTCCAGCGTCTTAGGCTTAAAGTTTAGTAAAAGCCATCTAAAGCTATAGAAATACTCTAACATATATCGAGTCTCTTCATACAGAATAAGATCGATCGAATACTAGTACTTATTTCGATTTACAAGTAGAAGAAGAGAGAGTACTATCTAAACAGGTACAGGTATGAAGAAGAGATAATAGCTCACCAATAGCTAAACTGACTAATATAAAAATTAAAGAGGACAAAGAGTAGGAAAAAAAATAATAAGACTACAGACGACTTGTATAGTACCTAAGAATTCGGGTCGAATTAGAGAGCAGGATCTACCTACACAAAAGGCTATATTCGGCATCTTTTACTCGTATGAAGTAGAATGGTGGGGTAGGGCGGTGAGAAGCCCCTCTGGTCTAGGCGGTGTGGTGGTGATTGGAGCGGAGCGCGTGGAAAATTCTCCTCTGTTATTATTTATTACTGCCGAACGATTCCATCTCCATTAGGTACACCTGCGTACTACGACGACGACTGCCTCAAAAGACATCTCCTCCGCGCCTCCACGCTGCAACTCCTCCACTCTCGCTCCCTCATTCGCTTCCTGCAGCTCTCCAGTAGCCCTCCGACAGATCCCATCTCCAGAGATCAAGATTCATCATTGGACGCGGCCTACCGCTGACCGCAACTGCTCTCTGTTGCGGCTATTGCCGTTTCCCCCCGCTGGACGCTGACCGGTCGACCTTCTGATCCCCCAGCACCTCTCTTGGCGCGTGCAATTTGAAACGGCAAGGAACAGAAAAGAAATCAACAAGAAGGAAAGCTTGCACACAAGAGAGGCTTGGAACGTGGCCCAGATCATGACGGCCTCGCTGTAATCGCAACCCCCGAAGAATTGTGTGATTCGATAGACCGTTGCGTTAGGCACCACTCGTCTGGAGTGGGATTGGTTCCGAAATCATGGCTGGCGAAGACGATCTGTCGGAGAGCCGCATGGCCGACATCGTTCGAGCTTTGGAGCTCATCCACAGCCCATCATCCACGAATGAGCTGCGCCGAGAAGCTCTCACCTTTGTGGAATCGCAAAAGGAAAGCCAGTCGGCCGCTCGGGATGGGTTCCTCCTGGCTTCCCGCACGGATAGTAATCCCCTTGTCCGCTATTTCGGTCTGACCCTGTTGGATCATGTCTTGCGCCACACCTCTTTCACCGCCCCCGAACAGGTCGCTGGCCTGCGGGACTTCATCCTGAAGCTTGCCGAGTCGGTTCGACCAGAAGACCCTCCATATCTCCGCAACAAAATCCCGCAGTTATGGGCCGAAATCGCCAAGCGCAGTTGGGGGTTGGATTGGATTGCTATGGACGAGACTCTCGTCCAGTTCTGGGGTGCTGGTCTTGTCCATAAAGAGCTGGTCCTTTCGATTCTCGAAACCTTGTCCGAAGACATCTTCTATCGTGAGGATACTGTCTCCTCTTTGCGCGGGACCGATCTGAACCGGTCCCTAGTGGAGATCTTCACCCCACTGTCAGTCTTCGAAGAGGTATATCCAAAGAGAGACCACCATATCGAACTTCGCTGTGGACCGGAAGGCTGGCTGTCCCGGATCTGCTCGTTCCTCGAGTACTGTGTCGAGAATGTCCAAAACTCGAAACAGGCGAAAGACGCGGCTCTCAAGGCGCTTGCCGCTCTCAAATCGGTCTTAATCTGGTCTATCCCCAAGGCTATCCTTTCTGCGAACTGTGTACCCAGTATCGCTAGAGCGTTCACTTGCCAGGATGAGCAGGTGTTGTTGGTCAGTCTCGGTCCCTACTATACAGTAATACACCCCCCTGCTAATCTTATCCCAGGCCGCTGTCGAGGCTCTACACTCATTGTACAGCAGATCAAACTTCGATGTCGAGGGTTTCCAATCACTGGTGCACATGATGTATCAGACAGACTATCTGGATCTTTTGCAGAAGCTGTACGAATGGTCCGTTGTCGGACCCGATGACATTGATGATACGAAGTATATGATCTCGAAAAAGCTCTCAGAGGTGTGTCCTAAACAATGCGACTCCATGTACGTACGGCAAGCTAACGGCTTCGACTCAGATGGTGTCATATGTTGCCGGTTTCCTCGAGGAAAAGAGCTTCTCCCTGGAAAATACCCAGAGCTTGAATCTTCCATTTTTCTTCCATCTCATGGTCAATGTTATCCAACATCAAAGCCTCACGGTGTCCATACCGGTTTTGCACGTATGGTCAAAGTTGTTGGTCTCGGAGAGGATCGGCAATACCGATCTAGTCACCAGCCTAGTTCCTGCGCTGCTTGGCATTTGTACTCAGCGGCTGGTCCGCTGGGAATCTCTGCCTTCTGACTCCGATGATCCTACTGTTATGTTTCTTCTCGAGGATATTGACACTGTTCCTGAAAGGCATACATTTGTGGGCAACTACCGCCGGTATTGCTCCTCCATTATCGAAACAATCGTCCAGAAACGGCCTCAGGAGGCGATACCGCATATCCTGTCAGAGATCGATACGAGATTGGACAACCTCTACACTGGTGTTCAACCGTTTAGTGCCCAAGCCTTCTCTAAGGGCTCAATTCCGTTAACGCGCGCTGACACCCAGTTTGCGGTAGCTGACGCAACCCTGAAAGGGTATAACAAATGGGTCTCGGCACATGGCCGAATGCCCCAGCAAGATGAGCATAAACGTGGGGAACTAGAGAATATCCTCGAATCATGGGCTTTCAAATTAATGCAGAGACAATTTGAAGACCCGGTTCTGAAGCAGCGGGTTGTCAAACTCGTTGTCGATATCTCATCACGGGCTCTTGACAAAAACCCCAGTTTTGCACTGAAAGTTTTGGAGTACATTCTCATGACGCGTCTCCCCGATCAACCAGAGTACCCTGCCTATTCTGAGGCAGTCAAAGAACTCCATGGCCTGGCAAGCCATGAACTTCGCCGTCTTGCCATGCGATACGCCGATTACTTCGCGACTTTCTACGACCTTCTCGAACCGAAAATCAGAGAAATCAGCCAAGCAAATCGAGTGGATGACAAGCTTCATATGGAGCTGACCTCAATCCTCCTCATCATCATGCAGCGCGCGAGTAATGTAGACCCGTATCAACGCCAAACCCGCCTTGCGTCTTTTGTGGAACCGATTAGACAGGCTTGGCAAGATGACGAGTTCCTACAAATGTGCTCGTCCTTTGAATCCTTTTGTTCCATGCTTGGATTGCAGAACGTGGGGCCCTTCATGCAGTCGCGGCAAGCACATAAGCTTGAGGACTGGTCTTCGGTGCCTCTTGATAGCGAGGGCAAGGGGATCCAGGAAGATATGACCAGGAAATTCCAGCAACTTCCTTTGCGAGGCACAAAGACGATGTTCGCTGTCTCTACTGAAAGGTTGAAGAAAAACGAAGCTCCATATGAAATCGCGTGCAACCTGTGGCATGAAATCATCCCAGTGGTCCTGCCGACCCTCTTACAGCTTGTGAGGTAAGCAAGACCATCAAGTCACATATTTAAAGCGAATATACTAAATGGGCATACAGCAATGCGCATGCTTTCCACAATCCGGCCAACTGGAGCGGCATGTCCGAGGAAATGCGGTCAGTCGTTGAACGCATCCTAACGGATAGGTTCTGGCAAGCGGGTATATCAACTGGCAGCCGAGATGAATTCTACTCCAAGATCACGTCCTCCCGCTCATCGCTCGAAGGGTTCGCGTCATCAGTTAGAGGGAAGATTAGAGCTGTGCGAGAGTCTTGTTACTCTATGCTGTTCAGCATGAGCCGCCTGCGAGAGCACTTCTACGGGTTTGCTGAACTCCCAGGTCCTCTGTCGCAAGCCTTATTCAAGGACTCGTCTCATCTTTCCTCTCATCAGTTTTCGGTCCTCCTCAACATCTCGAGATGCCTCATTGACGACTGTCCTGTTCGATTCCGTGCTCAGTTTTTGCCCCCGATGTTGTCTACTCTGTTCGCCAACATCGACCGGAAGGTTACGTCAGAGTGGGAAATCATCGAGCAACGGAGGGAAGGTCTCGCAGACGGAGACCTGACTGACGAGATGAAGTCGGAGAGTATTCTTCGGCAGTTGACTTACTCTGCGGTGATTATGGTGGCTAGTCTCCTTGACCCGCAGAGAGGCGGTAAGTGCATGATATCTTGAAATCGTATTTGTCTAGTATACTGAACTTCTTCAGACCCCGACGAAGAGCCGGCAGACCCAAGCGCACCACACCCACCACCCGCCCTATCCGACTCGATTCGACATTTCGTTCTTTCGTCACCGGAGATTTTCGAGCCACTCATGCTGTTCTGCACCCATGCGCTGCGGATGCGTGATACCCGGTGCTGCAGTATCATCACTCGAGTGATCCGTTCCATCCTGCAGGATTTCGCTCCTCCCAATAACTCTCCCACCACGGTGACGATCCGCGAATTTATCTCCTCGGAGGTTCTGAAGGCCTGTATCACATCTGTCCATGAACCGTATTTCGTCGACATGCAGAAAGACCTCGCACAGCTGATCGCGTCTATCTGGATCCTTTACGGATCTAGCCCTACGCCGCGGGCCTTGATCCTCAGCCTCCCAGGTATGGATGAGCAACGGGTGGCAAGCACCGAAGCGGCGCTTTTCCGGTCCTCGGCAGCACGGCAGCAGCGTGCTCTTGTTTTGGATCTTTTGGAGAGCCTTCGTGGTGTCAGTATTGCTGAACAAGGCAAGATCTTGGGCACGCGTGAAGAGCGTCGAAAGGCACGCAGTGCCTTGCAGGAACGATACATGAGTACCGAAATGGAAGCTCAACAGAACAAGGTTGATATAAACGATGGGCCGGACCTATCTGGGGTAGCGGACATGTTCGGCTAAGGTAGGTTCAGCCTGTGTCTGTATAATACGATGGCATGGATTGGACACTTCCATGTGATCACCAATTTCCATTTTTTGCATGACGACTACTGAGCATAGAGATATACCTTGATGCTGTTGATATACATAGATAAAAAACATAAATAAAACAAAAGTACAATTCGAAAAAGGTGCCATCTCCACCAGGTCGTATAGATAGAGGCAAGCGATGGGAGCGCAAGAAACCGATAGAACGAAACATATTGCAAACTAAATGGATCTTCCTCAAACGGTATATCTACATGGTACAGTGTTCTCTTTTGATCTTCCACGAACACTCCTGTTGCATGGGGGAAAGCATAATCAACACGCCACAGCGAATACTCCAGACCCTTGTTCGCTCTCTAATCCCGTATCACAAATCCCCGGGACCCGTCAAGTCCAGCAAGCAGACCTACGGCGAAGCGATAATGACATAAACGAACCCTGGCACATGACATCTCCAATTGCTTATTGAGTGACATTGGCGGGTGTGTAGACGAAGGTAGGGCGGACGTAGCTGCCAAACGAGCACGAGTCAGCGGACAAGGGGAACAATCTCTGAAACCAAGCAGTACATACCGGCTGGTGTTGTAGACCTTGCTTTCCGTACCCAGGAGCTCCTTCTCGCGGGCCTTGTCGGCGTAGTGTCGGCGGACCTGGTCACGGTCTTCTTCGGCCTGGAGGAGGGGGACGAGGTGGAGACGGCCCCAGATCTTCTCACGGGCGAGCTCACTATCGATCGAGACGAACACGTTAGATACTCTCATGGACGGCGGAACGAAGGGGGATGGGTCGTTTGCGGGGGCCACACGTACTTCATTTCGCGCACACCGTGGAAGAGCTTGTAGTAACCGTAGGCCATGACGAGGTGCATGCCGACGAGGTAGTAGATGGGGCGGAAGCCACGGGCGGGGATATTGCGCTGGGACATAGGTCAGTATATCGTGTTCTTGGAGACTCCCCTCCGGCATCATGGAAGGGGGTTTCATGGGTATTCCCAAGACAGGGTATCGAAGGTGCCGTGGGGAGCCGGGGAGGTCTCGCGAGGAATTGGGCGAGGGAATTGCGATATCATCGTACCTTGTACTGGACCGGGGCGTAGCCCCCGGCCGGGGGCATATCCTGAGGCATTTTGGGCGAGGAAGGGGGGCGCAGAGACGTGAGGACGGCGACAGGAAGATCGGCCGGTGATGCTTGACGGACGAAGTTGGACGGTCGGTCACGTGTCGATTCGCGGGTTTGGTAATGGAGGCTGCGAGGGCGCTGATTGGCCCGTGGGATTTTCTGTCGGAGTCTCGGAGCCGTTTTTCCTGCTGCACCTCAACCCAGAGTCATATCGCTCTACGCCGCCGCTATGGAGGAGGAAGAAAGACCCCGGAAGTTCCCTAAGCTCGACCATGACGGCGCCCAGGATGATTCCGAGCCGACTATGACCGGCGCCGTGGGGTCGGTTCCAGAGGATACGAACGCTACGACGAAGCAAACTACGGAAGAGCCCGAAGCCTCGACGACGATCAATGATGAAGCGCAGGCTCCCGGAGAGGAGGGGGCAGAGGGTGCGCCGAAGATGTCCAAGAGACAGCTGAAGAAGCTCGAACGCCAGAAGAAATGGGAGGCCAATCGTGCAGATCGCAAGGTGAAACGCAAGGAGAAGTTGGCAGAGAAGAAAGAGCGCCGACGGAACGAGATTGCTCAGGCGCGGGAAGAGGGTGGTGAGGAAGCCGTCGAGAAGCTTTTGAAGTCATGGGCACGGACGCCCCAGCGATTTGCGCAGTCCAAACAGCTCCCGCTGACGTTGATTCTCGACTGCGGGTACGACGACTTAATGCTGGAAAAGGAACGGATTTCCCTCTCCTCGCAACTTACGCGCGCTTACTCAGAAAACGCCAAATCCCAGTACCGCACTCATATGGTGCTCTCCTCGTTTAACAAGAAATTAAAAGAGCGATTCGACACGGTCATGGTGAAGCAGTACGAGAATTGGAAGGGAGTTCGTGTTATGAATGAGGACTTCGCACAGGCGGCGGAGCAGGCGAAGGAATGGATGCAAGGTCCGGGCGGAGGGGAATTAGCTGGACCCTTTGCAGAACAGACGGAAGCCAAGCCCGAAGATGGCGAGGTTGTCTACCTCAGCAGCGACAGTCAAAATACCCTAACGGAGCTGAAGCCGTACAGCACATACATCATTGGAGGCCTGGTGGACAAGAACCGCCATAAGGGGGTCTGTCACAAGCACGCGGTGGAAAAGGGGATCAAAACCGCCAAACTGCCGATTGGCGAGTACATCGAGATGAACCACCGTTCGGTGCTGGCAACGAACCATGTTGTGGAGATCATGCTGCGATGGATTGAGCTAGGAGACTGGGGCGAGGCGTTTATGAAAGTGCTACCACCGCGCAAGGGAGGGATGTTGAAAGGCGCGAAAGAGGAATCGGAGGAGCCCTCGCAGGGGGAGGCATGATGCATGTACAGAGTATCTATATGGTATTGGGGAATAGATGATGGATATAATACAACGAGTTATGCATGTATAGCTGAGTCAGCACGTTGCCACCACGATGGATCGATGACGGAAGATCAACAACAACAAAACATTTCCTGACGTCTTCTTCGTCTTCATCTCTGCCACTCTGCACTTCCTTCTCTCCTCTCCGCCAGACTCTCTCGGTGGGGATCTATCGTCATCTCTCCGTCCGACTGATTGGAGACCTCCTTCGTTCTACCCCACATTCTCATCGTCTGGCTCCTTTCTTGTGAGATCGTGCGTCCGTCTTCCTTCTCTTGTCGCCTTCCCCCCCCACCTTGGCCAGTAAACAACCCTCGTTGCTCAGGAAATCTTCAGCTATGTTTATGCTGCGGAACGGTATGTCACCCTTCTTTGTTCAGTCGCATCTTGCAGCATCCTGGGTTCCTTAGACCTTCTACCCCGCCATCTACCCCTCCCCCGCCATCATTCTGCCTTTTGCTCGTCCCTTTCTCGGTGGCGACTAACCCACCCCAGTGAGCAAATTCCTCTTTGGAGACACTTCCAAGGAATCCATCATCGAGATCCCGCAGGGTCAGCTCTATCTCGTCCGCCCTCTGTCGCCCAAAGGCTATTCAGAGCTCATCTTCAAGGACGCCGCCGCATCCATCCGTCGCACCGGACAGGAGTTCCAGTACCAGCTGGTCATCCAGAGAGCCTACGAGGAAGGGGAGGAGGAACTCGCTGAGGACGACGACGAACAGGGTGGCAGTGACGGTTCCGACAAGGACGAGAAAGTTTTCCTTCTCGACCAGGCCTTGCATTTCCGCTCCGAAGTCCGTGACGGGGGTTCTAAGATCCTTGCCTGGAGAGACCTCAGCGGTGATCTGGAAGACCTCTTCGAATTTGTTTGCGATCCTTCCGTCCCCTCCGAGAAGGTTACAACCTTCGAAGTCGCAGCTCTCCAGTGCCAGTACGAACGCAAGTATCGACGCAGCGCCCAGACTGCCTCCCAGCAGGCCCTTGAGGAGTTCTCCTTCCAGGAAGAGAAGCCTATTCCATCCGCGAGTCCTCTTGCCTCGCCGACGAAATCTCGCACGCATTCATTAGCTTCTATCGGTGAATCGACCACCGCCATGGCCAAAGACGTGGAATACTCGCGGTCCAAGGGCCAGATCAGGCCGGCTGGCTCGGGTGACGAACCCACTGTCGCTCCTCCTGCTGCTGCGCAGCCCGAGACTATGGAAGTCCTGGCAAAGGAGAAGGCTGAGCTGCATCTGTTCGATTTCCCCACCGGAACATTTGTCCTCCAAGACGCCGATGTAGTTGCTACTGTGTCTGAAATCGGCAACTGGCAATACTGGCTCCAAATCACTGGAGCGGAAAAGGAATGGCTTGGCCAAGCTGTCGTCGCCGACATCAACCCGGTCTTTAATTTTGAGTATCTCTCCTTCATATTCAACCACTACGACCAAGACGGCTCGGCATACTCCTGGCTTCTACGCTTCAAGGACCAGGAAACCGAGGAACGGTTCCAGGAAGGTTTAATGCAAGCTCTTTGGGAGCAACTGAACGAAATGAAGTGGAACAAGGTCAAAGAAAATGACAGGGAGTACGTGCTGGATGCATTCCAAGACCTCACGATGGAAGACGCCGAAGAACCGGAGGCCGAAGAAGAGGAAGAAGAGGAGGAAGAGGACCAGCACGACGGTCAGCGCAGCGAACACTATGATTCAGACGAGGAGGAAGATGACGTTGTCGTGCGCGATAACGATGGAAATGTCAACTCGCAACTGGCGGTCGGCTACAAGCACGATCGGTCCTTCGTCGTCCGCGGCTCCAAAATTGGAGTCTTCAAGCACACCGCTGACAACAGCCTGGAGTTCTCGACCAACATTTCCAAGGTGGAGACTCCGAAGGGCAAACTGTTCAGCCCCAAAAAGGTTATGCTGCATGCTGAAGATCGCAACATGATCCTCCAGAATGGCGATGACCCCAATTCCCTCTATCGTATGGATCTGGAGTATGGTAAGATTGTCGATGAATGGAAGGTCCACGAGGATATCCCTGTGACTACCTTTGGTCCTGAGAGTGTAAGTGTTTCTTTGCTCTGGCTCGATTGTCACCGTACTAATAGTAGATAGAAATTCTCCCAAATGACTTCCGCTCAGCCTTTCATCGGCGCGTCTCAGAATGCGCTCTACCGCATTGACCCCCGTGTTTCCGGCAACAAGCTCGTTGATTCGGAACTCAAGCAATATGCTAGCAAGAACGATTTCTCCTCTCTGGCCACCACTGAGAAGGGATACATCGCCGTGGCGTCGAACAAGGGTGATATCCGCATGTTCGACCGTCTGGGAATCAATGCGAAGACCCATATCCCCGCCCTTGGAGAGCCCATTATTGGCTTGGATGTGTCCGCTGATGGCCGTTGGGTGCTAGCCACTTGTCGAACCTACTTGCTCCTTATCGACTCTTTGCAGAAGGACGGCAAGAACGAGGGTAAACTGGGCTTCGAGCGTTCGTTTGCTAAAGACTCCAAACCTCAACCGCGCCGCTTGGGTCTGCAACCGGCCCATGTTGCTCAGTTCCAGCACGAGACGAAGAAGCCGCTCGCGTTCACGCCAGCCCGTTTCAACACCGGTGTCGATTCCCACGAGACATCGATTGTTACTGCCACCGGTCCGTTTATCATCACCTGGAGCTTGAAGAAGGTTGTACAAGGCCGCAAAGACCCCTATACGATCAAGAGATACTCGGAGGAGGTTATGGCAGACAACTTCCGATTTGGATCGGATAAGAACGTCATCGTGGCTTTGCCGAACGAGGTGAACATGGTCGCGAAGAAGAGTCTTATGAAACCCACCCGTGAGAGCATTGCCGGGCCTCCTGTTACTCCTCGTCGCAGCACAAGATGGGGCAGCCGACTGGGAAGAGACGACATCGTGAATTCGCCTTACTAGGTCACTCTTCACTGTTCTTTATCTAATATCTTTTTTTTCTTCTCTTTTATCTGTGATACTGCATACCCCTATTGCCTTTTTATTTCTGAGATTTGCTTTTGAGACGGCGAGCCTTGAAGAATAGTACTTTACCAACTAGTTCAGATAGCTAGCTAGTAATACGAATACGATTCATGATTAGACTACTGAAGTATCAAGTAATGAGCTATCTTGGAGCGGATTACGAATAATTTCCTATCCAACGTTGTTGGAAGAGATCGGTAGGTCCTGTTTTATTAATTCTCGCAAATTGATTGCTTGGTTCCGTTAAGATGCTGCACGATGGAAACCAGCCACACCGTGCCCGGGGTATTATGTACATACATACAACCTACAAAGTCGACAAAACGAGGCCAGACAATTTCGTCTATAAAAGGCAAGGGGAAATCGCCATCGTTCACGCACCCACATACCAAACCTCCACGCCGAGAATGTCGAACTTGTCGCCCTCATCGGAGAGAGGCTCGTTTCCGAATGTTTGGCAGCCCGAGCTGACGCCCTTTTCCAGGCTCGAGTCCATCCAAAGTCCGTACCGGCCATCCCTACCACGCAAGTCTGTTAGCACAGACACGCCCATGCACGTCCACGCACACTCCAGCAAGCACGGGTACAATACTCACCCTCCGCCCAAGCTTAGAAACCCCGTCTCACAGAACATCATGTAGTCATTCACGCCGCTGTACGGGAAGGCCTTGAAGCGGATGCGTTCCGGGGTGCTGGTGCCGCTGGCGCGGCCGTTCGATTGCGGCGGCACCAAACGGGCCGGCGAGGCGTCGCGCGGCTGTTTCTCGCTGCGCAGGGTGCTCCACCGGCCGGCGTGGGTGGTGTCGGCGCTGGGCGGGGGCGGGAGGCCGGCGAGTTCGAGCAAGTCCTCCGAGTGCGAGCCGCCGCCGCCGCCGGCGGTTCCGTCGTCCGGGGGGAAGCTCTCGAGGAGCTGGCGCGGCGGGGCCAGGACGCTCGCGCGCCAGAGGAAACACTCGCCGGTGCCGAAGTAGTGCGGGTTGGGACGCGGCGGGTCGGTCATGTAGGCGCCGAAGACGGCGCCGGCGGCGGAGGCGTCGCGGACGATGAGCACGTAGCCCGCCCGCGGGCTGCGATGGGAGATCTCGGCGCAGAAGTCGTACAGGGTGGCCAGGGAGGCGCCGTCGCGGTCGAGGCTGTAGGCGAGCCGCCAGGTGTCGACGAGCTGGAGGCGGGCGGGCACCAGCAGGCGGATCTCCTCTGCGAGGGCGCGGGTCAGGAGCTGCTGCTGGAGGCTGTCGCTGGAGGCCCCGAGGGTGTCGTCACCGGTGGTCAGGGTCAGCGGGGTGAGCGGGGGCGGCTGGAAGGGCGATGCGGTGCGGACGGGGGTGAAGACTTGGGAGTTGTCGGGGGAGGTTAGGGAGTCATGGTTGCGGCGCATGGCATTGGATTTGGCGGTGGGGGGGTCGGTGAGACGGCGGTAGAGGCCGGAGACGACGTGGGAGACGGGATAGGAGAAGTAGGAGGCGGTGGATTGCTGGAAGGGAGGGTTGCGAGCACGAGAGGCGGATCTCGAGCTGCCCCGGGAGCTGGACGACATGCGTGCGGGGGCGGGGGGAGCATTCAATTGAGCGGTCGAGGAGGGAGGGGAGGGCGATTGGGACGAGCTGGAGGAGGATTGAGTGCGATGGAGGGTGAGGGCGAGGAGGGACGAAGGGGAAGTGGAGGGAGAGCGAAGAGAGATGAAGTTGGAGAGAAGCGCGTGAGTGGATGATGTTGATGATCGTCAGGGCGGGGAACCCTAATGCGGTATCCGGCAGAATCGATTACTCTCCCTATACTACAGAGTATACATGCCATGAATATCATTATGCTCGCTATCAAATCTATAACATTATCGAGAGATTAATACTCGTCATTCATAACCACGCGAGAGTCACGCCGAAGGCCGCAGGTCGACCGTCTCGAATTCCAAGCCTCTCGCCTCAAACACATGTCCCGGCCGCAGGGCGTCCGTGTAGATGTTAGTCTCGGCGTGGGGATGGAACAGCCCCGTCTGCGTGCAGTTGAGCACCGACTTGAGACCCGGCGGATCCGTCAGGCGGAACACCCCCCAGTCGGGCGTCTTGCTCGGGGCACAGACAATCGCGATGCTTTCCGGCATCATCACCTGGTACCCGCAATGCGTATGCAGGTCTCTCGAGCTCATGAAGCAGGTCTGGGAGGGATGGGTGTGGATCCAGCCCAACACCATCAGATCCTCCGAGTCACAGTAGTCGAAAATCGCACTCTCATTCACCGTCTCGCACGTGTCGGACGTCGAGGTCTGTTCGGGGATCAAGAGTCGCGAGACAAACAGGGCGTTGGAGATGAGCGTTCCACACAGAATGCCGCAGGTCTCCAGGTTGCGTCTCGTGTTGGGGGCCGCCAGTTTCAGGAAGTGTGTCCGGAGCTCGGGCGGCAGGAACACCGTCCGGAGGGGTGTCCCATTCTCCAAGTACGCCGACGGTTTGAAGGTGAAGTTGGACGGGTGGAGATCGGGACGGGATGTGCTTTCGGGGGTTGGTTGTACTTTGTCCGGGAGAGGGGGAGCCATCACAGAGGTCGAGGAACTACCAATAGCAGGTGATAGTTTGTCCGGACGGGGCGGGGGTGACACCTCGTCGAAGACAACATTGTCCTCCTTGGGAGGCCGAATTGGCGGTTCGAGCTGGACGTTGACCTTCTCTCCAAGGTCTTTCGGCAGCGGAGGCGGAGAGACATCGAATGGCCGCTGGCGCGGTACAGTTGGATACTTGTACGCTGACTCGGATGAGACCACCGCCGGAGGTTGCACGGCCGGTTTGGTTGGCCTCTGTTGCCAGCGGTCCGGCTCCATGTTGAACCGCACATCTTGAATGCGCTGGCTCAGGTCATTGTCCAGCGCCTGGCCATCCTGCTGTAGGGCATCTTCCCAATCGCCCCAGACGCCCGCCGCGCGCCGTTGTCGCTCCTCGTCGGCGGAGATCCCAGACTGGCGTATGGCGGCCTTCACCGTAGCTCGGCGACTGATCTCGGTCCGTGCCAATTTGACAGCCAGGTCTCGGTTCGCGCCAGCCTCCAGCGGTTCGGCTTTCCCGGACAAGGCCGGATCGTTGTGTTGCTTTTGGTTCGGGGGAGGTGTCTGAGTCGGGGTGCGGGGTGGAGCGCGCGCTTTTCGATCACGCATGAGTTGGAGGTAGCGTTCATACCGCTTGTTGATCCGGGGTTTCAGGGCCTCCAGGATCTCCAAGTTCTTCTTGACTTCCTGCTCGGCCTGGGTCAAGGCCTTCCGATACGGCTCTTCCTTCGCATCAGGGTGTTTTGCAAGGTTGACCAGGACCAGCTGGGCATGTCGGAACAAGAGGAGGTAGGCCTGTTCGTCGTTTCCTTCGCGCGTGTATATGTATGCCTGGTCAGACGTCAGCGGATGCCCAGATGGCCCACCTCTGGTAGGAGGATCATGGAGGACGAACTTCCTTGACTAGAGTAGCTGCCGTTCGCAGCCAGTATCGGAGAGGTATTGAAGGGTTATATTCATAGTCCTGGGCGATTCGAGTGATGTCCTTCACGCTGTGCGGGGGTGAAGCCCCCGTGGCGGTGGCCGTCGCCAGATGCGAGGCCATGGCTGCGCATATGATTGTAAAAAGTGGGAACCGTTCTGGGACGACGAGCGGAAGGTTGGAAGGGATTCAAGCGTGAATCATCGAGGTCTGGCGCGTAGACCAGGAGAAGTCGTGGTGGGGACGTGCCGCATCTAGGCAGCGAAAGGATGTTGGAGTGACGGAGACCTTGGTGATTAGGTGGGAGATGGGAGTGGAAAGGAAAGAAAGCGTGTTAGAGTGAGGACGGTGGAAGAGAGGACATGGTGGGAAAAAGAGGAGGAAGTAGTAGAAAAGAGAAGAGAGTGGGAGAGAAGAAGACGGAAGGCCGGCGGATTGTCGGAGCGGCCGCTTTTCTTCCAACTCCGCCGTCTTCATCCAACCCATCCTCACCACCACCACCACCACCTCCTCCTCCTCCATGCAATGATGCACGCGGCTCGGCTCTTTCAAGCTTCTATTCTCTACCCTTAACCTCCCTGTCATCTCCATCCCCCGCAATGAAGAGGATCAATCGCTGGGCAGTCGTCCCTCACCTGCCCATGACCCAAACCCTCTACAAGAACTTCCCCGCCAACGCGAAGAAAAAGGGCATCTTCAAATCTGAGATTGCAAGCGACAAGCTGTGCGGTGTGTTTCTCATTCCTGGAGCGAGTCATGGCCCTCCGACTAATGCGCCAAGCTCTACGCAGACGACGCGCTCAAGCGCCTGTCGCCCTATCTGTTACAACGACCCCCCGTGGACGTCCTCGATCTATGGCCTGGAGGCGGACTGCTCTCGTCCAAGGTCAATGACTTCCTACGACCGCGACGACACGTCATGATTGAGCCCGAGCTGGACACCTTCGGCCCGATCCTCCAACCACTAGTCGACAGCCACGCCAGCTACAAGCTCCTGTCGACCGACATCCACGCGATCAGGGACTGGAAGAGCTTCCTTCTGGAGCACTTCCCCGGCCAGGGGATGTCCAACTGCGATACATCCGGCGCCCTCGCGAAGAACCACACCTTGCTCGTCCTCGCCAACCCTCCCCCAACCCGCTCCAAGAAAGACCACTACACCCCGGCCCGGTGGTGGTCAGTGTTCATGGAGACGTGCATGCGACAATCCGGATTACACGTCTTTGGCAGCGTCCGTCTCCTCGCCACCCTGCCTGTGTCGGATGCGCAGGCCGTCATTCCCCGGACCGTGGCGGATCGCAAGCGACCCGCGCTGCTGACGGAGAACGTCGCCTTGCATGCCTTCGAGGTCGCAGCGCCCAAGGTCCCTCTGGCATGGGTCAACTCCAAGGGCTGGGACATGGCCACTGCGAACGCCGCGCGCGTGGCACAACGCGAGAAAGAACAGCGCATCGAAGTCCCCGCCGGCCGGGAGGTCCCCGCGCTCCCCATGGCCCCCGAGAGCCCCGACCCGGGCCAGATGCCGGTGCCGTACACGCCGCGCCTCAACACCGACCTCCACGACCGACTCATGGAGGTGATCCGCGCCGGAGACCCTGCGCATACCCCACCGACCCGAACGACGCGAACGACGGGCACGACGGGGACGACGGGCAAACCGAAGAAATCGGCGGCGGAGCAGAAGCGCATGCGGGCATGCATCCAACTCAACCAGGATAACCGCCACGCCTACTACCGGCAGCAGATCCTCGACCACGAGTCCGCCATCGACTCGCTCACGCGCGCGCTCTCGCGCGCCGCCGCCGAACCCACCTCCACGCGCGCCTCCCTCCAGCCGCTCGTCGACCGCATCGCCGCCGCGGACGCCACCGCCGAGGAGCTGCGACTGGACCAGCACTTCGAAACCATCAAGCAAGTGCCGGTGCTCGTCGACGACCGCCGCGCGTCGCTCCACTCGGGCAGCTTCGACGACGCGCTCCTCCTCTGGGACCGCCGGCCGTTCGAGCCGCTCTTCATCCACCCGGAGGAGCTCTACCCGCGCGACGCCGAGCGCTCCCTGGTGTACTTCGAGGCGGACGCGCACGCCCCCGCCCTGCAGAAGATGCTGCCGCTGCCGCCCGCCGAGCGGGACCACCCGTTCCGGCTGTTCGAGGCACTGTCGCTCACCATTGGCAGCCGCAACGCCCTCGCGCTGGACGTGTTCTTGAAGCTGATCTTCCCGGACCGCGCGATCGACGACGTCGTCCGGGCCGTGCCGCGACTCGCCACGTTCGCCCGCAAGGCCCCCAAGCCCGACTTCGATCGCCTCCCCAAGACCGTCCTCGGGGCCGTTGCGGGGCCCGACGGCGCCCTCGACCCGGCCACCGGATACCAGGAGAACCTGACGTACCGGCTTGACGCGGTGCGGGTGCGCTCGCTGCCGTCCAGCGTGCTGTGGGATGTCTTCCTGGAGTACCAAAAGGGCGATATGAAGCTTTCGGCGATGCAGCTGAACCGGTTGCTGGGGGGCACATTGACGTCGTTCCGTTCGGGCGATTACCTGCTGACGCACAAACGGTTGCATTAGATTGTTGGTTTTTTTTGGTTAGATGGCGTTTGATACCCAGTGCATATAGACGGTGTACAAGTAGTGTATTATATGATGGAGTTAGGGATTATAATGTAATATAATATAATGCAGTATCGCTGCTAATGCATAACCGCATAACCATAACCACATGATCCAATGCCAAAGCCAATCCTATGAATACAAGCAAATCCAACCAACATCAAAATCCGGGTATCCAAAACCAAGAACAAATCCATCAAATACAAAAAAAAAAGCAAAACCATGCCCACAGGCGTCTAGTTGACGACCTAGACCGCGACGGAATCAACCAACTCGACCCAGTCCCGCGGACGGATGCGCTGAGCCGGGTCCCTAGCGATGGCCGGAACGAGGGAGCGCTCGACGAGGCCATTGCGCGGCACACGGGAGCCGCTGGACCCGGAGCGGGCGAACTCGATGACGCGGTGGCCCTCGCGGGCCATGGCGAGGCGCTGCATGCTGCTGGCGCCGGGATAGAGGAGGAGGTCGCCGGTGGCGGCGGCGAGGAGGGTGACGGCGAGCGAGAAGACGTCGGAGGCCGGGGTGGGCGCGACGTGCGGGGAGGTGAGCGACGCGACGGAGAGGAGCTCCGGGGCGGCGAAGGGAGGCGTCAGGGCCGTCAGGGCGGTGGTGGAGGGGGTGCCCTTGACGGCGGAGAGGGAGTCGCCGGCGAGGTCGTGGGCGGAGGAGAAGTCGGCGAAGAGGGCGTCAAAGGGGAAGTCGTCGTCCCCGTCGGCGGCGGGGGCGCGGGGGGCGACTGCGCGCGGCCGCAGGAGGAGATTGTGCGGCTTGATGTCGCCGTGGACGACGTGGGGTACGGCGTGGAGCCAGTGCAGGCCGGCGATGAGGTTGCTGGCGAGATGCTGCCACTGGCGCATGCCCTGGACGGGATCGAACATGGTCCGGGTGGAGAGCTGCTGGTGGGCGACGGCGGCCTTGTCCTCGATGTAGGTGGCGAGGGAGAGCGGGACGGCAGCCAGGACGAGGGAGTGGGTGTCGGCGATGAAGCCGTGGAAGGGCACGACGTGCTGTTCGCAGCCTGGGGAGCGGGTGATGCGGGTGAGCGTTTGCGCCTCGGCGTCCAGGACGGCGTGGGCGTCTCGGCGGACGGGCGCTTTGACGGCGACAAGTCGGTTCCCAGGCGCGGGGGAGCTGGGCGGGGTGATGAAGGGGGAGGAGGGAGCAGAGACGCGAGAGGCCTTGTAGACGACGCTCCAGACGCCTCGACCGTACTCGAGGGGACGACCTTTGGGGTCGTGGTGGAAGTGGAGGTCATCTCCATAGGGGAGAGGCGCGAGCGAGTCGACAACGGGCTGCGAGGATGCCGGACTGCGGCCTTCTAGAAGGGTGGGAGTCACCGGCGGAGTCAAGCCAGACGCCACAGCAAGAGGTGGCGCGTCCGTGTCTTTATCGGCATGGCTGACGGAGGGGACGGACAGGCGGAGCGGCAAGTGAGTCATGGTAAGATCGGTCGAACAGAGATGGGAGAAATGGGTCAGAGAAGAGACTGGATGAGGGAGAAATGGCTGGAGGAGAGAGACGAGAGAGGGTTCATTATCGAGGGCGAGGGCGTTGATAGGCAGATCTAGGCAGAGGTGGCGACAAGCGTGGAGATTGGTAGAGCGAAGTAATCAAGGATGACGCAGAGAAAGAGAAAGAGAGGACGAAAGAGGAGAAAGAGGAGAAAAGAGAAGAAAGACGAGAAAGGAGAGAGAAGATAAACGAGGGCGAAGAAGAAGGAGAAAAGAAAAAGAAAGGAAATGGACGCAGTAGGAAATTTCGTTTAATGAGATCGACGGATAGCTTAATTGGTGTCACCGTGACATTGATCTACGATAACTGATTATCTTGGATCTCCGTATTCTCTTGATTTACTCCGATCTTTCTTCCTATCGATAGCATTATTTATAGAGCCATATCCATATCTATCTCTATCTCTTGACAATCTATCCTTCTATCTTCTATCCTTCTTCTCTTCTATACTCATACTCTTTATACTTCGGCCGCTATGCCTTTCCGGCGCTAGATTCGGCTGTCCGCATGCGGTAATCCGCAACGGCTGTCATTGGATATCCATCGATTCGTTCCTTCCTTATTCATCTTCTATTCAGTCCGGAGTATATCGTCTCATGTACCTCAACCCATCGAGATATACTTCGGTAACCGAGGTCCTCCGCAGGACTTTCTTGTATCTAGTAACAAACCTGCTCTCATCCAACCTCCCCTCCACGTGGGTCCGGGAAATTACTCAATCTCCACTAGTCCACCGTTAAATCCCGATCCCTCCAGAGACCAGGTATCCATGCGCTCCGCATCACCTTCCTCGTGCGTCCGAGTCAAGGGGTGGAATGCCTCTCCAACGAGACCAGGCAAGGAGCCGGATGCCTCGTCCGCAATGATTTCCCGCCGATCAATCAATCCCTGTGCGCTCTCCCATCTGTCCTCATCTTCATTCGACAATCCCTTCTGAAGGATGCGCGCGGCCGCCGCCGTCCAGGAATGCACGATTCATGCCCCCCGTCTCTCCACGTACGTCTTCAGATCCCGCACCCATGTGTCGAAATTCTTCCCCAGCTGTTCCCCATACATCCACCGCACCACATACACCAGGTATCCCACCTGCGCCTCCCAGTTGCGCACCTCCGTCACCCCCGTCTCCACCTCCTCCACCTCGTGCACGCGCTCCGCCGTGAGAAGAAACCCAGGTAACGTCCCGCTCGCATGCGCATCCCCAGTCCAGACGATCCGTCCGGGCTTCTTCGTCGCCGGGTCGGGCGCCGCAAACTCAACCACCGTCAAGGGCACATCCTGCGCACGGCCCGGAGCGCTCGGGTCCATCTGCACGTGAAACGTCATCCGGGTGCCCTGCCGCAGGATCGGAGACGGCGGTTCGGTCGCAGGCGTCGACGCATCAGTTTCGGGCTGTTCGCGGATCGTCACCTGCGGCACGAAGCTGTTCCACGCGGGCCAGGTCGAGGTGTCGATGAGCGCCTCCCACACCTCTTGCGAGGACGCGTGGATCAGCGTGGCGCTGTGGATGTGGAGGACTGCATCGGAGGCGGCGATGGTCCGGGTGGGTTTGGCGGCGAGGACGTCGTCGGGGGTGGTTGTAATAGCCATTGTGGTGGATGCGATGGGTTGATGCGGACGGAATCGAGGTATGCGCCGGGAGGTTCTTAAGCTTTGTTGCGGATGTGGGGATGCCGTGCCGCGTTAGTCAGCGGAGCATCACTCCATTAAACCTCGGTTCTATGGATCTAGATCTTGCGTGTAGTGCAGCCTCAACCAAGTTCCAGTTCTTGCCATTCGATCAGGACATGAAGCTCACCGGGTCCGTTCAAGATGGAGTACTATGTCCCAACTTTCTATAGCCCGCTTACCTACCTTATCCACTCGTTGTGCTAGGACATCTTTCAGGTACTAGGAGATACTGCACCCGTAGAATCTATCGCTTGCAGGCCACCTCATCGACAGAACCATTTACGTCCACAATTCCAATGGAGACAATATCCCCGTCGCTTCAGCAAGGAACTCTCACCGTCATTTCCCTATCTTTCCTCATTTATGTAACTCAGCAGCTCTTATGGACTACACTGATAGGGTGTATGCGTCGGTAGCTACCCCTCGCATACATTTTCCGCTGTATGACATTTCTCCCTTACACAGTCCTAGACCATTGTTGGTTGGACTCTTCCAACGGACCCAAGGTCATACATATACAAACTGCCCTTAACAAGCTGTGCTACGGAAACGAGGATGCGGTCTATTCGTAGGTCAGAGGCAACTCGCAGCGTGAGCGCTGCACGGTGGTCTATTTAAAGATTGTCATTCCCTAGTCCAAACTGGACCACTCTCGTCATCACTTTCTTTCGCTATCCTCGTCTACCACACTGGTTGTCAAACTTGGGTAATTGGGACCATATTCCCCAACGCTGGTCAACCATTAAGCTAACTGGGATACCAGACTAAGTCAAGCACCTCTGAAGAAACTATGAACCTCTCCTTGCTGTTTTTGATGGCCATATGCGGCCTTGCTGTCGCCCAGGGAGACGACGGCTACCAAGGACCCGTAAGTGCACTTCTCTTGCTTCCACACTGAAAGTTTTGCTTACAGGCGCTGACAATGGTAAATAGCAAGTGAGGCTTTTCCCCAACCCCCGAACTGGCTATTCTACTAACAAAGGGGCTTTTAGGGCGTGAGTGCACCCTTAACCCGTTGACAGTTCTAAACGCAGGAGACAGAGAGAGTCCCAACAACAGGCACTGACAACGGCACTTAGTGTGTGAGTGTTCCACCTATCTCCCAGCCCGACTCTGCTGCTAACCAAAGGGGCTTTTAGGACGTGAGTGCATCCTTTACCCCGGGAAAGTAATAAACGCAGTGACAGAGACGGACGCTAATTACAAAAACGGAGCAGCTTGTAAGTGTTGACTACCTTCCCATCGGCTGGACTATGCAACATACTGATCAACCGAATTAATTAGGACGTGAGTTTCTGGCACCCATGCATTGACTACTGAGAGCATGACGCTGACACTACGATACGCAATAGCCAGTGAGCCTCTCCCCCACCATGCATTGACTAATGAAGGGACATCCAGGCTAATGCGGGAACTAACAATAGTGGGTGAGTAGTCCCTATCTTGCTGGGCTTCCCAAATACAGTACAGGAAAGGCTGACAGTAGCTTTTGGATAGGCTAAAGGCGCAAGTATTCCCATTCATCATGATGAACGGACACTACTAATATTAAGGACTTTACAGTGCGAAGCATAAGTTAGACTCACCCCTGCTGCCCAGGAAGACCGAACTGACCGAATATTAGGACACGCCCCATTATGACTGGAAGCCGGTCCTCGGGAGTATATCTACAAGGGCGGGTTCTGGTTGATTGGCTTCGATCCAGGTTTTTTCCCCAAGTACCTAGTAGAGGCTTGGTTTTCCCTGTATATCTATGCAAATGCAGAAGCCTTCTTATTCGTGCCATACGGAGTCCCTCAGCCGTTTCGTAGAGAACATGGATACTACCAAGTCTATTCCAGATCTATATAAGATAAGACAAGTCAAAACTAAACCCTCCCCAACGACGCCGGTTCCAACCGGCGCACCGACGCGTTCTCATCCGTGCTATCCGCATCATCTGTCTGCCACTGCACCTCGCTCATGACATGGATCGTGCCCTCCGGGTGCACGGGCGACTGCTGCAGCTGCAGGCCTCGCGGCGACGCGTCCGAATCCCGCCGGCCATCATTGTTGGTGGAGCAGTTGCCCGTGACGGTTCCGGCGGCGGCGTCGACAAACGGGCACGGCAGCGAGTAGGCGAGCGCGTCGAGGGTTGTCTTCTCGCGCTGCCGGTACGAACCCCGGCTGCGCGCGGGGAGAAGTCGCGGGAAGTAATGCGCCAGCAGCGGCCGGAGCGGTGGGAGACAAGCGCAAATGATGGCGACGTTGGCTTCGATGAAAGACCAGGTTGCTGTTGCGGTGTTTTCCTCTAGTTGTATCCGTTAGTGGGGGCTTCTTGCGCCAGGGTGGGGGGTAGGGACGAACTGGTGAAGTTGGTCGAGTCGATGAGCTTGATTAATGTGACGAGGCGGACGATGCTGGTGGCGCAGACGCTGTGGGTGTGGTCAGATTTTGCTTTTGAGATCGATAGTGGATGGGACGGGGACAGGACGAATGATGACGTACAAAATTCCTAGTGCGAAGACGAAGATGATGGCGCATTTCTGCCGTCGCGGGAGCTTCAGCCGGAACAATACGGGCATGGGGATGATCAGGAGCGATACGTCAGTGGCGATCTGGAGAGCGGCGTTGAGCGGCCAGATCACGGCCCTCGGGAGACAGTAGGCATCGGGAACGGTGGGATCCCAGAAGGCGTGGATGGGAGTGCAGAAGAAAAAGGCGCTGAGGACCATGTACAGGCCAGTGACAATGACGGCGATGAGGGTGATGATCAGGATGATGCGGTACCCTCTGGCAGTGGAGAAGAGGCGCATGTAAAGGAGCGTCACGGACATCTTGGCGAGGTTGAGCGTGAGGTTGTAGAGGGGGATTGATATCCAGAGGGCCTTGTGATGTCAGATGCATTGAACTTAGCGTGGAAGTATAGCACAGGCGAGTAAGTGTACTTACCTTGAGGTGGTCGTGGAGATCCCCGGGACTGAGCGAGGATTGGTCTCTCCCCAGGCCATGTTTGATTTCTATGACCCGTCAGTGTATTGTCCGATGGAGCATATGTGCTGCCTACCGATGACGAGAAAGGTAAAGAATGCAATGTCCGTCAACTACAATGAATCATCAGGCATGCGGCCTGCCGAAATATGTGGAGAAAACGTACCAGCGCAGTGACTATCACCGCATCGTCCCATCCCGGAGTGCGGACATAGAAGAGTCGGGTGTACAGCCGCAGGACAACAATGATGGCTGCTAGCGTGATAAACACGATGGATACCGGCAAGGCATACATCCTCCAGACTGAACTGCTGCCGAGTCCTGCATAGCTGGCCGGGGCGAGGATGGCAAAGTCCTTCGGTATGGAGCCGATCTGATCTCAAGTGACGGTGACCAACATCGAGATCACAGCTCTCGGACGGGACCGAGCAACGAATGCTACGGAAGAAAACCTGGCCTGAGTGGCGGATTTGCGGCGACGATAAGAAGCCACTGTGACGCCATGACTTACCAAAACCGGTTCAGAGGGCAGTCTGCTGAATCAGCCAAAATCGGGTCCGGGCTGCATCCAAAAATCTGTTAGAATGTGTATCACATTATTCTATGCATGTACAGTCTCGTAATATCGGGAGATCCCGCGGAACATGGACAGGACGAATACAAAATGAACCCAAACAGTATATGCATGTAGACTCCATCTACGAGATGGACATCCATCCCAGGCCAAAAATGTACATCAAGGGTCCGGCACATGTTGCGCTGGACTCCAAACCAGGCGCAGGGTGAATTGGCATTCAAAAAAACAATTCATTCAAGCAACGTCATAAATTCAGGGATATAGTCTTTTTGTCTTGGTTCTTTCTCTTTGTTTTGGGGTTGATCGGGCGAGTCATTTAAAGGCGGGACTTGAGGTTGGCCTTGAGACGGCGCTCGACGGCGGCCATGTACTCACGGGTCGTCACCCAGGCCTCACGCTCCTTGCGGCCGCAAGAGAGGGCAAGGTCCTTGGTCATGATGCCCTCCTCGTTGACGACTTCAACGCAGGCACGCTCGAGCTCCTCGGCGAAGGTCACAACGTCGGGGGTGTTGTCGAGCTGACCACGCTGGACGAGACCACGGGTCCAGGCGAAGATGGAGGCAATGGGGTTGGTGGAGGTCTCACGGCCCTTCTGGTGCTCACGGTAGTGACGGGTCACGGTACCGTGGGCGGCCTCAGACTCGAAGGCAGAGCCGTCAGGGGTGGTGAGAGTGGAGGTCATGAGACCGAGAGAGCCGAAGCCCTGGGCCACAATGTCGGACTGGACATCACCGTCGTAGTCTGGTGGTGGTTAGCGGGGATCGCGCTTGTTCATGCGGCAGCGGAAGACTCACTCTTGAGGGCCATGATGAAGCCACCCTCGCTCTTGATCATCTGAGCGACCATGTCGTCAATGAGACGGTGCTCGTACCAGATACCCTTGGCATCGAAGTCCTTCTTGTACTCAGCCTCGTAGATCTCCTGGAAGATGTCCTTGAAGCGGCCATCGTAGCGCTTCAGGATGGTGTTCTTGGTGCTCATGTAGAGAGGCAGACCCTTGAGGAGAGCCATCTTGAAGCTGGAGTGGGCGAAGCCACGGATGGAGTCATCGGTGTTGTACATGCTCATGGCGACACCACCACCGGGGAAGTCGAAGACCTGGACGGACTCGGGTTGGCCGTTGGTAGGGGTGTAGACCAGCTCGAGCTTACCGGCGCCGGGGATGACACGGTCGGTAGCACGGTACTGGTCACCGAAGGCGTGACGGCCGATGATGATGGGCTTGGTCCAGCCAGGGACCAGACGGGGGATGGCGGGGATGACAATGGGCTCACGGAAAACAGTACCGCCGCTAGGGGGAGGGTTAGCCGATAAATTTAGGGGTTGTGGCTGGCATCAGGGGAACTTACAGGATGTTTCTGATGGTACCGTTGGGAGAGAGCCACACTGGTCGGGCCGGTCAGTGAACAACATTCCGGGACGACAGGAAAAAAGTCCGGGACTTACTCTTCTTCAGCTTGAACTCCTCCACACGGGCCTCATCGGGAGTGATGGTGGCACACTTGACACCGACACCATACTTCTTGATGGCCTCAGCGGCATCGACGGTGACCTGGTCGTCGGTCTGGTCACGGTACTCGATACCCTATGGAGAGTTAGGAAAAGGACAAGGGAGAGCTTTGGGATGAGAAGAGTCTACGTACCAGATCGTAGTACTTGAGGTCGATGTCCAGGAAGCTGGATTGGTCTTAGGATGTGCAGTGAGACGAGATGCAAGGAAGCAAGACTTACGGCAGGATCAGCTATAGCAAACCTGTTAGTTTTCGCTCGGGACAAGACGGGAGGGGCTGGACCGCGGTCGACGTACCTTTTCTCTGATTTCCTTCCAGATGATACGGGTCATCTAGAGACGCGAAAAGAGGCGGTTAGCGACATGTGAGACAGAGGAGAATGGTGGACGCCTGTTGGTCGAGAGAGGAGTAGATCCTCGGAAGATTAGCGGTGCATCGCAGGGAACCAGGCAGAGCCCGCCGAGTTTCCCCGCGTATGCACCTCGGGATGCATATAAGAACGTCACCCTTTCTTCTCTTCCCAGTTTCTCTCTCTCTCCCTCCCACACAACCGGTCTTATTCTCCTTCTTGTTCGGTTCGAAACACCTACCTCATCACCGTCGAGTTCCACGACGGGGTTCTGGACCTTGATCTTCTGACCTTCGGTAGCCATGGTGCGGACTTGGACGATACCGGAACGGGAGAAAGCAAGAGGAGGAACGGAAGAGGCGAGCGGACGGTGCAGACGAGAGACGGTCGAGTAGGAAGCAGAAGAGGCTTGAGTGGGAAGAGAGGAAGAGGAGGAAGAAGAGAGAGAAGAGAGGGAGGAAGAGGGGAGAAAAGAAGACGAGCGGGAGGACCAGCGATAAGCGGAGGGAGGAGGGGCACGACGAGCCAATGCGGAATGGAGCCGGTGGGAAAACATCGTTGCGACGAGGGCAGTCCGGGGGAAGAGTTCGGTAAGTGCAGGAGACGAAGGGGATACCCGAGGAAGTATGGGAAGTCCTGTCGGACGGAGGGAGGTGGAGTCAGGGCAGCTGGCAGAAACGGGGGGGACCGGAGAGCGAGAGGGAGAGAGAAAGAGGCGAACGGAGCAGAGGGAGGCAGCTTCTTATTCCACCAGGAAAAATGCTTTGCCCGGGAGAGTTGCGCCGAGTTCGGACACTCCGGACGGGCTTGGGACTGTCGAGTGACCACTCTATTCTCTCTATTACTAATGATTCACGGTGAAAGCGACTCTACGGACCCAGGAGATCACCAAATACCTCCGCCTAACAGAAATACTCGGAGGACAGAACAGAAAATGAAGGGGGAAAAAAAAACTGGAGGAAAAGGGGACAGCAGAGAGAAACACATGTTTCCCGCGGAACTGCCGGTTCGCGGTGCTTTATGCCGCAGCCCGAAGTCGCCTTCTTGCGATCTCCGGACTTTCCCCGCATTACTTCACTGACCTACAGAGTATTGTATAGGTAGGTACTTCACGATGAAACTAATCGTTATCTACCTAGGTAGTGTATTATGGTCTATCCCTGTTGAAAGTTACCTTTAATGTTGAATCCCACCGATCCCCCTTGCCTTTATACAAGAATCCCATCTAGAACAACCCGTCAATCTCCCCCGTCTCCACGTCAATATCCACGTTCAAATACCCCGGCGCCGTCGGCAGTCCCGGGATCGTCTGGATATCCGCCGCCAATGCATACCTAACCATCAAGATTAGCCTTCTTTTCCCTTGTAGCGTAAGCCATCACTTACAGATATCCACCGCCCACCGCCAACCGCACATCCCGGATCGGCACCGTAAATCCCGTCGGCGCGCCCTTCAGCGCCGCGTCGTGACTGAGCGAGTACTGCGTCTTGGCGATACAGATCGGGAGGTTCGCGAAGCCTTGCTGCGTGTACGTGTCCACCTTCTTCTGCGCCAGCTCGCTGAACTCGACCTTGTCCGCCCCGTACATCGCCCGGCCGATCCGCTCGATCCGCTCCTGGATGCTGCCATCCAGCCCGTACAGCAGCTGGAAGTTCTTGGGCTTCGAGCTGGCCGCCAGCACCCCCTTCGCCAAGTCCACCGCGCCAGCTCCGCCTTCAGCCCAGTGGTTGGCCGCAATGGCATCCTCGGCGCCTGCCGCAATCGCTTCCTCCCGGATCACCGCAATCTCGGCTTCCGTGTCCGTCTCCATGCGGTTGATCGCCACCACCACCGGCACGCCGTACTGCCGCGCGTTCTCAATGTGCTTCTTCAGGTTCACGCATCCCTTCCGCAGGATCTCCACGTTCTCCGTGCGGTACACCTCGTTCAGGGGCGCGCCGGGGCTGATCTCCGGCCCACCGCCGTGCACCTTCAGCGCCCGCACCGTCGCCACAATCACCACAGTATCCGGTGACAGTCCCGAGGAGCGACACTTGATGTTGAAGAACCGCTCACCGCCCATGGTGAAGTCGAACCCGGCTTCCGTCACCACGAACCCGGTCTTGGCCTCGTGGTCCTCGTCCGGCTCCGTACCGGCCAGCTTGAGCGCCAGCTTGTCGGCAATCACCGAGCTGGCGCCGATACTGATGTTGGCGAAAGGTCCCGCGTGCACCATCACCGGCGTGCCCTCCAGACTCTGCATCAGGTTCGGCTTGATCGCGTCCTTCATGAGCGCAGCCAGGGCACCCCCTGCGCCGATATCGTCGCAGGTCACCGGCTCGCCGCTTCGCGAGGTGGCCACGACCATGCGGCCGAGTCTCTCGCGCATGTCTTCCAGGCTGTTGCTCAGGGCGAGGATCGCCATGCACTCACTGGCCACGGAGATGTCGAAGCCGGTCTCGCGGGTGAGACCCTTCTCGGTGGGTGCCTGGCCAACGGTGATGCCGCGGAGGTGACGGTCGTTCACGTCGAGAACACGACGCCAGGTGATGGTCTCGGGATCGATGTCCAGGCGCGCAAACCGGCGGATCTCCTCCTCGGTGAGGTCATCCGGGTTGGTCTTCTCAATGCCCAGCTTCTTCAGCCGCTTGAACATGACGGGCTGGAACTTGCGCTCGCCCTTCTTCGCCGGCACCAGGCGCTTGTAGAGAGGGCCGTCCTTCTGGGTGGCCTCGTGGAACATGCGCGTCTCGATGGCCGCAGCGAGAAGGTTGTTCGCAGCAGTAATCGCGTGGATATCACCGGTCAGATGCAGGTTGAACTCGTCCATAGGGATGACCTGGCTGTATCCTCCACCCGCAGCACCGCCCTTGATACCGAACGTAGGACCCTGACTGGGCTGACGCACGTTGGCAAACACGATGCGGTTCAGGTGAGCGCCAATGGCCTGGGTCAGACCCAAAGTAGTCGTCGACTTGCCCTCACCCAGAGGCGTAGGAGTAATACCGCAGACTAGAATGTATTTTCCATTGCGACGGTGCGCTAGACGGTCGAGGACGCTGAGGCTGACCTTCGCCTTGGTGTGACCGTAAGGTTCCAGCTCGTGGGGAGCAATGCCGATCTCCGAAGCGATCTGGGTGATAGGCTTAGGGTACTGCGCACGGGAAATGGCAATGTCCGAGGGGACCGGCCGCTCCAGCTTCAACGGGAGAGGGGTAATATGTCTATCCTTCTGCTTTTCAAAGTAAGCCTTGGCCGCGGTGACCACATTCTCCATCAGCATAGCCACCGTCATCGGGCCGACACCGCCGGGGACCGGGGTGATCTGAGAGGCCACCTGAGATGCCGACTCGAAGTCCACATCACCACACATGCGTTGGCCTGACTTCTTGGTAGCATCAGGCTTGTAGTTGATACCGACGTCGATGACAACGGCTCCGGGCTTCAGCCAGTCGCCTTTGACGAGCTCCGTCTGCCCAATGGCGGCGACAACAATGTCGGCCGATTTCACAACCCGCGCAAGGTCGGGAGTCTTCGAGTGACACAGGGTCACGGTAGCGTCGGCGTTTCTCAGAAGGTAGCTGACAGGACTTCCGACAATGTCGCTACGGCCCAGGACCACGGCTTCCTTGCCGGCGGGGTTGACCCCGCTGGCCTCCAGGAGCTTCATCACAGCCTTGGGCGTGCAAGGAACGAACAGGGGACGGCCGCCCCGCTTGGCCAGTTCACCGATGCTGATAGCACCGAACCCATCGACATCTTTCTCATCCGCGACAGCCGAGGTGACGGTGTGTTCGGACAAGTGTGCGGGAAGGGGCAGTTGAACGAGGATGCCGTGGACGGAAGGGTCATTGTTGGCCTGGGTGATCTCTTGCAAGATCTCAGGCTGGCTGATAGTCTCAGGGAAGTTGACTACTTTGCAGAGGATGTTTGCCTATACAAGCGGAAAAGTCAGTCTCCAAGTGGGCCGACAAGAAAAGTTCGGGAAACGGACCTCCTCAGCAGCTTTCAACTTCATGCGCACATAGGTGCCTGAAGGGATACATTAGTCTCATCGATATGCGTAGACTCCCTCCACAGACGCCGACTTACTCGAATCTGACCGATGGCCCACTACATGTACGTTAGTATCATCCTTGCAGTTCGGGATAGACCAATGGGCCAAGCGGGAAACCACGAACCCTGGAAGATGACTAGACTAGGCTTAAACCGAGGATTGGCCGTCTGGATCTCCACGATTTCATTCTTCAGGCCCTCCCGGATGCTCTTGGCAATCTGCGTTCCATCAATCTTGGTGGCCGCCATGGTGCGAGAGGAAACGGAAAACGGGCGACGGGAAAGTGGTCGGGAAAGTACAGGGAGCTCCGAAAAGGCCGACGACAGTGCGTAGCGGGCTCCGTGTCCAGCGGAGGGAGGTCTCAAAGGGTGGAGAGGGGAGGAGAGGAGGGGATATGAGCGAGGGAAGACAAAGTGAGAAAGGAGGGAGGAGTGGATGTTTGCTTGGACCGCACAGCGGGGTAGTGTCACTGAACGAGCGGGGGGAAATGGCATCAAGAGTGGTTCCAGTCGTGCAGCAACCCTCGGCCGATGGGACTGCGCGATAGGGGAGCGGGCGATGCAGCCAACGCTCGGATAAGCAATATGAACACGAGAACTGATCAGGGATAGGTCAAGGAGGTGGCTGATGGGTGGGAAAAGGCATCAATGCGTCCAACAAGCCCAATCTCTCCCGTATACTGTCGACTCGTCCATACAATCATCCCGTTTCGGGAGTTTCTTCACAGGCATCGGGGATTGCTGAGTCAGACGGACAACTCAAATTTGACATCTGGACCGAGCATTTCTCCGTTCCGCGATTATGAGGGGCATAACATATGTAATCATGCATGGGGATGCAGGTAGGGCTGCACATATCACGTGGTCAACTGTCGGGGCGGATCAACTCTCTGTTCCGGACCTCCCGACCGCCCATCCAAACCGTCCCGAACAGGAAGGTCTTGGCAGGCAACTACTGTGCGATCAAATTCACAGCGCTAAGTCTGACAACGCCGACTTTGAACGCCCGCCAGCAACCCCCACCACCTCTTCCGTCTCGTGGACAACGTCGGTCACAGACGATCTCTACCGCCGTCGCCTCCTTTCCCTCCTCGAATTTTCCCCCTTTGAATCACAGCTTGACCGGCCAGCATGCGGCCTATTTTGCTTTCGGGACATGTGCGTTTTTGCCTATCCGCAGATTCTCTCGGTTGCCCCTCAACTCGATCGCAGCAACTAACCGGCGAGTCCCCGTCATCTAGGAACGGTCCCTGAACCAGATCAAATTCAACCGCGATGGCGACCTCCTTTTCTCCGTGTCTAAGGATAAGATTGTGTGTGCGTGGTGGACCGCCAACGGCGAGCGACTCGGTACCTACAACGGCCACCTGGGTGCCATCTGGACCGTCGATGTGAGCCCCAACACCGTCCTCCTGGCGACGGGTTCGGCAGACAACTCCGTGCGACTATGGAACGTCAAGACGGGCGAGTGCGTGAAGGTGTGGGAGTTCCCGACGGCCGTCAAGCGGGTCGAATTCAGCCCCGATGGAACCCAGCTGTTGGCCGTGACGGAGAAGCGGATGGGCTTTCTGGGCGCCATCAGCGTGCTGGACATTAGCTACGAGGACAACTTCCAGAACCAGGCTCAGGAGCCCCGCCTGCGCATCACCTGCAACGAGAGCAAGGCAACGGTGGCCGGCTGGAGTTATCTGGGCAAGTACATCATCGCTGGACACGAGGACGGTAGCATCTCTCAATACGACGGCAAGGTGCGTCGATCGCTGCCGAACGATATTGCATGCGGACTGTAAACTGACTGATCGTGGCCACAGACCGGTGAGCAGCTGGAGAACGTCCAGGCCCACGAGTTCGACCACCAGATCAACGACATCCAGTTCTCCGCCGACCGCACCTATTTCATCACCGCGTCCAAAGACAAATCTGCCAAAGTACGTTGAGATCCCGGTCCCGGTCCGCAGATCGAGCGTTTGCTAACCCCCTTTAGCTTGTCTCCTCTCGTAACCTCGCCATCCTCAAGACCTACGTTGCCGATACCCCCCTCAACAGTGCCGCCATCACCCCCAAGAAGGACTATGTGATCCTCGGTGGTGGTCAGGCTGCCATGGATGTCACCACGACGTCCGCCCGTCAGGGTAAGTTCGAGGCTCGTTTCTACCACAAGATCTTCGAGGACGAGATCGGCCGTGTCCGTGGCCACTTCGGTCCCCTCAACACCGTTGGCGTTCACCCCAACGGCACCGCCTATGCCTCCGGCGGAGAAGACGGTTACGTGCGTGTGCACCACTTCGACAAGCCCTACTTCGACTTCATGTACGAGGTCGAGAGAGAGCAGCTGCGGAAATAAAGCGGGCTGGTGCGGAGTTGAAAGAAAAAAATGCTTCCCTTTGTTGTTTTCTTAACTTACGTTGTATGTATGTGTCATGAGACAAAAGACATATCACAAGATAGAAGATCAGGACAGATACGGCGGTTCGAGAGGAACTGAACTCGGGGCAGTCAGGGCATGAGTTCTCATTTTATTGATTCCACGGAGTTGGTACCCATTTCATTTTTATTTCTTGTCCTAATAAAAGAAACCTTCAAGTTCCCATCTGGATCCTTCCGTGAAATAATCCGTAGATACGACATAATGCCAACAGATCACCAATATGTCATCCGCCATAAACCATGTACCATTTATCATGTATGATTTTATCTAGAATGCCAGGCCAGCGCTCTTCCGACCAGCAGAAAGATCTTATTTCAAAAAGCAAAATGCATCGCGTAACCGAGAGAAGGTCGGGGTCATCATCAGATAATAAAAATAGAAGAAACGATGAAGGGCAAAAAAAGAAAAGAGACGGACGAAGTTTCCTTCTCCCCAACCCCTAAGAAAAAGCCGCGGGCTCACCCCCAGTCCATCTACTTCTTCTTGGGGAACTTCTCCGCCCCGATGTCGCTGCCTCGGAGCTTGACGTTCAGTACACGCTCCATGGCACTGAGGACCTTCTGGTCCGGGGTGGCGGTTCCCTTCTCGAAATCCTGGATGACACCGGGGGTGGTGTTGCACTTGGTGGCGAGTTCCTTCTGCGTCATCTTGTAGCCCTCCTCGTTCCGGCGCTTCTTGATGGCATCGGCGACCTTCAGGCCGACGGTCTTGGGCTTCACGATATCATCGCTGCGGTCGACCTTCGTCAAGTGCTGGCCTTCAGAACCGCCCGAACCCTTGGCCTATTGGAGCATTTCCGTCAGTTGCACCGTCTCCCCGCGGGAAATAACATAGGGACAGTCACTTACAGCGTTACCGGTGGCATACTTCTTCTCCGTTCCGATGACCAGACCCTGACGCTGGGCGGCGTTCAGGGCGCTCTTACCCTTGACGACGGTCTCGCGCGGGGCAGGCCCGCTCCGGTGTCTGGCGCCAATGCGAGTAACGGAATCCCAGTCGGACATTTTGAAAGAGAGGGGGATGGAAAGAGTGTGGTAGGAGTAGGAAGTCGAGTGGTGAGGGCGTTGGGGGCGAGTGGGTGGAGGTGGCGTAGATCGCGTGAGGTTTGCCGCTTAAAGAGAAGGAGGGATGTCCCAAGATTTATATCGATGACACAGAAGCTTCTCGAGCCCTGGATGGCGGAGTCCCAACGAGGCAATGCCCTGCTAGCCCTAATCTGGATTAGTTCTGCTGACATCATTCTCCTGGTTATTCTTACTAATCACCTCCGGCCATCCCCAAAGGACATCGCCTTATTTGATTGATCATAAGGATGTAGAGTATGATACTTTATTCTTTACGGGCTTATAGTGACTGAGTTATTTTGGCCTCCGGGCAGTAGGAGAGTCTGTGCCATGGCTAGGCATCAGATATTTACTAGGAAACACCACGGATGAGCATTAGAATATACTATACGCATGTTGCACAAAATAGGGCATAATACGCTATTCTAGTTGCATATTAGATGTGTGCATAAAATCCTACCGCTCATGGTGTCATTTTCCACCTTGATGGAATGTGAGGATGAGGAGCTAAGGTACACGGTCATACTAAGTTCCTGATCACACTAGTACGAAGTTGTTTCTGCAAAAGAGGAAATGACAGACGGCGCCGTCTCCACGGGAGGAGACTTGTCTTGTGAGTAATGAGTAAAACACTGCGGATAGCTACGGCGTAAGGCTGGGATACTAGTTGATGCCGAGAGGTTTAGTATGTGATTGGAATGGGGCATGTTCCAGAAGGGGCCCGGGGGATTTCTCACGGATTCGTAGAAATAAACAACATGATAGTACATGGATTGTTAAGATAGAGAGAGTCTTATATGTATATTCAAGATTGATGGCACTCCTCTGCATCTTCAAGAGATCCAAGATATACTCCGATTTCCAACCTCGAAGCAAAGGACGATCTTGGCAACCTTAGGCAGACATGGTTAGGACCCGGTGGTTCTGCTGATCCGCCAATAGGAAGGCTTCAGGCATCGCACTGGGCCTGGATGCCCGTCAGGAACCAATCACTCTACTCCGGGCTGGTTCACAGCCCTCATTGAAGAATCAACGTTCATCCATCAATCATCCTTCCTCTCCTCTCCCTTTCTCCTTCTTCATCGTCTCTTTCTCTCTGTTGTCTACCTCATCGTCACTCGATTTCTCTTCGTTCCCCTTGTCATTCTTTTCTCTCGTCGCGTATCTGCCCTCGTCATGGCGTATCAACCCGACTTCGTCTCCGCAATGACCAATCGGTCGCTCCGCACTGTCCGTATGGTATGATTTCTATCTATCTATCTATCGTTCTTCCAACCCGTCCCTAATGATTGACAACCTCGACTCCTATAGGAGCTGGAGTTCCTTGCGGATACGTCCGTCATCTCGTCCCAGCAACTATCCTCCATCCTGTCCCAACTCCCCGAACAGAACGTACCCCAGACGTCGGCGCCGGTCCCCCGTGAACAAACACCAGTGCAATTGCAACAGCCCCCAGTCACAGCTCCAGTGCAGCCTCCCCCGGCTCCATACTCGCCTCCCACCAATCAATTTGCCAATACCTCGTTGAATGAGAAAGCGACTTATCAACCACCCCCGACGCCGCAACAGTACCCCAGCCCTCCCCCTCCCGCGTATCCTCAGGTCCCCTCTGTATTGTCAGTCGCCTCCGCGCTCTACGCTTATACGCCCACCGACCCGGGTGACCTGGCTCTGCAGCCCCACGATCGGATTCAAGTGCTGGAACACATGAACGCTGACTGTACGCGCCCCTTGACATATCATTCGAACCCGGTTAACAATGTGATACAGGGTGGCGCGGCCGGAATGAGCGGACCAACCTTGAGGGTATCTTCCCTCGAAGCTATGTGAACGTGATAGATGAGAAGTCGGCCACCGCTCCCCCTCCGCCCCCGTCGAGCTACGGAAACATGCCTCTGGAGGTGAGCCAGAGTGGCTCCGCCGCCACCCCCGAAGATGGAAAGCACGGCAAGTTTGAACAGCATGGCAAGAAGTTCGGCAAGAAACTTGGAAATGCTGGTACGTTCCCCCCATCGTCAGTGGTAGCCGGTTTGCAAGCCCGATCACACGACTAACCTCCGAACCTACATTCATCGGATGATAACGAATACTGACCCACACCTCTCTAGCCATTTTCGGTGCCGGTGCCACGGTTGGTTCTAACATTGTGAACAGCATTTTCTGAGGCACCAACTGCTTGGATGGTTATCGGCCTGGGGCCTTTGTTCATGCCAGCTGGACTTTTCTCTTCATTCAAAGTCATGGAATTGGCGTTGGTGGTTTCAGTTCTCTGTTATTGGGTACCTTTCGGTTGGGAATAGTGTCAAGTACTGGAATGGTGCGTTGTTAATCGATACGTGAGATCCAGCGTGACAACAAGTCGTTTTGAGTCTCTGAACCATACCCTCCAGACCAGAGTAATGAAAGTCTAGACTTGGCATATATTCTTAAAATAGGCTTGTACTGTCCAAATGCACGGTCCTTCTGGTTTGGATAATCTTCCGCTGTGCTGTGCACGATTAAGCGCCGGACCCCACCCGCTCTGCAGCTGGGATCAACATCAAACTGCGCCCAATACAAACACCAACACAGTATTCCGGTTGGATGGCGTTCAACTTTCCATGTGCCGGTTCAAGCGCCGGTTTGCTTTGCCTTGTTCTCGCCGCTGCACGTCGCACCAATGCGGGGTGATCTATAGGCGACTTGCAAGGCTGATGCTGCAGTGTTTGCTGCCCCCAGACCGGGCGCAAAACCGCGGCGGAACATAAGAAGTCCGCGTGGACGTCAAATGACAACCAGTATGTCCAAACTAATACGTATCCCTTAGATGTCCAGGTTGGATATAGATGTCCATGTCCGGGTCTCATGCAACCATGGATCCGTGGGACCAATTCACCGATAACCTTGCGACTGACTTGGTAGGCTCTCTGCGCTCCGACTGACTGTCAAGTCTAATGCTTATTGCCAGGCTCCGTTCATATCCCTATTCGGAGAACGCCTGTCCAAACAGTTCCTGTCCGAGTCCGTGAGCCTACTGGACAACTTCATCTTTGCCCTAGCACCGCTTGGAATTTTGACGGCGCTGGTATCCGTCGTCCGGGTCTGCGGGACCTCGTCTCTCCGCGCATTTGTCGGGCGGGCCCAAGAAGGGCCCGGCGAAGCAGAAAGCGAATTGCTCTCGTGCGTCTCCGAGACCACGGGCGAGTTGTTCAATGATAATGGGATTTCTCGCATTTTCGGACGCCCTCGCATTCTCGAGGTAGTCGTCTGGGAGGACTACGATCCCCTGAGCAAGCAGAGCTATTGGAAAATCGGGACATTGCGAGATGCGCTCCAACAGGGCGCATGGGTCCCAGGTGATGGGAGTTGGATTCTTGACGAGAAAGATTACCTCCCAGAGCTGGATATTCCGAACTTGTCCTTGAATAAAGGCATCGAAAGGAGGAGCCCGTTCTGGTTCTATTCTGCCGCGGCGCTTGGGTTGGTCTTGCAAGTTGGTACGTGCCAGCCTCGTTCTCAGCAGACGAATATAGCTAACCCGTAAGACAGGAGTCATCATGTACGGTGCACTCACTGTCTTCATCTACCCAGGTCGGTTCAAGAAGGATGGTCAACCAGTGGAGAGCTATGCGTTTCCACTGTTTCTCTTTGGAACTCTATCGCTCTGCACGGGCATGTTCTTCTGTGCGTTCATCATAGAGCGATCCTCGAGCGAGTGCTATCTTCACGCTGAAAAACCCAGCAAGCTATACTGGCTGCAACCCGGTCGACAGCACGTCGGAGACCAGGTGTTTGAGGCCTTCCTTGGAGTCACCGAAGGGTCGGATTCCCAGGCGACTGACGACATGACATATATAAAATCTGTGCGGAGTCGTCGGCAACCTGGGAAATCCTCATTGTTCCTCATAGCGACGGTGACAACGATTGGTTTTATCGCCCAATTCGTCGGCTTGCGAGGGCTCCATGCCACCGTTATACTCGCTCAGCTCGGAGCAACTTTGATAATGGCCATTGTTCGGACGTGCCTTCGAACCAAGCGGATCGGCCCGGAGCAGAACCGGTTTGATGGGCAAGAGCGGCAGCTTATGTCGCATAAGCGCCAGGAGTTGGACTCCTTTGCGTTTCACCTCGAGAATATGAAGTCATTCGGATTAGTCTCGACCCTGACGCGAACACCGCCTTCTTCATATCAAAGCAGTTTACTGTCAACTGCAACCATAGACAGCTCGGTTCAGACTGTGGGCAACGCCACGAGGCTTATACAGACGAGGGCTCGACTAGCTGAGCTCACATTAGGCAACGACAGAAAACCAAAAGCCTGGAATGACCTCCCCATTCGACAGATAGCGCGAAGTCTCGCAGGCGCGATCGAAACAGCCATGGAGTTATTATCAACCTGGAAAAATGACAGAAATGACTCTTTCAGCTTTGATCTTTCATTGTTGTGCCAGTCTCACCATAAATCCATTGCTCCCATGTTGGAGACCTACACGATCACTCTCGAGCGAGCGGATGACAGTCTCCAGTGGCGAGTGGACAGAAATGAACTGGAGGCTATCGTCGGACTGTGGACATGGTCGATGTTGAAGTCTGATCCGAAGTGGCTGCAAGAAGGCCTTGGTCGAATCGTGGGGCTAAGTGAGTCTGAAGCGCGAGCCCCAGAGACAGATCTATATTTTCACAAATGGATCTTCCGTCAGACGGAGGCCAGGATGGTCTCGTCTAAGATGATCGCTCTTCCGCAACAGATGTTCGGGTATTATTCTGATGAATACCCTGATGACAAGGAAATTCTCGTTGTCAGAACAAAAAATAAGCTTGAAAAAATGGTCGCCCAGGACATTTACATTCAGTTTTTCCGAAGTGCACTGGAAGGGCTGGGAGAGCTCGGAGGCGACACGAACATACTCCCTAGCTCCCATAGTAGACTGGTGGCTCATAACAGTCACCTGGACAATCTGGTTGAATGCTTTGAATTCAGTGGGTTAGGGTCGAGGGAGGATGCACTGTTGTGCATCGTCCCAACCCTCAAAAATCGAGGGCTTTTGCCCGAGCTTGCTGCCGATTCATGCTTCATGAGAGAGCACCTCTATCAGTTAGTCGGCAGCAATAAGTGGTCTGAAGCCTTTTCCATTGCTTATTGGCTCTGTGAGCGCTGCGGTGGAAAAGAGTTCGAGTATTCCATACACGAGCTAGGATACCTATGCCACCTGGCGATGATTCATCGTGATGGGAACGTGCAGGCTGAGGCACTCAGATACGTAAAACTGGCAATGCAGGGAGATCCAAGGACACTTTTTTTCGAGAACATGAAGAATCAGCGTCCCCCAAATTGGGTTGGCACACCGGAGCAAAGGGTGTTCTGGTCCAACTTCACCGACCAATTGAAATGGATGGTATGGCACATTTCTGACAAGAATACCCAAAACCAATCTATACGTACAGCTGTGAGCCAATTGGGAATCAACGAAGATTCCTTGATTGGAGCAAATGGAAGTGATGGTCAGCCTCAAAAGGGCATGGAAACAGCTATACGGTTATTGACAACCGACGACGAGAGCCAAGTTTTGGGGGTAGACGACAGGCTGGCTTTGGATTGGGCTTGCCAGTATAGTCAACATGCAATTCTTGGATGGCTCATTGCTAAATGGGTCGAGTTCGACAATCGATGCCGAGCAGGGTTTATCTTCAATTACATCATATGGTCTGCAGAAGGCAAATATCGGATAGCGCTGGATCTGCTTAAACGCCGCGGGGTCAATCTTGATATGCAAGGTCCGTTGAATGGAATGGCTCCGATTGTGTACGCAATTACGGAGAGCAATCACATTGCGGTCCATGAACTACTCGACGCTGGAGCCGATGTTGATGTAAGAGGGCCCACGATGGAAACGCCTCTGATGATTGCGTGTGACATAGGGTGCAGAAGCATAATCTTATTGCTTCTTCAATATGGAGCTAAGGTCAACACCCAGAATGTTACGGGTATGGGTTCTTTGATGGCCTGTGCAGCTGCAGGCCATGTCGATGTGGCACGAACTCTGTTGGATCATGGAGCAGACGTGAATTTGAAGAATTCTGAAGGGTGTACGTCCATGATGGCTGCAGCTGCAGAGGATGAAGTAGAGTTGATGCAGCTACTCTATTCTCGAGGTGCAGACATAGATGCACAGAACAACAGTGGCCACACAGCATTGATATGGGCGGCCCAGAATAGGTGTACCAAGGCGATGGAGTTATTACTGGGTTATGGTGCGGATGTGCATCGACAGACTTGCGATGGTGAGACCGCTTGGGACTGGGTACGAATGAAATATAGCCCTGATGAAGTTCAATGGCTGGGTTCAAAGTGGGCTGATCGAGGGTCCCGCATTGATTCACACTAGGGTGAAGAATATGTAGAATTTATGGAGGCCTTTTTCTTCCTGGAAATATGTGTTATAGACGGGTTACCATATTTAGGTTATGTACATAGACTGCGGAGACATTTGAGCAGTTCTATATATCTCACCCACCGGCCAACGACGCCTTCGGAATAAGACTGCCAGCTCAGAACAGCTTTCTCCAAGCACGACCGAGCAACAAGTTCTTGATTGGATTGAAGGTGTTTTTTCCAAGCCAACGGACAGGCTTGGGTTTGACAGGATCGACCCCTGCGATGCTGCAGGCCCTATCACATATCACACTAGTGAGCTGCTCTAAGCGCCCTCGGCCTCCACATGGAGCAATCATCGTCTCCCCCTCCACCTCCTCGGCGCCTACAGAAACTATCTTGTCGTGTCGTCTGTTTCGGACTATGCGCCTGAGCATTATAAGAATGGGAGAAGTGCGGCCTTCACCCGGCCCACCTTTCCTGTTCCTCACCATATGTTGATCGAAGTTTGTTGTACTGCTCTTCTGTGAAGAAAGGATACAGAATCTCATCTCCACAATGTCGAGCACTTTCCCCCCTCCTCCAAGTCAGGAGCCTCATTTTCCTCGTGAGTGCCCCGCTTCCCCTTCTGAATACATCTACTAACGCTACGGACTGTAGCTCCTCCCAACGCTGGAGGTCTGTAACCTTCCTATAGTCACTTGAATTATATATTTCCCAGCTCCAAACTCTCCTGACTTCTAGTATAGGATCTCAGCAACCTCAGAACTCTGCGTACCCTCCTCCCAACTTCAATTACCCTCCTCCTCCCCAGCACCATCATGGAGCCTCAATGGAAACAAATACAAATAGCTTCGCTGCGAATAGTGGCATTAATCCATACGGGTTGGGCTCTACTTATCCTCCCTCGCAAACGCCCCCGCCGGCTGTCCAGCCCCCCAGGGCTCCCAGCGCGCAGTCGCAAATTACTACTACAACAACTGCCCCAGGCGCTCAAGACGAGGTTGGCACTTTCAACGGTGGAAGTTACAGGATCAGCCACAGGGACACCAATTCCATCGTTACTCTGCAGTTGGCCAGGGGATGTCCGATTGAAGCAAAACCAGGTGCGGATGACTCCGTAGTCAAGAAATACGAGTACGATGATTCTAATTGCAAAAATAGGAGCAATGGTCGCAATGTCTTACTCCATCGAAGCCCGTGGCGGCGTAAAATTCGATCTTAAGAAGTTCTTTACTGGAAATATGACCTTTGCCACATTCACAGGTCCCGGTGAACTATTGCTTGCCCCGTCTACTCTTGGAGACATAATCGTTCTGCGTCTCTCTGGATCAAATGTATGGAATGTTGGCAGGGACGCATTTCTTGCCGCAACAAGCGGTATAAAGAAGGAGCTCAAGTCGCAGGGCTTGACAAAAGGTATCTTTTCCGGAGAGGGGTTTTTTGTCTACAGAATGTCGGAGGTCGGCCTCGTATGGCTTCAAAGCTTCGGTGCAATTATCAAGAAAGACGTATGTGACCCGACATTCCCAGAAAGCTAGCATTCTTCATGACGCTGATTGACTCTGTAGCTCGCTGAGGGGGAAGAATATTTGGTTGATAATGGCCACCTTGTGGCATGGAATTGCCAATACAAGCTTTGGAGAGTTGCTTCGGGTGGTGTTATCTCTACGATGAGTGCTGCTGAAGGTCTTGCATGTCGGTTTACCGGTCCTGGCACCGTGTACTTGCAAACCAGGAACATTACTGCGTTTGGGGCACATCTGGCAGCGCGCGCTGCTGCTTAGTCTCGTAGTGGGAATATGGTCATTCATTGTCGGGTTGATTTCAGCGTCATTTGAGTGACGTGACGTTTAGCTTGTATGCAGTTTCATATATCCAGAACATGTACCTAGGTAGTTTCAGATAATTCCAACTTTGCGTAAATTTGTCTAAACATTTGAACTCTAGGTAGCCCATCCGATTCCAAACGACGCACCCACTACAGTATTTATAGGAGGAAGGGAAACCACCCAGAATCCAGAAAAATCATATCAGTCCATATACTTATCATGCCATGCTAAAGAGCTTCCTTTACTTTTTCCCTCTCGCGGTCATTCCAAGTCACATACTCATCCACATAGATAGAAACTCTTTATACGAAAAAGGGGAAAGGAAAATGTCATGAACCGCCAAAAGATAGCCGTAAAAGGTACAACATCCATCGTAATTCCCCCTGAAACACCATCACCCCGCTTAACCAGTTCTCTTTCTGCGGCCGACCTGTCCACGGAAACCAGTCTTGATAGCAGCGACGGAACGACGAGAACCGCAGGAGTTGCAGGTGACGAAGTAGAGACGGTTCTCACCCTTGTTGAGCTCGGTATCGGGGCTGCGGCAGGTCTTGCAGGTGACGTATTCGACTGGTTCAGGGGTTAGTATTCGAACAAGAACTGGAGGATAGAAAGGATGGAAACGCACCGATGTATCTTCTCAAGACGTTCTCAATCTGCTTCTGCTGGAAACGACCCTTAATGACTAGACGCCGGCTACCGTCCACACTACCGCTAGTACCCAATTCGGCGAACAGGAACTGCATGACGTGGTCGTCGGAACGCTTCATACGCTTGCAGATATCGGCGATGTTGGCGAAAATGGTACGACGGTTACCTTCACGCAGACACTGGGGTGGCGGGATCTTGTATGACTTGGTACCGCTGGACAGCAGGTCTGGGTGGTGGCTCTGGATGAGGGAGAAGAATCGGGAAACAAGCAGCGAGTAGGGAATGGCTTGCGTGGCGTCGTGAGCCCAGATACCGGTTCCAGCCTCGAGATCGCCCTCGGGGACTTCCTCCGCCTTCTCCTCGCCCTCCTTCTCCGCGACACCGGCTTCGGCGAGCTTGGCCTCGAAATCACCGGGGTCCACCTTCTTGGTCTTCTTCTTCTTCTTTTTCAGGGCGGACGGGTCGAACTCGCCGTCTCCGGCGGGGGAAGCTTCGTCGCCCTCGCCAGCCTCCGCATCCTTGGGCTTCTTGGTCTTCTTCTTTTTCGACAGACCCTTGAACAGCTCGGTGACTTCATCGACGGACTTGTCTGTTGCATCGGTGGGTGAAATGGTTAGCCTTGGAGTTCTTGATATGGTGCATCCGCCTCTCCTTAAATTTTGTCCCCCGCGGGGTCACTTCGGTGGTAGAAGACATACCTTCGGTCTCAGGCTTCTCCACACGGGGAGCCTCCGTCACTTCGCCGTTGGTATCCATGATGACTGCGCCTTCGCTGAATGCGACGGATTTGCGTTGTTTTTGGGTGGTCTGTTCAACCTATTGGGCCCCGCGGACAAGTGGTTAGTGTCGAAATGAAAAAAATGTGGTGCCCAGAGAGAACTGGATAAATCAAAGGATGAAGACAGAGAGTTCGTGTACACAATCCAGCGCAGCAGGATTGTTACTCGAATTCAGGTAGGGTGGCAATGCCGACGGGAGTTGGGCTGGTAGGGCGAGGGTATGGAAGGTGAAGAAAATGTGGGAGGGTTTGATCGGTAAAGGGAAAACCAGGTGTGACGTACAGGTTCCGCCATGGTGGAATCTAGGCTGTGTGGGAAGAAGGGGAACACACTCCACCGAAATCAGGTCGATATGCTGCTTCACTGGGGGACGGAAGCTTTCTTGAGCTGGGATCGCAGTCTTCTGGTCTCTGGTCTGTCTGGAATCTGATGGCGACTTTCTCGTTATCGCAGCGGCCCGGTCACGTGTGGTGAGTCAGGCGTAATATTACCACATTGTCACGTGTATTGTCACGTGACAAACCGCCTCCCCTGGATTACATCAGATCAACAGCTGCGACTCTATGAGCCTATCGACCTCTCTTGCTCTCTCTCAATCTCGGGGTGGCTCTCAACTCATGCTGCACCTCGCCATTTCACAGTAGGCAGGCCCCTGCTGCGTTTTTCTCTTTTCTTTTTCTATCTATATTTTTCTCCCTCGCTCTCCACGTCCCCCCTCGTTCCCCGCGTCTCTCCACCATGGCCTACCTTTCACCCTCCGCCTCCAATCCGTCTCTCACGACCTCGGCCTACATGGTCTCCTCCGTCGACCAGTCGTACACGTCTAACTCCGACGACGAGATTGCGTCCCTTCCGTCTGAATCCACCACCGCCTCAGACCTGGAAACTCTGTCAGACGACTACTCCGACGCCGAGGAGGAATGGCGCGAGAGCATCGAGCAGCTAGAGCTCCTCTTGACCATGGTCCTTGTGCCGTTCATTGGGAAATACCTTGGTCGCAAATGTGCCTATTGGAGTATGTATTGAGTGATTATCGGTGTATCGTGGGTTGGCAACCGATCAGCTAACCGCATGGCCTCAGGTTGGACACGATTCATGGAATGGAAATACCCCGTCGAAGTTGTGGTCAGCAACCCCACAGCACACAAAGGAGCTGGTGCCGTTGAAGCCATGGCTTCACTATGATCTGTTGATCCGATATATCTGGACGGCTTCTGACACGGACGAATTATCCTTCCCTTCTCACCATTACGGCCCGCCGGTAGCTACACCGAGACGATAGAGGGGTACTTTTTCAGGGACTTTCATAGTGATTCCGTAACTCTGTACATGATAGAGTGGACATCACCCGGGCTATAAAATGGGGGCATACACGCGACTTGAACCTCCACAGTTCTGGATACTGACAATTCGAACTCGCTTTCTCGAACCCGGTCGCATCCAGCACTCTTAGTATAATGTGGGATAAACCAAGCCCACGCACATACATCACTTAGCTACATGATAGACAATTATAATATGATACAAAAGTTACATTATTGGCCTTCTCACAAATCCTGTCATTCGCAACACCCACAGTGTACCTCAGAGCTACCAGCGCTCTGCTTCAAGGAGTCCTGTCCATGGTGACATCAAACTGTGCGCCCATTCCCTCCAACCCCGCCCCCGTTTTTCTAACCTCATTCTCAGTCTCACTGGACGTGCTGGTCTGCGCAGTAACGATCTCCCCTGGTTGTTGCTGTTGCTGCTGCTGCCGCCGCTGCCGCCGCTGCTGTCGCCAAGCCGCAAGGTCCAGGGCCGTCATCTGGGCATAGAGACTCACCTCTCCATCCCCGTCCGGGGTGAAATGAAAAGCCGTCTCAGAGTCTACCTCAGACTGCAGCCGTTGCTGCCGACCAGGCAGGTTTGAATCAGACACATTCAAGGAGAGGGAAACATTGCCTTGCATCATCATTTCCGTAACGGCCAATTCGATCTGGAACAAGTCCACTTCAATATCACCGGTATACCACTGCAGCCTATCATCGCCATTCTGGTCCCATCGGAGCCCGCTTTCCGTGGCGATGCGCTCTACCCAGAGGCGGACATGGCGAGCAGGACGGGTCTAGCATGGAGTGTCAGTGGCAGTTCTGAGTGTGTGTTTGATAGGAATAAAGGAGTTGGACACTTGCATTCTCAGGTCTCTGGGCATGCAACCGGAGGTTTCGTCGAGAGAGCTTTCTAGGACGACGTGTAGGTGGCATCTTCATGGCGCAGGGAAGGAGGTATGATTGAAGGACATGATGGGATGTTATTTGTATGTATTGGGTGCTGAGAGACTTGTTGAGGCTCAAGAGGGCCATGACAATGCTAGTCACTGCGATAAGGGTGGCCTTTGGGTTCTTCCGCTTTGTATTTCCCGATTTCAGTGAAGATTGTCTATACAAAGCCCCTTTAGTGGAGGCAAATGCCGCTTTCTAGGAATTATGTTAGCGGCGAGTAGTCTCATAAACGTATATCTTACATTGTTTGTTGTTGATGCAATATCCCATCCCGCGAACTGACCCCGAGATGAATTGAGGTACCAACGGTCCTCCTATGATGTTTACTGATGTAGAGAGTCTTTTGGTTATATATAGCAAAAGACTGGCTGTTTTTACTAGCTAGATCTAGACTTCAGGATCCCTATTCGGCAGTTTGATGTTGGGCATCAAACCGGCTTTCCTAATTAATCGACCCTAGTTCAGCGACTAACTATAATCAGCAGTATAACATGTCCGTCATGGATGGCGCGAGGGGCTATATCTGTCAAAGTCAGTCGCCCGGCTGGCCCGTGTCGCTTGCGAAGGTAGTTAGACAGCCTGCACATCAGATATAGGAGGAGGTAATTACCACCGTGACCGTTCGCTATCGTAGTCCATTGTCCTCTTTCTGGTCCGAGCTTGGACAGGAGTGCCAGATTATCGGGTTGAGATCGACATAAATTGAAAGTCAAAATGGCACCGTTTTATGTGATCTATCAGCTTTTCCAGTTCCCGTCATTAGAGCTTATTAGACGACACTAAAGGCCTTGATCTCCCTATTGCCTGTTGGTATCACAAGATTCGATATCTGCCACCCATCGATTATCACATATGCAAGCTATGGATCCTTCCTGATGGAGCCTACAATTTGATCATGCCGGAGCTTGCATACCATGGGCTACTTGAATCAAGTACTGTCGCTTTCAGCTAGTACGGATTGAAGGAGCTAAATTTCGCATACAGGGCTAGGGGAGAGGGGTATTGTCTGAATTCTCAACTCCAAGTGCCTCGATGGTGTACGGTTGTGGAGGTGATCTGCTGGCGGATGTTATCCAACCTAGTAAGCTGTCTACGAGGTATTATCGCCAAGCTAATGTTCCGAAAGAAGCAATACGAGGTATGCAGCTATAGAGAAGGATCGTCCTAACCCAAAATTTGGGTTACTCAACTGACGTCCTGTCAGAATCCAGCCCTTCGGTACAGGATAATGTGAGTGCTGCGGGTTTAGAATTACGACGATTAATTAAAATTAATCCTTTTAACTACCTAGGTAGTTACCTATGAGTATGTATACGTAAGCTTATACCAATTTAACCAGTTAATGGTCCTTTTCGTATGACATGGTGGCTAACAACCTCCCTTAGACTCCGGATCTACCAGATGCAAAACAGGTGATAGCCTCGATAATGGCATAAATAAACCTACCAGTACAGCGCATTTTTTCTCCAGAAACCTTTGAGATTATCATGAATATCCTCCTGTCCATAAGTGTGCCACGGATCTGCGGCTTGGTACTGTCGAAAGAAAGGGTCTGAAGTCTCTGGGTCAGTCTCGAAACCTGGGGCGTCAATATCCGACTGTTGGTCATGTAATAGGTTCGACAGTTGGGTGCTCCAATATTCCTCAAATGAGTTGTCTGTGGGCTTATGTGTCTCCCAACTATGTGAATCCAAATAGTTGTTCGATAAAAGGGTCTCTGAACGGTCATCATCGTGCATTATACTCTTATACGCAGCAAGAAATGTCGGGATGCAAACGTCCTCGGTATGGTCTAGCAGCAAGTTGTCTTGAATTAGCTTCTCCGGGCCTGGCACTGTATCAGGCTTTTCCAGTTCATCCTGAGGCCGGGCGGGTAAACTCCCAAGACTTGCTTTTGGTGAATAGAGCTTTGATTCATAGCTGGGCACATGGACTAATTCTACGACGGATTCCGCCGGTGTATGCTTGCTAAGCCTGGGCTTTTTGCACCGGTGACCTGAGTCAGGACCGATATCGACTGGGGGAGATCGCATGCGCTTTCGGCAGACTGGGCCTTGTACAGGCTCCGCAGGCTCCACTATGTCTTCGGTCTTCTCTCCCCAAGCCTTCATGCGCTCCTGGAGGAGCTCTTTCAGCTCACCCAAGGTAGTATACTTATCGACATTATCTGTTGGGGGCGGTGGCGTATCGAGATTATAAACTAGGAGGTGTCCTGTGTCGACACAGTGATACACCTCACTTGAGCTTTTGGCAGTTTCAGTTTGGTCAGTCTCATCTCCATCGTGCTTGTCTGACTCTTCGTGGTGATTGGGCTTGGTACTAGAAGTCTGATGGAGGTCTTTGTGAAGCAAGCTGGTCGATGGGGTGACCTTGGGATGAGGACCTGTGGGTTCGTCCTTGTCTTGGTTATGAGGGTTCGCGCGTGGCTTCTCAGCGTGATGATGGTGGGATATAGAGAGAAAATCCACCTCTGAAAACGGACGGAGAAGAGCTTTTAGAGAAGATCTTACGGGGGAAGAGGCCTTTCCCTTCGAGAAGATCCCAGGTGTCTTTCGAGAGCGAAGCTTGGCCGTGTCAGTGTTTGTTTGAGGTTCGTGGATAAGATGTGTACCGTTAAGCGTTCTGTGGGTACATTGGCAGCGTGAAAGTCATCATTCACCAAGCGTCTTCTGATTCTGGATGGCGTCTTTCTCGATTTGGTTGGTTGTGGAAGGACAGGCTGCTTGTACTCATAACGATCTGGTTTGGGTTTGTGACGTAGTCTGCGTTCGTAGTTGTGCATCTCATTTGTATCGAGATCAGTGGGGATAGCTTCAGAAGTTAGGACGAGCTATGTCAAGGAGGATATGCGTTAGGTACAGACCTGGGGTGGATGCTGGGGGGAGCTGGGGGTGTTCGAGGGAGGCTTGCCAGTCAGTGATGCGAGAAAAGAGGGAGCCCATGGTGATAGAGGGAGATGGTGGTGTGGATGTAGAGTGGAGGAGCGTGGGAGGTAGTGACGTACCGGCTTGGGGTAAGGATGAAGTACGTATTGGGCAAGTGCCTGGTACCCAGGTACATAGTTGAATTATGCAGCTAAAATAATGTACCTAACTCAACCTTATCCTCCCCGTGATCCACCGGTTCCCTCCAATCACCGCCGGATCCCCCTCGCCGGCAACAACAATCACCAGGAAGTTTCTGCACGCAGCTTATCTTGACTTTATTTCTTCCTTCTCTCTCTCTCTCTCTTCCTCTCGACATATCCCTTCACCCACTCAGTCCCCAAGGTAACTAATTAGTCAATCATCCCCTCGCCCCCCTATTCAGCCTAACGGTGGTCCTCTGCCGGGGTTTGCTCTAGTGTTTACCCCTCCCTCCGTCTTTTCCTCTTTCTTCCCTCCCTTTCTCCTTCTCTTCCTCCTCCTCCCTCCTCCACCTCAGTCCTTCCTCTTTTCTTTCATCCTTCCATACTAATTCATTTTCATCAGTCTCCTCCATTCCTCAGTCCTCTTACCAAAAGAACATCCCTCACGATGTCTAACAAGCTCTTCATCGGGTTGGTCCTCTTCGCCATTACCCCGCCTTACCCCCTTCTCAACCACTGACCCAATCGCAAACAGCAATCTCTCGTGGCACACCACCGACGAAAGTCTCCGTGCTGCCTTTGAGCAGTTCGGTCCTGTCCATGACTCGGTAAGCATTCTGGACCCATCTCCCTCGTCCACCAACTGACAACAAACCAGGTCGTCGTCAAGGACCGTGATACTGGCCGTAGCCGTGGCTTTGGCTTCATCACCTTCGGCAGTGAAGAGGAAGCTCAGAAGGCCATCGATGGCATGAACGAGGCCGAGTGAGCATCTCCATTTTCTTTCAAGCCATCCGCGATTGAAATACCCACCTTCGCAACATCCCTGTGCGGATTGAAGTTTACAAAAACAGATTGGACGGCCGCAACATTCGCGTCAATGTCGCCAACCCTTCCACCCGCAGCGGCGGTGATGGTGGCTACCACGGCCGTGGTGGCTACAACCAGTCCTACAACGGTGGTGGCGGATACGGCAACGAGAGTAAGCATCCCCGGCACCACTGACAGGCCCCCCCAACCGACCTAGGCACTGACAAACCCCGTCCTAGGCTGGCGCCGGTAATTGCGCGCCGCTCTACCCCCTCACCGCGGTCCACGGTGGCCCGACGCATCAATCTGGTCCCGCTGGCGTTGGTTTGGACGAGGAGCTTCTGTTCAATATGTTTTCCTCTCTTCTCTTGAGTCATGAGATACGAATACCTATGGACATTGCAGAAACGACGATCAATTTGATGGTGGATAATGGATTTCACGACTAGTCTCCGCCGAGTTAGTTAGGTAGTTACATCCAACTCGTTGATATCGCAGCCTCTATTGGGTCGAACGTAAGCCCGTCCGACTTGCGTAATCTATAGCCAGTCTAAATTCTATTCCGCCGCAAGATCGCGATGCGCCTCCTGCTCCGATCGACTCAGGCTCTTCTCCAAGTCCCTCTCGGCAGCCTCCTCATCCGCCGCCGCCCCCTGCGCCCCCTCGATGGCCTTCACCCGCCGCACCAAATCCGTAACATGCCCATCGGCACTCCCCAGCCCCAGCCCCTCCAGCGCCTTCTCCAGAAGATACAGATACTCGGTGTTCTTACCGCTCTGCCCACAACTGCGACTGATCACCGCCGCGACATCCTGCGGCTCCCGACGGGCCGGGTCCCGCAGGAACTGCGGGTTCGTCGGTTGCCCGATATACACCATGCAGGTGATGGGCTTCGCGCGCGCCCCCTCCCCCGCCCCCGCGCCAGAGACTCCCGCGTCGCCAGTGAAGGGGTGGAAGGGCGTATAGTGCACCGTATAGCCGTCGATCTCGCGCTCGTCCAGATAGTCGTGGACTTCCTCGGCGTGCGAGGCCGGGATGCGATAAGCAGCGCCCCAGACTCGCGAGGTCGATGCGGGCGTTGACTCAAGATGCGCTAGCTGCGTCGGTGTCAGATGCGCGTATCTATGTACAGCTGCTGCGGGTCTGGGGAGACACGAACCGGATCATCGAGGGTCTCCCAGAATTGGCGTTCGATGACGGTGACCACCCGGCCTGGGTTCTCGGGCGTGCCGCGATGGTCGGTACTGGGGTGGGTTAGGGGCGGGTGTGGCATGCGGAGGGAAGGGAAGGAAGTACCTGGCCTGCCAGAACCGTCGGACGTAGCCGTCGATATAGCCGGGCACTCGCTGGTCTACATGCTGTGAGTTGATGAGGACTTGTGCAGCCGGGTTTGGGTCCAGTCAGTACCGTAGTGCGGAGGAGGCTTCCAGATTAAACTCCTGTTGCTGTTAGCCGGCGTGCATGGGCCTGGGTGTCGCTGGAGGGGGTGGGCTTACCCGTAGCCAAACACCCAGAGGTCGCCGTCAGGGAAGTAATTGCGCCATGTTCGGCCGTCGGGCCCGGTTGAGGGCATGTCGAATGGCTGTGCGCTGTGATGTATATGCAATCTATATCGCACTGGTACACCGCAATGGGACGATACGCTGGGAATACTGAAATTGAGCGACGGAGCCTGTCGCCTGACAAAGCCTAATAGAATGCAAAGAAGATCTAGTTTATTGGTCTAGAGAAGAATACCGACACGCTTGACGGAGGCGATGGAAGCGACCATCAGCGGTCAGTGTTTGTCTTGTTTGTTTCGGTTGTACCGCCCCGTGCGCCGTACGTCTCCCTGGGGAGTGGAAGTACCCGACGTGTACCATCGGATGGTGTCAGTTGATGCAATATCCGTCGAATCATACAGTTATTCGATTGATCGAGACTGAATCTGCCCGCAGAGGAGTCCTCAGACATCGACTTGGTAGGAATACGAGACCTCGCGTCATGCACTACCCTTTGTAAATCATCACCCTGTCTGACACAGGTGGAGACCTCCTATCCGAAGAATACCCAAGCTCCATTTCGTGCATTCCAGCGGGGCCGCCCAGACACCGGTCGCGACTCGAGCCAATAGTCTACCCGACTGCCGTGGAGGGTTCGGCGGGATGGCTCTTGGGCAGTATCACAGTATCAACCAGAAACCAACAACGGCGACTGTTACTGCCCGAAATCTATTACTGACAACAAAGTTTCGCGACATCCGTCTCAGCCCCGGCGCTCCACCATGGCGGGCTTGATCCGTCTCCTGCGGACGCAGTACAACCCACCCGCAGAGCCCACCGCCTCGTTTGTCGGCAAGACGGTCGTTTTAACCGGGGCGACCGCCGGACTCGGCTTTGAGGCCGCCCTCAAGCTGCTCAACCTGGGAGTTGAGTCGCTCGTCATTGGCAGCCGCAACCTGGAACGGGGGCACGCGGTCAAAGCGGAACTGGAGCGTCGCACCAACCGACCCGGCGCGGTGCAAGTATGGGAGCTGGAAATGAGCAGCTTCCAAAGCGTGAAGGCGTTTGCGGGTCGCGTCAACCGCGAGATTCGCCAGCTGGACGTCGCACTGCTTAACGCCGGCCTGTGGAACAGGGAGTACAGCGTGTCGGCCGAGGGGTGGGAAGAGACATTGCAGGTCAACACGCTGTCCACGTCGCTGTTGGCGATCCTGCTCCTTCCCAAGCTGAAGGAGAGCTCGACCGCCGCACACCCGACCCATCTCTCGGTGGTATCGAGCCAGCAGTTTGTGCGCGTCAAGGCGGCGAGTCTCCGGACGGAGGGGCCGTTACTGAAGCATCTGAACGACCCGCGACACTTCCGGGGGCCGACGCAATATGGCGTTTCGAAGCTGATGCTGGAGTATGTTTTGAAGACGGTGGCCCGCTTGATGCGGCGGGCGAACGGGACTCTACCGGTGGTGGTCAATACCATCAGCCCGGGCCTTTGCCGGTCATCCCTGGGGCGACAGTACAACCGATTCTACGAGCGGTGGTTGGTGTGGCTGATGTATAAGATGTTTGCCCGCACGACGGAGCAGGGCAGTCGGTCGCTGGTCAGCGCGACGTATCAGGGGGTGGAGTCCCATGGGAAGTGCTGGCGGAGTGACGGATTTTTGGAGTATGTGGTCTCCTATCTTAACGGTGTCGGTACAGAATACTGATGGATGAACAGTGAATCGAGCGCATTGACGACGGGGCAAGAAGGGAAGAAATTCCAAGCGAAGGCATGGGAGGAAATCATGGACATTCTACGGGAGCAGTCCGGGGGGGTTGACGAGATACTCGAGGCAGATGCTCGATCATATGTGTAGTTGATAGTATACGCCGGGAGTATACGATGAGGTAGAAATTGTATAGAAGCTCCACCGACCACCAGCAGCCAATCGATAGGGCTGAACTGGTGGCGGAACTTCAGCCTCAACACCTCGTATCGTCAGTAACTCGTCCCTCCCTCGTTCCATCCTCCCTCTGCTGCTCCTCTCCCTCCCTGTCGATCAGCGTCTGATATCGCTTGGCAGCAGCACCTGGTGAACCACCGCCCCACGGCCCACTCGTCACCTCCGAACGTCGTCTTGCTAAACGAACGATGGGCAGAAACTAACCAACTCTGAATCCTCCTGGCTCCACGAACCACCTCCGGCTTTGTCCCCTGATCCGATCTCGTCTTCTCTTTCATCGTCTTCTCCTTCTCTACCTTCTTCCCTTGAACTCCCTCGTCTTTCTCCTCCTCTTCCGGGCTCAGCTCAGCTCCCATTACGTCAGCTGGAGCGGGAGTTGCGAGACCGACCATGGCGTACAACAAATCCTACAACCCAGATGCGCTGCCAGCGTAAGTATCTGAGACTTTCCAGACGAGAACGAGCATCGCTGACCGTGGTTGAAACCAATCCAGACATGCAGAGCCCGAGCAGGTACGGTTGGACCTAACCGCCGCGATGAATTTCCCCCCCGCCGCTGCTGACGACCACCAGGTGGCTCAGATGATCGGTGCGATGCAAGTAGGCTCGGGAAATCAACAGAAACCTCCCCGACCCTCCCACAATCCGTCGACGAGCAATGTCCCTCCACGAGTCCCCGTGTCCAATGCCCCGCCGTCCCAATACCACAGTGCCCCGGCGCCCCGTCCGGGACCAGGCCACCCCTCCGCCGCCTACACCAACAAGCCGCTCCCTCCCACCGGCCCGAATCCGAATCGCACACATCCCCTTCACCCATCGCCGCCGCCGCAGAACTATGGCTTCGGACCGCCGCCCGCGCACCCGATGCGCAACCGGCCCCCGCCCTCCTCCCACCCGCCGCGGTCCCCGCAGCCGCCGCCGCTGGCCATGCCCAACGACGACCCGCAGCAGCTCTTCCCGCTGTTCCGGGCGGCGAACTCGTCGCACTCGGGCTCCCTCACGGAGATGGAGCTGGGGTCGGCGCTGGTGAACGGCGACTACACGTCGTTCCACCCGAAGACGGTGAAGATGATGATCCGCATGTTCGACCGCAACAGCAGCGGGACCATCTCCTTTGACGAGTTCGTGTCGCTGTGGCGGTATCTGGCCGCGTGGCGGGAGCTGTTCGACCGGTTCGACGTCGACCGCAGCGGCCGCATCAGCCTGCGCGAGTTCGAGGACGCGCTGGTCGCCTTCGGATACCGGCTGAGCCAGCCATTCGTGTCGGTGCTGTTCACCACGTTCGAGAGCAAAGGGCGGGTGATGAACGGGCCGGGCAAGCCGCCTGGTCCGGCGGGCATGAGCTTCGACCTGTTCGTCCAGGCGTGCATCAGTCTGCGGCGCATGACGGACGTGTTCAAGCGGTATGATGATGACCGCGACGGGTACATTACGGTGAGCTTTGAGGAATTCTTGACCGGTGAGTGTGCAGATCCCGCGTTGCAGTTAAGGTTCGGGTTTTGCAGGGGCGGTTTCAGACTGACGAGACTGCAGAGATCCTACAACTTCAGGATTAGAGCGGCGGCCGGGGATGGGCCCGATGATGACCTTTTTTTGTTTCTCCCTTTGTTTCTGGTGATTCCGGCCATGGATCATACAGGTTATACCCGGTTACTGCTACATACGATAATTCTAGACGGGGGGATGGCTGGGAAGCGTGGTTGACGCATGCATGATGAATGTCTCAAGGTTAATCGTGCGCACGTATGGATCATCCCTTGAACGGATCGGGGAATGCGACACGCATGCCCGATTGAAGAAGGAAAAGGGAAACCGTTTCCCTGGGGCCACGCCACGTTGGTCCGGTTTGCAAGAGGGAGCAAAAGGAATTCTCACCCACGTGGGATCTTGTAGGGGGAGACAATATAGTGGTAGTAATGATATCTCCGATGGCGCATAAATCTCCGAGAGAACCCAATCCCGAGCTTCACCTCCAGCGAACAGGAGTAATTGTTACCTGATCGAATTACCCTGCGCGTCTACCATACGCAGGAAAAGTCTATAGATCTGCCACTTGAAACATACATCCCATCCCATCCCACTGTCGATCGCTTACGTCCGGCGTCGGACTTAGCAGCCGAGCCATTCTTTTAGTGCCAGATTTTTCCTGCAGCGAACTGATCATCCTCTTCTACACCGTCCTTCTTCCTCTTCTTCTTTTCTTCTCGTTCTCCCTCGCAAGATGACTCTTGCTTGACAGCTGTCCCCGTGTGTTTGCCCCGTTGGAATGGTCTCTTCCGTCATCCATTCCTGATCTTTCTGCAACCGTCGGCTCTACCCGCCAGCCTCAAAGATCCAGTATTGACTCACTCGGAGGCGAAAGACAATCCTCCTCGTGCTCTGCACGCTCCTGGTGAACGGTCAACTTCCAGAATCATGGCGTCCCAGCCCGTCGCCGAGGGGGCCCATCCCAGTCCCCAGATGCCCTCCACCCCGGGCCCTGAAGGAATCCCCGCAGAGAAACAGAGGGAATCCATCTCGAGAGATACCTCGGCCAATTCCGACTCTGCTGTCGCCCAACTGCCAGAGGACGAGCCCAATGGAGATGCATCGGCGGAGAAGCTCGCAACCGGTGCGTCGCTGACTCAGGTGTCCTCGCAGGCCCAGAAGCTGGGCAAAAAGAAGGTGTTCATTGTGATGTTTGCACTTTGCGTAGGTGAATCTGGTATAGTCTCTGAGATACGATGATGCTAACTATGAGTCCCGCAGATGGTTCTATTCCTGGCGGCATTAGATATGGTAAGTCCACCATAACTCCATCTCACTTCCCAGCTAATGCTTGACCAGACGATTGTCTCAACGGCACTACCCACCATGGCGGCACACTTCCACGCCTCCGAGAGTGGTTACTCTTGGATGGCCTCCGCCTACATGTTGGCCAATGCCGCCTGCGTCCCCCTCTGGGGCAAGATCAGTGATATCTGGGGCCGCAAGCCCATCATCCTCCTGGCCAACGCCGTGTTCTTGGTGGCGAGTCTAATCTGCGCTTTGGCTGTCAACCTCCCAATGATCATCGCGGGCAGAGCCCTACAAGGCATTGGCGGCGGAGGAATCATCGTACTCGCCAACATCAGTGTCTCCGATCTATTCAGCGTCCGGTCCGTCTGTCCCCTTCCCCCCCCCAACAAGCACCCACACTGATCGAATACAGAGAGCGTGGAATGTACTACGGTCTTTTCGGCACCACCTGGGCCATCGCCGGTGCTCTCGGTCCCATCATCGGAGGCGCCTTCACCACCAACGTTACCTGGCGGTGGTGCTTCTACCTCAACCGTACGCCCCCTTCCCCCTGGACCCATCGCGCTCCCCACACTAACCCCCACAGTCCCCATCGGCGGAGTCTCCTTCGTCATCCTCTTCTTCTTCCTGAAGATTGAATCGGGCAAGACGCCTCTCATCGCGGGCCTGCGCGCCATCGACTGGTCCGGCACGCTCCTCATCATCGGCGGCACCGTAATGTTCCTCTTCGGACTCGAATTCGGCGGCGTCAGCTACCCCTGGGCCTCGCCCACGGTCATCTGCCTCATCGTCTTCGGCCTCGTCACCTGGGTCCTTGCGATGCTCAACGAGTGGAAGTTCGCCCGCTACCCGGTCATCCCGCTGCGGCTCCTCACCAACTGGCACAACGCGCTCGCGCTCCTCATCTGCTTCTGCCACTCGTTCGTCTTCATCTCCGGCGCCTACTACCTCCCGCTCTACTTCCAGACCGTGCTCCTCGCCAGCCCCATCCTCAGCGGCGTCTACGTGCTGCCCAACGTGCTCAGCCTCTCCGTCGTCTCCGCCGCCACCGGCTTCACCATGCGCAAGATCGGCCGCTACCGCGAGCTCATCATCGCCGGCATGCTCTTCATGGCCCTCGGCTACGGCCTCTTCATCGACCTCAAGCCCTACGCCTCCTGGCCCCGCATCATCATCTACCAGATCATCGCCGGCATCGGCACCGGCCCCAACTTCCAGGCGCCCCTCGTCGCCCTCCAGGCCAACATCCACCCCGCCGACGTCGCCACCGCGACCTCCACCTTCGGCTTCCTGCGCCAGACCTCCGCCGCCATCGCCATCGTCATCGGCACCGTCGTCTACCAGAACGTCCTCGGCCACCAGATGCCCCGCGTCGCCGCCGCCGTCGGCCCCAAGAACGCCCACGCCCTCGCCGCCTCCTTCACCGGCTCCCAGGGCGACCTCATCCGCGCCCTGCCCGCCGCCCAGCGCGCCGTCGTCCTCGACGCCTACACCTTCGCCCTCGGCCGCATGTGGATCCTCTACACCGCCGTCGCCGCTTTCGGCTTCCTCCTCACCCTCTTCGTCCGCCACATCGAGCTCAGCCAGTCCCACACCGTCACCAAGACCGGGCTCGAGGAGCAGGAGCGCGCGAGACAGGAGATCCTCGCTGCCCAGCGTGCGGAGCGCCGGCCCGCCTCCGAGCCGAAAGAGGAGGTCTGACTTTGGTCTGCTGGCAGCTATCTTCCTATATAACAGTGACATATTGGGTCGATCGACTCAGATATATATATTTATAGAAAATTAATGGAGTAATGCAAATGCGCTGGCGTTGCTGCATCCGAAATTATGAAGACGGTTACGTACGGCTATAGTTCAACAACACCGTGATCGTATTCCTAATGGACAGGTTTATATACAGGTCAAAACGCATGGACTTCAAACGCCACACCAGGAAGCAGTCCCAAAGTAAGATAACAGCGCACCCGACCCGTCACCAGGCCGAGGCGCGTGGAAAGTAACATGGATAATCACAGTCTTAAGTGTCCAAGTATCACAGCGAATCGAACGAGATAGAAGCCGACGGAAAAAAGGGAAAAGAAAAGTAAGGGGTATAACGTCGAAAAAGAGATAATTCCACAGTGGAAAGAATCCAAGGACCCCTTCCCACCAGACAGATCAATTACCCTCAACTTCCTAAACGCCACGAGATGCCACAGTTCAGACAACAGATTAGGAGACATGAGCCAGTTGAATCATCAGTCCAGTGAAGTTGCCTCGCGACATTTCACGTCTTGGGCTTCTTCGCGGCTCCTTCTGCGTTGGATCCACTATCAGGGCTTTTCCGCTTCTTGTCTTGGTCGTCTTCCCGCGCGAAGCTTGGTCCGCTCGGGGCTGCGGGTGTGGGGAACGTAAGTGGACTGGGAAGCATGTTGCTGTCCGGACCAGAACGCCCAAAGCCCCACTCAGGGAAGAAACTGGATGGCGACGGCAGAAGGGCATCGGAGACAAACCGACTGGGAAGCGCAGATATGGGCGTCTCTATGTTGTTGTTATTGTTATATGCATTGTTGTTCTGGGTTGCGGCCCCCGGCGGAGGGGGTCGCGCAAACGGATTCGGGGGCCCTTGGGCCCCAGCACTGAGGATGGCTCCGGCAGAAGGAGACGGCGGTGGTAGGACCACGCCCGATTGATTACCGTCTGCGTTTGCTTTAGCAGGAGTGAGGGTCTTATTCCCCCCCGAATCACGCGAAGACGAGTCTGCAGTAGCGCTTCCACGATCGGAGCTTTCACTCGGGATCTGCACCTTCAATTGCGGTCGTTTGGAGGGTAGCTGGCCACTGTTGGTCCGCACAGGTGGCTGGATGTCAGCCACTGACTGTGACCGGGGCGGCTCTATCGGAGGTCGTAGCGATGGGGCCGCCTGGGCAGATTTGCTCTCGTCCGTTCCTCCTTGCGGAGGTTCCGCTTTAACTTGCGAAGGAGGCGACGACGGAGGTCCGACCCCGAAATGTCGAGCGAGAACGGAACCGCGATCATCGATAGGTGTGAAGATGCTGCGCGATTTGGACGATATGGACCTCTGGTGCGGGGGCGACTGGCTTCCTTCTGTTTTCATAGGACCACTCATCTGCTCCGCAGAGCCGTCCGGTAGCGAGACTGTCCGCTGTGGTTGCTGTTGTTCCGATGCGAAGGAAGGCGGCATCGAGTTTCTGCCCTGATCGGGTAAGAAGGCGTGGGGAACCTGTGGGACGGGGGGATGAGGTGGCTGCGACATCCCCATGGGAGGGTGCTGCTGTGCGAGGACATGCGAATGCTGGGGGTGTCGTTGGATATGCGGCGGAGGGGCTTGGTGATGCTGCGGCATAGATTGCGGAGGCATTGAGTGGGGCGGTAAAGACTGGGGTGGCATATGCTGTGGCGGATGATGCGCGCCGGGTGGATGTCCGTAGTGTGCGAACTGACCCGGTCGAGGCTGCTGCATGTTCGGATTGTACACGGAGGGGTTAGACATATAGGGGTATCCATTCTGCGGCGGCGGGGGCGGCGGAGGGGTTCCCATGTGCTGTTGCGGGCCAATATTCGAACTGACTCGGCGCAGATGTGTTCGTGACGACGGCCTCGACACGCCTTGCGGTTGAGGGGTTCCGTGACGAGGAGCGAACGGAATACCGTTGCCAATCGGGGGAGAGGCCGAAGGAGCGTGGTTAACGTGTTGGAATCCAGGATGAGTGGGGATATGAGAGGGAATCATCGGCGGTGCATTTTGAGGTGGCGTTTGGTGGACTTCTTCGGGAGCGGGAGTGGTCTCGTCTTCGTCATCATCGTCATCGCGTTTGCCATTGAAGTCTTCGGGGCCTTTATGTTCGTGGGGGGCACCGCACTGGAGTGGATTAGAAGGATGCAGACGGAAGCGCAAAGAGCAGACATACATATTGGTATCGAGCTAACGTTTCGCGCATATCACATGAGGAAAATTCATAGAGTTTCTTGTTGTGGCCGAAGATGATGACAGCGACATCGACGGAACATAGGACGGCGAGTTCATGAGCCTTCTTGAACAGACCACCTTTCCGTTTCAGAAAGGTTCTGGAAGCCAGCCGTGGTTAGATTTGTGTTTCCAGCGATCTGCGAGCGCTAAGACCTACACTGAACGGTTGCGATCATCTTTGATCGCCTTGATCTCGATCTTTCTGCGACCCATGGTGGATAGGGTATGGGGGGATCAAGGACGCGACGGGGAGTGAGTTGACCGGGAAAGCTTCAACTATGGTCAGTCAGTATATTGCTAGACGATGAGTGGGATGCGAGATCGACGAGTACAAAGGTCCTCGTGCATCCGACTGGGAGGTTCCACCCCTACCTGTTGCAAGATTCTCCTCGTTTCGGTATGATTATATAAAAGTTTCGACTCCCAGCCCTCTAGAGAAAGGCGAAAGAGACCCTCTAATGATGGGGACGACGCGGGAGGGATAGGAGGGGCGATGGGATACGAAGGCCCCGAGGAAGGATTGGGTCGAGCGCGTGGTGACGAAGCCGTGACTCGAGGGGCCAAGGGGGGGGACAGCGGCAGCGAGAAGGCACGCAGAGCCTCAGGCACGCCAGACGACGAGCAGATGAGGGCGAACAGAGGGGGAGGGCAGTTGGAAAGCCAAATTGGGGATGGAAAGGACGCGGGCAGAGGATGGATGGATGGGAGGAATGGATGGCGACACGCGGGAAGTGCAGAAGATTCTAAAGATAGACACAAGGAAAGTGTGGCCGTCGCGGCGGTTGGACCCTCTGCCGCGGCGGGTAGCCGCGGTAGCCGCGCTATTTATATCCGGGGCGGGATGCATGTACAGTCATCTGTGCGTGCACAAGCGGTGCACCAGTGGTACGGAGCTGACCGCCTTTCTGCCTCAGGCTGGAGCTGTGTGATGATCGTTCACATTCCGATCGGTCAGATCAGATGGATACTCAGGGTATGGAGGACGAGGAGAGTCAGTTCTGGAGCTGTGGGGATCCAGGAGAATTTGTCATTGGCCTAGGGGGTCTAGATATTTACACTTACTTCCAGTTGGGTTTCTACCAACGCAGTACTCCGTACCTAGGTACTTCTGCATCTATACTCCTACGCTGTCCCTCTCTACGGTAGGTAGTAAACAAGTCTACAACTCAGTCCCCTTCCACCGTCCATAATCCAATCTCCCTCGGAAAAGCCTCCTGCGTAAACAAACATTCCCTCGTCGTAAAGGAGCAGGGTTCTCGCTGGGCTCGCTGGGGCGAGTGAACCATGGCACCCGACGTGTTTTGGCGTGTATTAGGATTTCCCCCCTGAAACGAGTCCATCCAGTAGATCATCATCACTTCCACTCAACCCTTCTTCTTCTCTTCCACCTCTCTTCTCTTCTCTTCTCTCCGCATTCGTTCCTTTCTTCTTCTCCCTTCTTCTTCTCTCCTTCATCTCCTCCTCTTTAATCGTTTCTGGTCAATTAAACCCACGCTGCACTGCACCAACGATCCTCACTGCACGCTAGACGCGCTGCCCCGTCTTCAGCTGCAGTCGATCCTCTGACCACCCCAATCTTGCTTGTCACTTTCCTTTCTTTCTTTTTTTCCCGCCTAACTGTTCTCGCCGGGGACTTGCAGCCTGAGATTGATCGCATTCCACCAGTCCTTTTCCCTGTCCCTTCCGCCAGTCGCTCCCCATTCCTTCTCCTCCTTTCCGGGCCCTCTTCTACCCCGTACCCTTGCCTTCTCGCCCTCTCGCACGGTTCATTGCGAAATCGTGGATTTTTACCTCTTTCGGTTGGACCCTCGGGATCGATCGCTCTATTGATTTGTGTTGGTGCCCACTTGGGAAAAGGGAAAAAAAAACACCGGCCCCCGTGCTGGCCCCTCGCCTCCATCGTTGCTAACCACAATCCCTCCCTTCTCCAGCCTGGATTGCCTCGCCAGATTCCGCCGGTGTGTGCCCAGGTGGAAAATGCCCTTCTTCACCCGTGTCTTTCGGAGTAAAGACTCCAATGTTGTGAAGAAGTCCCCCAAAAACCCCGTAGTCGAGGACTCGGGGCCCGCTAAACCCACTTGGACCGACGCGTGGGAGCGGTCAGAAGTGGCCCCCGAAGAAGTTCATGAGCTCCTTCGAGGGTGCACTCAGGAATTGAAGGCTCGCGGTATGTTCCTGCCTCGCCCCTGCGTCTTCGGACTCGCGCATTCTCTGGATTCAATCCCACTGATCGTCGACTCCATGGATCAGCCCTCCACACTCCATTCCTCCTCCTGCCCTTCCGGCCCAGCTCCGACGCCAGCGCTGCCCGAACCTTTGTCCGCAACTATTTCAACCAGTCGGTCGAGAGGGGCTCTCCCCCTAGCGGCGATGCATTGTCGCAAGAACTCCGACTCACCGACCCGCTGGTGAGACCACCTCCTCCGTCACCCCCGCGCACCCCGGCTTACCGAGCTCTAGGTCTTATGCGGTGTATTGAAATGGTGCTGGAGCAGACTCCCTGGAGGAGTCGTGACCTGGGAGGCCTACGAACTGTTCAAGGTCGGCGAGCAAGGTACGGGTGGACTCCCTACTTATAGAAATGCCCATGCGCAGGGCTGACCATAACTAGATTCGCAGTTTGCTCCCGACGCGTTCTCCACCTTCATTCCCATCAGTGTCGACTCCGACGCCCGCTGTCAGATCATCTTCGATTTCTTTGATCTTCTCACCGCAATCGCCGCTCATGGCAAATCCAATGGTCTGGGAGGACGGAAGCTCTCGCGGTATGCCGGTTGGTGGGCATTCGAACATACGGACACCGGGAATGGCTTTGAGGCCGCCTACAAGAACTGGTCCGCTGCAGCGGATGCCACCAGCCACTTGTTCTTCGCCTATCTGCGCTCTTTGTCACCCGAGACTCGTGGCATGGGCGGTATCTCGACCCTGCCTATCGCCCTCCAGACTTTGGTTCAGGCCACCGAGTATCCGCCGGAGACTCCCACTCTTCTACAGGTCTCCACTACCAAGGTCGTCATGATTGTCGACACCGTCTCGCCCACCCCGTTTGCTCTTCTGCGCCGCGCCAAGAACTTCGAGTACCGCGACAGCGATGACCATCTCCAGGAGTTTGCTAATGCGGAAGATCCCCTCCGGGCCTTGACGGATGAGTGTGTCCGTGTGCTCAGATGCATCTCCTCGACCAACCAATCGAGCGTCGCCGATCCCACTTCGTCCGCCCAGGAAGCGTCCTGGTCGAGATTTGAGGATATGGGTTTCGGAAGCACCCTCGAAACGGAGCTTGCAGAAGAGAGAAGCTCGTCTTCCCTCGCGAGACGGGAGTTTGGAGGTGGTCTTAAATCGGCTCCTCAGTCCGGCGGAGGTGCCCTTGGTCGTCCCACAACTCCTTCCTGGGCTGACTTCATGTCTTCCGGCTTCAGCGACGAGAACGTCTTCAAAGCCCCAGTTGCCCCGATGCTTCTTCCACCCGACAAAGTCCTCCCACCTATTGCAATGGACCGAGGCCAAAGTTCTCAGTCGCATAAGCGCAACCTGGACAGCGAGCCCTCGATCGACCCCGGAGAACTGGCCAGTATCACAACTCTCGACCTGGATGACTCCTTCTGGTGGGTGTGGATCAGCAGTCTTGCGGTGGAGGAGCCCGTGTCTCGTAAGGCCGTCTTTGGACGCTGCGCCCTCCTGGAGACTGTCATCAAGAACGCCAAGTGGTTGGTCCTCGAGGAGCAGGTCAAGGGAGCTGCTCCAGAACCCGAACCCGGCGCATATATCGTCGAGAAGAAACGCTTCTTCGGCTTCTCTACCCGCAAGCGCCTTGGACGCCGCAAGTCCTCTGCCAAGAAGGTGACCGCTGTGGAAGAATCCTACAAGCGACCCGACAACCAGGCGCCTCAAAGCAAGACCAGCATTGCCCCTGATCAGCACGCTCGCATCCAAGCCGCCGCCGCCGCTTTGCAAAAACGACATCAGGAGCAAGACCAAGAGGCCACCAACGGTTCTAGATCCAATGCACGGGACACTACGTATTCGAAGACTAACTCCGTCATGACGCTGCAGCCATCCATCGTGAACGAAGCCTCGCACGCTCTGAAATGGGCTAGCAACTACGACAAGAACACCTACCGGGCCGCGTATCTGAATAACAGCCGTGCGGGAACTGGTGCTCTGACTGAAGAGGCGAACGAGTCAGAGAAAGACAAGTCTGCTCCCCAATCTTCGCCATCTCCAAGCACCAGCACAAGGCAACCTCCTGCGCCAGTGCCAAAGGATACTGCCTCGCGCTCGACAACACCTCTCCCTGTCAAAGACGAAGGCGAGATACCCAAAGCCAGCACTGAAGACCGGAGAGACAGCACCAGCGTTCCCGTAGAGGAAAAGGTCCCCACCGAATCCCTCCCGCGGAAGTCTGTGGAGTCCGCTGAAGATTCTAAGGGCAAGCTGAAGAAGAAGCCCGGCAACACTGGATTCAAGAGCATGTTCGGAACCACCAAGAAGAAAAGCGATATGGAATCCAAGCCTCCTATGAAGCCTACTGGCGCTGGACGGTCTGCTGTAGCCGCGGCGCGTGCTGCGCTCGAAGACAAGGCAAAGGCTTCTCAAGAACAGGCCGTTCGCCCGTCCACCCTGAGAAAGAAGCCTGTTGCTCAACCCCCGGCGGAGGAGACTCCCAAGGTTAGCGTTGAGACGCCCACTCCCCCGAAGGAGGAGGAATCGCCAGTGTCGCCCCCTAGCGAGACCAAGGCTCTCCCTGAAGAACCTCCTCGAGCTTCGACCCAGGACGAACATCCGAGCAACGCCCGTGAGGCCGAATACGACGCGCTCTCCCGGGTTGATACCAACGAGCGTGCGGCCGCCGACCGCGAGTTCTCAAAGTTCGACCAGGGTCCCCTGCTCGATCAGCCCGCATTTGTCCCTGAGGATTCCCCTGTGTCAGAGACCTTCCCCCACAAGGAGGAAGAGAAGGAAAACGAAAATCCAGCTATGACAGCGTCGGCCGACGAGGCTCCGAAGGAAACGACCACCACAGAAACCGAGGCCAGTGCCCCTGCCCCTAACCCCTCGTACGACCGATGGGCACAGATCCGCAAGAACGCAGCCGAAAGAGCTGCCGCCATCGATCGTCCCCGAGTCAGCGAGGACGGCGGTAACACCAGTGAAGAAGAGAGTAAGTCAGCCAGTGTCCCTGTTCGCTTCTATCGTCCTCTAATATGAGAACCTCGCCAGGCTTCGAATCTCGTGCGGCTCGCATCAAGGCCCGTGTGGCCGAACTGACCGGCAACATGCAAACGAGGTAATTGGCATGTCATATTGCCCGCTACCGGTCCGTCTTTCGTGCCATCTCGGTCCTTCAGTGTCTGCTCTTTCTCGTCATACATTACCTGTGATTTCTGTCTTTCTTTTCTTCGTCTGGCACGGGTCGCCAGTCCTACAGATACCTTCTCTGCTGTCTGAAGAGCACTAGTTTGTCCACTCCTCGCACTTCCCAGTCCCTTGCATTGGGTCTAGAAAATACCCCCGGTTTGACGCAGAGCAAGAGACGACTGCCGCACGCTGTGACGCCCCTTGATGGTGGACGAATGTGTTGTAATTTTCTACTTCTTTCGCTTGTGTGGTCGGTCATATGATAGATGCAGGTGGCCCGCCTCTTTTGGACTTGATTTTTTGGACTTTTTTGCTCGAGCTTGACAGTTCTATTCCCCCCCTTTGCAGTTTTGTCGATTCACTGTCCTTGATTTGTTTTTGATATATCCATTATACCTCAGCAGACTTTCACTATGTACCAATCGAATCTATTACATGCAATCGAGCTGTTAAGGTGCAGGAATTTACAGAGGTGGATAAAGCTTAATCGTTCATGCTCGAACAGGAGACCTTATGAAGAACAATCATTATGCAAATTTTGATATTCATCACTTGTTCGTCAACGCCATATATGCCGGTCCCTAGGAATTTATCGTACAAGCGAGTAACCCAACACTCACGACGACTGCCACGCACCAGGGGAGCCGAAACATCCATACACAAGAGGAATATTTCTAAGCGATTAAACGGTATGTAAGATCGGGGGGGTATCGAACAGGTGGAATCCAAACAGCTCCGGACGCGGTTTATCAAACAAACTACAAAAAAAAAAAACCTGGCAGGCATCGCCCACTCCGGCTATATAAACCAAGTAGTCAAGGACGCCGGAGGGCGTCCTCACACTATAGGACATAACGCAGACGGCGCGTGGCCTCGACGGCGACCAGAGCACTCAAAGCGCCAATGCACAGACAGATGGAGATGGCGTTGGGGGAGTCCTTGTCGAGGTTCATCCACTGAGAGTCGGAGGCGGAGTCGTCGTCGCGCTTGGTGCTGCCGGGCTCGAGGAGGCTGAAGACGATCCAGCTGATGAAGGTGCCGACGAACTGGGGGATGGTGGTGTAGACGTTGAGCACGCCGAGGTAGATGCCGGCCAGCTCGCCGGTGGAGGGGATGTTGGAGGGGCCGTCCTCGACGTCGCTGTCGCTGTCGGGCTCGTGGTGGTTCAGGCGGAGCACGTCCAACTCGGAGTCGCCGCCGCCGCCGTTCAGGTCGCTGTAGGCGCCGGAGTGGAGGCTCGACGAGGTGATCATGGTCACGCCGGACAGGCGGGAGGCGGCGGAGGGCCCCATGGCGAGCTTGTTGATCTCGACGCCCATGAAGGCGAAGGGGGCCCAGGAGGTGATGGCCCAGGGGATGCCGCAGAGGGCGACGAGGAAGGTGGCGAAGGCGCGGGAGCGGGCCAGCGGCGCGAAGATCATGGTGGCGGCGAACATGACGTGCGAGATCAGCCAGGTCATTTGGAGGTCCGGGCGGACGGCGGTGATTCGTTTGAGGAGGGCCGCGATGCCCGGCGGCGGGCGCGGCGTGAATCGGGGCCGCTTCGTGTCGGGCGGTTGGACGCAGAACGGGAGAAGGACGGACCCGATGAAGGTGATTGAGGAGAAGACCACGAGGGACAAGCTGCCTACACGGCCGACCTCGCCGAGCATGTCGCTGGGCTGCGTGGCGTTTTTGGGCACTTCGTACCGGAAGTAGGTTTCACCCACCCAGGTTGTGCTGTAGAAGAGGAAGGGGAACCAGCCTGGACAAGGAGTTAGAACTAGACGGAGGGTTTTTGGTTCGTGGAGGGTCTTACCAATCCAGGCCCAGAACTGAGCCCAGCAGATGGCTTGGATGCGTGGAGGCAAGTCCATGGTGGTTTTGACCAGTTGGGATAACACTTGGAGGGCGCCAGCCTTTCCGTCCGAGTCCCTGATCAGGATGTCAGTGGCTGCATGTGGGATTGACAGGACGAGATACCCACCGGGCGGTAATCAAAACTCGTTCCTTCACTGCCCAGCTGGTGATAAGCACAGCTCCGAGCAACGACATGGCCGAGATGACCGTCATCTGCTTGAATTGGGTATCACCTATTGAGGTGCCAAAAATGCTGACGGTGTCAATAGACCCAATGACATAGCCAATGAGCTGGCCGATGGCCGACATTCTCGTTGCTGTTGAGTTATTAGCATCCACCTATGGCTTGGTATCGGTGTCCGCAGTCAACATACCCCAGGCTGACCCGGCTTGTTGCGCTGGAATAGGCAAGGTATCAACAATCAAGCTTCGACAACACGCTTGCACTGCACGAGATTAGTTTCAAAACTGAATCGGAAAATTGAAGCCACCCACCAATGTTGATCGCAAAGTCCACTGCATAAATACTCAGAACCGCCAGGGCGATAGTAACGTTCTTGGTCTGGCAGCGGGCTGGTAAGCATCGGCGCGAGTCAGGGCCAGCTAGAATGTCCAACATACCTTCTCCGGGTCATCTTTCACAAACATACTCACAATCTCCGTTGTCCATCCCAGAACCAACAAGCAGCCGGTGACAATCAACGAGCCGCCAATCATGAACGGTCGACGTCTGCCCCATTTCGAACGCGATCGGTCTGCAATAACACCAATGAGCGGCTGCATGATCAAGCCCGACAGCGGGCCGGCAATCCAGACGAGGGACGTTCGCGACTTGGTCAGACCGAGCTGGAGGAGATACGGGGTGCAATCTGTTGGACGAGTCGCACGTTAAAAAAGCAAATCCGGGCGATTTTTGCGACAGGAGGCGCTTACATGTCATTTCAATACCCCAAGTGAACCTATTCAAGAACAGTTTGAATTAGCCGTCAATCCCAGTGAACGGTAGGCCAAGTCCCCAGCACATACTGCAATCCCAACAAGCTAAACGTCAGCAAGGCCATGCGCGCCGACTCAGTGCGCCCTCTGATCGAGGGCGTGCCCACCCATCTTGCAGTCTGTGGCATTCTGGAGTCAAGTTGAACGCCTGCAGGCACTTGAGCCTTTCCTCGGTCAGCGGGGTCCCATGAACCAGCTGTTTCACCCCGTCCTCGTGCCCGCGATCAGGGTCGACGTATGACCTGCGCTGTCGACGTCGGGTGGGATCGTCAAGGCCGAACCGTGGTATAAGACGAGGTAGCGAGAAAGGAGTTGACAGTTCGAGGCAATACTGGTTCGCTCGGAAGTCAATTGCGCTGGTGGACGGGATAAAAATAGGTGGGAAGAATGCGGCGGAACCTGGTGCGGCAAAAGGATTGCTGGGGCGCAAGAGGGGAGTTTTCTTTCCGTCGAGGAACAACAGGAATTGAGACCGGATATCGGAGGAATATTCGACAGAACTAAGGGTGATTGAGGAGCAGGAAAGCGAGGAGGAGGGTCGGGGAGGCCGCGAGCAGTCGGGAGGAGAGAGAAGAGGAGAAGAAGGCAGAGGGAAACCCACACAAACAGAACGCATGCGGGCCCCCGGGCCGCCAGGGCGTCGTGGGCTTATCGGCAGCCAGTCGACCCACCACCGGCACTTATTAATAGCAGTCCCTCTACTCTACTTGCAACAGGCTGATGCCTAGGGGATAAATGACTGAGTATAATGAATATAGAATGAATCATCAAAAAGCTCCCGCAAATATACCAAATGTCATATGATCACAATCCAAAAAAAAAGAAAAAAATAACCAGTCGAACAGAACTCCTTCTACAGTCACTTCGCCCCAAACAGCCCGTCGCAACTGCATGAGGGAACCATGATCATCGCGGATGATTCGTAACAGTCACTGCATTCGTTTCTAGCGACCCAGTGGAATGAATATCCGGTTCGTTGTGGCTGATGGGAAAAACCCGTCTCCAACATCGGCCACCCCAAACCCAGACCATCCGAACACGCTATGGAGACCCGGTAGCTCACATTAATCCGTTTTCCTTCTTTCCCGTTTTTCATATAAGACGAACGTTGTCATAACAATTTTTTCATTTACAGTCTGTTGGGGGCGGAGGTCAGGGGCCACTGGTAGCCAGCAGCATCACTGAACTTGTAGCCGAACGACGCGGTGAAGTCGTCCAGCACAGCCGGTCCGCGAGAGCCTGTCGCACAGAGTCAGTATGCCGGCCAGCCGAAAGAAAGCGCGCGGAGTCGCTTACCATAGGGGTACTCCATAGGGATAATCTCCTTGTTGTCGTCCAGGTAGTGCAGCAGAGGAGTGAAGATCTTCCAGCTGGAGTCGAGCTCGTCGTCACGGACAAAGTTGGAGTGGTCACCCTTCAGGGCATCCAGGATCAGGGATTCGTAGGCCTCGGGGATCTTGAGGTCGGAGAAGCGGCGGCGGTAGGTAAGGTCAAGCTCCGTGACGACCGTCTGCATGGAGAGACCGGGGAGCTTGGAGTTCATCTTGATATACACCGACTCGTTGGGCTGGACGCGGATGACCAGCTCGTTGCGGGGGATATCCTTGAAGATGCCAGACGTGACGTCACGGAACTGAATACGGATCTCGGTCTTCTGCTCGTTCAGGGCTGTCGGAGAGGTCAGTATACCAAGCCATGAAGTCGCATACACGCAGAACAGAAGGCATACCTTTACCGGCCTTCATGATGAAGGGAACGCCATCCCATCTCTCGTTCTTGATGTAGGCAACCATGGCGCAGAAGGTCGGGCAGCGAGAGTCCTGGGGCACGGTATCATCCTCCTTGTAGGCGGGCTTGCTGCCGTCCAGCGACTTTCCGTATTGACCGATGATGACGTTCTTGGGCTCAATCGGGTCCATCGCGCGCAGGACGCGCACCTGTGATCGTGTCAGCACTTGCATTCGGGATGGCAAGTGGGGGATGAATTACCTTCTCGTCACGAATATCCTCGGCGGAGAAAGAGATGGGCCGCTCCATGGCGAGAAGAGTCAGCACCTGCAGAAGATCTGAATGCCAGCGTTAGCACTCCCCCTGATATCGATCGATTTTCAGCGAACGTACGGTTCTGCATGACATCACGGATGATACCGAACTCATCGAAGTAACCTCCACGGCCCTCCGTGCCGAACGGCTCCTTGAATGTGATCTGCGACAGGGTTTAGCGACTGCGGCAGTGGTCTGGAAAACACCGACTCATACCTGCACGTTATCAATGTGGTGACGGTTCCAGGTAGCATTGAAGAATTCGTTTCCGAAGCGCATGATGAGGATGTTCTTGACCATCTCCTTGCCCAGGTAGTGGTCGATACGGAAGATCTCCTCCTCCTTCCAGTTAGGGTCAAGAGCCTTCTGGAGATCACGCGAGCTCTGAAGGTCCTTGCCGAAAGGCTTCTCAACCTGTGAAACAAAACAAATGCGCATGAGCATAGGTCGCCGGAAAGGGTGTTGTTCTTGTGAGGTGACTCACAATGATCCGGGCAATGCCGTTCTTGGGGTAACAGTTTCTCTTCAGTTGGTCGGACACGGTGATGAAGACACTAGGAGGCAGCGCCATGTAGAAGACTCTGTTCTGCTCCTTTTGACCCTTCTCGACGTCCTCGAGGTGCTTGGTGAGGTTGATGAACGAGTCATCCTTGTCGTACTGGCCGCTGATGTAGGTGCACAGCTGGCAGAAGCCGTCCAGCTGCTCTTCGATTTCCTTGGTAGGGGTCTTGATATATGACCGCACGCGTCTCAGATATTCTTCATGATCCATGTTCGTCCGAGCATATCCGACGATCTTGATGCCCTTCGGGAGGAACTTGTTACGGTACTGAACAGAGGGTTAGTGTCCCAGCGGAAGCGACTCTCGCCGTCACCGGCAATCCTGCAGAACTTACGAGGCCGAAAAGGGCAGGGAACTATGAAATCGTCAGTCTCCGGTCGGTCAAGCTTTTTCGAGGGGGCGCACGCACGGTCTTCTTCTTTGCAAGATCTCCGGACGCACCGAGAACCACAATGACAGTGTCATCCTTGAGTTCGATGGTGCTGCGTGAGATATCCATGTTAGTAGCGAAAAAAGATGGAACCGGTTGAGCAGGGGAGTGCTGCAGGGTTGACGATCGCAGGGGTATGGCAACGCGGGGGAGAGGAAAGAGTACTGAAAACAGGGCCGCTGGAGAAATTGGACAAAAGAACAAGAGGGGAGAACTTGGAGAGATCGAGCAAGAGAAAACAGGAGAATTCCAGACGAATTGAGTGTCCTGGGGGAGGCGATCGAGCAGGTGGCAGACGGGTGGAAAAGAAAGAGGGACGTAGAGGGGAACGGAGGAGGGGTGTGATGTCAGAGAGGGAGGCGGCGGCGGCGGCGGCGGTGGTCAAGACTCACCCAGCGTTCTGGCGTTCCTCAGAGCGAGCTATCGTGCTGGCCATGGTGATGGGTGTGGGAAATAAAAGAAGGAGGGAAAGGAAAGATGAAGCTTGCAATCGACGAGACGGTAGGGAGGGAGGTGAAGACGAGAAGAAGAGAGGTTTGTTGGAAAAATCCCCAACAGTTCCGGCGGAGCAAGTACTTTTTAACGCCGACGGTGGTGGTGGTAGCAGTTTGAGGAGCTGCAGTTGCTGCAGGGTGACTCCCCGTTACAGTACGGGGTGGGGCCTCGAGGGCTGCCGGAGGGCCCGAAATCGTAATACCTCCCGGATGGACGCAGGACAGTAGATATTACTGTTAGAATAATCTATTATTGCTCTCGGTCTTATTCTATGATCATGCAAGTGCTTTTCACTATCGATCATTTATTCATCTTCCCTCCGAGATACGTAGGTAGGTGTTTGATGACGGTGTAATCCACCCTGGAAAGGCCCGTATTATATCATCCCTCATCATTGGAATCACTTCCACTCTATAAACACGACCGTTCAGCAGCAATAATCCCCGATGCCGGTACCTGTACCCCTCTGTATTACTCTTCCCCCCAATAACACCAACGCCCTTCCTCTCCAGTACTGCCTCGCTCTGATTTTATCCGAGCCAAGTGCGCTGGAAATTTCAATCCAGGAAGCTCCACCGGGAACCATACATGGACCGCAGACACTTCTTTAGAGGCACATCTTCGATATGCTGACCTGCTAGCCCCGCGCGAAATGCTGAATCCAGTAATCTTACGCCCCGTCGGTTTGGATCTGACGGCATTCTGCTCTGATAGGCGAGCGCCATGACTGAAAAGGAGAAAAAGAAATATAACGGCCGAGTGGTCGTCTCTCATCCAACACATCCCCCATCTGCCGGACTTTATCGACCCTCGTCATGTGTCCGCGGAGACGGACAGCTTCAAGCTCAGAGGGGGAACGAAGGCTCATTCAAGGATCTTCCGGTGTGACCACACGCGGCATGTACCTGGCCTTCAATCTATTCCGCCTTTTCCATTTACCTAATGGTTGCTTCTAATCAACACCGCGCTGTCTCCGCGCAACAAAATGCTCCGGGCCACTGACACGGAGATAATGCATGTATATCAGACAGCCAACGTCCTCCTCATCCTCATTCCATCGTACGTGTAGTGACAGACCGTGTAAAGCGACCTCGGACTACCTACCCCACTCAAAAATACAGAGACAGATCGCGCCAGAAGCTGCGGCGAAGATTACTGTGGAAATGGTGGTCACTCCGTCATGGAGCACTCCCTCCCGGTGACCCAAGTCGTGGAGATGGATCGGCGGATTCCCTTCCACCAAGTACAGAGTATGATACGGATTCTATTTTCCCGTGAGTTTAGTGAGGAACTACTATCAATTAAGGAGGGGCGACAGCAGACCGAGCGTTTGGCGCCGGTCAGCCTGCAGTTCACCTTTACGGAGTACATCTTGGTCATCGTATCGAGGTCCAATAGGTAACTGAATACTGGGTTGGGTTTTGTCTCTGTTACCTGCAACTCTAACCTAAAAATTTCTTGCTTTTTATTCTCCTTTTTATGCTCTCTTTTACATGAAGACGGAGTTAAGCAGTACACAAAAATGGCGTGCTGTAAGAACAAAACCCCATAGCTTGTTGCCGATAATCCCAGGGTGGTGGGGCGCTCCTCGCTGTATTTCCAAATATGTGTCCCGGTATGATCTTGCTGTCAGGATTTTATCTTTCCAGTTATATACTCCGTCCGGAGAACATCCAACATGGTGGCAGGTGGTACCACGGGAACATTACATCCAATTCCACTTCTGTCTCCCCTACGTGTATTTTGACTTACAACCAGTTGGCCTGGCCTGTATTTCTCTGGTTTCCAGACGCTCAAGGCTGCGACAGAAGAATCCGAGGGTTCCAGGACGCGGATCAAGCTGCATGGGGATGGAGCCTTGTCGTCATGGGGTATAGCATTCCCAAAGATGTTTTGTCAGCGGGGGGCGCTCTAGGCATGCGGTGCAGTAACCTCCCGACCGGCCTCGGACCACAGTAGCCCGACGGCAAAATAGGTCGCGATGGTGGGGTTGAAGAACTTCAAAATTCAGAAAAGAAAAAAAAAAAAAAGGAAAAGAATTCCAACCTACGCTAATCCATATCGGGCGATCACGGAAAAACTAATTCTCCATTCGGACTCCCCATCACGGGACTTCGTCTAACCCTGGGGACCGCCTTGCTCGCTAAGAGTCCCGTTTGGGGTTAGGGCGAGCCGCACCGAACACACCTCGCAAATTGTGAGCCCTTGTGAGTCGACTCCATACCTATCGAAGCGACGACAACCACGACAACCCGGACGACTTTTTGCGGGTCACTTCTGCCTTCCATCGACTTGTTTGCGTTGCCCGCTGTTGCTCAGAACCGCCGTCAGAATGCCTTCGGAACACGGTCACAGACGTGAGTTGCATCTTTTGGGGAGGACTTGATCTTGGATGTCATGTGTGCGCGAGGGCTCCATCCCGGGGTTGGGATGCGAGATCGGGCGCGCGCCGTGAGGTTCTACGCTCTGGTTGGAATTTTTTTTTGCTAACGTTCCTGTCTTTCTGCAGTCTACGTCAAGTAAGTTGCAATCACCGTCGTCGTGTCGCGCAGATCCGATCGTGATATCAGAATTGTGGGATCATCGTGTGGAGGGATCGGAGCACCGCATATCGTCACGGCATTCGATTAGAACAGAGGAATTAATACGATTCGTTTTTCTAGGGGTCGTCACCTGAGCTACCAGCGCTCCAAGCGCCAGGTCAACCCCAACACCAGGTACCGACCCACCGTGGCTATCGCAAGGGAATATAGGTTTGGAGTTCTGACATGGTGATACAGCCTGATCAAGATCGAGGGTGTTGAGAACACTGAGGCCGCAAAGTGAGTAGTCTCTGGGACAACGGCTGCGATATGGAACAGGCAAAACTAAGACGGGTGTTTTTTTCTACAGCTTCTACCTGGGCAAGAAGGTTGCTTTCGTCTACCGGGCTAAGCGTGAGGTTCGGGGTTCCAACATCCGGGTGATCTGGGGCAAGGTCACCCGCCCGCACGGTACGTCTTGCGAATATCCACCGGTGGAAGAGGAAGACGTTGGCTGTCCATCGGCATGAGACGGCGGATCCAGACTGACCATCGCATCACTGCAGGCAACTCCGGCGTCGTCCGCGCTCAGTTCCGCCACAACCTCCCCCCCAAGTCCTTCGGTGCTACCGTCCGCGTTATGCTCTACCCCTCCAACATCTAAACGACTGCTTTTGTTATGTGTTAGTTGGCACTCCGGAATCTTCGCGCAGACAGACGGGCAAGGAGTCGACGGTATGAGCCGATGTTGAGATGGAGTTGGCGGGTTGATATGATAATGTTCGTGGGAGAGGCAGGGCCGTCCAGCCCTACGAAATGAAATAAAAGAACTCTTTGTCTTTTTCTACAGCATGGTTATTTGTCAGCTTCGAGGCATATAGAAAAGCTTGTCCTGTTTTCACTACTGGCGAGCATGATGTGTCTTGTCTGACAGCGTGGCTGCTCCCAACTGTATCTGACGCTCATACACCAATCCACACCATTTCAACAAACATGATTTTAAGGCGTATATTATCGGAAGGAGTGTTGCAGCGATCTGGGGTTTGTCAAGGCGCTCGTATCCAAGCTGAGAGTATATGCTTCTGGAGCCTCGCTGGCATCGCACATTGACCCATATCCATGTCTAGTGTTCACCTTGGAACTCGGGCATGAACTTGGTTTATTGGTATCAGGTGGTAGAACCTTGCGGTGTCGTAGTTCCCGGTATCGGAGTTGTATCTTGATTAGGGAGCATCTGAGGAAGCAGAATTTCTTGGGTTGTGCATTGTATGTAGAGTTGAACATCTTCCAGTATATGGTTGATTCCCAAATATTATAGAGCGCCAATCAATAGTGGATTATACATTGTGTAGTACTATACAGTGTTTTGATCTCAAGACTTGTAGCTGTGAACATGCATCAGGATTTGGTATAAAAGAACGTCTTGGTAACATACAGGATACACCTATATTCATCACACTTTATCCTGTGGTTCCAGCGATGAATACTCTATATTATCTCGGGAACTGTCCTATTTTCTAGCCTTTTTTCAGCAGACTTGTTTGCCAGCGGCATAATGTCACCTGTTGATGAATATCTTGGACTGAATGGTTTAACGGTCGCCGGTATGTCCTCATGCTACCGGTTGGAACGATACTTGGCGGAGTGTTAGGCTCACGATATCCTACTAAATACCTACTAAGACCCCATTAACAATATAAGAACATAGAGACACCTCTTATTGATCCAGCTCAAGGCTAATTCGGCAGAGTACATGCACTTCTGAGCCCCCACGAGGGAAACACTTCGCCTCGCTAGATGCATGGTCAAAGGGATGGAAAAGTTTTCTGGAATCAGCTTGGAGAGGCACCCTTGCATGATCCTTCGCGTTTGTTAGGAGTTTATGAGAATTAAAGTAGACGCCATCCCCCCACCGCCGTGACCCACCGGATAGTAAACGAACGGAAGATCAACATTGATGACTTGATTGAGCCTGATTCAGGATATTTGACAAGACTGGACGGTTTGATTTCTGGATCCGTCCCTACTGATAAAGTTAATCGGCGCTGGTTATAGTGGGTGTGGATTGGGGATGGATGGTCTACGCAGTATATAGCCTTAATGGCATGCACTTCATTCTGGAATGTTTCATGATGGATAGTGCTCCGATGACCAGGCCTTCTTGACAGGACGATAGGTACGGAGTACGATGTACTACGTAATAAGATGGCTGCACTAAGTTCCATACCAGAGACCCACATAACTGCAGTCACTACCCCGGATTGATAGTTGGATGTTCGGAGATGGGGGCATTAGGTTACCTTGCTTTAATTACTTTATCCTTTGGAGGTGGATGACTAGTTCTTGGGATGATACGACGATATAGACTGGTGCAGAACAGGCTTGGTTGGCGAGACGGAAGTACCGAATGTCAGATATTGACAAGATTGTTGCCTGAAAATAGTGAAGACGGGCAAGACCAAAATTTCTAGCACATGTCTCAGGTGGGTGCTTTAGGCGATCGCATAGGGGACGATCGATAGGTTCTCGCGGGAAAGGATCAGAGCGTGACCCCAATTGTTCGCCACCCTGAGCACCTAGTGGCTCTCCGTCGTGCATGAGCGAGAGGCTAAATGGTTAAAAATAACAACCGCGGGAAGTTTCGGTGCAGATGGGCGACACCACTCAATTATGAGTAACCATGATGTCGGTGCATGGGCAATGACTGATGTTCTGATTGATCCCATCGGCTCCAGCTATTACGCAAGAAGTGCCGGGAGGACAGATCGGCCGCTGGGCCTTATAATTGGGAGAGAAGGCCAGCGAACAACGCATAATCTGCGACGATTCATCATCAAGGTTGGTCCCTGGGACGGGAGCCGTTCCAAGGTGGATGCAGAGCAGTTGGTGGTGGCTGGGCCGTCTGTTGTGCCGCCCATTGGTTCTTGGTGAGGGGGAACTTGCGTAACACATGGTGTTGATGGATCTTCCAGGTTGGAAGGATGGTCTATTCATGGACAGATTGAGTGAGGGGATTATCCGTATGTATTGATATTGCTGATATTGATATCATGATGGAGGCGGAGGTATGGGCTGATAGTCTGAAGGTATATCTCTGATCGCCACGTGCATAATCTGGATAAAACAAAGAGTATAAGAGTACAAAATCATAGTTCTCGCCTCATCCGACTGGCCGATATCCAATTGCGTGGCGCCTGTCGTCAACCCTTTTCCGCCGCGTCAAGTCAAAAAGCCTCGCCTGTCGCTCCCGGTTCTTCCTAGTCTTTCTCTCTCTCTCTTCCTTCTTTGTCTCGTCACCTTCGTTTGATATCTCGACTCTTTCTTCTCGCGACGGCCTACACGGACAGGGTTGTCTTCGTCGCCATTTACTGTCGATCACTGCCGAACCCACTGTCGTTTTCACGGACTAAAAAGTACCAGAATTCGTCTCCAGCGGGAGATTCGCTCGACTGGCACGCACACATCCATCCATCCATCGTAAGGATTCTCGGGAATCTCTTCCATCTCCAGAGCACCTCCTTGACGTGGTCGCCGATATAGATCTTCCCCCACACCGTTCCAAACGCATTCCAACCGTCAGGCAGCGGATCCCATCTGTCAGTCCTCTCGTTGGCCGCCTTCTGAGCAGCGCATTAGTCAATCGCTCCTCTTAAATTGCCTGCGATCATCCTTTCCTTGGCAGTTTCCACTCCTATCAACTCCGTGCTCCACCGCGGCCATCAGATCACAGTGAAACCTGCCCCAGCCGTCGTAGTGATCGGGCGCTAAGGGCGACCGTTCAACGATAAAAATGGCGAGCCCCCAGTCGGTCGCGCCTCCCAGGCGCAGTCGAGGGTTCAGCTTGAAGTCCGACAAATCTCATCGTTCCAGCAACTCCGGCAGCCAGAGTCGAGTCCACTACAACGAATCCGCCGAAGAAAAACGCAGGCGTACTCTACATACCAAAGCCGACCCCATGGTTGCCATGAGCGAAGATCAACCAAGTATGTGTCGGAATCCTCCCCCATTCTTCGTTCCTCATTCCTGCGACCTCCCTTTTCCCCCCTCAACATCGATGATTTTTTCCCCCAACCCCACGTTGTTTACAAATTCCCCGATGCGCCACGCCATCTAACCTCCTCGTTCTAGTGATGGTTGCCCTCGAGAAGTCAAATCTCGGCAACTTGAGAGAAATGGAACACAAAGACCAATACGGGAATGTCATCAGTGCGTCTCTGCCCCCTTTCCCGGTCGCGATTTTCGACAAAATGGCCTGACCGTGGTTGAATAGCTGATCCCGATCTGTCCAATCCCACCCGTCCGCGATTCGAGCGCCCGTTGGATACCATTCGTTCGTTCGAGGCCGCCATTTATGGGACATACATGAGCAGGCCCGTCTCATATGCGAAGACCGGTACGTTGGATCCAGCCCGGTGGCTTGTCTCGGACTAATAATGATGTTTCAGAGCCCGAGTCGGGTTATCGCGCAGACTACAGTCGCCGCAGTAGTTACTTTGGAGGTAACGAACTCCTTGCATGCGCATGTTATGGGCTTGCGATCGCCATGCTTGTGCAAAATCCGTGCTAATCGGTCGCAGGGCACAACGGGTACGCAACTCGAGGGTACGGCGAACAAGAAGGCTACTACAACGGCCGAGGGACGTATTCGCGACCAGACAGTTATATCGACGGCGGTTATCCTCCGCCCCCCGAGAACTACTACCCATATAACCAGATGAACGGTCGACCGCGACCACGCCACCACCCACGCATGAACTCGGAGCACTACGGAAACAATGCGCCCTACGGACACGCCCAGAATGGCTATGCTCAGAACGGTTACGCTCAGAACGGTTACGTCCAGAATGGCTACCACAAGTCGTACGAGAACATGACGGCAGCATCAGGCTCCGGAAGCAATACTGAGCCTTGGGGGAACTCGACCGATCCCAGTTCGGTGAACAGTTCGATTGATCAACTGCAACAACAGCAACGAATGGACGAGCGATCGGCTGCGGATAACTTTGGCTTCCAGGGATTTGGCCCAGGTCCGAACCTCAACAGCAAAGCAATGGCCTCGGGTGGGGCTGGGTCTGAGAGAATTGTCCTGGGTAATAATACTAGCACTACTCCAGCCACCAACTCGGGCGGCCCGGTAGGTGGAGCTGCGCCCACCACCCGTCGTCAATTGCGCAAGACGAATAATAATGCGCCTGAAGCGGGTGACACGAAGCGGAAGAGTTGGTTCAAACGAAGATTCAGCAAAGGCTAGCGACCTCCCGGTCTCTTCGGCCTTTGTTTTCTTTTAGTTGTCCTTTGACGCGCGTTTCTGGGTCTCATTTGACGGATGTAATACCTCATCTGGCGTTGATTTTCGAGTACAATAGCGGGATATTTGGCCGGGATTTTATGCGATTTGTTCATGCGACCTGTGATTTTATATTGTTTTCCGTGATTCAGTTGTGGTTTTCCCGCTTCGGGTATGTGTTTACGGTTCGACGAGACTACGATGCACGATGGGTATATTACTTTCATGGAATATTATTTGTTGCACAGGGTCGCGATGTCCCCCCTTGTAACTGCAGGCATGATCTGTCTTTTCCTTCAGCTGGATGATTTCTTTTTGCTTACAGCTGTGGAATGCACAGCGCCACCGATCCTCGATCTTCAGATCGGCGCCTCATTGTGAGGTATCATCACTGTTGGTCGTCGATCGCGATGTGGCTGAGCAGGGCAAAAGGGATTACATCGGCTTGTACAGACTCCATATGGATCTACGCGCAGCAACTAACCACAATAGGAGGATAATGCAAGGTGTCTGGACAACACTGTCGGTGTAGGAACCCTACCAAGCAACAATGTCCGCCGTAGAAGATGCACATAACGAATTAATCTCAACGACTGGCGCAATGGGAATCACAAACACAACACCTATACACATCGCAACGACAGCCCGACAACAACCGAAGAACTGTCCTCTATAGACCACCGGTCTATCCTGGGAGAACGACACTAACTAATCACCAACTGCACCCACCATCGCGAGGCCTAATTCTTCCCAAAAAGCTTATTCTTCAACTTCTCCGCCAGCCCCTCATGCGCCAGCGACTTCCGCTTCTTCTTCTCCTCCTTCTCCTTCCGGTGCGCCTCGTCCAGATGGACATTCCCCTGCCCCCCGCGCTGTATCCGATTAGCCTCAACCCGCGGCGCAAACGGAGAGGAGAGAAAGCATACCCCGGTATGGTAGTCCCCGTCGGCCGACTTGCGGATCGCCAGCTCGGGGATGACCTCCGCGTCATGGGGAGGTCCGGCGGCCGGACGCACATGCGGCGATCCGATGTTGCCGGCGCCGCCGCGCTGTAGACGGTGATGCGGGCGTTAGTTCCTTCGTCTTAGGACTCGGCTGATGGATAGACCGGATGGAAGAACGTACTCCGGCCGAGTAGGCGCCGTCGCCTTGGTCGCCGTACAGGCCTTCACGGACTATCCCGGCGTCGACGTATCTGCGGCGATGGCGGGTGCGGTTAGCGTAGCTCGCTTGATGTGAGATCGGGACTGGGGGCGCACTGAGTCGGGTCGGCGCCGATGTTCCCTTGGCCTGGACGGGGTCAGTGTTTGGGGATCGCATGGAGGTGGGGTAGGTAGATAAGTAGTTGGATGGGGCGGATGAGAACGCACCTCCTCGGCCGTGCGACACAATTGGTTCGTTTTCGCCCATGCTGCAGGATTGCCTGGTGCGGGTACGTGGGGGATGTCAGCACATTGATGCAGGTCCGATGAAGCGTGGTCTTATGTGGGTTCTGGGTCTGGTCACTTACTGGGATGTTGATGCTGAGGGAGGCTCGTTGGAGTCTGTATAGAGGTAGATTGTTGCGGAGTAAGTCGAAGGAGCTGACCGACGGGAGATAAAGCCGACTTTTAAGGGTTCGTATCCAGGAACGGACTAGATCTGGCCGGCCTGTTATAGAAATTAATGGGAATAAGTAATGAGCTGCTCGTGACGTCGAGCGCCGTTCCTCAGCCCACTGATAAGATAACGCGGTTGGATTGGCTGGGGCGCCGATAACCACCGGTCTTGGCGGCGATAATCTATAGGAGCAGATATGAGCGCGATTTCTGGAAACTAAACAGTAGTATACGACTATAACCTATACATTTACCCGTACTGTTGACAGTCTGTCCATTTACATCGCCTTCTACGTTCCCCTCTACGGACAGCCATGGTGGTTATAATATCCCATGACCTTCCAGCTTCACTTACTCCTTCTTTTTCTCAGCAGCAGGGCCACCGCCGGTCGTGGGCAAACCCATGAAGATCTTGAACGAGTCGTAGCTGGAAAAGTTAGCTTACTCCCATCTCCCCATTCAGAACAACTTACATCATCCACTGCAGTCCAGTCTGCGTACCGTCAGTTACTCGTTCGATTTATATATATCAAGGTCATGGACACTCACCAAAGTTCCAATCATGATAATCCTGACGGGCAATCCGTTCCACAGGCCCATGAAGCCAATGTCCTTGTAGATACGGCTCATCGCGGCTCCGAACGCCTCCCCAGGCTGCCGGTTGGCGTTCAGTTTACTCACCATTACGTCCGCGGGATGCGACACGATGGCGCAGAGAATACCCGCCAAGTAACCACCAGTAAAAGCGACACCGGTCTGGGCTCCCTTTCCGTAGTCGGATTTCTGACCAGGGAGGGACTTGTAGATCATCTCGACGATGGTTTCAAACGAGGCAAATTTCATCATGGTGTATGGGATCTGTCGGCCCCATAGAGGGTACAGTCCTTTGTAGAGTCTACTCCCAGTCAGCATCGCTTCGCTCCCGGAGTATTATCCAGGCGTACCCAGAGGTTCCTTCCTTTGCGACAACGCTTGAGATCCCCCCGAAAGTCGACCGGAAGTCAGGCGGAATAGTCGTCTGCATGCGCACCTTGACAGCCTCGAAGGGGCAAAGAGCAACGTCAGCAATCAGTTCTGCCGACGCACTGGCCGTCAGATACAGCGATGTCTTCCAGCGCTGCGCATTTTCGACTCCAACAAGATCACTGTAGAATTTCTTAAAGTATTCATAGCCACCGTACTTGAACGCGCCTTGGGCCTTTGGTTCCTGTTAGCGAGCACTGAAGCACCCCACGCTCCCATTCCCACGGCTTACACTGTAGCCAAAGAAGGTCGGGCTCCAGCCGGTAAACACCCCTCGCAGTCCCTCTGCGCCGCGAATCTTGCTGAACGCTTGCATGTTGCTCTTGTAAAGCAGTGGGTCCACCTGGCGACGACATTTCACCAGGTCCAACGGCGTCACAGCAGTGTGAGTGAGCCCCTAATGGCGGGAGGAGAGAAGGATATGGTTAGTAGCAGGCGCGGTGTCGACAAAACCCTGCGCAAGACTTACGCAAGCCAGCAATCCACCGACAGTACAAGAGGCATAGTACTTGGGAGTCCATGGCTCGATCTTGCCGGTCTTGGACTGGACCTTCTTGCTCGCAACCTCGAACTCCCGCGTCGCCTCTTTAGCAAAAGCATCTGCCCTCTTTTTCGTGTCGTCAGCCACGCTCCAGGCGGGGAAAGGCTCCCGCCTTTTCAAAGCCGGGGTTTCCGAAGGCTGAGACTGCTGTAGAGGGCGCTGAGATGAGAAAGCGCGGACAATCGTGTCGTCCGAGGGGAACATGATGCAGTTTTATCTGAGCTACCGCGTCCCAATTAGTAATTGAGTCCTGTGTTTGTTTCCAGGCACGGAACGACGTCTGGGGACGGACTATGGTTCCTTACCGACAGAAGATCTTCCCCACTTGAAGGGCCGTCGGCGGATCGATTAGCTGGGACGATCTAGACAGGTTTGGAGCAGATCGTACGGTTTCTATTTGTTGTGATCGAAGATTCTTGGTGAATACCAGGATGAATGGCCAGCTCGATAATGACGGAGCGAGAGGGAGAATATATAGCAAGGAGAGCAAAAGACCTCCTGTCAGACGGCATGAGTCGGAGAGGGGGAAACGGCCCCCAATGACGTCGGAGGGCGCTGGGTGACATCCGCATCGGGTAATGCACCAACTGGCGGCGCCGATCCCGATCCGTTCGTTCTCGTGATGAATTTACCATTGGGTCAAACCAGCCCGCCGCAGCTCTTCGCCTCATACCGGCATCCTCAATTTTTACTGAGCCCACTCTCCCCACTCCGCTCGGAGGCATTCGAATTATTGACTCATTCATTTATTACAATAAGCACTAGACAGCAATTGACACCGTCGACGCTCCGGTTCAAGTTCCAGCACCCGCCGCTGTGCCCCTCATCGTCCGTCGAGATGGCTTCATACTTGACCGGCAGTGAGGCATTCGCCCGCGAGAAGCTCTCGCACAGTACAGACTCATCAACCCCCTCGGCGTCATGGGCGGACAAATACCGTGGTGTAAGATGCGCCCAGTCGAATCTTGCCCTGTCCACTCGGCACCGTTTTGACTAACCTTCTGCAGGCCACCGTCGAAGACCTCGAACCCCCTGCAGCGCTCTCCGTCTCCCCTGATGACTCTATCTCATCCGCGATGCTCACTGCGTACGAACGCGACTTCACCCACCTGACCGTCGTCTCGGCCACGAAGCGATCGCTCCTCGGATACCTCAGCATCCCGCGCCTGAAGGAGCTACTACACGAGGGCGCCGTGAAGGAATCCGACTCCGTCTCGGCCGCCATGCAGCGGTTCAACCGGAAACGAGGCACCTACGAGGTCATCACGATGGAGACGCCGCTGGAGGACCTGGAGAAGTTCTTCGAGAGCGAGACCACCCCCACCGGCGAGAAGAGGCAGAAACAGGATTTCGCCGTGGTGACCGATGCGTCGCGCAAGTTTGTTCTGGGCGTTGTGACGAGGGCAGACCTGGCCAACTTTGTGCAGAGACGGCCGTAATGGGTCGCTGGGGGGTGTGGTCGGCTGTTGTTTTTTTCTTCATCGTTGACTGCTTTTTGTGAATGATTGTCGTGCAATTGGGCAGTGCATTTTCCAGGCGCAGTATTCAACATGGACGGACGGATTGCTTGAACTTAACATCGAGTTGGATGGTACTCTAAATTATGGGCGGGAGCGCCCAGAGTGCATATGAATCTCAAATTTGGACCGAATCGCAGGTTATGGTGAATATAGATGCGTACGGCATCCGATGACATACTAGTATCCCGTCTTTGAATTCACTTAGACTACAGTATAAAGCACATCACTAACTGTCCACCAACGCCGTCCGCACAGGTGAGGTATTAGGTAAAAGATACATGGAAGATGGATGGATAGGTCAGCGGACACTCTCTCACTGCGCTTTCTTTGCTTTCTTCGCTGCGATTGCTTCTCGCTCCTCCTTATCCTCCTGCCATGCCACGTAAATGTACAGGAATAAAATGACATTGGCCATGATCGCAGCGGAAATGCCTGAGACCGTGGGGCTCACTGTTCAATGATTGTTTAGACTGACGTTACCCTGACTCAGGGTTGAGAGAACTTACTGCCAAAGGTGGTCATTGCAAAGTACGTGCCAAGGGGGGTAGAAACCATGGCCACGGAGAACCCCAAGAGTTTGAGGATTACATGCCTATTTTCAGATCAGCTATTGAGTTATTGATGTAGTGGATTCTGATAGAGTATCGCCCTCGTTCGAACATTGGGAATGGATCGCAGAGGACATGTGTCATGACCGAACCACTTACGTAGGAACTGCGGGAGAAACATCCGAATCAACAGGTGGCTTTTCAGCCACCGAAGATGTCGGCGCATCTGCCGGGGTTTCGCGAGTGCGGCGACTGGTCATGTTGAAGGTGACGTTGAACCGCGAGCGACTGGGACCAGGAACAGAGACAGCCGCTGGGGAAGCGAAAGTAAACCGAGGGCAGGTACACTGGTACTCAGACGGTGTCTACAGGATTGGGTTTGTGTTCAATTATCCAGATCTGTTGTTGTCCGACTGGAACCGAAGTGAAGGCCGGAGGGTCGATTTACTTGGATGGCATGCAGTGAATGCGCTGATAGATGATCACGGGAAGTGGGAATCCGGGCCTCTCATTGGCCAGCGGTGGACAGGAGCTGAATGCGCTGACAGAACTGGTTCAGAGGGCTCACGATGGGTGTCCTGGGAGAATACTCTTTCTTGGAACAGCACACAGCGGATATCACCACCTGACAGAATATCTCCGCCACGGCAAGATTGATTTCCCCGTTGGTCTTAATTGAGGCACTGTTTCACGTGACAGGGCGCGTCGTGGCGCGCCCAAAGGCAAAAAACGCGGAGAAGGCCGTCTCTGATTGGCCAGCGGTGGAGAGGTTCTTCGTCCAGCGTTCGTTCAAAAAAGTCCCATTGCAGTTCTCACTCTATATCCACACGTCCTCTTCCGGAGAGCTTTCGAACTGACCATGGACGAAACAGTCCCCGATACCCCGGTGAATGACAAGAAGGTCGTTCACACCACTCCCTCACCGCCTGGGATCGACCCAGAGTATGAGACGGTCGCCACGGTTCCTCTGGGAAATTTCCAGCCGCCAACGCAGTCGTTAACCCCTGCCTCCCAAAGGTTGACACAACCGACCCAGATCCTTGACCATCCTTACTCTGCACAGAACAATTCTGTCGTCCAGGTCGCTGCCTCCTCCCCGCCAGGGCCAAATTCCTCTCCTTCCCGGCCCTTGACGACGGGCGGTCGCCTTTCGAGCGCCATGGCTCCCAGCGGTACTCAATTCCGGCCCCCTGCCCCTGCAGGCCCTGCGAAGCGCGCTCCCGTCATAGAATTCGAAGATGACGGTCCCACCTATCGCGGGGGATCTTCTGACGACGACACGAACTCCAGGAATACCGATATCAAACCGGCGATGTTCACCAAGTCCTCCCGGAGTCCGGAGAAGGTCTTGGATTCCCCGCTCGGCGCGAACAGGTCTTCGATCGATAAGTTCAAGGAAATCACGTCATCTGCTGTCTACAATCCCTTCAACACAAAACGACCCGCGGCGCAAATGGACCCGACGCCGAAGGGAATCCCAGTCAAGAAGCCTCGTCAGGATGGCCCATCGCGCGCACTACCGGTAGCGGTCAACATATCGTCCTTGGATGAAATTACAGACTACCAGACGAAAATCAAGGTGGAGAGAATGCGCAGGGTCATGCCACAGAAGTCGGTGTCCGCTTGTCTCCAGGCTCTTTTGATGCGACGAGGCAACTTCGATGATGCGCTAGACTACCTGGCTGAGAGTGAAGAACATGGGACTGCTGCAGTCTCGGACGATGAACTCAGCGTCGCCAAACCAGTTGTCGCTCCGGCTAAACAGCAGATCAAGGCTAGGGGAACTATCCAGGACAAATGGTCTGCGATGAACATGCAGAGTCGCAACGTCCGGAAATCACCCGAAGAAGAATCGAAGCCGCGGAGACGTCTTATCCGGGGCCCCAAGGCTCGTGCTTCCTCCCCGAGCCCCGTTCGCTCCGAGACTCCGCCAAGGACGGGACGACTCATTCAGGGAAGGAAGCGCGCTCCTTCTGATCGCTCTGAATCCCCCGAGGCGCCTCTGGAAATCTCGGATGACTCTGACTCTGGCGTGGAGGAAGCAGCGCAAGACGGCGTTTTCGAGACTAAAGTTCTCTCTTTCTTCAACACCTGCGATGTCCTCAATCTTGCAGACATCGCCGCGATCTCTGAGGAAATCGCAAATCACATCATATCCCATCGACCCTTCTCATCCCTGGACCAGGTCCGTGCTATCCCAGCGCCGACTGATCCGGCCGCGAAACCGAAAGGCAGTCGAGGGCGCAAGACACCGAAGCCCATCGGTGATAAAATTGTCGACAAATGCATGGACATGTTGGTAGGGTACGAAGCTGTTGATTCCCTGGTGGCCCGGTGCGAGGCCCTTGGTAAACCAATCGCTTCGGAGATGAAAAGATGGGGCGTCGATATCTTCGGCAAACGAGATGGGGAACTGGAGATCGTGTCAATCGACCCAGGGGCATCCCATGACTCTGGCATTGGAACTCCTGCCAGCCAACACACGGACGAAGACAGCGATGGTCCCGGCTCCGGGTCAGGCTCACGCCGGAACCGCTTCATTTCGCAGCCGAAGATCATGTGCGAAGACCTGACAATGAAGAACTACCAAATCGTGGGGATTAACTGGCTCTCCCTGTTATTCGAGAAGGAGCTGAGCTGCATCTTGGCGGACGATATGGGTCTCGGAAAGACCTGCCAAGTGATTGCCTTTCTGGCCCATCTCTACGAGAAGGGCATCAAGGGACCTCATCTCGTCGTCGTTCCTTCGTCTACCATTGAGAACTGGCTCAGAGAGTTCCAAAAGTTCTGCCCCACCCTGTCGGTCATGCCATATTATGCAGGCCAGGCGGAACGGGCGATGCTCCGAGAGAAGATCGAAGACGAGAGGGACAACATCAATGTCATCGTCACTACCTATACGATTGCCAAAGCCAAGGTCGATGCGCATTTCCTCCGCAACATGGATTTCTGTGTCTGTGTCTATGACGAAGGTCATATGCTGAAGAGCTCTACTTCTGTGCTCTACGAAAAGCTTATCAGGATCCCTGCAAGATTCAGGCTCCTATTGACTGGTACTCCGCTGCAGAATAATCTTCAAGAGCTGGCTTCACTTCTGGGATTTATTCTCCCGAAGGTCTTCCACGAGAAGAAGGAGGAGCTTCAGTACATCTTTGCAAACAAGGCGAAAACGGTTGACGAATCTCATTCGACCCTTCTCTCTGCCCAGCGCATTGAGCGTGCAAAGTCTATGCTGAGACCCTTCGTCTTACGACGCAAAAAGCACCAGGTCATCGACCTGCCTGCGAAGATCTCTCACGTGGAATACTGCGAGCTGAATGACGCGCAGAAGGAGATTTATGAGCACGAGAAAGAAGAAGTGCGCCAGCTCCTGGCGGATCGAGCTGCGGGCAAGAAGACCGGCAACAAGTCAGCCAACATCCTGATGAAGTTACGTCAGGCAGCCATCCATCCCCTACTCTACCGCAAACACTACAACGACACCATTCTGAGCCGCATGGCGAAGGCCTGCCTGAAGGAGGAACAATGGGCCCTTTCAAACCCAGACATCATCTTTGAGGAACTCCAGGCCTACAACGACTTCGAGTGCCATATGATGTGTGTGAAGAACCCCAAGTCTCTCGGGAAATTCGCCCTGAAGAACGACGAGTGGATGGATTCCGGAAAGGTCAGCAAACTCTGTGAACTCCTCAAGCGGTTTACGGAGAACGGTGACCGGGCTCTCGTATTCTCTCAGTTCACGTTAGTCATGGATATTCTCGAGCAGGTGCTTGAGAACCAGCACATGGGCTTTGTCCGGTTGGACGGCCGAACCAACGTCGAAGACCGCCAGTCTATTCTCGACGCTTTCCATGAACGCACGGATATTCCCGTCTTCCTTCTTTCCACCAAAGCGGGCGGTGCGGGTATCAACTTGGCCTGCGCCAACAAGGTCATCATCTTCGACTCCAGCTTCAACCCACAGGAAGATGTGCAGGCGGAGAACCGGGCTCACCGCGTCGGCCAAACCCGTGACGTCGAAGTCATCCGCTTGGTCACCAAGGACACAATTGAAGAGCAGATCTACGCGCTCGGTCAGACGAAGCTGGCTCTTGACCAGGCCGTCGCCGGCGAGGATGCTGCTGAGTCGAAAAAGAGTGAAGAAGCCGGCATGAAAGTGGTAGAAGACATGGTCCTTGCAGACATGCAGACATAGAGCAAGGCGAAGATAAAGCATCAGTGGTCTATTTTGTTTCCTCCCGACTTGTTGTTCTAGATATCCATAGATTGCGTCGGGATTTGTTGCCCGCGTTTGTTGGTCTTGACCTCGTTGCTTCGTGGACTGTTTTTTTGTGGTTTGCGCTATAGGGCGATATTGTTTCTGCATGTGGTTCAGCTGGGTGTTACATAGTTTTGGTTGAGATCGCCTAGACTTATCAGTTATGGCTGGAATTGTTGATCGACATTTTTATCTTCATAGACAAGGAGTATCTGTGCTTAATGAAATCCCAATTTCGTATCTTCCGGCATTATGCCTGGCAGAACAATACAGTTTAGAGAAACTCGCTTGGGATCTGCTCAGGTCTTGTATATTCGCCAACTTCTTTGTCGTTGATATTATTTCTTCTGCCAATTGGGTGCTATATCCGATTGCTCCTACCTAACACCATTGCATCCAAGACGGGACACGATAAATCTAAGGTATACGCTTAACATGAGGCTTCATTATGTACTATTGAAATAAACACTGGAGAAGGCACGCCATAGGATGCCACGGGAATCTATAACAAACTCCAACAAAACCAACACCGATGGATGCTGAACCTCACGGGTCCTGAAAAGGAACAAACATAAAATCTATGCGAGAAGACCAAATTTTAACAAACCCACAATCCTCATCCTAACAACCTAAGCCGTCAGCTCCTGCTTCTGAGCCGTCGGCGCAGCCGCCGCAACATCGACATCGGCGCCATTCTCCTCCGGGGACTTTGCCTTGGCGGCCGGAGTCGGGATGGAGTTGGTGCGAATGGGCCCCCCTCCACTGGTCGGGGTAGGGGATGCGGCCTTGAGTCTCGGGGCACCGCCAGCGGCACGGGCGGTCTCGTTGTGCTGCAAGGCATTCTGGGCAGACTTGCTGGCAGGGGTGTCATTGAAGATGGATTTATTGGAGAGCTCCAGGATCTCGTCGAGGTGGAGGGCGGCCGGCAGCAGGTCATCGAACTTGAGCACGCGGCAGTAATCGCCGTAGGTCTTCATTCTCTTCACATCGACAAACTCATGACCGCGGCCGGGGACGAGGATGTTCATGAGGAACTTGGTGTTGCCGAAGCGGTTCTCGGACTCGATGCAGGCGCGGAGGTAGTCGCGGGCGACGTCGCGCCACGGGAGCAGGCCGCCGTCGGCGTTGCTGCGGAAGCAGGACGGGTTGGCCTCGGCGGCGGTGGCGATCATGGCGCCGTCGACGCCGTACTCGCGCATCAGGGTGAGGGCGTCATCGCGCGAGGCGACGTCTCCGTTCATGACGCAGGCGACGCCGGCGCGGTGGCACACGTCGGCGACCATGCGCAGCTGGTCGCGGATGGCGCGCTCGCGGGGCCGCATGGGCGTCGTGCGGCAGTGGACGGTCAGGCCGGTGATGCCGGTGCGGACGAGCCGGGAGACGAGGGCCTCGGTGAGCTCCGGGGTCTCGAGGATGCGGATCTTGACAGAGATGCCGATCTGGTAGGGGGTGCCGACGTCGCGGACGAGGGCCTCCAGGATGGACACGAGCTTGTCCGGGGTGCGCAGGAGGGCGGCGCCCATGCCGCCGCTGGTGCTGAACGGCTTGGGGCAGCCGGAGTTGACGTCGATGCCGGCGACGTCGCCGGCGACGATCTTGGCGGCCTGGACGGCCAGCTCCGGCGAGGCGGTGCCGATCTGGAAGATGAGCTTGCCCTTCTCGCGCACGGGGTCGAGCCGGTATATGATGGACTCGCGGGCCGGTTTATCGGGGCGGCCGCCGTTCGAGGGGATTCGGGTGAACTCGACGGTGCCGTTGCGGGGGTTGACCCGGCGGGAGGTTCCGATGATGGCTCTGTCGATGGTCTCGGGGCCCCAGACTAAATCGGCGCCATATTTGAGGGAGACGAGGCGCGAGGGGAGTTCGCCCGACCGAACCATCGGTGCGAGAACAACCTTGCCGCGGTAGTCGACGCCGTTGGCGGGGATGGGAACTCGAGGGGCGGAGGTCAGCGAAGTCATTGCGGAGCGGAGAAATCTGAGCATAGCATGCTTCGATTGGGGAGGAAGGTAGGAGGAGCCGGTCACGGGCTGGCGGGTGTGTAGGAGAGAACGGCTACTTGTCGGAAGAAGGGTCTGGTGGTGACTGGGACTGAGGAGGTCTGATGCGACGAAGTGTTGATGATGGAGAACGAGAAGCAGATGGAGGGAAAAAGTGGAGGTCACGTGAAGATAGGTGATAAGTTAAGGTTTTACCACTGCCCGATTGGGATGAGTTATGCAGGTGTCAATATTAGTCATCTTGTTGCTTAACGATGTATCACTACCTTAATACTTTAATTATCTACGCAGTACCTGTAGGTGTAGGCCATGCGTACAGAGTACAGTGTGGTGTGCGAGGAACATGGTGGACGTACGGACCAGTGGAAGTCTCCAAGGGCCCATAGGGATGGATCTATTGCCCTAATAATATGATTAATCCAATCATCCGTGAACACGAATGGGAAAAGAAACTGGAGCTGGATCTCAGTCTGTTCTACAATAATTGCGTGACAATTCCTTGAAAGAAACAGTGGATCAGGCCAGGTCAGCACAGGACTCCCAGACAGACCGTGACCATGGCTGGAGCGAGGGTCCTAATTCAGGAGTGGTCGCTGGACGGGATGGTGGACCTGGTGGAGAGGCCTGAGATGACCGAGGCGAGGGAGGTGTATGAGTACGTACGGCGTCTATGGTGATAGGTATGTATCTCCAGGTGGCAGTAGTCAGTCCTAGTCCGTACTGGAAGAGATTCTACCGAATGTAGAATGTAGACAAGCATACTGCGGAGATATATAGTACGAGTAGATAGATACATACTGTCCTCGTAGGGACGAAAGAACCTCGGAGGAACTTCCCGACCCCGAATCTCCTGCCGACCATTTCTTCTCCCTTCTTCTAGTCTTTCCTCGGCCAACGTGCTGGATAAATTCCGCAGGGACCTCCGAAGACCAACTAGAGTTTCAATATATGAGGAAAACGCCCGCCGCCACCCATTGACCTCCCCTGCCCCGAAATCCAATGCCCCGGCTGTCCCGTCCAGGCCAGTTTGCTGTGTTGCCCACCGCCAGTCCGATCCTCGCCCGCTTCTCACGCACATCCGCAACGCTGGCTCCCCCCACCAAACACGCCCCTCCCCCCTCCTCCTTCTCTTCTCCCTCCCTCCTTTCTTCCTCTTCTTCTTCTCTCTCTTCTTCCCTTCCATCCTCCGGTTTGTCTTCCTCTCGGTCCCTCACCTCGGCCTCCTCCCGTGCTGCCCTTCTATCAAAACATTTTTCCTCTTCCGCCTCCCCTCGTCAATCGCCCACCATGGCCTACTCCGTTCGCAAGATTGGCGCTCCCAACACCCTGGAGCACCGTGTCTTCATCGAGAAGGATGGTCAGCCCATCTCCGCCTTCCACGACATCCCTCTCTACGCCAATGACGAGCAGACCGTCCTCAACATGATCGTTGAGATCCCCCGCTGGACCAACGCCAAGCAGGAGGTATGACTTTTCCTTACCACCATTGTGCGATGAAAACACAAGCAAATAAATACTAACCGCAAAATTAAAAAAAAAATAGATCTCCAAGGAGGAGTACCTCAACCCCATCAAGCAGGACGTCAAGAAGGGCAAGCTCCGCTACGTCCGCAACTGCTTCCCCCACAAGGGTTACCTCTGGAACTACGGTGCCTTCCCCCAGACCTGGGAGGACCCCAACTCCGTCCACCCCGAGACCAAGGCCAACGGTGACAACGACCCGCTCGATGTCTGCGAAATCGGTGAGCTCGTCGGCTACCCCGGTCAGATCAAGCAGGTCAAGGTCCTCGGTGTCATGGCCCTCCTCGACGAGGGTGAGACCGACTGGAAGGTCATTGTCATCGACGTCAACGACCCCCTGGCCCCCAAGCTCAACGATGTCGAGGATGTCGAGCGCCACCTCCCTGGTCTCCTCCGCGCCACCAACGAGTGGTTCCGTATCTACAAGATCCCCGACGGCAAGCCCGAGAACCAGTTCGCTTTCTCCGGCGAGTGCAAGAACAAGAAGTAAGTTCCATCTCTCGGGTTATAATACAACCAGTACGGACTAATCTGTTTCCTTAGGTACGCCATGGAGGTCATCCGCGAGTGCGCCGATGCCTGGGAGAAGCTCATCACCGGTAAGAGCGCCAAGGGCGACATCAGCGTGTAAGTACCGCCGCGAACTGTCCCCATAGAATTGTGTACTGACCCCATAATTAGTGCCAGCTGCACTGTCGACTCCGCCGTTGAGCGCGCCGATGCCGGTCAGGTCGCCAGCATCCCCAAGGGCGAGAACCTTGCCCCCGCCCCCATCGACCCCAGCGTCGACAAGTGGTTCTACATCTCTGGTGCTGCTGTGTAAATTTGTTCTTAGCGAAAGATTAAAAAATGTCAAGACGTTGTAGATCTCATCCACCCTGTGGGTGGAAGACTGTCCCATACTCCAATTGGTGTCTTAAGTTTGGCTCTGTCGACCTATATGACAACTAGCAAAGAGTAATAAACGTAAACTGGGATATCTTTGGATGGCTAATATATACACATAAACCGTATCACGATGCAACAGATACCTACTCTCCCACCCTCATCCATCGTCCTGCACACCTACCAACGCAGGACCAAAAGCGCAGTTCCCGGACCCAGGCGCCATAAGACCAACATTCTCCCACGGAGTAGCCCTCACATAGAATCAAAAAAGAAAGAACAAGAAATGCAAACCCCATCCCATATCGTCTAACCCTTCAGAGTCTCCTCGCGCTCGATCGTCCGACCCACGCGCGCAATCTCCTCCACCACATCCCCGATCTTCATCTGCCGCTTGCCGACCTCGATCTTGAGTTCCTTGCCGCCCTTGAAGCCAATCACCACCTCCGGCTCTTTCGTCGATGTCCGCGGGAGCTGGGTGACCTTGATATCGATGTGGGTGGGACTCGACGCCGGGGCGGTGGAGGGGTTGCGCAGGAGAGAGAGGAGAAGGCGGCAGGGTCGGGCAGACCGCGCGAAGGGGTTGAAGCTTGTGCGGAAGGAGGTGATCGTCGCCAGAGGAATGGTCATGTTGAAGGTTCTGTTGGGTGTACGTCGTATGTTAGTTCATCCTGTCTTGATGGTTATGGGATTAATTGGCTACCCACGTTTGGATATGCAGCCAGAGGTCGGGTTAGAAGAGTCGAATATGACGCAGAGAGACTTCGGGGATAGATATATGGAGTAGAGAAATGGCAGGAATGGCAACAATGGCAAATGAGGTTGGTATCAAGCCCGAGAAAATTACCTGGACTTCGCGGCGGATCGGAAAGCGGACGGAGTTGTTCGATGTTTGCTGCTGATGCAAACACCCGCTGTTCCGGCCTCAGGAACCAACGGATGGACGCTACGAGACAGATTGACCGTCCCGCGTGCATGGAGTGCTCTATAGAATAATCATAGCCGGCCGTTCTTTTCTGATTTCTCGTGTCTTTGCGGTACTATCATGTGGATGCCAATGTTCCTTCCATAAACAATTGCTCTGTTCTTACAAGACTGTCTACGAACCTCTCCACCGTCGTCTCGCAGTCGACACTACCCGCTCACGATGTCGACAATACCCTCTCTGCAGACGCGGCTGAGGGACCTGTCTACTGCCTTGGCCCAGAGCCACACGCTCATTGCTCGACTACGCAACTTCACGACCGCTGTCGGACAGGGCGATGAAGCTCGCGTGGAACTAGGCTCCGAGATCCACAGTCTACTGAAGAACGTCGAGGAGGAGCTCGATCTGTTAAAGGTCGAGGTGGACGATCTCGAGCCTGTCACGGACAGTCGGCGGAAGGCTGTGGATAATGAGAAGGAACTAGAGAGGGAGAGAACTGTCGCTTTGGCGGGGAGGTTGGCGGAGGACCTGAAGAAGTGAGCATCCCAGCACGAACCGCCCGCCCTCGGATTCAAGGAATCCAGTGCTAATGAGGTCGCGATACCAGGACGAGAGGAGAGTTCCGCAACGCCCAACTACAGGCAAAGCGCAATGCAGAGGCCGCGCGCCGCAAGGAGCGGGAGCTGCTATTCTCGAGGGCGCAAAGCGCCGAGCGGCAAAAACAGTCAGACGAGAAATTGACCCAGGATGAGGTCACCCTCAACGCATCGAACGATGTCACGGCGGCCCTGCGGAGGACGCACCAGCTCATGCAGGCGGAGCTCTCCCGCAGCCACTTTGCGCAGGAGACATTAGGTTCGTGGTGGATTCTAGATACTTGTGTCTTGGATGTACAGCTACTGACGTGCGTGCAGAACAATCGACTGCAGCCATTTCTTCATTATCGGAGTCCTATACGAGTCTCGACTCCCTGCTCTCCTCGTCCCGCAATTTGGTTGGCTCCCTTCTTCGCTCACAAAAGTCGGACACTTGGTATCTGGAGACGGCGTTCTATATTCTCATTGGAACGATCGCGTGGCTGTTGTTCCGTCGCGTACTGTACGGCCCTCTGTGGTGGCTCGTATGGCTGCCGCTTCGGCTCGTCGCCAGGTTTTTGTTTGCTATACTGGGCGCCGTGGGAATCACTAGTAGCAAGAGCGTCCAGATCTCGCCCAGCTCATCCGTTAGTGATGCGCCTATTGTGGAAACTCCGCCAGTTGCGAATCAAAAGGTGGATCCCGGTGTCCCTAGTGCTGAGGGTGATGCGATGTGGAACCGAGCTGCTGGAGATGCAGATGGGGATCGCATGATCGACGAGATCGGTGACATGGTGGAGGAGTCAACTAAGCAGGACGAAACCAGCGTGGACGACATATCGCCCGAGGAAATGAAGAGACAAGAAGAGCTGCCGCGGAATACCAAGAAACGAATGTATGAGGCTACCGAGGTAGCTTCGAACAGGAAGGATGAGCTATAGATCAGTTACGAGACAACGCCAATACCTATACAAGTAGTAATATTGCGACACATTTGCCCTACCTAGGATAGAGAAACCTGTTACTTTCATGCTAGCATCACGATGTAGTGATCACTCGTGCTAATCCTCAGGCACCAAGGCCATCAATTAATTATGCTAGTCGCGTATCACGTGGCGACGCGTCCCGACACGCTCTCCCACACCTGCTCCAGCAAGCTACCCTATCAATCTTCAATGCGGCGCAACCCTTGAACGGCGCAACCCCTTCGTTTACTGACGGAGACTGATTCTGGTGCGCCAAACATGGCTGCTAATTTCTTTAGCAACAAAGCCCGTGCTGCCGCCGCAGCATCGGGCAGTTCCAAGAAGCCGACAGATGCGAAGGAGGAGCAGGCACAGCACCAGCCATGGGTTGAGAAATAGTATGGCATTTCCCCGTCTTCATTCACCGCATCATTCGTTGACATCTATTCCAGTCGTCCTAAGACCCTGGATGATGTTGCGGCCCAGGATCACACGACGAAAGTCCTCCAGCGGACATTACAAGCTTCCAACGTATGTACCCTACGTCGCGCAAAGCTTGCACAATTTACTAACAGCTTCAAGCTGCCGCACATGCTCTTCTACGGTCCGCCAGGTACCGGTAAAACATCAACGATCCTCGCCCTTGCCAAGTCCCTATTCGGCCCTTCCCTCTACCGTTCCCGCATCCTGGAGTTGAACGCCTCCGACGAACGTGGTATTGGTATCGTCCGTGAGAAGATCAAAAACTTTGCCCGAGCACAGCTCACCCACTCCACCGGAATGAGCGAGGAATATCTATCTCAGTATCCGTGCCCTCCGTTCAAGATCATCATTCTCGATGAGGCAGACAGCATGACGCAGGATGCCCAGTCGGCGCTTCGCCGCACCATGGAGCAGTACAGTCGCATCACCCGATTCTGCCTGGTTTGCAACTATGTCACGCGGATCATTGATCCGCTTGCGAGTCGATGCAGCAAGTTCCGGTTCAAAGCCTTGGACAACACCGCGGCTGGCGAGAGATTGGAGCAGATTGCGCAATTGGAGAACCTCGCGCTGGAGAACGGGGTTGTCGATAAACTGATCCAGTGCAGCGAGGGTGATCTACGTCGGGCGATCACTTACATGCAGAGCGCCGCCCGGCTGGTGGGCTCCCAGGCGGGCAGTAAGAAAGACGCCGACGAAGATGCTGAGATGACGGATGCGACCCCGCAACCGGTTACGATTCGAATGGTCGAGGAAATTGCAGGCGTGATCCCAGAGGATGTTATCGACCGACTGTCTCAGGCCATGCAGCCCGTCAAGTTCGGTTCCTCTTACGAGGCTGTTTCGAAGGTGATCACAGATGTTGTCGCGGATGGATGGAGCGCGACGCAGCTACTCCTGCAGGTATGGTATTTCCTTCATTCTTCAATATGTTCCGCCAGCCTAACAGCCTCAGTTGTACCGACGGGTCGTCTACAACGATGCCATCCCTGATATTCAGAAGAACAAGATCGTGATGGTGTTCTCTGATATGGACAAGCGCTTATCTGATGGGGCAGATGAGCACCTGTCGATTTTGGATACGGCCCTCAAGATCTCCGGCATTCTTAGTGGAGCGTAGTCCGAATCTTGATCGTATTCGACGAACGCATCCGTTTACGCACGTCTCTACCAGTGCTGCGCCGGCCCACCCGGAAGGGCCCATTGTTCACCTAAATCCAAGGTCATCTCTCAGTCAGGCCTACGCGCAACTTGACAAGGTGATAAAGCCCGCCTTGAACACAGCGCGGAGGAGCAGGATATCCTATTTTGACGCAGCCTTGTGGCTTCGGAGGACGGGGAAACGCTATGAATGAACGAAATCATTGGAGCACCAGGATTTACCAGGCACTGCAGAATTAATTAGCATGAGATCTACCCAAATTCAATCGGATATTATCATGAAGTCAGTTGTATCTGGTTGTAACCACAACGTGCTCGCCACGTGCGGTCCCGCCTCCGACAATTTCTCGGAGAGTACACCGAACTCAGTCAACTTCCTCCGTCGCATAGACTTGACTCACCCGTCCTCTTTTTGCTCCTCAGCACTTTTTCATTTGTTGCATAGACTGCTTTTTACAGGTACGCGCGATTAAGAAAAGGACGCAGCAGTACTCCGACCCTTACCCCGCCATGACTTCGCCCCGCTATCTGACCGGCGACGCCGCGGGGATCCAAGAATTCCTCGACAAGTTCGATGTACGTGCCTGATATCTCTGTATAGAAGCTTCTGCTGATCTTTTTAGGTTTTTCTCTTCGACTGCGATGGTCCGAACCCTTCACTCCTTCCCCTCTCGAGCGATCGGGACAACCACGGAATACTGAGACTCCATTGCTTGCACAGGTGTCCTCTGGTCGGGCGACCACCTTTTCCCCGGCACGAACGAGACCTTGGAACTTTTGAGGAGTAACGGTATGCGCACGGGAATATGAGGGCCGGAAAACATTCGGTCTGGCGGTGCTGACTCTCTTCAGGAAAGCAAGTTGTCTTCGTCACGAATAACAGCACGAAATCCCGCGCAGACTACAAGAAGAAGCTGGACAGCCTGGGTATCCCAAGCAACACTGTACGTCGCATTTGGGGTCCGGAGACACTAGCACAGCTAACAGTCCGACTCAGGAAGAAATCTTCTCCTCTTCATACAGCGCATCCATCTACATCTCGCGCATTCTCAACCTCCCCGAAAACAAACGCAAGGTCTTCGTGATCGGCGAAACCGGCATCGAACAGGAACTCCGCTCCGAGAATGTCCCCTTCATCGGCGGCACGGACCCGGCGTATCGTCGCGACATCACCCCAGAGGACTACAAGCGCATTGCGGCTGGCGATTCGTCTCTGCTTGACCCAGAGGTCGGGGTCGTGCTGGTCGGGCTGGACTTTCATATCAACTACTTGAAGATGGCCCTGGCGTATCACTACGTTAAGCGTGGGGCCGTGTTCCTGGCTACGAACATCGATTCAACCCTGCCCAACTCGGGCACGCTGTTCCCCGGCGCGGGATCGATGAGTGCCCCTCTCATCATGATGCTGGGGCATGAACCCGTCTCGCTGGGCAAGCCGAATCAGGCCATGATGGATGCCATCGAGGGCAAGTTCAAGTTCGACCGGACTCGTGCCTGCATGGTCGGAGACCGGGCTAACACTGACATTCGCTTTGGTTTGGAAGGCCAGCTCGGAGGAACCTTGGCTGTTCTGACTGGGGTTAGCTCCAAGGAGGACTTTGTGAGCGGACCTATCAGGCCGGCGGCGTATCTGGACAAGCTTTCGGACCTTCTCGCATCAGTGTCCAACTGAGGTGGTTGGATTGTCGCTGGTTTGGTTAGACTTAGACCGGTATGACTTACGATACAGGACTTACGACTGTCGTGCATACTTGACGATATCCATAGATTATATATAAGATGAGATTCAACATGTCTGTCTGATGTACAGTTGTATATACTGTCCCAGTGCAATGCGAGCTAGCCACCCCGTAGTAGTCCTTTGAGCTTCCATAATGCCAGCATAGCTCCTATCGTCATTGATTCATCAGGCCTGAAAAACAGGGCAGGACTCTGGAACCGAGGATGGTAGTTTCGGATTTCATCGACATCAGCCGCAGATAAAAGCCGTCTAAGGTCGAAGACAGGGACCTTCGATTTAGTCTGCGCAAGTTCTATGAACTCAGGTAGATCATTTCCAGCATTTGGCTCCACAGCGGAGGTCGTTTGCGAAGAGCCCAGTACGAGAACGCCGCCTGTTTCCATACGCGCAAACGCTTCCAAGCGCGTCAGGGCTTCGTGCAGGTGATGCTCCGAAACTGCATCCATCTCGACCGTCTTCCACACACCATTGGCGACATTCGTCCGCTTATACCTATCACTGGCCCTCTTAATCTGCTTAACGATGCTGGCCCTCGTCTGCGCCAATACAAAATCTGGCATATCCTCCCGCCAGATGATCTGCCTTTCCTCATGCGCAGTAATGGGGCCATGCGGGTGCTTCCAGCGGAAGGGAAGAACCCGCACGATCGGCGAGACCTTTCTTCCCGGCGCATGGCCAGTCAACGCAGCGGTCAACACTCGAAGGAGCGGCAGCCGATCGACAATCCGCAGAACGAGGTAGTGGAACGACTTGTTCTTGTACATCCCACGTTCCGATCTCGCCACATCCTTTTCCCATCGCGGCTTGTGCGGAGAGGGTAACTCCAGCTCGTCTCTCATCACTCCCACTGGCATAAACCACAGACCTTCCTTTGAGCCCGGGCGTCGCACCATGCCCCAGTCGCCTAGGAACGCGCGCGGGAGGCGAGTCCCCGTCAGGGCGCACATACGGGGGGGCGAGGCGAGGGCCATGGCCCAGGGGTTTCGGCGGAGATCATCGAGGTCTTCGTGGGTTGCGGTGCGCTTCTTGCGCTTTTTCGCATGGCCGGGATGCGGACAGGTCAGGAGGGGTGATTGCGGGAGGAGCTGGGACGGTTTGGGAGGTTGTGTTTCGTCTCTTAAGGATGTGTTGGTTGTTCTTTCTTGTAGCGGTTGGTTGTTCGCTTCATGACGGGAGCTGTGGCGCTGTGTGCTTGTTCCGGTCGAAGCTGTCGAGCTTGAGACGGTGCGATGAGAACTGATTCGTGAGGGGTTTGTAGACAGAGATGGAGTGAATAGCCGTCTGAATACTCGTAGACGCCATGAGGCGTAGGATATTCGCCCGTGGAGGCAATGGCAGTCCATGGAGGTGGAGTGGGTAGAAGGAGTAAATGTTCAAGTCGTCAGTCCCGCTGTTAAGCGCATCAAAGCTCCGATGCGGCAGACCGCCTGGCGTCTCCCCAACACCTCCTCACCCTCACTTCCTTTCCCTCTCCCTACTCCTCGGATCATCAATTCCTCTCATTCTCCAGTCTTGCATAATGAACTCGTCTCGTTCTTTGCAACGGTTAGCGCGGATCGCGTCCCGGTCCACCTCTCCCCTCCTACCGGCGCTGTCGCGGAGCTTCTCCAGCTCCATCCCCTCACTATCCAAGACGGGTCCGCCGCGGGCTTGGACTCCAACGCCGTTCGTTACTGAGACAGTGGTGCGCATCTTTTCCTGCAACAGCTATTCTTTTGAACAAGGCCTAACCAGCTGTATAGGGCGGTGGCTGGCACACCTGTAAGCCCGATCAACCCAATGTCCGACATCGCAAAGCCATCTAGCTAACAATATACCGACTAGACGACATCTTCTCCCGCCTTCTCAAGGAACGAATAATCTGCCTCAACGGTGAAGTTGACGAGAGCATGTCTGCCTCGATTGTCGCACAGCTCCTCTTCCTCGAAGCCGATAACCCGCAGAAGCCCATCCACCTGTACATCAACTCCCCCGGTGGCTCCGTAACAGCCGGTGCGTAGCGTCCCCTATCCTCTGTTCCTGGCCTACATTCTGACAGCTGGTCTGCATACTACCAGGCCTCGCCATCTACGATACAATGACCTACATCGCCTCCCCCGTCAGCACGATCTGCGTCGGCCAAGCAGCCTCCATGGGCTCCCTGCTCCTATGTGGCGGCCACCCGGGAAAACGCTACTGTCTCCCACATTCCTCGATCATGATGCACCAGCCCTCAGGCGGATACTTCGGGCAAGCGAGCGACATTGCCATCCACGCAAAGGAGATCCTGCGCGTGCGCGAGCAGCTGAATAAGATCTACAAGCGGCATCTGACTGGGAAGAAGGAGATGTCGTTGGAGGAGATTGAGAAACTCATGGAGCGGGACTACTTCATGGGTGCGCGGGAGGCGCTGGAGATGGGTATTGTGGATGAGGTTCTCGATCGGAGAGTCAAGGCTAAGGAGGACGGCAGCGACGGCGAGGGCAAGCCCCCGGTGGCCTGAATAGGATCGGTTTGGTCGGCTGTGGATGTCATACCACCCTCAAGTGTCTGTAATTTTATGATGATTGTCAATGGCTTGTCACGAGATGATCCAGGTACAATAAATAATATGTAAGACATGAAACGTGCATACGCCACATATATATATATATTCAAGGCATCGACACTCCGCGGTGTTGACCAGTGGATCATACGTCATACGTATTTAATGGCAGATAATGTTAATCTATCTGAATTATACATATTAATGGTTCCAAAGCCAGATCAGGCATCGTATATGCGGATATCAGGATATTTACACAAGGAGATCCCAGGGTTTCCCCTCGAAACGCAGAATCGATTCATTCCACATCAAAGCCTGTGCCCATCAGGGAGCTATTCGCTCCACACGGCCGTCGGCATTCACTTGAAGACCAAACCGCTGCCGGAGAAACGCCGCCGTTTGGTCAGACGGCACATATGGAGAGGGTCGCCGCGCAGCGGCGGGACTATAACGCCACTGATCTCGTATGACGTTCAAAAATCCGAGATCCATGATGACGGCCTCGCCGGAAGTAAAAGTATCCAGGGCGTGGTTGTTCTTTGCGCCGGATGCGAGACCACTTTCGGATGGATCCGCCAAGAGCTCTGAGCGTTCCGATTCCACACTCGTACCGAGCTGTCCGCTTGCATTGCGAGAGGCCAGCTCGTTGAGTTCAATGCCTTCATCGGAGGAGGGAGTGGATCTTGATCCGGCGGTCTGTCGAAGGACTCCGCGCTCTTCGGAATCGTGGTCCTGTGAGTTGGGGGTGGTTTCGATGGCGTCGGACACAGGGCCTGCTGTGGCCGTCGATTCTGTCGTCTTGACCCGTTCGACAACCAGTCCCAGCATTACCAGGTCGAGGACTAATACGAGCAGATCGAGGAGTAACAACCGAGCCAGCGATACGGGGGCCTTCTGACCAATGAAGTCGATCAAAAGCCCGCCATGTAGATATCCTCGGGTCGATTCTCCGGCGTCTGGGTGGGTGAAGAACTTGTGGTATACCATACAGAATAGATTACTGGCAAAGATGGCGCCAACGAAAGGCTGGTTCCGCGTGGGGTCAAACGGGGGAGCCTTGGGGGTAAAGAATATCAACTGTACGATAGCGCGGATTGCAAATAATATGATTGAACAACTACAGCGAAAGACGTGGTCAGCGTTCGTTGGGAGCATACAGCCATGGGGGGAGGGCTTCCCACTCCCAGGCAAACGGAAAGGAAGGGAAGCTTACTCCATGTAGTACAATGCGGAGAGCTCGCAGTAAACTAGGATATCGAGATCACGGAGCAATCGATCAATGAACGCAACCTTTGCCGCCGACTGGACCTTCTTCACGCGCCCATCCTGGGGTGCGGGAGAGCTACTCTGTTGCTCGGCGGAGTCGGCGACACTCCCGTAAGGTATGCCGGACACGTCAGCGATGTATTCCGCATCTCGAAAGACATCTGGAGTGGTCATAGAGGGTCATGAGGGCATGAATGGTAGTCCGGGAAAGAATAGAAGAGAACGACGGGCAGTGGTGCGGCACCACAGCGGAATGTGAGGAGCGGTGATGATGATGTCGAGTGCCTGGAGGGAACGTGGAGTGACCCGGCACCATCTCACGTCAGGTGGGACACGGACTTTCCTCGGCCCGGCGCCAGGTAATTGAATCAGTTGTCGCCTCACCAACTTAGGACTTGCAGTCTAGGTAGTTTTCTTATTAGAAGATGTTATTTGGTCGTCAGATTGGATGGGAGTGATAGACTGTATATGCTTTCTAGCGCTGTGCCATCAAGGACCCTAAGATGGGAACCTCCTTTGATAATTCAAATTCAAGCGCCCTGAAACTATCAGCATGTCTCTGTGGCGCAATAGGTTAGCGCGTCTGACTGTTAATCAGGAGGTTGGAAGTTCGAGCCTTCCCAGGGACGTCTTTTTTTTCTTCTCTTCTTTTGGTTAAAAAAGTAGGTTCTTTTTTTTTTAGTCCGTCATCATATGTCATGTGTTTTTAAGTATACTACACATTGTAAGTTGGGTGAGGAGATGTTGAATGGGAGTATCTTCAATACTCCGCAAAGAGGAAGCTTGGTGCCTGACCGCCAAGGCGGCCATGATCTCATGCTTGTTGGACACTTTTCTCCGCTCCCCACCCACTTCCTCTGCAGCACCGCAGTCCCTCTACTGTACCCCAAACCCCCAGCTCACAGGGTCCCCGTCCAATAATGACTTCGAAGCTCGCCCAGAACCTCAAACAGCCGGCGTTGGACTTTTTGTCCTTCGTCAATGCCTCCCCAACCCGTGAGTAGCTACTGCCAGTTTGACCCGCTACCCGGCATTGACCAGCCATTCTAGCCTTTCATGCTGTTCAGTCCGCCAAAGAGCTCCTAGTCAAGGCAGGATTTCAGGAGATAAAGGTACTTTGTTCAGTCGCTTTCCAAGTGCTTCTCAACTCACTCAGATGTCTTATAGGAGAAAGATTCATGGGCTTCCACATGCCGTCCCGGCGGGAAATACTACCTGACTCGCAATAGCTCGACAATTGTCGCCTTTGCTGTCGGTAAGAAATGGAAGGTACCTCCTCCATCACGTCCAACTGTGCTGGTATGTATGATACTGATCTTCAACATAGCCTGGGAACCCTATCTCGATGGTCGGAGCTCACACCGACTCCCCGGTGCTGAGGGTCAAGCCTGTCAGCAGCAAGCGCGGCGAGGGATACATGCAAGTCGGTGTGGAGACGTATGGTGGAGGCATCTGGCACTCCTGTGAGTGATCTATATCACAATTTCAATGTCTCCTACGCATTTGTACTGATCCCTTGCAGGGTTTGACCGTGACCTCGGAGTCGCTGGTCGGGCTATGGTCCGTACTGCCGACGGCTCCATTGTGCAGAAGCTGATCAAGGTTGACCGTCCAAGTATGATATTTCTGTACCCACTCTCCATGCAGGAACATTGGCTAACCGTAGGTAGTCCTGCGTATCCCGACCTTGGCCATCCACCTTGATCGCCAAGAGAACTTCTCGTTCAACAAGGAAACTCAACTCTTCCCTATCGCCGGTCTTGTCGCTGCGGAACTTAACCGCACTGGTGCTGACTCCAAGAGCACCGAAAGTGGCACGGCAAGCGAAGCAAATGAGGGTGCGGAATTCTCGCCCTTGAAACCGATCACTGAGCGCCATCATCCCTACTTTGTGGAGCTCATCGCTGCCGAGGCTGGGGTTAAGCCAGCTGATATCCTGGACTTTGAAATGCTACTGTTCGATACCCAGAAATCCTGCCTCGGTGGTATGCTGGAGGAGTTTATCTTCTCTCCCCGTCTGGATAACCTCAACAGCTCCTTCTGTGCCACTGTCGGATTGATCGATTCAGTTGCGGCTGCCACTGCCCTGGACGACGAACCGTCCATTCGCCTGATTGCTTTGTTCGACCATGAAGAGATTGGCAGCAGAACTGCCCAGGGCGCCGACTCCAACATGCTCCCGGCGGTCATCCGCCGTCTATCCGTCCTCCCCTCTTCTTCTGGCAACGAGGACATCTCCACTGCCTACGAGGAGACCCTGTCTACCTCCTTCCTTCTCTCCGCCGACATGGCTCACGCTGTTCACCCGAATTACTCGGGTAAATATGAGCCTGACCATCGGCCTGAGATTAACAAGGGTCCCGTGATCAAAATCAACGCCAATGCGCGTTACGCCACCAATTCCCCCGGCATTGTACTTCTTCATGAAGTCGCCCGCAAGGCCGCAGAAGGCGGCGGCGAGGGTGTTCCTCTGCAGCTATTCGTTGTTCGGAACGATTCGAGCTGTGGAAGTACAATTGGCCCAATGCTGTCGGCCGCGCTGGGAGCCCGCACCCTGGACCTGGGCAACCCACAACTGAGCATGCACAGTATCCGGGAAACCGGTGGTACATATGACGTGGCGCATTCTATCCGGCTTTTTACCAGTTTCTTCCAGCACTATTCCAACCTGTCAAAGACCATTTTTGTCGATTAAGCGCATTCTTGCATATCCTGAAATGAAACTTCTCTCCAATTGACATACGGTGCGTCTGATACGTATGACATTCATTTTCCTGGTTGCTATAGCTCAATAGAATATAACTAAGCTTGTCTATGATTCTCATCTAAATTTCCTCTTCCAAAAAGTGCTGCGTGGTCCCAAACAATCACCTCCACGACCTTCTTTCTACCTTCACTAACACCATAGGAAGAGGTCCTTTCAAAGGCAAGGCCAATCTGTCAATGGCGTTTCCTTCCAGGTGTCGACGTGGGAAAACGCCGGCCCAGGGACTGCCGTGATCTTGATTATGGCCAGCATAGTGGCGGCTTCCTCGAAGCAGTCTGGGCCGCTGCCGGCCAACGCACGTCTCTGTGGCGCAATAGGTATGTGCAAATGAATTCAATCAACATCACATTAGTACTAATAAACTCCCCAGGTTAGCGCGTCTGACTGTTAATCAGGAGGTTGGAAGTTCGAGCCTTCCCAGGGACGTTCATTTTTTATATCAGTTATTTTTTTTTATATTTCTTTGGTGCTGCTTTTTATACCTGGAGAATATGACCGGGATTGGTATATTGAGCTACCTATGGGAGAGGCGGATCAATCAATACTCCATAGACGGGGATGAAAATATGAGCCCTTTACACACCTGACTGCGAAGCCGACGAGTCAGATCTGGAAGGCTGTCAACAACGGCTGTTAGTTCTCCTACAGTCCTCTCCTCCACCTCTCGTCATACCATTTGCAGTCTATTGCTGCTAGAAGATACAGAAGGCAGACCAGTGCCTAGCAATGTGGCGGACGGGCCAACCACCACCCCTGCGCCCAGTATATCGAGGCGAAGAAGGGAGATACGTGCGACGATTTCAGAAAGAAAGCTGCCCGGAAGATCAGCGAGGAGGCCTTTTTATTCTTGAATCAGGGTCTCAATGCCAACTGTACCAATCTTATTGCGGAGCGAAGCTACTGTGTCCAATACGTCGGTGCTCGTCCTGGGTTTGTCTCCATCATGATTCCTATATTTGCCACGAACCGGACTAACAGTATCAAGTGGGACTTCTTTGCCCCACTGAACGGCTTCCAGCTCTCCTTGCCGTGCCTTGGGGACTATGCGGACCTATCGCCCACTCCCTTTGGTGATTCCGCAAGTGCAACTCTCTCGTCCTCCAGGCCAGCGTCGGTCTTGAATGATGGATAGCCGAACATGGGTTGGGTGAGAAAGCATCTAGCAGCATTTGGTATTTCGCAAGGATGCCCGTTTCTTTACCAGGTAGTTATCTTCCACCATTTACCCTGTATTATTGGATCGCACGCTTGGAGAGGGTAATATTCAGTCAGTTGTTTACTGGACGAATGGATGATCGTCTCCCTTTGGGTATAACCTAGTGAATAGCTCTCACTGAGATCAGCAATGTCTACATTTGACCATGGAATTTCACACTATATACAGGAAGATTTCGACGCATGAACGTACTGTAACATGAAAGAGTCGAGACCAATTCATCCAAAGTAAATTGTCAGCTAGACTGGACAGCGTTGACATATGAGCCGAACATGGTTGAGGAGATGGGCTCTCTGAGCCTGTCCCAGAGGCAACCATGTCGTTCCATCCGCTTGGCCGCAAAATCCAGCAAGGTTGGCCCCTCAACACAGCCGCAACGGAGAGGTCAAACAGCCACACAGGAACGCACTTCTCGGCCCCGAGCAGATCAGTTTTGTGTCTATAACAAGGGCCCAGAGGGGAAGGCTCTGGCCTTCATAATTGAAAAAAGGCGCCGCACAAGATCTCTCTAACTCATATCAGGGCTGGACTCCAAGACATGGTCCTCGATGAGGTCCTTCATTTGCAAGAAGGAGAACCTCCGGAGGACATCTGTCGTCGTACTGTGGCAGCATTCGTTTAACGACTCAAGCATTCAGAATCCGCTTCTGATAGGCTGAGACAGCCGTCACAACGGTATAATAACCGTGTATGATTGGTTGTAGTGTAAGAGAGCTCTTCTTGTAATAGCATGATAAGCGAAGACATTAGAATAGATAGATATAATACAGGCTGAGATTGTTCTATATTCTACGCTGTTGTCAGTAGATGGGCAGAAAATAAGTACTGTATTATTGATTTTCTGTATGAATTAACCTCGATTCTGACTGCATTACTTTTAGTTACAGAAAGACTAGCTAGAATGAAGTGTCTCTGAATCTCTTTGCTGTATCTGTGATGTTCCATAGAGCTGAGGTAGGCTTGAAACTCATGAATTCTTGGCATAGTAAGCAGCGGCTCTAAAGTCCGACATAACTTATTAGTAGTTAACATGCAAGGCATATCTCTGCCGTCATATCCTGCCAATGACACCCAACTTTAGTTTAACTAAGTTTGTTATACAGTATACCTCATATGCGACGGTCATTCCTCCAACACTTCCGAAGAACAACTGGTTGAAAATTGTCTACTCCGGAGTAGGGAGAAAGCACTCACTGCCCCTCAGGAGTTTGGGGATAAGGGGTTCGCAATTCCCTCGGACGAAGCCGCCATGCGTCGTAATTAGCGCCCATCCAGTCGGGCACACAGAGCCGGTCAATAACCAGCAACTCAAAGCTACGAGTAGCCCCTGGAAAGAATCTCCTCTAGCGGTGTTTGCCAGCTCCCCTAAAAAAAGATCTTATTTCAGTAGCATTATACCCTCCTCATAAACAGCCGGGCATCCTGGCGTGCTTCTACGTACTTAGAGCGGAGCAAGATTTAGCGTGACAGTTTGAAGAGCATTCTTTTTGATTTGGCTCTACCGTACAGTCTGTCCCTAGCAGTTTTTTCTCCTCAAACCATGACATACAACGTAACAATAGCGTTTCTCAAAGGTGGTAGGTATTCTGTGAATCAGCCCCGGAAGTAGTTTATGTGCTCTGAGGTTTTATATGCCTTCGGGCCCGTCTGGGTTTTTTGACCCTTCATACAGGCCATTACGATGGGGGAACAAAAGGCCAAGAAGAGAATGTCCTTTCCGTGGTGTGAAGTATTTGCTGTTTTTGGTGCAACATAAGCTAGTTAAAGCATCACTCGTCAGCACAGCCAGGCCAAGTTCATTGGGAGGTGAAATTGTGACGCACGAAACAACAAACCATGAACACCATAAATATCAGGCCAATTGAAATCATCGTATGGGGCAGATCCTGGCGTCCAGGGGCTGAGGCTAGCGCATGTCCCCTTAAACCCCAACAACTAATTTTGCGAGGCGCTTTGACCTTTTTAACAAGTTATTTAGAGGATCGAAGTCAGAATCTTCCCTGAAAAGTCCTTGTCTTATCGGTCAAGTTCTCTCACCACTCACTGCTTGTGGCCAGCGCCGGAAAACGCCAAGTAGCCTTTGAACAATCTGGTTCGTCTTTTGTTTTACTCTAATCTGGCTCGTTATCATTTTGGACTTCAGATGGCCGTGCCTGGGGTCCGAGACTACACAGTAGGCTGGGTGTGTGCCTTAAGTACGGAAGCCGTTGCTGCGAGGCAGTTCCTTGATGCAGAACACCAACCGCTATGTTACCAGGATCACCAGGATAACAATTCCTACACGCTTGGAAGGATTGGGAATCATAACGTGGTGATAGCAGTTCTACCAAAAGGTATATATGGCAACAATTCTGCAGCTGGGGTCATGAAAGATATGCTGTATACCTTCCCCAACATCCGGATAGGTCTGCTGGTCGGCGTTGGTGGTGGAGCCCCAAGTGAGAATCATGATATCCGGCTGGGAGACATCGTTGTCAGCACGCCTGAAAACGGAATTAGTGGTGTCATCCAATACGATTTTGGGAAGGAGACGCAGGATCAAGACTTTAGGGTTACAGGCCTTGTGAATCACCCTCCGAATTTTCTGCTGACTGCTGTGAGCAAACTTAAAAGTCTCCATGACAGTGATGGCCATCAAATAAATGAGATGGTAGATCATGTTTTACAAAAGAGAAGAACGCTACACCAATGTTATGGCCGTCCAGATCCTAAAAGTGACAGACTGTATAGGCCTGAAGTGGTACACCCTGACTACAATAAAAGTTGTTTGGCTGTCTGTGGGACTAGTCGGGAAAAATTGATAACACGAACTCCAAGACGCATAAATGGCAGCACGCCAGTCATACACTATGGTGTGATTGCATCCGCGAATAGGGTGATAAAGAATGCTTTATTTCGGAATGTTTTATCTGCAAAATATAACATCCTTTGCTTTGATATGGAGGCTGCTGGGCTCTTGAATCACTTTCCCTGTCTTGTTATACGCGGTATTTGCGATTACTCAGACTCCCACAAGACCAAGGAATGACAGGGATATGCAGCAATGACATCTGCTGCATATACCAAATGTCTCCTTTATCAGATTCCCCCGTCAAGAATGGAAGCGGACAAAAATCATTGTGAGACGCTTCATTGCGGTGAGTATCCCAGAGTTTCTTTGGCAAGCAGCTGAGCCAACCGTTTATGCTGACTTGGTCTTAGACAGTTCTCGATCAAGAGGCTCTAAGTACGAGACTCCAGTCTATAGTGACCGTGGTCGCCGTTCACAAGACCAAGCCATAGCTGACTCGCTCACATCTGTCTGCTATCCTGCGCAGCAGAGTCACGAGACTCTAGTCAAGACGCTGCTTGGCAGGATTGTTGATCTTAGTGCAACTACCGAAAATGATCAGACTCCACTGGCATGGGCAGCTGAAAATGGTCACGATGAGATTGTGAAATTGCTGATTGACGAAAATATAGATCTCGAATCTATGGATAAAAACGGCCGAACAGCGCTCTCATTAGCGGCGGGAAAGGGTCATGAGACGGCAGTGAAATTACTACTTGACAAGAACGCTAACACTGGATGCAAAGATCAATATGGTTGGACACCTTTGGCATGGGCGGTAAATAACGGGCACAAAAGTGTGGTAAAGCTTTTTCTCCACACGGATGGCAGCGGGGTCGACCTAACAGACAACACCGGGAGGAGTCCTTTATTTTACGCAGTAATCAATGGAGACGATGAAATATTCAGACTGTTACTGTCACACAATGCTCAACCAGATCGAAAGGACCTCTACATGTCGACGCCATTTTCGATGGCGGCAAGGCATGGGCATGGGAAGATTGTCTCCATACTACTTCTCACCGGTGCTATTGAAATGGACACCGCAGATGTTTTTGGTCGGAGTCCAGGCTGGTGGATGAGGAAAACCGGGAATTCCTCTATGCTCCGACTTTTCTCTCCATTCATACGAACAAGTGATAACTTGGATTGTCTGGACCAGGCCCCGGGCATGGAAATTTGTAACAGGTCTTCTACATCCTGTGACGTCTGTACCCTGAAAGTTATGCAAAACGATTCCTATCGTCATTGTCAGTCTGGCTGCAATGGGGGAGATTTTGATATCTGTCAAGATTGTTTTGAGAGAGGTGCACATTGCTTTGATAGACGGCATAAGCTTCTTTTGGGGATGGCTTAGATGAGGAATAATAGTCCGTGGTCAACATAGTCCGGACTGCATTGTTTTTTTAAAACCAACTGTTGGTAACCTTTTGCTGGATGTCCGAAATTCACTTAGAAAACGATATGCATCATCAACCTCCACAGATGAAAGTGCCGATAGAGATTCTACTTATCTAGCGTAATACCACGTTATAGCCGGCATATGAACGTGCCGAAAATTCAGCACGACCAGCTGAAAGTTAATAAATACAGCCTCACCTAGCTTGATCTTCTGAGCCTAATTGGCAACATAGCATTTCCACAAAAGTTCGATGGAGTTGGAAATTCCTTGGCCATGACTTTAAAATTAGACACTAACCCTAGAGACCATGCGGCCAGCCATTCTTAACCAGGTAGATTACATTAAGCAGAGTTAGCTATGGAGTAAGTTTCATACAGTACTGTAAGGATATGGTTGTCTAGAAATATTTCAGTCTCTTGGCGTCCTGGCGCGGCTGGCACGGATCTGATATTGACGATGGCAGGATGCGAGAAAAGCGAAGCTTTTTAGCGGCGTATTTTCCGCTTGCAGTCACCTCTTGCTATCGATATGAGAGGGTCATCTAGGTGATGAGTTGATTATTGTTTAGTTTTTCTTTCTGGTTCTAACAGTAGGGCACAAGCTGGGTAGGTTTATAAAGACAATATGCGCTGCGGACGAAAATGGATGCAGTATTTAGCGCCGATTGTCGGGGTCAAATTATTATTTGCTTCATAATAGTAGATTCTACCAGTCGATCGTACCCGGAAAAGCAGGCATAGGAGACGGAACCTTCCGTAAAATACAGTATACCATACTTGCGCTTCACGAGACTCCTTTCCACAGTCCCGACGTGGTTCCTTTTCCGGCAGTATAGCCATATACGCAGCGTTGGATTCAATGTGAGTAACCAGGACATCTGCGGTAAACTACTTATACTCACAACAGCACATTGCAGATCAAACATCTACAATACAGGCGCAGGCTATTTTTCAAGATTTTAACAGAAGGTGTCAAATCGAAGGGAAGCAAGAGAAAATTCTCAAAGAACCAGTACAAGGCAGGTACTCGTTGGTATATCTTTCTATCTTAGATTAGTTATGGAAAGAGTAAATTCTTTTTATTTAAGGTTTGGAATAACCTGGAGCAAAAAAAAAATTAATAATTTAATTTAAAGAGAAGATATATATAGCTTTCTTTAATTATAATTTCACTCGCTGTCGCCTAAAAATTTAAATATTACGTAGAGCCATTTAGGTTAACAATATACTGTAAGGGGTTGTTGGCTCATACCATCTCATTGCCAATATAGCGTTCAGTAACACGAGGTTGTCCATGACGAGAAAAGGTTCGGATAGCAGCGGGGATTAGTACAGTACCAGTAAAGTCTTGCCCCAGAAGCCGTGGCTCATGATCCTTGGGCTATGTCGGACTCCTACCAAAATCAGCCACTTCTCCTGTCATGCGTTGCAGGCCAGCCCAATCCCAAGGCTTGCGGGCTTTAGCGGCGACTACCTCATTGGCATCCCAGAATTCTGCACGAGGACCGTTGAAAAAGATGTCGGCAATCCATCCCTTGATCGGTTTCCCAGAGCCACTTCGCGGGAGTGTCTCATTCTTGGACAGAATTCGCAAAGCCGTTGGGATCGTATATGCGGGCAGAGTCGCACAGAGGTCCTCCCGAATACGTGATATAGTGACTCTTCCCGGTACCGTATGGAACCGAATGACTGCGGCACCACAGTAACCTACCGAAGGACCGGGCACAACGGGTTCAGAGACGTCTGGCAAAGAAAGAATGGCGTGCTCTACGGGAGGAACCAACACCCCATACCCGTTGTCGATGCGAATGACTGCCGAAGTGTTAGTTTCAGCCGATATATGCGAGAATGGCGAACATCAAGCAAACTGACTATCAGTGGAGGCACGGCCCTAGAATACATATTCCTCGCCAACACAGCGGGCCAAATCCCCCGTGCGGTAGAATCCATCAGCATCGATGGCTGCCCGCGTGGCATCGTCGCTGTTCGAATATCGTAGCATCATGCGGGGCACTTGAGTAATAGCTCACCATCCTGAGACAGTTTGAACTCGACTCCCGGGAGAGGCTTTCCGGTCGAAGACTGCCAACGCATTAGTCAAAGGAAGAGAAAGCAAGGCCGCCGTTCACAGGCCTCTATTGTCGAATTGTCAAGGGTTCTGCTAGTCCTGGATCAAAGAGCTCGCCGTCAAGACGACAAAAACAACTAATCTCATGGCGCAGCGGATGCTCGTGCTTACTTCGAGAACTGTGGTTAGGCGGAATTACTCGAGACAACTATCGACTATATCCAGACCCTACAGGAGGAAACTGAGGAGCTGAGAGGGTCTCGGCACGCGACTATTGACACGTGCTTTTTGGGAAGTGTAGCCAGTTGAGTAACTAAAAGGTCGGAAAGGTTCATGTTATTGAGTTGAGCTATTTTTGTATCGACCCATAGAGATGTTGTTTTTGTACCCTAGATCCCTGTTGTGGGGGCATGTAGTAATCGAGACCTTTCTGGACTGTCAGAGTAGCACATGAGCGAGCTGGGCATTTCGAGCGTTAGGCTGCAAGTCATGTGCTTTTTGTGGGCATGCGTGATGTCGTCTCACAGATTCGCTTGGATTCGTGTTGTCGGATATTTATGCCCTTCCAAAGCTCGGCCAAGATGTCACTGGGCGTCAGTACATGGGTGAAGATATTATATGTATTCTAGAAAGGCCTCCACCCCGCCTGCCCCCAGGGTTGACTCCGATACGCAGTACCAACTCAATAACAAGATATCAGAAACGTGTCAAATATGAGGCCATTTACTGGCTCGAGAAAAGTTACTGAACGAGCTGCGGCGTCCGAGCCAACAGGCGGAGGATCTTGGCATCTCTCAGCACTTTCGCGCTCCATAAGCGAACACGACATCATGAAACGATGCTCAGCAAAACTGGTGACGAGGCATTGAATGATATGTTCTATCAGATACGCCCATGTCCGTTATATCAGGCATACATACACCTATCCCCTGGCAGGAATTTCTCTCTTTTCCTTGACAACTTTGAGAACACAGGACATAGATCCCGAGTACTCCGGCTTGCCTGTAAACAGTCAACATGCCCACACTTTACCAATTTGACTACATTTTCGCACTGGGAACAATATTTTCGTTCCTGGACGCTTGGAACATCGGTGCGAACGATGTTGCTAACTCGTGGGCAACGTCTGTTTCTTCCCGGTCTGTCAAGTACTGGCAAGCCATGATCCTTGCCTCTATTATGGAGTTCGCTGGAGCGTGAGTTCTCCCGCAGTACTACTTGGCCATTGAGTATGAGCTCATATTTACCAGTATCGGTGTGGGTGCAACCGTCGCCGATACCATTCGTACGAAGGTCGTCGATGTCGACCTCTTCCAAAATAACGCGCCACTCCTTATGCTCGGAATGACGTGCGCCCTGGTAGCTTCCTCGGTGTATCTGACTATCTGCACAAAGATTGGTCTTCCGGTCTCTACTACTCATTCTATCATGGGTGGTGTTATTGGTATGGGTGTTGCGCTTGTCGGGGCCGACAACATTACCTGGTGGGGAGGAGACATCAACTCTGGTGTTGTCCAGGTATTTCTTGCTTGGGTTATTGCACCCGTTCTTTCTGGTGTTTTTGGCTCTATTGTCTTCTTGATCACCAAGTACTTTATCCTGTTGCGAAGCAACCCTTCTTTGAAAGCACTGTACACTGTTCCTTTCTACTTCTTCGTGACGAGCAACCTGCTTACCAGTACGTATCCCTAAGGGTATATTATCTGTTTCAGGTACTAATAAGGTGCAGTGCTGATTGTGTGGAAGGGTGGGTCTAGCAGAATTGACCTTGAGGGTGGAGAGATCGCTGGAACCGTTGTTGGGACGGGCGCCGTTGTGGCTCTTATTGTCACGATTTTCCTTGTCCCCTGGTTGTACCGCAGGGTAATCAAGGATGACTGGGAGATTCGTCCGTGGCACCTGCTACAAGGGCCTCTTGTCCTGCGCCGTGGTGAGGTTTGTCCTCGCCCTAATGGCGTGAGAACTGTCCAGGACTATTACCGTGGTCATAAGACAATGGAGGAGCTGCTGGCGGAGCGTGCCGCCGGCAATGACGAGGAAAGTGAAGATAACCTTGGTAAGGTCAGTCGTGGACCTTCCTCCGAGCATACGAAGCATGGCCCAAGTGCTCCTGTTTCTAAGGAGGTTGAGGAAGGCCATCCTGAGACAATTAACATTAGTGGTCCTCGCCCTGAAGGAGCCTGGTACTCGCCAAAGGTGATCCTCTGGGCATTGAAGAAGGCCCTCTTCCATGGTATCGAAAAGGATGTTGTCGGTCTCCAGAAGAAGCGCAATATTCTCACGAGAAACATTGAGGAGACCCATGCTCACGCTGCTCATTATGACAACAAAGCCGAGTATATGTTTTCGTTCCTCCAGGTCTTAACTGCATCCACTGCTTCTTTCACTCACGGTGCCAACGACGTTGCTAAGTATGCATTCATTTTCTCACAGTAATCCATTATGCTAACGGTTCCCAGCGCGATCGGCCCATACGCGACTATCTTCACTATATGGCATAATGGCAACCTTGACGGCTCCAAGACCGATGTACCTTACTGGATCTTGTAAGTCGTCTCCGCTTATCAGTCTCCAAATGGTTCGAACACTAAACCCGTTCAGGGCGTTCGGCGGTGTCAGCATCATCATTGGTCTCTGGACATATGGTTACAACATCATGCGTAACTTGGGTAACCGCATCACCCTGCATTCTCCCTCCCGTGGATTCACCATGGAACTTGGATCCGCGATCACCATTATTATGGCCACCAAGCTTAGTATGTTTCCATCCAGGGCTTTGACGCTACAAATGCCGGTCACTAACAGTATCTCAGAGCTGCCGGTCTCTACGACCCAGTGTATCACCGGTGCCACCGTTGGTGTGGGTCTCTGCAATGGTACTTGGAGAACCATCAACTGGCGCATGGTTGCCTGGATCTACTTTGGCTGGATTATCACTCTTCCAGTTGCTGGTATACTTTCCGGCTGCTTGACTGGTATTATCGTTAATGCTCCTCGCTGGGGTATGTCCTACAATGTATAAGTGCTATGGAATCCTATGACTCCATTGTGTCTTAAGCTGTTAGTGTATCATCCCATTTTGGGGTACCAAATCGTTCTTTATGTAATTAATTAGTCAATTTTTTTTTTTCAATCAGCAATCAGCAATAATCAGAGAACAGGGAGTATTCATAATGATGACGTGAAACATTTCGAGGGTAGAATGGTTAGGTGGATAGCAAATAAGAAATGTTATTAGTTATTACACGGGACACAACTTGGTTGATACAACCTCGAGCCAAAGACATATATACTATATATTGACTATTACGCCAGCTATACCTATATGTTATTATAGCATCGTTCTGTACTTAAATCAAGGCTTCAGACAGAAGAAAAATAGAGCCTTATATAAGGGATTTATACGGATTAGAATGAATCTATGCTGTAAATATCAAACTCTCCAGACTAACTAATCAACACTATGCCTTAATTTTCGAATCGGAACCTCAAATTGTTAATTAAAGATTAATCAACTTCTTTTCCTTATTAATGTTAATCTTTAGCATTACGGTTTTTAGTGAGGAAATATTACCTTGTTATCCTACTGTGCCCGGTAGGCATTCAGAATAAAAAGTCAGAAAATATCTTAGTAGACTAGCGCTGTCTGGTGATCTGAGAATGCCATAAATCTTAGGATATCTAGAGTTGCTCTTATGAACATCTGACCTTATGATATCTTTCGAGGGAGAAAGCCTATAAAATTCTTTTGCTGTGTTGGCGCAGCGCAGTCGCAGCGCGGTAACTATAACAGGTTTTTACTGGGGAGAAAAGCTATAGCTATTAGACGGAATAGTAGCTTGATTTATTCGGTTTTCCCCTGATGGCAATGCTAGGTTTTTGGGAAGTGTGACGGGTAAAAGTGGACTGCGAGTGGAGAAACAGGCAAAGGAATGATTGTTAGTTGGGGTGCAGTTTATTGAGGTTACTTGCTCAGGGCACTCATCCTTCCGCTCCCCTATACTCAGTGATCGCCTTAGACTGCTCAGATATACTCAGTGAGTAAAAAGCGGCGAAGGGTGAGCACCAAAACGGAGCCCATCGAGCCTCCTAGAAAATCAAGTACATATGAACGAGATGATGATCGGGTCTCCACCGGCGGGACTAACTAATTCATCTCCCCGGGGTATTTAAGCCTCCCTTGCCCCAATCAACTTGCCTTATTTCAGCACCATCTCTCCCTCCTTCATCATGACCACCATTCTTTCTCTCCCATCAGAGGCTCTTCTTCTCACGCTTCAAAGTTGCAACAGTTTATCCCATGTGGTCGCTCTCGCGTCAACATGCAAGCGCCTTCATTCCGTATACTCCTCCAACACGTACTCTATATTCTGCCATGTAGGGCCTCGTGATATCCCGGCTTTCAGCGATGCTTTGATGACAATGATTATCTCTTCTACCTTTCATTGTGTATTGGAGCTAGTGGTTAAGATATCTCCAGGCCCGTGCAACAAGGATTGTGGTGGAACACTTCCATAAGGGACAGCTTCCACCTAAACCTTTCCCACTCGATTCACTGAGCGCGGACGCACACAAAGTTTCCTTGGAGGAGATCCGGCAAATTCTCGACTGGGAGCACCTGATAAGGTGCATTGAAGAATTTTGCCTCCACAAAACTGAATGGGGCCAAAACTGCTATTTTCACGTAAAGCAGGAGAACAAAACAGCCCCTCCCCCGGAAAACTGGTTCAAGTGGCGGGAGAGATTCCACCGTTCGATGTATCAATCCTTCCTGATGGGTGCTGTGCTGTGCCGGGCATACCAGCAGCCGCTGGACCCGTCTAATAACGACCGCCCGGAACACTTTCTCGAGAACATCAACACTCGACTCCAGAGCGACGAGCCGGTGCTCCGAAACGATGAAATGGCCTATTTACTAAGATACCCGGTGTTCAACTTTGAGGCATATGAAGATCACGAGCCAATCTACGGACAGATGGCAGATTTTCTGGTCCAACAGAGCCAGCATCGAGCACGGAGCAGATCAACCGTTCCTGATTTTTACCCAGAGGATGCAATGCCTAACAACCTAGATCGGGTCCAGGCCAGTTTACTTTACGCCGAGACTGTGCAGTGTCTCCTGGCATCCATGACACTGTTGAATCACGAGGGATATTCTCCGATATTCAAGAATGATAACGAGAATCCTGATATCGAGAGCCCAAGCAGAAGGGTCACAATCGTGCCCTTGGGATCGTTCTACCCTGAGCAGATCGCGATGCCCGCTTCTGTGCAGGATGCACCCCAGACGCGTCTGCTCAAATCGCCGCTGCCACAGAAGATGGGCGAATCCTCATGGAATCCTTCCGCCCGCTTTATGAGCCTGTTTCTGGACATTATGCATTCATCATCCGGCCAGCCAAATCATTATGCAGATAGTTTCCGTACGCCGCCTCCTCCATTGCAGATCTTCCAGTTCATCAACCGAAAGTTCCCCGGCCTCCGATTCTCAGACGAAGCTTTTGATGTGGAGGACGTCGATGCTGCCCATACGCTGTTCGTCCATCATCCATCCGCCTCGGGCATCTACGAGGACGAGTGGCCTGATTTGATTCCATCAATTTTCGACACTCCGAATAGGGGCGGCGAATATGACGCTTACTACCTTGACTGAGACGCATCATCAGAGACCATCCGGCAAGATGTGGAGTCCAAGGCTGACCGGAGGACGCTGAGGATGCTTGCGTTAGTGATCGACATCGATTGATTTATCCGACCTGCATAGTAAATTACTGGTGACCGTCGTACTACCTATTCACTATTACTATTTCCTTAGTAGATTTGCCAAACTAGGTCGACAGCCATATATTACACTTACGCGTCCCTAGGTGCCTTGGCACTTTGTGATAGCCAAGATTACGAGGCTTTTAGTGCAACTCAGAGCATGTTGCTTTCAGGTACCACCCAACCAGCATTAATTCCATCATTGGTGTTATGTATGAAAACAGTGTTCGGGTGCCTAAGTCAAAGCACATGGGAATTATTGGCAGATTGCCGTCTTGAATTGTACAATCAACCCGCTTTAACAGACTAGGGCTATCCCTCACCAGACAGGCTTGCAATCGGCGGAATTCACCGTGCGAGGTCCATAGCAATACCGTTTATGGCCATCTGCTTCGACCCAGGTAGCATAGTCGATCTTTGCATCGTCGACCATCTTGAAGTCAAACTTGAAGATTGTCCAGTCGGGGTGATGCCCCTTTTTATAGGACTGGGGAGTCTGCGATTCAAACCATGCCCCCAGCGCGTTGTGGGAATCTCCTTGCGAATTTTGGTCAGTCCGGAATCCAGTGACTTTTGGCTTTCCCGGGTCATTGCACGATTGTTGCCACGGCGCACCTGCGCTATCGGTCAGACGCTAATATCGGCTTGCTAAAATCGAGCATACTCACAGCTTGTCGCACCGTCGGAGCCCCCCTCAATCCAGCTGGCTGCCGGCCATTCAACGCAGGTCAGAGACACGCCCAGCTGCTCCTATCGCTCTCTTTCGGTGCCGTCGGGCATGCGCTTTTTTGGTTTATGCTAAAATTTTTATACGGCCTTAGTGGCGGTGATATACTGAATAGCATAGCATACCTTTGCGATATACAATGAGATCCATAGACATTATTCTTTGGGGACCAAACAATAGCGTGGAGGGCACTTATTGAATCATTCGGAGAGTTGTCGTCCGGAATTGGTAAGGAGAATTAGATAAATATATAATATGGGCCCGAAATTTGTATACCTCTATTGTGCGAAATAGCGTTCTAGGCGTTTTGGTGCAACGGCGTACAACGGCGTACCAAAGGCTCTACCAACTGAGATAACATATTTCTCTTGGGCGTGGATGCTTATCATGACCGATGACGCGTTGCAAAGCCACCCCGATTTGCAACAAGTTAATTTGGAAGGCCACTTGTTTTTAATTGGCGTCAATTGCGGCATGTCACCTAACAGGACTAGTTAACTGCCGACCTAACTTACCCACATCTGCAGTTCTTAGAGAACATACGGTATTTGTGTACTATCAGCGATTACTAGGACTCTTACCAAAATCAACTATACTGAAGCAAAAAAAGGTTGAATCGTCCCTGGGAAGGCTCGAACTTCCAACCTCCTGATTAACAGTCAGACGCGCTAACCTATTGCGCCACAGAGACGAACTGTTGCTTTAGCGTCCGTCAATTTGTTACAGAATCAGGGCGTAAAATGTACGCTAAATTTGGAACTCAACTATCCTCCAAGTACCTCCGGGAGGGAGTACCTGTAGGTAAATATTCCTCCGCACCGCATATAGCCTTTCAGCACACGTAAAATTGGGTGTGCTATTTTCTTCATTTCTCTTGCTCTATTATTTTGTTTGAATTCTTCTTCTTAGATACGGGAGCCTTGGGGCCGAAGAGCCCAGCGCAACTATAGATAATAGGGCCCCAACTGACGCGACGCACTTTGCGCCATCTTCGTGGCCTTCGTGAGTCATAGTCGGCACCCATACTTGAATCCCACTAATTTCCACTGTATAGGAAAGTTGAAGGGAGAACCTATGTACATCCGCCCCGTAGTGCTAAGCCTGCTCCGACTGCTTCCCAGCGATGTTTCTGCTTTAATACAGGTAGCTACAACCGTCCGGAGGTCCAAGTAAAATAAAACCAGACGAACAAACATAACCAGGTGCTTACTCTCGCAGAGGTCTGGAAACGCGAGACACTTATCCTATGTCTGCCGCCACGCTCCCAGCTGCAATAGTTCTGGGCCCCTGTCTTATCTCAATATCCATAAATAGGTATAATATATTATATCTCCTAAAACTGTCATATACGACCATCACTCCAATATCTCCACAGAGGACTTTCGAGGATGTTCTGCGCTTAGTATAGGGCCTGTAGATGATAAGGCAAGGATACTATGATTTAAGAGGTAGTAACCTTCAGCAGCCATATCAAAGGCGGTCCAACTCAGCGACGGGTAAACTAGAGATAGATCTGTGAATGCTCACGATTTCCTCCTTGAAAGCGCCTAAGTACCAGCGGTCTACCAGTGTATTGACGACGTAGAAATGAGCCAGAATGGTTAGAGAAAATCCCTAGGTTAGGCCTGTTGCTCTATCGACCTCCAGTAAGCCAATAAAGATACAGGGAACTAAGCTAGGCTAATTTAGTACTGTAGCCTCTTCCAGATTGTACTAAATCTCGGCATTATCTGGAAATCCCAGCTCGTTAGCCGTATATTGGAACACAGAGATAACGCGTGAATAGATCCTTTGTAAAATGTTTATGGCCCCTAATAGTCCTTCCACTGCCTTCTCCGATGTATTTAGAGTGGAGGCAGACGTTAAGTGAAGTTTGCTACCGTCGGTAAATCGAAGTATAGGGAGGAGAGCTCTCAGATCTGTGACCGCTTAAAAAGCCTTTTGGGTGAATAACTGCAATAGAAGGGAGCATTAGCTAAGTTTAGACAAGGATAAATCAAAAGGAACGTCTTCCCAGTACTCATCGCTATAGAAGTATAGTACTATCAGCCGCAAGCAGCTGGATTTTAAGGCTGGCCAATAACCTTGTATTACTATTGACACCCTCCGGATTAAGTGCAGCCAGTTCACTTCGGGTCAGTTAATTGGTGGGAGAGCCTGCTTGTTAAGAGTCGGCGTATAGGGAAGAGAAGCCGGTTCAGTAGTCGCAAAGGCCGGATGTAGCTTGGGTACTTGGAGTGATGCATAGACGAAGATGACAAGAAGTAGAGAGCCTGCGTAAACGGCTTCGGCATTTACATTAGATAATATAGATACCTCTTTTCTGAAGTCCTACAGCCATCTCTAATAGTAATTCATTATGGACCGCAAATCTACCATATCCAAGTCATAATCCTTACCATAGGTAATTAAGTGAATACCGCCTAAGGCGATAAGTAAGTATATAATATAATAGTATCTACCGGCGAGACGGAGAATTACCCGCTACCAAACCATACTACATTTTTAGTAGAGAGACATTTCCTAGGCAGTATATAAATAGAAGAACTGTATCGACAGAAGCTCATCTATCTTCAGGTCAATATTTGCTTATACAGAAACACCAGACCGCCGCGATGTAGGCGTCTCCCATACCTCTAGGTAAGATAGAACGGGAGGGGGACTACTACCAATCTAAGAGCGTGGCGAATCTCGCAGCTCCTGAGAGGAGCTAATCAGCCTGATAGAAGTCGCTAGTAAATCAGGGAAGACACATGGCTCTTCGCGCGAAGAGTAGGAATCACGAGCACCAGTGGAGGTGCTCCGGGTCCAACTCAGAGTGGGTTTCCAGCGGACTGCAACAAATGGGCCATGAAACAGGACGGGAGGTACTGTCAAGACATGGCGGACGATGCAGGCATCTCCCTGGATTGCCTCTACCAGCTGAACCCGGCTCTTAACACGAAGAAAGGGGAATGTCAGGGACTGTTGGCCGGGGAGGCCTACTGTGTTGGAACGGCATCAGATCGATGTACCTAGTGTGTTTAATTAATTCCCGACAGATCAGTTGATATGCGGTTAGAGGACGGATGTGATAGGAGTAGTCGGTCGTTATATAGACTCGTTAGAATCCCAATTATCGGTGGGACGGGACCGGAAAGTCTCGATGTTTGGTTACAGTGTACAGCATGCCATCCTCACTGCTGATAATCTCCTCATCCTCGGTTGATATGAAAGAGCCATTCTTGGGGTCCTTCTGCGCCGCCCTCCACAAGTCCTCCAACGACAGCTCATCCGCATGCCAGCGTCGAGCAGTGTAGAAGTTGTCCACCAGCTGCCGCAGGCGGACACGGACATACCCTTGATAGCCACTGGTCGTATTGGTGCTCGGCTCGTAGTCGGGGTCAACCGCCCAGATCCACATTTCATCCACTCGCCCCCAGGAAAACAGCACTGATTCTGCAGACTCCCGATCTAGATATAGGAACACATTGCGGAGGATTCCATCCGATAGTCCATGTCCCATGTTGAGCTCCTCCTCTGAGGGCCCCCCGTAAATGGGATCAATTTCGTTTCTCGGATATAGGCGTTGCCAGCCCGGTGGCTGCGCCCGGAGCTGCTTGAACTTCCTACGCAGTCCGTCCAGGACCGCGGGGAAGCGGTCGTCGCCGGTCATCTCCGTCGGCCAAGTGGGATTCTCCAGTTGCCACATGTCACCGATCTTCCCCACCGCCTTTATAGCATTGCGTGACAGGTCGAGGGCTTCTCGCTGCTCGGCAATGTATAGCTCACGTCGATTGTCATTTATAAACTGGGGGCTCTCGAAGACTGCAAACCCCCATGGCCGTTTACCCTGGTCTTCGTCCCATAATTGTCGCAGCCAGGGCTTTCCTTTCTCGAAGATCATATTCAATACCTCCAATTCTTCATGTTCCGCCACTTGGGTCACCGCTTCCGCATCCTCTGACAATTGCTTTAGCACTCTCTCCAAGGCCTCATCTTCCCGTTCCTCGTAGAGCTGTTTCTGAAAGCGGCGCAGGCGCTCCTCCATATCTTCCGATACCTCGCCTAAGGCTGTCAGAGCGTCGATATAAGCGTCGAGTTCATCGTCAGTCACGCTAGTCCAAAAGCGGTTCTGAATCAGGTCATCTTCCTCCCTGCTGAGCTCCTTCGGCGATTCAATTGCCCTCTGGATGAGTTCCGCCTTGTTAAGCGTGCTAGCCGCAGCAATATTCTCATCCTGGAGGGAACGAGGGGGTAAATCCAGCAGCCGAATGCGATCTTCCGGACTCACCTCCGTGGGGCTATTCTCGAAGGCGGAGAAAGTTTCCAAGAGGTCGGAAACAGTGTCGAGGCCTCGCTGCACTCGGATGAAGGATTTGAACAGGTGCTCCATGGTTGGGATGTTGTTGGGAGTGGGAAGAATCGGGCGGAAGAAACCCAGAAGGACGAGATTTGGAGGGGCACTGGAGCGCTCCCACTTTTGGCCCCTGTTTCGGCGCGTCGATCGGTAGAATTGATCGAGACGGCCAGTGAGATGTTGCTGGATGGATAGTTTGCTCAGACCAACTTAATTCCCGATGTATATGAAGACGTGCGCATGATGCTCCAGGACATCGTTCACAGGACTAGTAAATCGCAGCTAGACCGGGCTAAACCCTTTTTGGACGCCCTGTTATGTCGGGCCACCGAAGTCCTATCAGTCTAGCAACGCGGTGATTATCACCATTAGGTTATGTTCTGCTGGAAGATAGAAGTCAGTACATACGACCATGGGGAGTGGAAAACAGGGCTTCCCGTCCACTCAGCTGTACTTAAGCCAGCATTATGAACGCAGTCAAACAATACCTGAGCCCTTCAGCCTTGCCACTTTGTGGGTGATGGACGCTAAACCACACGGTGAGTGCGGGTAAGCTGGGTGATATGAAAACCAAGGTGAGTGAGGTAAGCGAGTGGGCGAGTGAGATTAAGAGAGCTTTTCGTAGACATAAATACTCCAGGCTCTTTTACCTCCTCATCATATCACGTGACAATGTGTTCTGAACTGAAGAGGGGAAGAGACAAATAGAAGCCAGCTTTGTAAACTTAGGGAAGAACGAGGTGAAAAGTGGGGCGCAGGGCTTGCTTAGTATATATAAATCAGACCTTGCTTTTGTATTCTTCTGAATTTTATTACTACAGAAACTAATTATCTTAGGAACGACCAGCTTTTAATTGAGGCCAAGTCTTTATTGTAAGCTGACACATGCCCCTATAGAATCCGCAGAAGGTTATATCTCTCCGAAGGGCATAACTATAGCGTAAGCCCAACCAGTCTGCAACTAGATTACCAGGGCGGTATCCTAATTAGACCTTCAGAAAGCCAATAACATAGAGACGGCTTTTATAGCTTACAGCGAGATTCCTCCAGTACACTGAGGAATCACAAAGTCTACTGATCCTGAAGACATATCTATAAGGCAAGAATAGTGCATTTGTGCCGTATAAGAACTACGTTCTCTGGAACTTGAGTTCTCCATAGACCCATGTCTATTTCTATATAGGCCTCATAGAGCTCGACATGAACAGATGAGTCTGATCAGTGAATACGCTTATATTCACATGATTTTTAACGTTGAAAATCCAATTTATCTACTATGGGTATGGAACTGTCTATGATTATACCCGCCTCTATGCCCTATTAGGCCATCCATCCGTGCCATCGGTTACAACCTAAGAGCCAAGTCTTTGCTCCGCCCAATCCCATAGTCAGTAGTATTTGGCGGAATAGCACCAATGTCCTAAAGGCAATATAAGCGAGGTCAACTTCGCAGCAGGTTGGGTACTTACACCTAAAAAACTACATGTGAACAATGTCTTGTGTTGCTCTAGCCAATGACCTTCCAGGAGATATTGGTAGAAGCTGGACCTGTTATTTATCGATCGATATTGCATGCCGGATGATATGCGCACGTTAAGGGGCTGGTCAGGTAAAGCATCCAATTCAAATTGAACCCCTCTAGCGGATTTGATACTACTCCTCTCGCCTACTACATCGAGTGGTCCCAAATAGCCAACCCTTCCTATTCGCCTTAGGGTATAATAATACCCGAAGTCAGAAGCGCGATTGACTCTCCACTACTGTAATAGAGTATCGTCTTCTGTACGATCGCAGTCATGATGAATTCGATCAAAAGCACTAGCCGAACCAATGCCCTCGCTCTCTAGCAACCGAGCAATGGCTTGGGCGGCCACAACCCCAGTGGAGAAAGATCTTATCCTTATCTTTTTGGATTGTTAACAACCACTAAAAGAAAGTGAACTTGAAGATGCGGTAAACACATGGGGAAACAAAAGAAAGGTCATCAAAGGGGAATGAATGCCTAGAAGGCAGAAATGAGGACACACTATCAACCTAGGCCACCAGGCCACCAGGCCACCTCCACGGCTATTATTATCTCATCCTCAAGCGAACATTTACAGTTTCACTTCGTGTCAATAGTTAACTATACTTTGGGACCTGCACTAGTGATATAGGCTCCAAAAGCATCTCAGCGATACTTGACAATGAAGTCACTAGTCAAGCCCTCGACGCTACGTCGGGAGTGAGGCCTGCGACCCTTAAAATCAAGGCACTCATCGCGGATATCTTCTCCCATGCGTGCGCTCGCACGATTGCTGATGAGTTTAGCAAGTCCTTCAACGAGCGCGTGGACATATGGTCAACTGCGCTAGCGACCCTATGCCTGGTATCATTGGCGAGATGGGAAGCGATGAGGTTCAACGAGTTTGCTCGACAACATACAGACTCCCGTTATGATTGTCGAAGAGTTTGTTCGCCGTCATTACTTCAAGCTGAACAGTCGCAACATCTACATTCGTCCATTCGGTCACTCCAGCCTTGGAGCAAGCAGCTCATGTACGCTGCAGGTAAGTCAGCCGGCGACTCGTTGTGTCGGACATGGGCACAGGCCTTTGGTGGAAGGGAGGAAAGATACTCCTTCATGGAAGGGACCACAGCTAATGCCGTGACGGTCGGCTTGACCGAGACGGATGCTGTCATCAACTGCGGACTACAAGCAGTCCAACAATTCCAGGACGAGTTCTTCACGTCACAAAGCACGCCGCGCTTCGGGCAGCCTGACGATGTGGCAAATGTGGTGGGGGTCATTTGCAGCTCGGATGCATGGTGGGTCACAGGATGCGTGATAAGAGCTAGTGGTGCTGATATCAAAATTGGGTAATCGGTGATGGAGGGAACAAGCAAGCACATCCATGTGCCTCAATATATATATAGGTCTATCTGTATAATGTCTCAACTACACTGTATGGACCCCACCCCCCAGAAACAAAACACTGAGGACCCTCTAAGTTCTAAGTGTCCATGCGCAAGCTTAGACATATCTTTTGGTAGTATTTATTCGGTTCTAACGATCGTGAGATTCAGAGTTTGTAGGCGTGCTAGAATACACCATAGTATCGACCAGAAAAGTCCTTAATATTGAAGCGAGATGGGATATCGTAGTAGATTCCTGGCCATTTAGGACACCTCGCGATTGGCCCATTGCGTAGGCCATGGGCTTAATATACCCATGGTGACTGAGATTTTAACACCGCACATGAGATAAAGGATATCACGGCTGGGTATTGAAATTGCGATGGGTGGTGGCCCGGCATATAGGCGAGGTATGTTTTATTGGGTGCACCCATGGACGGCTTAGATGCTTATTTCTCTTACCATAACTGAGGTAGGTACTACGCAGTACATGCACTACTACATTGTTACCCACAGCAATCCGGAATAGATACTAAAATAGTTTAATGCATCTTGAACATCGAGGTCTGGGGTGAGGACCTTGGAAGGAAATGTGGTGAAATGCAGTTTTCCGGAAAAGTCTGGAGCGGAAAACATATTCGACAGCGAAAAAAAAGAACGTCCCTGGGAAGGCTCGAACTTCCAACCTCCTGATTAACAGTCAGACGCGCTAACCTATTGCGCCACAGAGACATGTTCTGCCGCTTTTTCACTTTTTTAGCTTAGATTAGATTTAACATATTGCTGATAGAAATACTTGAGTTCCTATGTGGTGGTATGCATAACCTTCTAGGTTGTGGACATCGCATGCTGACCACATAATCTTTACACATAAAGGAATCAATATGTGCACAGGGAGGTTAAACTATCTTATAATGGGATTATGGGGTTCATATATGGATGTATTTTTTATTCTGGCTTATGTGTATGTTAATTTGGTGGTATGTGTTCTGTTGTTTGGTGTATATATTGCCCAGCAATATACATATGGGGTGAATGTCTCAGCAGTAGCAAGTTAACAACCACAACAGGATGAATTGATGTCCATATACCCGCAGACTCCAAAGTTCCATCCCCCATATGTGGTGTCATCTTATTTACGCCAGGCCCATGCGCTCCACGAGCGGAAGGAGCCTACACTACCAGGCAACAATAATGGCGGAAGTATCAAAACGAGTCTAAAATCCACACGCAATCCCCACAGGGAGAGCATTCAGGATGAATGATAGAATATCCTAGGCCGCTAAGCATACCAAAGCTTGGAACCCAAACGTGTGAGGAAGATAACAAATGTATCTACTGGTAGTGACGGGTGACAGAAAGTCTGGCCGGTAGGTGGAGTTCTCGGGCCCATATACTGCCCAAGGATTCACCAAAGAAGCAGTGAAGGCTCATACCGAAACAGAGCTTAATTAACTCAGCGAATTCCCCATAGATCCCAGAGCCCACAGTTCCCCAATCTCCGAGGAACACCTAGCAAGATACCTCAGACGTTCTACGAAAGGAAGCCTGACGTATCCGGCCTAAATTCAGAGAGGCTCACTATTCCAGGAGGACCCAAAGATGCGGACATCTGCATGATCTTCCACCTGACAACAGGACCGTGTATACACCGAGAGTTCTGGAACCCGAGAAGCGCCACCATCAACCTGCTAGAAGAGAAAGGCATGAATGGAAATATTGCATTTGGATACGACTGGCACTGGAGAGCAGCGGATACACCACCGATGGCTCTTTCCATGATGGAACTTCCCATTGGCGTTTGTCGACGGAGTTTGCCTCCGGAACTTGCCATTATTCTGGATGAGTCATTCAAGCCTCTATAAAAAGGGCTTTAGACCATGAGGGATTTCTCTCCTTCCTCTTCTTCTCCCTCCATAGCTAGATATTCTTGTCAAGGTGCCGGAATTAAACCTTATCTTTCTGATCAGACCATCACACTTCATACCTGACGAGAAGTGACTTCCCAGTGCAGAAATGGCCTAGGGAGCTTAAAAGCCTCCATAACAAGCTTTCTACAAACACTCTGAACCTTCGGCCGCTCCTCTTCATTGCCACTGCATTGGGATGCACAAGGGCCAACATTCGGAAGACATTATCGCCAGCCAAGGAGTCACTTGAAGTTCAGATTACACAATCAGTTGAACTGAAATATTCGACCTGGACTTCTTCGAAGGAAACCCCAAGGACAACCACGAGACCCGGAACGGATTTCATCGTCGCTTTATCTCCATGCACACCACTCAGCCTCCGGATTCGCGTCAACACTGGAAAGGAGAACAGACATGGCAGCTCAGATCGACGCAGGGTTGAGCTTCATTCTGTGGTTGACTGGACGTGGATATGATACCACGTCATTCCGCCGCACATACAGCCAAGCTGGGCCTGCCGGCAAATGGCCATCCGGAAAGAGGCCTGCACCGCTTGTAGAAATGCATGCCTATGCCAGAACGTGACAGAAGGAAAAGGGGACCTTAGTGCTCTCTCCTTCCTAAACTGGACTATAAGGTACCTTCTGCAGGACCCAGCTAGTATAGTGGAACAAGGGTATTCGACAACTGGTGCTGTGCTCCTAAAATTTGCACGAATATGAGCACCACCTGGAAAAATAGGCAGCCACAAAAACGCCAAAGGCAAAAGCCATCAAAAAGCATCAATACACCTGAGACCTTGTTCCCCGGCAAACCGGTGATCGTGCTCAAATGCGACTTGGGGCCAGGTGGAAAGATGGTGAACTACGGAGGAAGCTGATCCAGGGCAGTGTATTCCCATGCACTGAGATAAGCAATGCTGCAAAGGTGGGCAGAGTCTACTTTCGCGGAGTACAACTTTATATTTCCAGGGAAGCCGACTTCAACACAGTCTTCGTGCAATGCGACCTAGTTACTAGAGGTACGTGGCACCCAAATATGTGCCCCACAGCATCCGAGGATGGCGATCCTCCCAATCGTCTTGGAATACGAATCAGTTTTCAAGTCGAAGGGAGCAATGAAGAAAGAGCGTATTGGTTGACACTCAAAGGCGCTAAAAATACAAAGATATTAGCAATAATTGCCCACTATAGCAGTATGCATGGGTGAGAACAATGTAGCCCCAATGTATCCATAATGTAAAAAGTGATCTTGGGGCAATTTTGCGTGTGGATCGCTAGGTAGATAGTAGCAACGGGAAGTAAGATCAGAGTACACAAACTAGTAGGGTATCATTAAACCCGGGTATGGCATGTTGGTAAGTTGGTACGCCGTACGCATGGATCTGATATGGAGTCCCACTGCGGATGTCGCCTGGAACCAAGCTAATCGGCGCAGGTCTTGGCCAGGAGCGCTCTCTTCGACAAGTGGCTCACGATAACCCGGACAAGTGAGGCTAGACATGTATCTATCCAGCGAAACAACCCATACAGCGTAGTCTAGCTGCTAAATGTCTGACATTGACTCAACTGGAAGATGACAGGCTGTCAGCTCTTAATGCGATCGATGACGATCTATGAAACGCGGAAATTTGGCGCCACCAAGAGCCGTTACACTAAGGCCGTTCGCCCAGAGGATCTACATCGAACGGGGTCAAACAAAGAGCGTGTTTTCTTTGGCTGGGAAATCTCCTCCAGGTCGGTGGCCCAAGCGCTTTTGACTTTTCGTCGTTTAAATTTCGCGTTCCCGGGGGCGCGTGGAATGAGGGCGGGCGCGGCAGTTTTAGTGTTTGTGGCACCAAGAGTCGGTCGTGAACGCGCTGCTCCAATCACCAGGCCCGCGGTGTTTCGCGCGTCAACCCAGGAGCGTGTCAGTCAAAACAATAACAACAATGAAGACCGGACGGCATGAGGGGTAGATGTCAACGTGTTGCCATGTGTTGAATTCTGCAGAGAGGATGAAAATGCCCGCCTGATGCGATCATTCCGAGGGCTGACTATCAGTGGAATGAATCCTTTTGGATGGGTTGTAGATTGTAGTGGGGGACACCATAGCCCGTAGTACGGGTAACCCAATACCTCATATGGAGGAGGGACCGTGACTTGACAGATCTCACGGATGGGGGGCCTTGGTGTCATTCCTGAGGCCAACCTGATGGTAAGACCTTGCCCACGAGCCCCAATCTCTCCCGTGAAGCGAAAACGAGCACGTTGAGCGTGACAACGAGAGAGGCGCTGGACGTTGACAGCGAGAGTCCAACCACCCGGGAGCGGCCCAAAGGGGCTTAGCGCACCCGACGCGTGACTGGGAGGAATCTCCCTGCGAACCAACTACCACCACCGCCGACAGCCCTTGGATCATCTCCAGCGCTCCCTCACCCTTCTCTCCCTCACCAGACGGTGGTTAGGTCGGCCTCAGATGACCTCCTCGGACCGCCTGATTTCTTCAGAGTCTCCCCTGGGTCTGGCGAGAGTCCCATCGGTCGATTCATTGTTCCTGATCCCTTTCGACTTGTCCTTTATCCGATCATTGTTCGGGAACGGATCTGAGCCCGACTGTTGTCGCTAATCGACAGCTCTCTTTATTCCCCGACAGAACGCCGTGACCGGTATTCCTTTGATCGAAATCCTTCATCGCTCGCATCCTTTCATCTGTCCGACACCAGATCCCCGCTATCCTTGTCATTGCGATCTGACACCTGAAACCCGTCGCATAATCAGTCCCCCTTCCTGCTAACCCTGGGCGCGACCGCCATTTCAACCTCAAGGGATCCTACTCCCCCAGACGAAGCCATGGGCGGCGATAGCAAGGACTCGAATTCTTCAGCGACCCGTCGGGCAGCGGGAGGTCCCTCCAGCGCGAAGACATCGGCCGCTGCAGCGAATGGTCCGAGCATCGTGTCCCCTCCCGGTTCAAGGACGCCACCCAGCATGCCCTCCAAAAAGACGCTCTTCTTTCCCGATACCCTAGGAGGACGACAACGGAACCAGAACGGCTCTGAGCCCATTGATCCCGATGCGTTGACCAAGGCCTTAAGGGAATACGAAGACGCCGGTCGCTCTCGTGAGAGAACACCAGGAACAAGCCCCAGTCGAAAAAGACAGAGGGTCTATGGTGACAGGTTAGTATTGTCACTTGGAGACGTTGGTTATGTGTCGCACTATTGGTGCGACTCCGCGATACCTCGGATGTGGAGACTGACGTTCTGTGACCAGATTCATACCAAATCGGGAGGGACAAGATCTCCAGGCGACATATAGCCTCCTGCACGAAGACGGCTGTCCTTCCACGCCGTCCAAGTCCAAAAGACGTGCACCCCATTCTGAATTACATTTCCAAAAGAGTAGGTTCTGCCTTATGTCTTGAATGGCACCCGTGCACACCAACTGACATCCTCTCAGCGGAAGAAGCCAACAGAATGTACTCCCGCGTGTTGCGAAGTGAGCTTTTTGGGAACACCGTACCCCAAGCCGACCTTGAATCCTTATCCCCGGACCCTCTACTGGGATTTAGCAGTGGGATAAATGACAAGACGCGCTCGCATACGCCACCTTCACATGCTGTATCGAATCTCCCGCCGGCCAGTATAACGCCATCCACTCCTCACAAAAATCTATTCAACTACGCCTCTCCACGCGCTGGGTCAGGACACCCAACGCCCTCAAAGACCCCTCGAAGCCAGCATGGGCCGAACTTGAACGTGCGGTCCGAACTTTACAGTTTATCCCCTATCCGCTATGACAGCCAGCGTATCCTTGAAACTCCCCGCAAACAGCCACGTTATGTGAATAAAGTCCCGTACAAAGTCCTCGATGCCCCTGACCTACAAGATGACTTCTACCTGAATCTTGTCGACTGGGGCAGCAGCAACGTGCTTGGCGTCGGGCTAGGAAACTCCGTCTACATGTGGAATTCCCAGACGGGAAGAGTGACGAAACTATGTGAACTCAAGGATGATACGGTGACCAGTGTCAGTTGGATACAGAGGGTGAGTGAAAGTAGCAGGGCAAGTCGGAGTTGTACGGAGATTAACTTTCATGCAGGGTACACATCTTTCAATAGGCACAGGGAAGGGTCTCGTTCAGATTTGGGACGCGGAGCGATGTCGCCGTCTCCGAACAATGATTGGTCATACCAACCGTGTCGGTGCATTGGCGTGGAACGATCATATCCTCACGTCAGGCTCGAGAGATCGTCTCATTTTCCACCGGGATGTTCGTTCCCCGGACCAGTACCTGCGCCGTCTATCTGGCCATAAGCAAGAGATCTGTGGCCTTCGATGGAACACAGAAGATGGTCAGCTGGCATCCGGTGGCAACGACAACAAACTCCTCGTGTGGGATAAACTGAGTGAGACCCCACTCTACCGCTTCTCTGACCATACTGCGGCCGTTAAGGCAATTGCATGGTCTCCCCATCAGCATCACCTTCTCGCCTCCGGGGGTGGAACAGCTGATCGCACCATCAAGTTCTGGAACACAGCGACTGGATCACTGATCAAAGAAGTCGATACCGGTAGCCAAGTTTGTAACCTGGCATGGTCCAAGAACTCGGACGAAATCATCAGCACACACGGATACAGCCAGAACCAAATCGTGATTTGGAAGTACCCTCGCATGGAGCAGATTGTCTCCTTGACTGGACATACCTTCCGTGTTCTCTACCTGGCAATGAGCCCCGACGGTCAAACCGTCGTCACTGGAGCCGGTGACGAGACATTACGTTTCTGGAAGATATTCAATAAACGACCCGGAAGGGAACATGGACGGGAAGGAAGCAAGTTGGCAGAATGGGGCACCATTCGGTGATCAGATATTGACGATATTGGTGCTATTGCACCGTACCCGCACCGCCTCGTGGGTTTGCATGCATTAGACACGGCGTTCCATGGCTTTGGCGTTTATACGATCCATTTACATCCTTGGTCGGAATAGGCGGATGGGGTTTCATGGTGTGATTTGGCATCTCTCGCATTTTGTGGGTCTACAGCATTTTATGGACGGCTATCAGGTACACCCTTTTGTTTTGCTCCATCTCCTCGCATTTTCGACATGTACCTTTGCCTCGGATCTTCTGTTATTCCTCTACTGCAAGCATGGTGGTCTCTGCCTCCAGCCGCATGGCCATTCCCCGAAACGAACCAGCGTCGGCGCTCATGGTGTTCTGGTGGCCTGGCTAGGGGCGTTGCTCAAGGACAGGATGGTTGGTACGGCGATAGGTTCAACGTCGCCGTCATCATGCTATCAACCATGTACTTCCACGTTTCAAATTGATGACGAGATGACTTGTTTTTCACCCTCCCCCATGCATTCTCCTGTTTCAGTTATTGCATTTTTACCGGAGATATTGAAGTGAGAGCATTGCCGTTCTAATAAATGAGATGAAACTTGCACATGTGATTCCTAAATAATCATAATTGCGCTTGATACATGGCTAGGTAAAGTGAGACAGTAAACAAAAACGACGTATGCCAATAAACCCTTTTAAAGATACACTAGAGTCGACAGTCAGTCAGCCAGCCAGTCATACCACAACACTATGGCAACCACGATAACTTACATTATGGAGTAGAGTCGAGAAGAGCGGAGCAGAGGTAGGTCTATAGAACGAGGCGGCCCGGCTCGATGGTCAGCAGGGCCTTAACCCGGTCCAGGAAAGCGCGGGCTCGCAGCTCATCGCCCACCGGGACGGTCAGGCTGAAGACGTTCGTCGCGGGAGCGGCAGGCTCGACGGCCTCAGGGTAGACGGCTGGCCTCTTGGGGACGTTTCCGCTCAGGATATCGATGATGTCGGCCTCGGCGGGCTGAGCCGGGGTCTCCGCGGGGGCATCGACGGCGTTCAACTCGGGGATGTAGTCACCGCGGGAGGTCTGGATGGGGTCTGCGCCGAGGATCTCATCGAAGAGCTCGTCGGCGGAGGGCTTCGCGGAGGGCGAACGGGGCAGGTCGTCGTTGGCGAGGTCGGTGGCGCGGGCGAGGAAGGTGGAGAGCGGGATGCTCACGCCCAGCGAGTCCTGGATCTTCTTCTGCACGGAGAGCACGGTGGCCAGGGAGACCGAGACGGCGACGGAGGTGGTTGGCGGCGGGCGGGCAACGGCGGGCGGTTCCTGTTGCTGTTCTGCGGCGGGCTGGGGCGGCGCCGGGGCCGGCGCGGCGATCTTGATGTTGCTCAGATCCAGGTGGGAGAGCTGGTCGAGGCGGGCAGCCTGGCTGGCGGGGTACTCGGCGGCGATGACGCCCAGATAGGCCAGCACGTCGCCCTTGAGCAGGCGGCCCTTGGGGCCCGAGGCCGGGATCTTGGAGATTTCGGATTCGGGCACGCCCTTCTCGTGAAGAAGCTGTGTGACGGAGGGGTACAGCGGATAGGCGGGGTTCTGGGTCTGCACGGCGGAGGAGGAAGCGAGGCCTGGAGGGAGTTCGCACGAGACGTTAGCGTTAGGGTGATGGTGCTTGTATTAGGGGTTTGGGGGGTGTGGGAGGATGGTTTTTTGGGCGGGATTTGGAGGTATCTCGGGATAATGCACTCCGCGGGCAACTCACGTCTGGTAGGGTTGAGGATACGCGGCTGGCGTCTAGCGAGGGCAGCTGGGAGCTGGCGAATTGGGAAGCTGGAGGCCATTCTGGTCTGAGAAGGTGTTCTTCTTTCTTGCTGGGTGGGTTGCGATGGGTGTGTTCGCTGGAGAAGATATGTAGGTGCTGTCGGAGGAGGATTCGCGCGATGCGCCGGAGCGGAAGTCGCCGATCCACAGGGTCGATTGAAATCCCACCACCGCAAGAGACGCCGCACGGTAGTACGGGGAGAGGTCGGGTCGAGAGTGAAGGCGCGGCGCAAAACCCGGGGTCAAAGGGTGGAAACGGGTGTAATTGGGGAAAGTGAAGGTGGTGGAAGTTATCGGAGAAGGTTGAGGTGAAGTTGTTGGGAGCTTCACCGGCGGCCCGGACGGGGGCGGTGGAGTCCGGAAGATTCTTATGTACTACGGATTGATTGTTTGATAGCTATGGAGCGATCAAGAATGAAGGCTATATGATATTAAGATTTTATTTCGTTCCTATTTTTTTTTTAAAAAAAAAAAAGAAATTCCCATCTCTTGGGGGGAAAAAGCAAAAAAGAATCGTCCCTGGGAAGGCTCGAACTTCCAACCTCCTGATTAACAGTCAGACGCGCTAACCTATTGCGCCACAGAGACTTCTGATGGTCAGCGGCAAACTTCTATGATTAATATCGCTAGGAAATCATTCGTGTCAAGCTCAGTACCAACTTGGATTGTCGCAGTTCACAGTACGGACTCCGGTACCGTGCTACCTACTACGTCTGTCAACCCTTGGAGCGTTCAGGTAAGCATCATGCGCCCTCTGCTTACCCAATTCCTAAAGGCATATCTGCTTCATCATCCATACTCGGAGCACCTGTCAATCGCCAATTTCACCGACCTGATCTACCGCTGTGATAGTTCGTTGATCCATTGCTAACCACCGTTCTGAAAGCAGAGTCCACAATGTTCGCTCGTCCCTCTTCCTTGCGGATATTTTTCCAGCAATGTCCTAGAACTTCTTCCTTCCCGGGGCTCCATGGCTCTGTTCCAGCCTGGCGAAATTTCTCATCGACCGCCTCTCGAACAAAAGCTGCGACGAGAGTCAAGAAGCAACAACCCAAATCCGCGAAGCCTTCCCCACAACCGAAAACCCATTCTGCCCCCGAGGATTCCCTCAAATTTGCCGGCCGACGCCCAGAGGGATTTGGAAAACTGGAACGGAAGGTTGCCAAAGAGGGAAAGTTGCTTCTCTTCAAGGCCCCGTCGCATCGCAGCTATGTCCTGGGAGCCTACGGCATCACGGCCTTTTGCTTCGCCTACTCGGTCTACAATTCCAATGCTGTGTTCCGAGACCCCGTCGTTCCCCTACCCATGTGGCAACAGGCTCTGTTTGGAGGTGTCTGCGTTATGATGAGCGTGATGGGCACGGTGTTCCTGTTCAAGACGGGGCGATTGATCCGAACTGTGAACGCCGTCAACGTCAATGGACAGACCTATCTCCGGTTTAATGTCCGCAGCATGGTTCCCTTCAAGAAGCCCTATGAATTCGACACTCTGCCGCGCCAGATCGCCTTTTCTCGTCGGCTGGTGGTCACGCCTGAAACGTTGCGCCGCATGGAAAACCCTGACATGCCCCAGACTGAGCCGTCAGCGCCGGTGAATATCTACAAGCTGCCATTAATCAAGATGAGCCAGATTCTTTGGCGCGTGTTTCGGTCTGTGCGACAGTTGTTTACCACGGAGGATTTCATCCTCCTGGAAGTGGAGGGCCAGAAGGGTGTGTTCCGGATGGACTCTGGAGGATACGTCTCGGAGGACTTTCTGGCGGTCGGGAATCCAGTGAGCATTGCTCGTTAGCTGGCCCTCTGCTGAGATCTGAGATCTACGGTCTTTTCTTCCGACAGTGTTTAACTATCCACCTTTGCTGCTTGCGTCTAAGACTGCTGTATTTTTGACACCACCTCAAACAATCACCATGTATATATAGAATAGAGTATGAATATCATTGTATTGAACCGAAAGTACAACGCTTGTACTGCGTACCTGCGGGCCACGTGATCGGCGCGTCTCCTAATCGGCGGCGTGACGCGACTTCCGCCTCACTATTGATCGCGCCGGCCCCTCCAAACACCTCAACTTGACCCCAGCGTTACCCCAGACGCAACCCACGCCCGCTCGGTGATCCATCTCCTGAACGTCTGTTTTCTGCCCCTGCGGTCGCTAGAAAGCGACTGCGTTGTCGCAAGATGGGGAAACTCATCCGCCTCGAGCTTTACAGTATGCATCTCGTCTCGAATGCCACGGGAGTCGAGAAAGTTGCTAACGGGTGCCTCCAGACTTCAAGTCATACAAGGGGCATCACACCCTTTTGTTTGGCGATGCGTACTTCACCTCAATCATCGGACCCAACGGGTCTGGAAAGTCCAATTCGTACGTCGTCCGAGCTCGTTCACCTGGACGTTTTGCGGAACCGCGCTAACCTCACCTAGGATGGACGCCATTTCCTTCGTACTCGGAATCAAATCGTCGCACCTGCGCTCGACCAACCTTCGCGATCTCGTCTACCGCGGTCGTGTCCTGAAAACCTCGAAACTCGATGCCGACGGAAATGTCATCGACGGCGAGGTGAACGGAGACGAGGACCACGCTCCCGATGGCGTGGACGGCGAACTCTCGCAAGACGCCAACGGCTCGAACGATCCGCGAACCGCGTGGGTCATGGCTGTCTATGAGGATGATGCAGGCGAGGAACAGCAGTGGCGTCGGTCGATCACCAGCCAGGGTGTCAGCGAGTACCGCATCAACAACCGCATAGTCACGGCACAGCAGTATAACGAGGCCCTGGAGGCGGAGAACATCCTGATCAAAGCGCGCAACTTCTTGGTCTTCCAGGGTGACGTGGAGGCGATTGCCTCGCAGTCTCCCCGGGACCTGACCCGCCTCATTGAACAGATCTCCGGAAGTCTCGAATACAAGGCTGAGTACGAACGACTGAAGGCGGAGGCGGAGGAGGCGGCCGAGCAGCAGACCGTGCAGCTCAATCGTCGCCGAGGCATCAACTCCGAGATCAAGCAGTACCAGGAACAGAAGCGGGAGGCGGAGAACTACGCCAGAAAAGCCGAGGAACGCGACCAGGCGATCATCACGCATATCCTGTGGAAGCTCTTCCACTTCCAGCGCCTGATTGACGCGTCCAGCGCTGACATTCTCAAGTATCAGGGCGAGCTGAAGGAATATCGTCGCGGCGTTGAGAAGTATGAGAAGAACGTCGAAGATGCGAAGAAGGAGCATGCCGGTGTTGGTCGCAGCGTCGCAAAGGCGGAGAAGAACATAATGAAGAAGGAAAAAGATATCGAGGAAGCCACGAATGCCCTGGTTCCTGTTGACGAGAAGGTCGAGATCACTCGGAAAAAGGTTGAGCGGTTTGCCTCTCGGATCGAGGAGATCAGCAAAGAACGCCATTCTCAGTCTGCCAATATGAAGCAGCTAGAAAAGGACCTGAAAGTCGTCGAGAAAGCCCAGGCTCAGTGGGAGGCGGAGTGGCAGAAGACCATCAGCAACCAAGGTCGACAGCTGAGCGAGTCTGACCAGCAAGAATACAATAGTCTCAAGGAGGAGGTCAGCAAGCAGTCTTCTGCAGAACAGCTGAACCTTGATAATTTGCGACGACAGAGGAAAACCGAAGCGGAGGCGTACAACAGTCTCAAGAGCAAATTCGAGGCCACGGAATATCAGCTTAAGTCTTTGCAATCCGACACAGAATCTATGACTGAGCGCAAGAGGACACTCAACGACAGTGTCAAAGCCACCTCTAAAGAGATTGACAGCAAGAAGAAAGATCTGAACGCCCTCACATCGGAACGGCTGCGCGTCTCGCAGATGAGGACGGAACTTGAGGAGAAGCTTCAGGTGGTTCTGAAGAAGCTCCTGGAGGCTGACGATGGCAAGAAGCAGACTGAGAAGGAACTTAAAGTGAAGGAGTTGATTTCTACTCTGAAGCGCATCTTCCCAGGCGTCAAGGGCCGCGTTAGTGATCTTTGCAAGCCGAAGCAGAAGAAGTATGCTGATGCCGTCGCGACCGTACTTGGCCGTCACTTTGACGCTATTGTTGTGGACAATGAGAAGACGGCTAAGGAATGCATCCAGCATCTCCGTGACCAGAGAGCCGGCCAGGCCACCTTCATTCCTCTGGAGACTATCCAAGTGAAGGCCTTCAACTCGAATTTGAAGGGCATGCACCGCGCAATGCGTCCGGCGATTGAGACGGTGGACTATGATGACTCTGTCGCCAGAGCTATTAGTTATGCCTGTGGAAACGCCGTCGTATGCGATGACTTGGCAACTGCCAAGTACTTGTGCTATGAAAGAAATGTGGACGCGAAAGCTGTGACCCTTGATGGGACTATCATCCATAAGGGGGGCTTAATGACCGGTGGTCGCGGACCCAAGCCGCAGCACTCGAAGCGGTGGGAAGACTCGGAGGTGGAAAATCTCTACAAGCTTAAGGACAAGCTCATGACCGACCTTACAAACCTCCCCAAAGGACACCGAAGAGGCACAGAGGAGGAGGCTCTGCAAGGGGAGCTTGTCGGCCTTGAGCAACGCCTGGCATACACCAAAGAGGAGCTGAAGGCACTTGAAAGAAATCTGCAGAGCAAGAAGAGTGAGCTCGATTTCGCTAAGCGTCAACTTGAAGATTTAAGGCCGAAGTATACCGAAAAGCAAGAGGCGCTAGAAGAGCTCGACCAGACGATCGCTACGTCTCAGGAGTCTGTCAGCAGTGTTGAAGATGAGATCTACCGCAGGTTCTGCAAACGTCTTGGATACAGCAACATCCGCGAGTATGAGATCCAGCAAGGCTCTCTCCACGAAGAGGCTTCCCAGAAGAGACTAGAATTCACGACACAGAAGAGCAGAATTGAGAACCAGCTTAGCTTTGAAAAACAGCGCCTGAATGCTACAATTGATCGGATCTCAGGCCTCGAGACTCAGCACCAACGTGACATGAGCTTGATCGAAGAGCTCCTAGCGGAGCAAGAACGTATCCGGAACCAGTTGGATGAATTTAATGCAGAACTCGATATCCTCCGCGAGCGTTTGGAAGAGCAGAAGGAGGCGTATGCCCAGTCTTCAGAGAACCTTGCTCAACATCGCCGAGAATTGCAAAAGCGGAGCCGAGAAGTGGAGAGTGTCTTGAAGAGCGTCAGCACCTTGGAGGCAGAGATCCAACGTAACTCGTCCAGTCGATATGCTCTTCTCCGCCGTTGCAAGCTGGAAGACATTGATCTTCCACTGACTGAGGATTCGAACCCACTGGACCAGCTCCCTATTGACGATCTGGTCCAGGCGGCGGATCCGGATGCAATGGACGTCGATGAGGATGGTGTTGGTGCTGGTGGTGCCGTCCAAGATTATGGGATTGAGGTCGACTTTGATTCCTTAGGAGAGACCCTTAAAGAGGTCAGGATCCGAAAACGGTGCTCTTTTGAATACATGCTGACTGCTGCAGGAATCGGATGAAAAAGTCGAAGAGGAACTTCTCGACAAGGTTCGTTCTCTCAACAGTGATCTCGATAAGATGGCTCCGAACACGCGCGCAATGGAGCGGTTAGAGAGCGTAGAGGGCAAGCTTCGGGCTACAGAGAAGGACTTCGAAGAAGCTCGCAAACATGCTCGCAAAACCAAGGATGACTTTGAAGCGGTGATGCAGAAGCGCTCAGATCTGTTCAACAAGGCCTTTTCTCATATTTCTGAGCAAATTGGCCCCATCTACCGTGAACTGACGAGGAGTCCTAACTTCCAAACGGGCGGATCAGCGTAAGCCTTTCTGACCTACGCGCAATTCGTTTGGATGCTAATGCAACGACAGCTACTTGGACATCGAAGATTCGGATGAGCCATATCTGGATGGCATCAAGTACCACGCCATGCCTCCACTGAAACGATTCAGAGATATGGAGCATCTTTCAGGCGGTGAGAAGACTATGGCTGCTTTGGCACTCTTGTTTGCTATCCACTCCTACCAGCCATCGCCGTTCTTTGTGCTCGACGAGGTCGACGCTGCGCTTGACAACACCAACGTTGCCCGAATTGCCAACTATATCCACGACCATGCTGCGCCTGGTATGCAGTTCATTGTCATCAGCTTGAAGACAGGACTCTTCCAGAACAGCGAGGCGTTAGTGGGAATTTACCGAGACCAGATTGAAAATAGCAGCAAGTCTCTGACGCTGGATGTGAGTGCATACCTGCTGCGTTGTAGCATTGGTCGGGTGATAACTGACGTTCTCTCTAGCTTCGGAAGTACAATTAATTCGGCGGTTCGATGGGGTTGTATGCATGAGATACCAAGGCATTATATTTGCAATTTGTAAAATACTTTATTGGTTTTTCCATTGTTTTCCTCTTCACAGCTTGATGGGTAGGATTAGGGACTGGCAGGAGACAATTCATTTGCTTTGAGATTTAAATACAATACTAAGGGCCGCATTAAGGCTCTCTCGATGTGATTTACTTGGTGAAGATAAGGGCGATTGGCTGTATAGAAGGATGTACTCGAAACTAATAGCGCACTGGAAGCCTATGGCGGGTGCTATAAAGGAACCACTGTCTGGGAAGAGTTACCAAGTGGCAGCCTTACACATGCAGGATACCTACCCATAAGTCCTCTAAATGATGGAAGTCCGTTTAATCACCATATTTTGTATCCCATGTTACGTATCACAGTACTCCGTGGCATTGCGGAGGATATACCCGGCTCCCGGCCGCCGAAATCGCGAAATCGCGTATTGTTTTACACGAGAAGGCAGAAATCCCAACGAAGCGCACACGTCGTACAAATATTGAGTTGACACGAGAGTAGGAACTAGTGAATGCACAAAAAGAAACCGTGTTAGGTGGCGCAATAAGTTATCATAACTAGTTTTAATCTTCGCCTCCGGGTATCTGGAGATGATCCATACGGAGTACTCGGTGCCGGCAGTGATAATCGAGCTGCTGTACGACAATCTGCTGCATTTGGGAGACGCGTTGGAGGCGCGGACACCAAAGCCACTGCCACGCGTTGGTGAAACCAAATATGGCAGGCAGATAAGTTTAATTTGCCTCTTCATATCAATAAACTTTTGCATGGCAGCCTATCGGCGCTAGACAGAAGGGACGATCGAGAGCACTTTGTTAGAAGGTTATGGTGGTAATTGGAAGTTGTTGATACGGAGGCCCAATTGGACGATGCATTGGGAGCTTGGAGCAAATCTGTCAACGTTAATATGTACTTGATATTCAAGCCGGAATGTCGGATCGAGTTCGTCTAGTTAGGAGGCTGCTGTTACTTGACAAGATGGTATTCCCACAGCACATCCCTGGGTTCGATCCACATCCGGAGGCAAGATCTGTACAAGTTCGGGATCTGAACCAAGAAAGGCATACCTGGTGACGAAAAGGAATTCTTGACGCCTCTGCGGATAATGATCCTCAGAGTGGAGAACAGGGTGATGATTTTCACGGTACTTTGTGTACCTCAGTGGAAAACAATGGAATTCTCGAATCCTGCAGAGAAGAGCCACATGGAGATAGTCTAGGGCCTAGCGTGTCTTACGGCCTGGTGGCTTCGTCAACAGAGGAAGCTATAGGAGTTTGAAACGTTCGCATGGGGCGCAACCCGTCGCCAGGCAGAAGGATCTTTGACGCAGCCCTAAAAAACACAAATGAGTGGAGAAGTACTTACATTGGGGTTTTGAGGTATGTAGTTGGCTACAGTGGGCGCCGTAGTGCGGAAGAATGGCGTCCTTAGCTGAGCTCCAAAATCGAATGGCTTTTTTTTTTGTCACTTTCACGATGCATCATATTTCCTGACAACCGGGTGTTTATCCCGCGGGCTCTCCTCCGGACCTGCTCCGTAGTGTGTACGCGACACGCGCGCCTATCAACACGCCAACTAGAGCCGGAAAAGACCGAATCTGCCGGAGGGGTTGCGCAGCTGCATCAATATCGGCAAGTGCGAAACCAATAGTGCCAGTACCGTGAGATAAAAATAATCCACCGACCCATGGGGTGGCAATCCCGAGCGACACCCGAGCGGATCGAGTCCGGCGGAATGGAGACGATGGTGGATTTCGAGCTCCATCATCGATCGATGGGTGTGGGTGTCAGAAGTTTATGGATCGAATGAGTCGGTGTGGAGGAATGATTGATCTGCGCCACGGGAGCGATATCTCATAAAACCACGACCCAATTAGCGGGTATGAGTAATCCGTTCGATCGATTCATCTATTTCTTGAATGTGTTCAGGCACTGAGTGCCCATTGGATTCCCCACTGATCGGTTTTACGCGGTGCTTGTAGGATTGTAGAGCCAGTGCTGGCAGTCGAAAGCTGGCGGTGTTCTGCCATCAGATGCAACGTGGTTGCCTGTAATTGTTAGTATAGAACCATCCGATAGGTGTCCGGCTCCTCCTCGTTCAGAGCACTGCATTTCTTGGAGCCAGGCCAACATGTATATGTACGTGGCTGTTGTGCTGACGAGCAAAAAAACAGAGTCGATGGGAGAGGATAGGACCAGTCCACTTCTCCCCGCAAAGAAGCGAGGGGGCGTGGTCTGGCGTCTTCCTGCATGCTTTCTCTCAGCTCTGATTGGTCTGCATCTTTGTGAAAACCAAGTATCCTGCTCAATGCTGAAAAGTGGCGTTGGCTGGCTGACGGACTGCTATCGGTAGCCTGGCTTCCGAGTGCGAGTTCCATCGAAATGGCAGGCTATCATACTGTCCGCAGGAGGTCCGTGTCCTGGTCATGTCATACAGCATTGTCTTCCCGGCACCGTGGCAATTGTAGAACTGGTTTGACACACTCTCAGGTGCAAGTAACCCCCTTTCGTTACACAACGAAGTATCCAAGGTCCAATGTTGATGCGTGGAAAATATATCCGGGTTGCAGAAGCAACGAAGCACTTGAATTGCTCGCCCCAAGAGAGACAAACAAAAACTGTGGAGATTAGGACAACGTTTATCATGGCATTTGCGTAACCCAGCTTACTGCGGTATGGGTCTGATTTGGCGGGGAATCCCAGGATACGGCCCCCCTACTGGGTATAGTTCTTGCCAACGACCTGACCATCCTGGCAGCTGTCTCTGTTCCAGCCAAACTTTAATCATCTGAAACGACTCTGGGCATCCTTGACTGGGGATGACCCTGATCAGCGGTCTGGGTTGGAGCCAAGGAGCGCAACCTGTGCACTATGGCCAGGGTACCAGGAACTAATTGGATGTCCACCCTGGTTGGGAATCCATTCCACGGTGGAGATTCGATCCTGACGGTAGCGCCGCTGGGATCTCTTCGGTCCTCCCCGACTAAGACTCAGTGACCGGCTGAAAGAATTCAGCACCGTTACTCTAGCTAACCGCGTGGAGACAGTCCGCGTCGGACTATCCCTAACCCAAAGCCTCTTCCGTGTGTCACTTGCAACATCCAGCAGATCAGGGAAATATTGTATGCAATATCGATCCTTTGGGCTTTAACCATTCCAGGGAAAGCCAAACTTTACTTGCTAGACGGAGCAATCCTAGACGCATAGATGTCAACAGTACGCTGAACCCAATTACTTTGAGTAGGCTTTGAACAAGATTTGAACTGACAGATCTGGCTCCCAGCATCGGCTTAACTTTAGCACCTACCAAAGCTTTAAAATGGCACTAGAAGTCTACGAAGTTCGTTATTCTTTCGTTTGGTGTTGTAGGTCAGACCTGATACGAGGATGACCCAGTCCTAGTTGATCATCAGTCCCAGAACTAGGGATGTAACCCGGGGCTTGTAGATCAGCTAATAGAGATCGGGGCATTGGATTTTCCTTCGATCGGAGCCTCGGGATTCGGTTTAGTGCCATATTCCATGACAGGAGAGAAAATGTTTTTGTCATCTTGCTTGAGAAAGGCAGAATAAGAAAAGAAAACGGAGCTGCAAGCGAAACGCCATGCAGCATGAATATGGAGACACTGGATTTGGAATGGGCCCCAGGCAATCTATTTTCCTCTGTATGTATTCGTTTTCCTTGCATTAGTTTGTCAGCTCTTCACAGCCACCAATTGTGTTGGATTCGCGTGCCATGCCGTTGATCAGGATCGGGACCCGTACTTTTGCCTCTAAGCTTGCAGACCCAACAAACCAATAGACGTATTTATTTCGGGTTTTGATGTATTGTGTTTAGGTTTCCAGGAGTCATTTTGAGTCCAGCGGCCCTTAACGTGAAACCTGGTGCAGCTCAAAGATTCTTAAAGGACGGATGTTCCTCTGTTGCAGACACATGCAGTAAAGTGACTTCCCATCACCGTACCCGGAGAAAAAAATAAGGACATCTTCCGCCAGTCTTGCCTTTGGGCGTTGATCACATCTGTGTGCAGACTCTGACGAGTCGAACCCAGTGTGATATGAGTACGATAGGTCAGTCCGTGACCGCAAAAGACGAGGAGCAACAGCATATGCTACCATACCCTGACGTGGCTGCCCGATCAAAGATGACGGTATGGCATACTCTTCGAAAAATGACGTCGCATCCATAATTATTAAGACCCTGGATAGGAACTCTCATGCACGCAACCGATGCCATTTAACTTCCCATACTCCCACTTCGCGTTGATGTATATCAACCGAAATGGGGAGCTCCAGGTGGAAGCTTCGCCCTCCATAGCCGGCTATGAAAAGGGAATTTTCACGGAGGATGTTAAAGAGAAATTCCTAAAGTCCGCCACTATTGGGTGGCAACCGAGCCTACAGCCTGGTGAGTGCGGCTGCTTCTTGCGGGCCGGTTGGGAGAGAGCGCTGAGAACGTAAAACAGGCATGGACGGCGATATCACTGGGAAACAACAGCCATTTCTCGCGAATCCTACAGCACAAGTCGGTCTGCAACAATCGCCGGGCAGCTGGTATCAACCGCAATCAGCGCTTATTCCTTGCGAGTGGCAGTCGGTCCAGAATAAGCGCCATCGCCGCAACTCGAGACGGGTAGGGTCTGCCTACGAGCCTGATTCAATCTCTCCGACCCCTTCACTCCGGTGGTCTGCAATCCGAGTTGGAAACCGGGAACTCTTGCGAACATATTACGACAAGGCGTTTGAGAACTTCCAGCAGCTGAATTGTCGCGCAATCGCAAAGGCATTTGTCAAGTTGGTCGAGCCCCGAAAGCAGGTCAACCACCCGTACAATGGCCGGAAGACGACTGCAGGGTCATCGCAGCGGGTGGACCCTGAATTGACGAAACCTAAATGGTGGCCTGCGGGGGTCACTCACCGGGAGCCTGATCATCTCCTTAAGGCTGGTATGTTTATGAACCTGACACTCGGATGGAAGGGATAGAGAGGACAGTTTTGTCTGACGTTGACTTGATCAATCTAGATCGCATCCGCCTATTGGTTCACATATTGTGCGAGCTGCGAGAGACTCATGGGATCACGGCGGGCAAGTTGAGGGAAGCCGGCCAAGATGTCCGACGACAGATAGTACCAGCGGAACGTTCACAAGTGCTCGACGAGATTTACTACGTCCGAGAGATGGAAGAGCTATATCTCGACGGGAAGATCAGTATGTACCAGATATAAGTGGAAAGGTATCATGATATCGGCTACTAACCTAGGATAATAGGTGGTGACACGGTCATTCATGTCTCTCATGTCCATATGGGAGAGGCATGCATTACATCGGAGATGCAGGCGCAGGTAACTGAGTCGAGTTTCTGTGACCCATCAATTACAGGGAGCTCTGCAAAGAGAAGTGCTTCGGATATGGTGGAAAGGCATTACCAAGGCATCAATCATGAAGCCCATCCGCCATCCTTCGAGAGTGGACACCCACCCCTGGGAGGAAGTTATCACGCCAAACCAGCAAACGCCCAAGACGGCCGCGCGCCCTTGTCTCCCGCATCTTCTTCAATTAGTCGAAAGAGCTCCATGGAGAGCAGTCTTACAACCTACTCGAATGACATAAATCCGGCTATGCTGGCCCCTACAGATCAGAACCGTGGTCTCTGCGAACCTAAAGATATGAATCCTAATGGAGCTTCGTGTCTCCCTGATTACTTTACGCAGCATATGGCCAATCCGGCGACCACAGCGCATGATAGTCAAGGGTTCTGGAATTCGCTGTCTCACCCTCATCAGCCGTTGGCCTTTCCAGGCTATTGAGCTGGAAATCTACACTGGTGGCTCTTCTTCATTTTGGGGGTTAATGTTAATGATGGTTATTGGAGTGTATGCATTTTGGGCTGGTGTATCTTTTACGTTATGGGACATGGGACTGTAATAGTATAGACTATAGATAATAACTTCATGATACCTAGTACTGTCGGGCTAGTAATCACCTTATATACCACTGACTTGTGTACTCTAATAGTAGATTTCAGCAAATTAGATAAGTCAACGTGGCGCAGTGGTTTACCAGGTTCGGCTGCTAAGCATCTTTCACATGGAAGATGGTGATAGTTGACCGGATTCCTTCGGGGTCCTCAGTTGAATCTGGGTGTCGACGCTTCGTTTCTGACACTTTTTTTTATCTCTTAACTACTACCCCATAATATACGTACCATACACACATAAATTGTTTCTAGGCCGAATGCCCTTCTACGGCACCCTATATATCAACCATGCTGCCACCAGCGGCGCCAAGAAGTACAGCACCACCTTCGATGCCAACCGCTTCATCCCGCGCTCCAGCACGATCTCCACCTTCTCATTCAGATGCGGGAATGGCATGTCCGATACGGGCTTCCCTAGGAATTCACACAAGGGCGCCCACCCATCGGCCATCTTGAATTCAAGCAGGCGGTCCGGGGCCGTGAGCCGCCGCACAAGTGCATTGTGCTCACGATACTTCTCCTTGCTCACGCGCTTCACATCTTCTGGATTCTGAATCCCCAGCCAGCCACGGAAGGTAGACTTACGCACATGCTCGAGCGGGTGCGTGAACCACCGGTCGATGGTGTAGATGATGGTCACAAAGGGATCGTAGGTGTTCTTGATCACGCTGTTCATCCAGCTCTCATACCACGAGTCGATATCCCGTTCCACGAGTACTACTTTCGCATCCGATAGGCTTTGATCAGTTAATCCGCGAAAGCGATGGCCGGTGTATCGGAGAGACGGCGTCGTAGTCGTGCAGCAGCTGGTCGAACTCGGCGCCCATATTTTGGCCCTGGTGCATTGAAGAACTTACGATCAACGACTTCCTGCCACATCTCGATGTCGCCAAATTCTGTTGACATAAACTGGATGGAATGCCAGCAGGGAAGCACTAGGGTTTCGAGGGCGTTGCACATGGCTGTCGCAGGCTTGGTTAGGGCTGTTATCAAGGCAGGGGATGACTTACATGCGGTGCCTGTCTGGTTGAACCCCAGACATAGGCATTCTAGAGGCACGGTGCGCTTTTTCCCCCAGAAAAATTCGCTGTTTATGGGCCAGAACAGCTCCGGGTGTCGCTCTTGCGGTGTGGACATGGCAGACGTCAACAATCGGAGGTTGACGATTGAGTTACTAGGAAGAAAGAGGAGGATGTATACTTAATTGCTGCTAGGACCTCTGCAGAATGAGCAATTAATATGACCCCTGATAACTCGAAATTGGTCCTGATCCCGCCTTGCGAGGTTGCATAGAGGATTTCATTTAGCTCCATGGTTAATTGGTTTCTTCGATCACTGAATGAGCTACTAGCCATATACGTGCAGTTACCAGTCAGCAATTGGGGCTAAGCACTTGACTTACCGCTTATTTGGTGGGGGCAAATCAGATGCGAACTTGGTCTATAGGGGGGGAACAACGGCTACGCAACGCAATATGTGAGCATCGGACACCATGTGGGATATATTCCAGGAAAGGCACCAAGTTAATGAGCCCTGATGTAGGGGCCACTGATGACTGCCGTAATGAAGTCATCATATATGTAAGCCCGAAAATAGAAGAGGAGCAAATAATAAGAGCCCGAGGGCTCATGATCGGGATTGACAGGGTCCAAATATGTCCCCAAATCCGCCATTAGAAACGTAGTTCGTCTCCTTGTAAGCGGTGGATAGAATAGCAGATTATTTCTCCGGGTCGATCTACACTCTGGCATCACCAAGTCATAGACTCGACTCAGCACAAGATACTAATGGAGCTAGAATGCATAAGGTATTCCTTACCCCCGCATATCAATCAATGCCTGGCTTGGTGAGAACACAGGCTTAGAGGTCAGATGGGAATCACCATCTAATTCAATCATGGCGATAGAGATAAGATTATGTAGGCATACAATTTGACCACTTGGCCAAAAAGCCTTGGCTTAATGGACTAGGTCAACTGTCAGATGGTGTATATTCGCAGATGATCTACCCTGTCACCACAGACCACAGCCCAAGGGATGATGTGGCTTGATAGAAGAGCAAATACTGTGCTTTTGCACACCCATGATTCTGCCTAGATTAGCCAATTATCTAGTCAAGACTCTTTCGAGAGAGTTCGCTGCATGCGTAGACTCTTTCACCAACCATTAGCGTATCTCAGCTAGATGTAAGTTTATCCTGATCATGTCATTTACCTCCAGGAATCTGATCATACTCAGCCCATTGCTCTTGGCGTTGGCGTGAGGCACCTAAACAAAATTACAGCCGTCTTGGTACAGCTATTTTGCTCCATCTGATTCATCCCCGCCCTCTTGGCCGGGGCTCGGCAGCATCGCGTCGTTTCCAATGACGTTCCACCTCTTGTCCCAGCGCGAACTTTCCCCCGGCATCCGATATTACTTGGGGAGACCTCTGCTGTTCGACTGCCCGCATGATTGCTTCCTGGGCAACTCCCCGCTTATCCGAACGTCTTGGCCTCCCTCCTTTCCGACAAATCCCCCGTCCCATGTCTTTGCCATGGAGGAGACTATCCGGGGCCCCTCATCCTTCCCCCACAGGATGTTATGGTGGATATTGCGACGCCGAAGGCTTTTCCCATTAGGCAAGGTCGAAGATCAACCTATGCCACATATGCCACACTTAGAGTCAATAGATCTATTCTAGCGGGTGGCGCTGCCGCTACGCCAGCTTCTCTTTGTTTAAAGCGAACGTTTGGATGTGTATGCCATTGGCTAGGGATCTTCTCTGACCACCAACTGCAATTCGTTTCCTCGCAAGTTAAGCCGGCCAAGGCTCCATCCCCATGCTAGCTTCTCGCGTAGTTCTTGTTAGTGTCGGAGAAACCAATCCAACTTTGATAATGGGAAGGAAAGTCGGTCGACCCTCCGGTCTAAGTTAAGGAGTCGTCATCTAATTTGATGGTCAAAGTGTGACTTAAAAAGACACCGCACCCACCGGCTTGTCGAGGGTTTGCCTTACTGCCCGTCTTCTCCTTGAGACTCTTATTCCTCCCTAAACGTTCGACGCTATGGCCGTTGGGAATATCTACGTCATCGCGGCCGTGTCCGTGATCGGCGGTGCTCTCTTTGGCTTTGACATTTCATCTATGTCGGCCATTTTGGGCACCCAATCCTACCGATGCTATTTCAACCAAGGACCGGAAGGTCCGCCTTTCAATGACAATCCTCTTTGCACTGGTTTAAGTGCCCTGAACCAAGGCGGTGTCACTGCTGCTATGTCGGGTGGTTCTTGGCTTGGAGCTTTGATATCTGGCTTTGTGTCTGATATTTTGGGTCGGAAGTACGCCATAATGACAGGATGTGTGATCTGGTATGTGACCTCCGCAAGGATTGTTGTTTCTCACGTATGCTCTCCACTTACTAACGAAACCCAGGATCATCGGTTCGGTAATAATGTGTGCGAGTCAAAATGTTGCCATGCTGGTGGTTTCTCGGATTATCAACGGTTTAAGTGTTGGTATAGAATCTGCTCAGGTTCCAGTATACATCGCTGAAATCGCGCCCCCTTCCAAACGTGGTCGTCTTGTCGGATCCCAGCAGTGGGCCATTACTTGGGGTATTCTGATAATGTACTAGTAAGTACCTTCTCCTGTCTTCCCTTCAGCGGCTATACAAAGACATACAAACTGATATATCTGCGTGTAGTATCTCGTTCGGATGCTCCTACATTGGGGGCGACGATGCGTACACATATAATCCTGCCTCGTGGCGCGTCCCGTGGGGCGTCCAGATGTTCCCTGCGGTTTTGTTGTTCTTTGGAATGATGTTTTTGCCGGAATCACCTCGTTGGCTTGCCCGGAAGGACCGCTGGGAAGAGGCCCAAGCGGTTCTGGCTCTCGTTCATAGCAAGGGAGATGAAGGCAGTCCTCTGGTTCAGATGGAGATAGCCGAGATCCGGGAGATGTGCGAATTCGAAAGACAAAACAAAGACGTGACGTACCTGGAGCTGCTGAAACCTAAAATGATCAATCGCACGGTTATCGGCATGTTTACTCAGATCTGGTCGCAGCTGACGGGAATGAACATTATGAGTGAGTTGATGACTATTGTCTGTTCCAATACCTGACTGACTCGACAAGTGTATTATATCACCTACGTATTTCAGATGGCCGGCTACTCGGGTGACGCAAACCTAATCGCGTCCTCAATTCAGTACATTATCAATGTGGTGTTGACAATCCCAGCACTGATCTGGGTTGACCGCTGGGGCCGTCGGCCCACTCTGCTTATTGGAGCCGCGCTGATGATGACCTGGATGTATGCGAACGCCGGGATCATGGCGGTCTATGGTGAAGTGGTACCCGGCGGAATCGATGGGGTTCCTCAGCAATCGATGCGGTTGACCGGTTCGGCGGCACACGGGGTCATCGCGTGCACATATCTGTTCGTGGCCTCTTATGCCCCTACCTGGGGCCCGGTGTCATGGATCTACCCCCCGGAGCTATACCCGCTGAGAGTCCGCGGGAAGGCGGTGGCGCTGGCAACTTCATCCAACTGGGCATTCAACACGGCGCTGGGCCTGTTTGTGCCGCCCGCCTTTGCGAATATCAAATGGCAAACGTATATCATTTTTGGGGTATTCTGTACGGCTATGTTCGTCCATGTCTTCTTCATGTTCCCAGAGACTGCGGGCAAAACGCTGGAAGAGACGGAGCAGATGTTCGAAGATCCGGATGGAATACCGCTTCTTGGGACTCCTGCATGGAAAACACACAAGCAGACGAATGCTGTGCGGGCGTTGGAGCGGGGGGATGTGGAGGCGATGGGGGAGAAGAGACGGGCTGCGATACATACCAATGATCGTGCTTGAGGGCTTTGCCGGGAGGAAGATCTCTGTATGCCGCTCTGAGGTCTTCCAGTGAAGAGTATACCTAGAGTATAAGAGTAGAAGAATAAGAGTACTACTCAGAGGACGAGGTGTTCTAGTATAGACCACGTGACGCTATAGTGCGATGCTTGTCGATCATTGGACCAAACAAGCACTGGCCAACCAGGAGCTTCCGTCCACGCACACGCGGTACTTCAACCTTCCAACTTGTCGTCCCATCGACTTCTTTCGCATCCGGTTCTCTCTGAATCCCCGCACGTTATCGCTTGCAGTTGCTGCTCAAGGTGACATTTCTGGGTCATGCGCTGTGAACCGTGAACGCGACTGGCGCATCTCGACTCGTGATCCAAAGTCTGGAACTGATCAACCGGTATGATACTGCTCTATATACCGCGTCTTCCCATCATCGTCTCCCTCCCCAACACCTCCCCCAGCCCACAGGAGCTCGCTCACCCTGTGTTCCATCATGGCGATACTAACATTCGGCCGTTTCCTCAGTCGGCCCTACCCCCACCATCGTGACTGTCCGACCATCTTCTCCTTTCAGCAGAAACTCATCATGGACGGTGGCGGTCCGTCTTTGTCCCCGGCGAGCGACTCGCCGGTCCTGCAGCCGTCGTCCAACGATGGTCTCTCCGATGCGGAAGACCTCGCTGGTGATAGCTTCTATTCGCCTCCAGCAACCCCGGGAAGACTGTCGCGAAGCCCTTCTTTTTCGTATCAGGATGACTGGGAGACCTTTCCCTCCCTGGATCAGTTTACCGTCTTCGACTTGCTCGACAACCTCTCCCTAGCTCAAAGGCTCGAGAAACTCCAACAGACCCTCAACCTACAGAAAGACAAAGTCAGGCGACAACGAGAGAAGCTAAAGTCCAGTTCGGTGAACGCCAAGAATCGCGTCGTCGGAGAATGGAAGAAACGCGTCCCAACGGCGGACGAGCAGCTCGAGAAATACCGCAGCCGGATGAAACTTGGAGTCGAGCGCCTGGGAAAGCAGTGGAATGCCACTGCGACTGTCACCCTGCGCGAGAAGATCTCGTTCATCGCCGGTGTGATGAACATATTCATCAGTGGCTACCTCATTGGAGCCCATCCCGAGTACTTCTATATCTGGTTCAGCGCGCAGCTCCTATACTTTATGCCCATTCGGTACTATAGGTACCACAAGAAGGGATATCATTACTTCCTGGCTGATCTGTGTTATTTTGTGAACATGCTGTGTCTGCTGAGTATCTGGGTGTTCCCCCAATCAAAGCAATTGTTCATCAGCACGTTTTGCCTGACCTTTGGCAATAATGCTGTTGCAATTGCCATGTGGAGGAATTCCATGGTCTTTCATAGCATGGATAAAGTCGTTAGGTAAGGCTTCAGAGCATCGCCTGGATCGCTTTTGTCGATGTCGCTAACGGATGGTGCAGTCTGTTTATCCATATCATGCCACCGGCAGCTTTGCACTGTATGGTGCACTTGACCTCGGCCGAGATGCTCAAGGAGAGATTCCCGGCCATCTACGCGATCAAGTACAGCGCACCGGGCTCGCCAGACCAGTACTCGCTCCTGGCTATGATGGGTTGGGCGACCCTGCCGTACGTGATCTGGCAGGCGGCCTATCATTGTTTTATCACCGTGCGGCGCGCCGAAAAGATCGCCGCAGGCCGCCCGACCAGCTTTACTTGGCTCCGTAAATCCTACGCAAAAACCTGGATCGGGAAGATCGTGCTGAGTCTGCCGGAATCTCTACAAGCCCCGGCTTTCATGGTGATCCAGTATCTATACGCGCTTCTGACGATGATTCCCTGTCCGCTTTGGTTCTGGTCTCGCTGGGCGAGTGGGATATTCCTGACTGCCCTTTTCGTTCTGAGTATCCACAACGGCGCCACCTATTACATTGACATTTTCGGCAAACGGTTCCAGAAGGAACTGGAAGAGCTAAAGAAGGACGTCGCACGGTGGCAGTCCTCCCCCGAGGGCTCTATGAGCCCGACCGCGCTGTTGGGCTCCGATGCTGCTGCGGCTGTGGGGGCCCACGTCTTGGATGACTCGGCGGGTACTTCTAAAAATAATGGCGGATCGGACCAGGCCAGCCTGGACCGAATTCCACCCCTTGAGTCTGAAGCTGTCGCCACCGGTGTACATGATTCGGAGATAGCGGCAATGCGGGAGAGGAAGTAATTCTGTCGTTTGGTTACCATTTACAAACATGCAATGCTCTACGGTCGGTCCTCAATTTGGGAACATTCTATCTCTCTTACTTGGTATTAATCGCTTTTGACTTTGATGAATTATGATACCCAACTGTATAGTCGATCGTTTACTGTTTCTGAGATAGTTTTGATGTTCGTTTTGGTTCGGATATAGATGGTTTTGCGGATGGAGGGATGGTGTGGATTGCAATGATTTAGATTAGTTTGGATGTCCTTTGGCTTTCTGTCTATGGATAATGAAGATGGCCCTACCGTACTCTATACCTAGGTACCTAGGGACACGATTAGGTACTCATGCCTCTACTCCGTACTCCGTACCGTACGCTGTATTGCTGCTCCCGGCACATGCGACAGCTTAGCTAAGTCCGGCCGCGAACCAACCGTAAACCCCGAGTGCCGAGTCACGTGCCGAGCCGGGTGCGTTCTCTCGCAGGCGTCGGAGGGCGACATCAGCCCCATCAACAACGCCCCGGATTCTCCCTCGTCTTGTCTTTTTCCAACATTTGTCTGAGACGTCTCTCCTTTTTCACTGTTGAATTGTTGTGTGCGCCTGTTTTGTTCGCTCGTTGTCTCGAGCCCCCTCCTATATTCATCTTCCGCCATGTCCGTCACCATGAGATCCGCTAGCCTTGTGCGCGGCAGCAATTCTGTATTGCGTCCTGGCCTAGTCGGTAAGATACCCTTGCATAACTTTCATTTTGCTGCATCGCACTGATGAACGTGGCTAATAATGTGCAACCAGCCCGACCTCGCTTTTCCGGCGCACTGGGCGCTGCCTCCGCCGCAAACCTCCGGTTCAACGGGAGAGGTCTGCCGACTCACGTACAGGCCATCGCACTCTTGGTCTCTCACCAACGCGGATATGCTACGGAGCCGTCGACATCCCACTCGAATCCTTCGGACCTCCCCCCTCCCGGGTTCAACGCCGAACAAGCCAAGAAGCCCATCCCCTCCAACACAGAGCGATCGACGGACCAGCAGCTCAGTCGTCGGCCGGATCAGTCGGTAGTTTCCAAGTCAGACGCCCAGGGCAAATCTGCGTCGGAAGTTGCTGTTTCGAAGGCTTCGGAGGAAAACAAAAAGGTGGCTGAGGAGAAGAAGGACCAGAAGAAGTTGACGATCGGCCAGAAGATCAAGAAGGAGGCCCAACACTATTGGGATGGGACGAAACTGCTCGCTACAGAGGTCCGGATCAGCTCGAGGCTGGCCTTGAAGATGGCTGCGGGTTATGAACTCAGCCGGAGAGAGCACCGCCAGGTGAGTCCATCCCATCCGACCCCGACGATTCTAGTCCGCAGCGCTAACCTTTGGATTCCTTGCAGCTCCAAAGAACCGTGAAGGATCTCGGGCGTCTGGTCCCCTTTTCGATGTTCATTATCATTCCTTTCGCCGAATTGCTCCTCCCCGTTGCCCTTAAGCTGTTCCCGAACCTCCTGCCTAGCACCTATGAGGGCCAGAAGGCCCGCGAGAAGAAGGCCCTGAACCTGAGCTCCACGCGGAAGGAGGTTTCCACCTTCTTGAAGAATACACTCCGCGAGAGTGGTCTGCCTGTTACGGCGGCCACCGTCAAGAACGAGGAGTTTGCGGAGTTCTTCAAGAAGATTCGGACTACGGGCGAGACCCCGTCGACCCAGGATGTCATCAAAGTGTGCAAGATCTTCAAGGATGATCTCACTCTGGACAACCTTTCCCGTCCCCAGCTGGTTGCGATCTGCAAGTACATGAACCTCAACTCGTTCGGCACTGACGCCATGCTCCGGTACAACATCCGGCACCGTATGCGCCAGATCAAGCGCGACGATCGCGCGATCTTCTACGAGGGCGTTTCGTCGCTCTCGGTGCCCGAACTGCAGATGGCCTGTGCCTCCCGTGGAATCCGCACGCACGGCGTCTCTCCCGCCCGCCTGCGTGAGGACCTCTCAATGTGGCTCGACCTTCGTCTCAAGCAGGGTGTCCCGTCCACCCTGCTCGTCCTGAGCAACGCTTATGTCTACGCGCAGGGCGGCAAGGAAGCCGAGATGTCCTCTCAGATCGAGTCCCTGCAGTCTGTGCTCTCTAGCATCCCGGAGGAGCTGTTCCATGAGATTGAGCTGGAGGTGCACAACGCCGAGGGCGCCGCCACCAACAAGCAGCGCCTTGAGGTCATCAAGGAGCAGCAAGAGCTCATCGAGGAGGAGAACGAGCAGAACAGCGAGAACGAGGAGAAGGGTGTTGCGGCCCCCAAGGACACCGAGGACATTGACGACAAGGACGACACCAAGTTCGAGGCCAAGTATGACGGCCAGTCGGGCGAGGCCGAGGAAGCCATCCGGGACAGCGAGAAGGCCGAGCAGAAGGACCCCAAGAATTCGACTGCCACCGGAAAGGATGACCAGAAGAATGCCTCTGCTTGAGGTGATTTGGTCCCCTCACCTCGCTACCTCTCTACTCGTTCTTTCCCTTTGACCCTGATTCCATTCCCGCTCTTCTTCTTCCCATGTGTTACTGTTGATATGATAGACTTTATTCTTGTCCTTTTCTTTTCTTTTTTTTTTTTGTCCACCCTAGGCTGGTGATGCCTGTCTTTCCCATATCCCTTTTCCTTATATATTGCATGATCCCAAATAATTTTCTGCGATGTACCGGCTGCATAGATCTTTGAATATGATCGATCGGGAGGAGGTGCTGTTGTCAGGCTGGATGATGATCTCCGTGGTGTTTAGGCAGTGCAGCATACATAAAAATGTAGATAAGACGCAATGATATACTCCTGGTGACGCTGTTCTAATCGTATACTTGGTGGTGGTGGTGGTGGTGGTGGTGGTGGTATGTATCCATGGATGATGACTGACCGTCCGCATCTTAACCTCGGCAACCGCCGCGTCCGCCTGCGTCTCTGCACCGACCGAACCATCTCCATCGATCTCCAACCGGCGGTAAATAAGAGCGAATGCGCCATCGATCTCGCTGCCATGCGGAGTCGAGGCCTCCTCCGTCTGATCGTGAACAGTCGTAACTTCAGCTCGCAACGCCCGAAAATGCCACGTCTGAACGCCGCCTCGCAGGTATGGTCCATGCATGCATTGACGGAGTATACATCCATTATTACCCCGCATAATCCATGAAACCCCATGAAGCGTCCACCTTGCATCTATACATGCTCTATATTCTCTTTGTCTTTACTTCGCCCCCCTGGTGGGCGTCATTCCCTTCATCTGCCTGTCCGCCTCGATGACGTATTGGCTAACATCACCCATCGATAGAGAGCGATTGAACGTCTACGGGCGTTCCAGCCTCCACCGACAAGCTATGATCTCGTCCCTCTGTCCAGACGCGCAGCCGTCTTGGTTCTCTTGTATGCCGATCCAAATGGAGATCTCCGCGTGGTCCTCACCATCCGCGCCAAAACGCTGAGTTCATGTATCCATCCCCAATCCCACTCTCCCGATACAAACTAAAACTAACCCGCACTGCAGACGCCGGCCAGGCTGCCTTACCAGGAGGTAAGTCCAACCCAGCTCGCTACTCACGCGCGCACCCACCCAGCAGTCAGACAAGTCTGACGCGCCCCCAGGCCGAGCCGACACCCTGGAAGAGACCCCGTTTCAGACGGCCCGGCGCGAGGCGCACGAGGAGATCGGCCTCCCCGACGTCCACCACCGCCTGCCGGCTCCCTTCCGAGTCGAGCACCTCTGCGAGCTCCCGGCGAGTCTCGCGCGGACCGAGCTCGTCGTGCGCCCCTGCATCGCCCTGCTTCACTCCTACGACGAGCAGACGGGCCAAAACGCCGACCCGGAGGTGTCCCTGATCCCGCGGCTCGACGCGCGCGAAGTCGCCGCCGTGTTCACCGCGCCGTTCCGCGGGTTCCTCCGTCTGCGCGACGACAGCGACCACCCCGACGATTGGTACCAGGGGGCGTGGACGGAGTGGCACCAGTCGAATTGGCGGAGTAAGTCCATCGCCTGTTCATTCTTGCGCGCAGCGGAACTTTGACAGAGAGACTTACCCCCTCCAGTGCACCAGTTCTTCGTGCCGATCCGGCCCCAGGCGGTGGTCAAACCGCGCAGTTCGAGCCCGCAGCAGAAGGAGGCCGTCAGTGAGCTCGAGGAGAAGGAGAGGTCCGGCGAGATCACGCGGTATCGCGTGTTTGGCATGACGGCCCGCATGCTGGTGGATGTGGCGCGGGTGGCCTACGACGAGGAGCCCGAGTTTGAGCACAACAGCCATTTCGGCGACGAGCGGCTGATCGCGCAGCTGCGGAAGATGGGCCGGTTGAGCCCGATCCGTCGCACGGGTGATGCACTGACCCGCGAGGATTTGTTGAAGGCGGCGAAGCTGAGTTAGGGGGTCGGAGGCTGTTGGGGGGGGCTTTGGGATGTGTGTGTGAGTGCGTGGCTTTTGATACCCACAGTGGTTGCTGCTTAGAGTTGTGCATTTATTGCTGGCATTTGCTGCTACCTATATACGGAGAACAATACAGCCCCCCTTACTATAGCTATACCTTTCCTGCGTCCGTCTTGGTGAATGGGGCGGCGAACGCGTACTGCTTGAAGCCCGCCGAGTAGTCGCGGTTCTCTTCGCGTTCTACCGTCGTCGTTAGCGGTGCAGCGCACAGAATGTAATGGATGCAGAGCCATACCGTGATCAGGCGGGAAGATGCGCCTGCGATGCTCGTAGTACTTCTGGCGCAGGTCTTCCCCATCCTTCCTCATCGCGAACGTCGCGTACAGACTGCTCCGGCTCTTGTCGGTGGCGTTCTCCTTCGACTGATGCGCTAGCACGCTCCCAAAGAACAGGATGTCGCCCGACGCCAGCGGCACCGACACCCAGTCCTGCCGCGCCTCCCACTCCGGGCTGATGCGGCCGCCCTGCGAGAACTCGATCTCCATTCGGTGCGACCCCGGCACGACCTCCAGACACCCGTTGGCGAGCGTCGCGTCGTCGACGGCGACGTTGGCCGTCAGGTGCGGGATCTGGGCGATGTGGCTGTAGGCGTTGTAGTCGATGTGGGCGTGGAAGCCGTTGCCGCCGGGGAGCTTGTAGTTGATCTTGTCTTTGAAGAGGATGGTTTCCTGGGTTCTTGTTAGAATGCGCCAGATGTGCGCACGGTGCAAGTGGACGTATACTTCTCCGGCGAGCTGCGCCAGAATGCTCCCCAAAGCATCCCCGCAGATCAACTCCTTCCATTGAGGGTGGTAGTCGACGAATTTCTCGGTGCGCATGAGCTGTCGCTTTCCCTCGGGGGTGATCTCGAAATACGGCATCCATTTGCCCTTTTCGAGGGGCCAGGTGCGCACGTCGTCAGTCCATTGCTGGAGCTCAGCAGGCGAGACGAGGTCATGCTCCGCGGCTTTGAGATGGAGGTAGCCGCCGTCGCGGTAGAAGCTGAGCTGGGACTGCGTGAGGGTCACCATGTTGGCTTTTGTATATGGTATGATCGAGGCTTGGTGGTTCTGTCTGGTTCTCGGCTGGGAACGACCCTCCATCTATATAGTCGGCTAGCCAGAGATGTATAGACCCTGACAGAAAGGGTCTTGAGTATCCCGGTGTAGGGGCCGAGCTTGTGGAGAAATCAAGCCTTCATCCCGGTTCTCGTGATGTGACTGTCGGACTTCGCACCGGCGTGGAGGCTTCCTCTTCCATATACATTGGGCCCGGATGGCCTGTGTCATAACAGGCACATATCAATGTATTGACTTGGCAAAACTGATCACAGACTACATCAGACCAACATGCTACCCTCCGTCCGCGACCACGCGGGCGAAACCATCCTCCAGCTTTTCGCCTTCATCCTCGCCCAAGGAAACACAGATTACCTGGGAGAGCGAGTGTCGCAGCTCGAGCATTCGCTCCAATGTGCCCACCTGGCGCATCAGAGCGAAGCACATGGAACCGACCCGGAGGTCGTCCTGGGGGCGCTGCTCCACGACGTTGGCCGGTTCATCCCCGATACCGCAGACATGCCGAAGATGATCGCACCGGACGGAGCGTTTATCGGACGAGCGAGCCATGAGGTCCTAGGCGAGAGGTATCTCCGTCAGCTGGGGTTTGGGGAGAAAGTGGGTCAGCTGGTTGGGGCTCATGTTATGGCGAAGAGGTATTTGACTGCGGTGGAGACGGAGTATTATGATGGGTTGAGTGAGACGAGTAAGCGGACTTTGAGGTATCAGGTATGTACTTCGAGTTACGTTGCTTAGGGACCCGTGTAGGTGGTTGACTTTGCAGGGTGGTGTTTTCACCCCGGAACAGGTCGATGAAGCGAGGAAGGATCCTTGGCTGGAGGCCAAATTGGCGGTTCGACGATGGGATGACCAGGCGAAAGTACCTGGAGTGGAAGTCCCTGAGCTGCAGGCTTACAAACAATTGGCCGTTGAATACTTGACGAGTATGTTCGATCATTACATTGCAGATTTTGTTGAGACGCTGACGGTTGTAGCGGCGAGATCCCGGATTTGCGTCGACTCTCGACGGTATAAAATCCCGGAGAAGCCCATGCTCATCGTATCTGTCCCGGGGGAGTCATTGAAGGATGTACTCGGGAGCAATAATTCAATGAAAGAATCCAGAGCCTGGACCATGCGGTGTTTCTCTAGAGAAGTATCCAGCCAACAAGTCTTTGACCAGCTGGTACATCGGGGAGTGCGGGTTGCAGCGCTGTCGTCTAGCCATAAGGGCCTCGACTTTGTGAATGCAGAAGGGCTTCTTAATTTCTCTGCTGAAGATTCGCAAATGAACGGCCAGAGTCTTCACGCCTGGTTGGGGATCCAACCGCCGTGTCCCGATGCAATCGGTCGTGTGCGATTCGCGACTCAGACGGGCGTGAAACTCTTGGATGACGACAGGGCAGATATTGTTTTTCTTTCGATCACGGATTCCCTACCCTGCGACTCACTTACAGCCGAGCTGGTCCAAATCCAAGGGCTGGGGGCAAAGTCCACGACGGTGGTGACAGCATTCGACCCGGATGACAGCTCCGGAACGACAATGTTAGATGTAGCCTTTACATAGAACAACTTTGCTTTAATTGGTGTATTGATACAGACATCTACGCTGGAGCGTGAAAATCCGGGTCCAGCGGCTAAGGCTCCAAGTTTGAAAGGGGCACTGGCAATTAAACAAGTCGAATTCACAGATGCTTCCAGCCCACTCGATGTCCCCACTGAATAATCCTTCATCTTCAGGGGATGTACTGAGAGGCCCCTCGTACGATTGTGCTTGTCCGTCAAGGAATTTCCCCCGGAGCTTGCGCATACCACTACTAATACTGACCAGCAAATGTTGCCGGTGCATGCCACTCGCGGTGTCCTGCAGCATAGCCACCGTGCGGTCAACCAGCCAGAGAATCTTCTGCTTGTCGATGGTGACAATATCGGAGTACTTCGTTGCGACCTTTATCAAGAATACCACGGCGAAAGCGATCATTGTATCAAAACACAAGGGGAGGCCATTGAGCAGAGACTGGAGTTCTGTATCCGAGGTGATCACCCCGAGGATAGCCGTAGCACAGAGAACAGCCGTATTGGCAATCTCCTCTAACTCGGGCGAAGGAAAGCCCTTGGCATGAGCGGATTTGTGTGCGCCACGGAACGCATGGGAACAAAGATAGAGCTTAGCGAAATGGAAGTGTAGTCCAACCCCCTTGGCGGGATAGTTGCCCACTCTTTCGTTGGGCCCGAATCGATCGCTCCAATCGGCATACCAGGTGTCCAAGGAGATGGAAAACCGGCGGAGATGGGTCATTTTGTTTGCGGGGACGGGCGTGTCGACATCGACGCCGAAGGTGTCGAATACCGCCGCGGAGATCGACCAGATCTTGACTTGAGTGACTAGCCTCACGTCATCTTCTGTTGCGTTGGTGCTTTCCAGAAACTGCATAGCCGCTTTGATGCTGTCGCAGTCTCTGGACATCGGAGGTCGCCCGTAGAGAACGGAGCAGTGGTTATCGCAGACATAGACGACATAGTACAGCCGTGTTTGCATGTACGCGGTACGGTCTCCGTCGAGGGCTTTGTAGATAGAGTGGTTCAGCTTGATCTCGAGCGCTATGCGCACCGCTGGACCGACGTGAGCACTGTGGTACCGAAGGAGTCCTGCATCTTACCCACCTGTTCCGGCCAGAGACCAAGATAATTGATGGAGCCAGAAGGCGCCGATGCATAGTCCACGTACGTCGTCGGGATTGTGGGACCTGGAAAGCGTTGTTCCTACTACTAGCTGGCTAAATTCGCGATAACATTTCCCGAACAGATGGCCGAGGGAGGATGAATGGAGAGCAGCCACGTTGCAGATTGCCGCCGTTAGAAGGGGCGAGCTTAGTGCGACTGTCTCCAAGCTTTGGTGGTCTCCGAGAATCCTGTATAGTAGATGGTCCAGGCGCTCGTGATATACTTTAAACAGATGAATGGCTTCCTCCGGCAATACAATGCCACGCGAGATCAGTGTGGGACGGTTCTGCGTTGTTGATTCAGTTGCATTTGGACTCCGCGTTTCCGATATACAAGAAGCTGGAATGGAGGCTGGTTCGCATTTTGGGTCCACCTCCCATGTATGTTCCTGGTTAGACACTACATCATGGTGCGATGTAGCTTCGCCTTGCTCGGTATGCGCACAGTGGAGCGGTCACCTACGTAATGTCGTCCTCCAAAAGCATCTGCAGGCTTCTGTTGACTGTGCAGGACAAGCCTCTCTTCTTGCATCTTGTGCAGGGCGGTCGATTATCCTGCATGACATTTGATCTAGTGGAATTAGATCTCAAGGTACGTGGCCGGGGAAGCCTGGATCGCGCCGACCTTCTGCTTGCGACATGCAACACAAGCGGTGATTTTCCGCGAGATCTCGGGTGGCTTGCGATCCCCGAAGGATTCCCTCAGAGCCACCACTTCTGGAGGGGAAATAAGAGGTTCCTCATCCATCGCGGGTCTAATGCTATGGATGTCTGTGTATATAGTGCGAGCGGTTCTCCATGGGCATGCCGACACGGCTGGTTTTCATGGAGAAAGTAAGAAAAGGAAGCCAAGACGTCGAGCCCAGTGAAGCCACAAGGCCCTAGGGCTGGGGAAGCTCGGACACTCCCAGAGCCCCAGCGGACAGTTGGACACGATGCGGGGATCTCGTAAGAGTATGGCGGATGTTGGAGCGGCGGCGGGAGACTACGGGGTTCGTCCCGACGACGCGCTGCCGCCGTCGCCGCACGTGGACAGGCCGCCATGCTGGAGTGGTTGATATACTTGCACTGGGCCTTCCAGACTACGCGCTTCAGCTCCTACCTTGGTCAAATATCTGGCGCTGATTGATGCAATGTTCTGAGCTGATATCTTGCGCCGGTTCCTTCACCTCTCTAAGAGTGCTGCACTTCATCCCGACGCTGTCAAGACCGATGGGGCTTCAACTACAAAAATGGGAGTATGAATTGCTCTATATCCCACTGGGGATATGGGATATGGATTGGAAATATACTTGTCGCCGTTTGACAAGAGGGAATTAAGAGTACCATTCTGGTTGTATACCCCAACATGGTTGCAGTAGCTCAGAAGCTCAAGTTTCTTGCCATTGCGGGCACTGGCTTCTTCACTGATGGATATATCAATCTAACAATTGGCCTGGATAGTTCTCATTCGACTGCACATGGTAATCGTATGTTAACCTTCGCAGTGGTGCCTATGCTGGGTTATCTCTATTTTGAGACCAACGACTTGTCGGTCCCGTCGGCCCAGAGTTATATCATGAAGGGCGGCCTGGGTCTAGGCATGATTGTTGGCCAAATTCTGTTTGGCGTCCTCGGGGATGCGTGCGGACGACATGCGGTTTACGGCAAAGAACTGATTATCACCCTCTGTGGCACGCTCCTAGTCATTCTCCTACCGTGGAATGGAATGTCAGCTCAGGGCATCACCGCATGGATTGCTGTCTTTCGCGTGTTGACCGGAGTGGGTATTGGCGCTGGCACGGTTCATTGCAATTGCATTCCGGGGATGAAAGCTAATCCATCACAGACTATCCCATGTCGTCTGCATTGTCGGTCGAAAAAGCCGCCTTGGGTTCTCGAGCTATACAGGTGCTTTTGGTGTTTGCTTGTATCGGGGTGGGAAATTACGCGGCCAGCATCGTGTTTATCGTTCTTCTGCGAGCCTCCAAATCCGCTATCTACCGGGATCTCCGTGCTCTAGAATGGGTTTGGAGATTACTGTTGGGAATCGGCATGATACCGGCGTCGGTGACTTTGTATGCCCGTCTGACCCTGGCTGAGACCACGCCGTACAAACAATGTTTGACCCCCTGCTTCCTGCATTGGAATGAACGAAGGGTAGTAACCGAGAAACAGATGTTTCAGATGAGGACGGCAAGCGAGGAATTCGACATCAGCTCCACGACTTTCGCGTTTATTTCAGCGAATGGCGACAGGCAAAGGTTCTGTTCGCCACGTGTGCCACATGGTTTCTCTTGTGAGTGCTCATCCTTGAGCGGACAATGTACCCGAAACTCACACATACAGTGACATCGCCTACTATGGAATCAACCTAAACCAGAGTGTCATTCTCAAGCAGATCGGCTACGCCAGTGGCGAGGGCCCGTGGACGACCCTTTGGAATACGGCCGTGGGAAACATCATCGTGCAGTCGGCAGTTCGTACCTCTGACTCCCCTCCCCAGATGAAGGAAAATACGGAGTACCTACTTACGATTCTATTTCAGGGCTCCCTTCTCGGATTTTTTTGTTGGGATCCCTTTGCCGGACCGGGTCGGGCGGGTCCGCCAGCAGCTCTATTCTTCGGCCACAGTATGCGTGTTGTATGCCATATGGGCGGGCGTCAGCACCCCCTTGGCCGGGACCTCCACGGGCGGGCTCATGGCGCTGTTCACTCTTTGTCAGTTGGTGATTTGCGTAGGTCCCAACTGTACCACGTTCCTGATCCCGTCCGAGGTCTTTCCTACTCGGGTGCGTGGCACGGCGCATGGCGTTTCGGCGGCGGCCGGGAAAGTGGGCGCCGTCATTACAGCTTTTGCGTTTAACACGGTGAGGGACCGGATTGGCTTGTCCGGCGTGCTGGAGCTGTTCTCGGGGATCATGGGCTTAACGGCGCTGATTACGGCGATAATCCCTGAGACAAACGGTCGGACGGTGGAGGAAATTGAGAAGGATGAGCAGTATGGAGGGAAGGTGGGAGTCGGGCGATGACAAGGATTTTACTCAGGTGGTGGAGAGGAGGGTCTAGTCGATATCGAGTAGGACTCGTTTTGCAGAGACTAATGGCGCTGATCTCCTGTTCCCATTCCTGCAGCCATCCGATGGCACTCATTGCAGAGGCCCCAGAGAGGAGGGAACCGGTGATGGCCAGGCGGCGTAGTCTCGAAGCGGTTAGCGGTGGCAGGGGGTCGAAGATGGATCGTGCATCTTTCACGCTATCGGCGGCTCCACCGACTCAATAATAGTTTGCAACCATGGCAGACCTGTCAGGTCGGGACCCGTTTTGGTGGGCGTCCATGCAGTATAGACTCCCGGCCGTGGAGATGAACGGACGGGTAGCCGGGGTTACGCAGGAGACTCTGGAGCAAGTCGTATGTATGTACGCGTAGCATTGTCTTCTGATAATGAAGATGAAGGGATTGTTTCCGTACCAGCGGAGCGGTACTCGAAGGGAGCTAGTGATGCTGTTGAAAAGGCGACCAGCAAGTGGTCGACCCGAGGTACTCCGACGATACACCCAGTGGAGAATGAAAGAGCCGAAAAACGGGAAGGGAAGCCAAAAAGGTAAAAAGAAGGGGAAGACGAACGTCGGATCGAGATTTGGGTTGGAATGCTCTACGCATCAGGAGTTCACCGCAAAAGCCAAATGTGATAGATCACGCCCGGACGGTGGATGTCATAAGCGAGGTGGAGAATGTGAGTTCGGTTGACCACGCCGGCTCGGCACATACCATGAAGAAGCATGAGAGAGCCAGGAAAGGGGAGTCCGGCCCCGTCATCCATCGTTTGCTGTGTGTGTATGTGTGCGTGTGTTCTTTGTTGGCGCGGATGGCCATCTGGACGAACTAATGCCGCCAGCTGTACGACATGCCCACTGGGGAGTAGTTAGCCGTCCTGGTGGCTGATCGGATCGGCCCTAGCGCTGGTGCGAGAAACTCGACCAGCGTCCCACCAGGGAAAGAGTCTGGAGAGGATGGTGGTAGTGCCTGTGTCCGATCCCTCGTTGGGTTCCGGATGAAGGGCGCTTTTTTTGCTCATGGGGATGATTGCGATGGGCATCTCTGGGCAGTGCAGTGCAACCGGCGGTTCCCCCTTGCATGATATTCCGCCCCTTTCGTCGTCCATGAGGCTATTCCATGATGATGACCCCGACGATCCTGCAGGAGAAAAGCCTTTGGATGGATCGGCCTGGGAAATTCTTTTCTTTTTCGGAGGTTCCTGGGGAGGATCAAGGGGGAGATCGATGCCTTGGTCGTGCTCGTTGCCTCCACTCCTGGAGGAGTATATCATCAGGCTCATTCTCTTTTTCCCTTTGGCCATGACCTGAGCGAGACCCTAGGAGGAGATGCTATTCTTAACCCTCGGATTACATGCTCTGGGTCTAACAAAGAAAGGTCTTGTGATGGTGTGAGTACTGATTGATTGGGGTATGAGGGACTGACGTACTAAATTTCCTGCGAGTGACACAAGGCGGGCTGGTCACTTGCGCTGCTGTTGTTATACTGTCTCGCTTCTCTTTTACTCTGCCCTCTTTCTCTCCTCTCTCTCTCTCTCTCCCCCTCCTCTTTATCCCGGCGGCTCGCCTCGACTCGACCTACTGCACTTCCGTCTACTCATCACAGACTCGACCCATGCTGTCTCCCTCTGCGTGCACACGCCCCCGTCAGGCGCCGCCTGTCCGGCCGTCTCGATCCCTCGAGGGTCTGGAGCAGGTCATCCCTCCCAGAATCCCTCTTCCTCCGGCTCGTCCAGTTCCGCACCTGGATAAGCCTCTCCCTGACTTACCATGCAAGCCGCTGCCCGAGACCCCGTCCATGGAAGGGTCCACGGCCTGGAGTGATGACAGCAGTATTGATGAGAGCTTCACCAGTCGACGTCCGTCCGACGTCTCCGCCGAAAGCTTCCCTGTGTTTGTCCGTTCTGGGTCGGACGATCTCAGCGACCTCGAAGAACATCCCGTCCTCGATGCGGCGTCGGCCTCCGTGGACGCTTGGGAGAAACCACGCCCATCGCCAGTGATTCTCACGCCAGCTCCCGAAGACAGGTATCAACGACCGCCTCTCTGGACGGGGAATCGCACCGGTCCTAACCATTACTTCCGGGAGAAGAAATGGGACTTCTTCCCGGAGCTGGCCACCCCATCCGAGCTGCAAGCGTGCTCCCCCAACAAGTTCACATCCAAACCGCCCAAGAAGGACGGGTCCCTCCTGCACTTTCCGCCATTTGACTTTGTGAGGCGAGGAAGCCATCGGGGAGGTCTGGCTCATGACATGCGGGCCTCGATCCGGTCCTACGTCCAGCGGCGACTGTCCAAGCACTCTATCGACAAAGAAAAGCCCAAACGACCTCCCCGGCCAGCAACGGCCCCATCGGACTACACCCATCGATTCCCGTTCGCCGCCCCTCGCGCCCCCTCCAGTAACTACACCAACTACTCGGACCGCGGCAGTGTCGGCCCGCAACTGCATTCGATCGATGTGAACGACCAGATGAGACGATTCTCCGTTTCCACCCGCTCCAGTGTCGGCGAACTCGCGCGTCCGGCTCGCGTCAACCGACCGAAGCAACTCGCCGTCCCCATCTCCGCCTACCAGAAGCACGGGGCCGCCATCTGGGAGAAGCCCGGACGGGAAAAGCGCGTCAGTTACCGACAACGGGATCATGTCCGGTTCCCTCGATACCACCAACATAAAGCCTCGTCCTCCCGGACGGGGGTCCAGCACCCCAGATCCACGCCGGCCACCCGGCCGGCGCGGGTGAGATTACAGAAGAACACGCGGGAATGCGTGAGGGCCTTGCACCATGGGACCAGCAATGTCCTCCTGGCCATCGGGGAAGCGCGACAGCGGATGATTCGCGCTCGAGTCGACCGGCGACGAAAACGCCTGAAGGCGCAGATCCGATTGATCGGACCGGTGAACCCATACACGACCTATGGACGGGTCGATCCATGGGTGTGATGATCTAAAATGTTCTTCTGCGCGACTTTCTTTGTTCCCGTCTATTGATATCCCGTGTTATCGTTCCTGTCTGCTTAGCGGCTATACTATGCTTACATCGCCACCATCTCGGAGCTACCGTTCTCTACTCTCTTTTCATCTTACTTGATAAACTAATCTTCTTTGTCGTTTCTAAATTCCCATGGCTACGCTGGGCGTTGTGGGGCTGGATGACTTTTGCAACCAAGACTGTTGACCGATCATGTGCGTAATGTCTCTGCAGGACTAGTATATCTTAGTATTATTAGCATTACCTTTTCCATCACGCTCCCGTGGTTTTCGGCGAGACCGGAGTTGAATGAGAGGGTTCTATTTTGTTTCAGACCGACGTAAGGGCGTCTTTATCCCTTGCTGAAGGACGCTGCATGGGCCCGGAAAAGCGACAAGACCATGAGGAGGGTCACACCGATAGGAGAAAAGCACAGTGGCCTTGGGTTCATGCAGGAGCAGCGTTCGGGGGCGCACAGGTGCGGGTAGAGACATGCTGGGCGCGAGCATACAGGAGGATTGTATAGGACGTAGGGATATGCGCCTCGCCGGACCTGCAGCTGAGACAACATCCGATGACTCGGGAAATTACATGAGGGCGGCGATGCAGTCAAGATGGAATCCGCCGTTGTCGTCTGCCAAGATGTGTGTGTGGTGTAGATGAGATCGATTTCCCCGCTTGGGGGTTTTCTCCGCATGCGACCAACCAACGTCACCGTTCCTGTCCCGTTCCTGTTACCTCTCTCTCTCGCGCACACACACAACTCCTCTCTCTCCTACACACTCTCCTCTCCTCTCCTCTACCTCCTCTTTCATCCTCTGTTATCTTCTTTCTCCCGCACTGTATCCTCCTGAACTCGCCATCATTCTCTCCAGACTAGTCCCTTCGTTCCGTCCCGCCGCCATGGGTGGAGACGCTCCACGACAAGCTCCCAGCTCGCTGCCCCAGTTTCCCCAACGCCCCGTCGGGCAACGCATCAAGAGCATCTACACCGATCGTCTGAAGCAGTTCACCGGTGGCGGTCAGTATCAAGGACAGAACCTTCTCTCGTACGCTTCACCTACCCGTGATCCGTTACACACGCCCCCTCCTAACCTACTCCGTGCGGTAGGAAGTTCTATGAAGCCGTCAACTCCGATGAAGATCATGTCAAGCTGTCCGTCTATTCGGCTCCCAATTTAGACCGCCCATCGTTCAAAGATGCCACCTCCCATGAGTTCAAGCCCACCCACATCGGCGCCTCTTTCGGCCCCAGCTGGTCCACCCATTGGTTCCGCATCCAGCTGACCGTCCCGGAAGACATGCGCCAGAGGGAGCGCCTGGAGTTCCACTGGGATGCGAACAACGAAGGGCTCGTGTGGACGGAGGAGGGCCACCCACTGCAGGGTCTGACGGGCGGCGGCGAGCGTGTCGAGTGGATCATTCCCGATGCCTGGCGCGACGGGAAAGAACACACCTTCTACATCGAGATGGCGTGCAATGGCATGTTCGGCAACGCTCCCGGCGGGGACTCCATCCAACCCCCCACTCCCGACAAGTACTTCACCCTCAGCACCGCCCGGATCACCGCGGTCAACCTGGAAGCTCGCGCGCTCTTCTACGACTTTTGGATCATCGGCGATGCCGCGCGAGAGTTCCCCGGCGACTCGTGGGAGTCCCACGAGGCGAACATGGTCGGCAATGCCATCATGGACGCCTTCATTGCCGGGAACGGCAGCCAAGAGTCCATCCTGGAGGCGCGCAAGATCGCGCGCAAATACCTCGGCGACCAGGTCGACTCTCCGGACGTGTACCAGAGCGATACCGACCCCATTGTCTACGCCATCGGCCATTGTCACATCGACACCTGTTGGCTGTGGCCCTGGGCCGAGACCAAGCGGAAGGTGGCCCGTTCCTGGTCGAACCAATGCGACTTGATGGACCGGTATCCGGAGCATCGCTTCACCTGCTCCCAGGCGCAGCAGTTCAAGTGGCTCAAGCAGTACTATCCGTCGGTGTTTGACCGCGTCAAGGTGTGGGTGAAGAAGGGCCATTTCCAGCCGATCGGCGGCAGCTGGGTCGAGCACGATACAAACATGCCTAGTGGCGAATCTCTGGTGCGTCAGTTCCTCTACGGACAGCGGTTCTTTGAAAGCCATTTCGGAGAACGCTGCACCACCTTCTGGCTCCCCGATACCTTTGGGTACTCAACCCAGATCCCGCAGCTCTGTCGTCTGGCGGGCATGAGTCGCTTCTTCACCCAGAAGCTGAGCTGGAATAATATCAACAACTTCCCGCACACCACCTTTCAGTGGGTCGCCCTCGATGGGAGCCAGGTCATGTGTCATATGGCTCCGTCGGAGACATACACCGCGAGTGCCCACTTTGGTGATGTGAAGCGGAGCGTGACCCAGCATAAATCCATGGACAAGGATAACACATCCCTCCTGGTCTTCGGCAAGGGCGACGGCGGCGGTGGCCCGACCTTTGAGCATCTGGAGAAGCTGCGCCGTTGTCGGGGGCTGAGTGACAAGGTGGGACTGCTTCCACGCGTGAAGATGGGTGAGTCGGTGGACGACTTCTTTGCGAGACTGGAAAAGAAGGCTGCAGACGGAACAGAGTTTGCTACGTGGTACGGGGAGCTCTACTTTGAGCTCCATCGCGGCACCTACACTACCCAGGCCAACAACAAGCGGAACAATCGCAAGTCCGAGTTCCTCCTGCGCGAGATTGAATACTTGGCCACTCTTGCGACACTTGCTCCAGACAACGGTGGTTACAAGTACCCCAAGGAGGCGATTGATGAAATGTGGGAGGACGTGCTTCTCTGTCAGTTCCACGACTGCCTGCCTGGGAGCTCTATTGAGATGTGCTATGACGACTCGGACAAGCTTTACGCTAAGGTTTTTGAGATCGGTCAGAAAGCCAGGAAAGAAGCCCTCCGGGCTCTGGGAGTCGATATCTCCAGCCATCGGGACTTTGTGACCATCAACACGCTGCCCTGGAATCGCTCGGGGGTTATCAAAGCCCCTCCTGACCTTAGCTCCAGTACAGTGGGTGGTCCGAAGTATGTGGCGGCCAGGGGAAACAACGGCCTCCTTCAATACGAGACTCAAGCGGCGGGAATCACCTCTGGAGTATCAGTCTCGGAGATTCAACCGGGCAAGTTCCGTCTCCAGAACTCTCAACTTCGAGTTGATATCCAGGACGGGGTGATTGTGTCTCTGTACGACCGGGAAGCAGAACGCGAAGTGGTTGCCACGGGTGGAAAAGCGGGTCAGCTGGTGATCTTTGACGACAAGCCGCTCTACTGGCAAGCATGGGACGTGGAGGTCTATCACCTCGAGTCCAGAAAGGAGCTGCGTCCGGGCAAGACTACGATTGCGGAGACCGATCCCTTCCGCGCCAGTGTCGTCACCGAAACCCAGATCAGCGATGCGAGTTGGATCAAGACGACCATCAGTCTGGCGGCTGTCATTGACTCCCAGCCATCGTACGTGGAGTTTGAGAGCGAGGTGGAGTGGCGGGAGACGATGAAGTTCCTCAAGGTCGAGTTCCCTGTTGATATCACGAACACGGAAGCCTCATACGAGACGCAGTATGGCATCATCCGACGACCGACCCACTACAACACAAGGTACGTGGAGCATCCCCGGAGCGCCATCACTTATATACTAACATCCTCCCAGCTGGGACATGGCCAAGTTCGAGGTCTGCTGTCACAAGTGGGCGGATCTGTCCGAGCACGGATACGGCGTGTCTATCCTGAACGATTCCAAATATGGCTTCGCAACCTGCGGAAATCTCATGCGTCTCTCGCTCTTGCGTGCCCCGAAGGCGCCGGATGCGCATGCGGACATGGGCCGCCACCATATCCGCTACGCAATCCTGCCTCACGCGGGACCTCTCGACTCGCGCACCATCCACGCCGGGTACAATTTCAACCACCCTCTGGTGGTTGAATCCGCGTCCTGGACACCCAAGTCGCGTGATATCTTCAACTCCATCTACATCACCGGGTCTGATTCGCTCGTGTTGGACGTAGTCAAGCGCGGAGAAGACGACGAAGACGTCTCGCGAGACAACCTGCCTCGCCGACCCGGGAAGAGCATCATCCTGCGTGTGTACGAGGCCCTTGGCGGGAAGAGCCGGGGGACCATCCACACCACCTTCCCTGTCCGCAAGGCGTGGAAGTGCAACGTCCTCGAGGACAACGAGAAAGCTCTTCCCACGTCAACGACAGACAGCCGGACGATTGGTGTCGACATCGCCTTGAGAGCCTTCGAAGTGGCCACGTACCGGTTGCAGCTGTAATTAACCATGCCTGCCAAATGGGGGACGATAGTACTCGTTAGGTAGCATCCAATCGACTCTTGATTTGATAGTACACAGGATATCATAGACAACCGACCAATGCAAATGCGAATCCCAACCAAACCCCCCAACTCCATAACGCAAGTAAACCTGATAAAAACTCCACGATAACCCAGCAAACCCACCCCATCAATCCCTCCCGTAGCTGATCTTCAACCGCTTCGCGGGCGGCTTATCCCCGCCGTCCTCGTCATCCTCGAGCTTCTCCTGCTTCGTCCCCGACTTCTTCTTATTCTTCGACGACCCGCCCTTCACGCTCCCCGACGCCGACGCCTCCCCGGGCTTCCCAGACGATCCATTATACCCCGACGTCGGGGTCGGCGCATGCGACGGGGTCGTCTGCACCGACGAGGGCGTGGAGTCCTGATACATCCACCCGCGTTAGCCAACGCACAATACAATACAAGCTAGACACACAGAAAGCAAAAGACCAAACGACGCGAAGGGAAAAATGAAATGCAACGCACCCGCATGAAACTGGCCGAACTCCGCGAAAACACGCGATCCGCATCCGTCACGGGGGCCTTGCGACGCGCGCCGCTGCCGCCGCCGCCGCCGCCGATGCCCTGCAACGCGAGCGGGCCGGCGCCGACAGCGCCGCTCGACGAGCCCTTGATGTAGTTGTCGAAACCTTTGATGATGTTTCCGGCGGTGGTTTCTTCCAGGTAGGACTGTTCGAAGCGGTAGATTTGGTCTTCGAGTTGGGCCTGCGGGAGAGGAATTTTGGTTGGTAAGAGGTCTCCTGTCTTTGATTTGAGGCAGGTCAGCGGGGGAGGCGCACCATGCTCTTGTCCATGAGACGTTTCTTTTGGAGGGTGTCGCGCAGCTCGCGCCGCAGCTTTTCGTAGTAGGGGAGGCCGCGGTTCGCGGCTTGGTCGGTCGCATTGTTGCTGGTCGCGGGGGTTGCGCCGGTCGTCTGGGTGGATGCGGCGGCGGCGGAGGTGGAGGCCGCAGCGGGCGTTGGGGGGTTGTTGGTGGAATTGGAGGCGGCAGGGGCGGATTCTGGCATGGCTGGTGGTGATGGAGTGATGGATGGAGGTGGAGGAGGAGGAGGAGGAAGAACAAGAACGGAAGGAAGAGCTTATCGATCGGAGTGAGGGTGTTTGGTTGGTTTGCATTGGGTACGTAACAACACTCGAGCATCATCCATCTTGCGTCCGTCTCCCATCTTATCTTCTTTCTTCTCCCTCACGTCTTCGGTCATTCTGGGTCGGTATTTCTAGCTGGGATTGTACAATACAGCCAGATGGACCACTCCATGCATCATATGGACATGGACCATGGCCATCATGGAGACATGGACATGGGCGAGGCACAGTGTAATATGAATGTGAGTGCACGCGCTCCCTTCCGTGCACGCACGTCTAACCCGGCAGATGCTCTTCACCTGGTCTTCCAAGGACCTCTGCATCATCTTCCGCCAGTGGCACGTCACCGGCCCGTTCTCGCTCTTCGTCTCGCTGGTCGTCATTGTGCTGTTGGCGGCCGGCTACGAGGGCGTCCGCCAGCTGACCCGGCGGTATGAAGCGGCGCACGCGCGGCGTCTCAGTGCCTACACCGGCGCCGTGACTGGAGGTAAGCCATCCCGTTTTACTCAAGTCGTTTCTATGGATTTGGTCTATATGCGGGGTCTATTCTATTCTGTATATACAAGCGTTGGAATCGGTTGTCAGCCCTGGGCGGTGGTTGCATCTGCATGGTCCATGCTGAGTCCATAACCCTCAAGACAACGAGATCGCCGACGAGTCCGTCCGCGCCAACGTCCCGTCGCGCTCTGTCCCTGACGCTAGCTCACCGCTCCTTGTAGGCAGCGACAACAGGCGCATCGTGGAGCAGAGGGGGAAGATCGTCATGGCTGCGCTGTATGCCGTGCAGGTGTTTTATAGCTTTTTCATCATGTGAGTGTGTCCCGTTAATCGATCGTCCGTGGCGGTTGCGCTGAGACGAGCAGGCTGCTGTTTATGACGTACAATGGCCCGGTCATGCTTGCGGTGGCCGTGGGTGCTTTCGTGGGATATCTGGTGTTTGGGGAGAACATGTCGGCTGCGAAGACGGTGGCGTGTCACTGATAGATAGGTGTTGACCCGGAGGATCTTGGTTTCATCGATGGGGATACCGAGGGTTTGCCGCGTAGTCTAGTCTGTTATGATGAATGATAAATTCGTACGAAGTCACGTTCACGGCACTTCCACGTCACTCCCGTCGTCTCCAAAGCCAAAACTGAAGCCACCGCCGTCGGCCGCGTCCTCGGCAGCATCGGGATCGGCCTTGCCGTGGACGATCTCGTCCCACTTCCGCTTCTTGCCCTCGGCCTTTTTCGTCAGCTCGTTAAGCGCCTCGTCCAGCAACTCGCGATGGACCTCGCGCATCTTCGCCACAAACCGCTCGTACGGGTTGACGACATCCTTCCGGAACCCGGAGACCTGGTCCGCCTTGTTGGACAGGAAGTCCAGCGCGGCGGGGAGATGCGCACGCGGGATGAAGTTCTGGGTGATGGCGATGGCGGGCTCCAGGTTGACGACGAGATGCCACCAGCCCGACGGCACGTGGAGGATCTCGCCGGCGCCGCAGATGCCCTCAATACAACCGGGGGCGCGACGCGCCTCGGCGTGGAAGCCCAGGAGCCACTCCGCGATGCTCAGCGGCGAGGTGACCTCGCTCTGGTCGTCGGAGACGTAGACGCCCGGCGGCGGCGGCAGCTTCGACGACGATGGGAACATGATCCAGTACTTGGAGCCGCGGATGACGGCGTTCCAGGCGCTGGTGGCGTTGGGGTCCTTGTGGAAGGTGCTGCCGGAGCGTTCGGGCCCGATGATCAGCCACTGGCGGTCGGGGCGGTCGTTGCCCAGGACGGAGAAGAAGTCTTCTCCGAAGCAGGGCGGCGTCCAGTAGGTCGCGTCGGGAGTGTCGTCTGGAGAGCCGACGACTAGCCCCATCTTGGCGACGAAGGCCCGGTCGAACAGGTAGAGCGGGCTTTCGTCCGAGTTGTTCTCCATGTAGTCGACGTAGGTGCTAAGCTTCCAGTCGACGGCCTCGGCGCGGAAGACCACGTCGTCGTATTGGGCGCGCAGCGTATCGACGGACCAGTGCTTGTATGCGGGCCACGCCTTGACGGGTTCGGTGAGGATGAAGGGCGTGTCGGTCCATTTTTCGTGGAATTCCTCGGGGGAGAGGTCGGTCAGACGGGCGATTTGGTTTCGCGGGGGGATGTTGGTGACGAATGGGTCGAGGGAGATGTGGGCGCAGTAGAACGGGCGGTGCAGTGCGTCGGAGTAGAGACTGGAGCAGTCGAGGATGGAGACTTTGGACGGAGGGAGGTTCAGATAGGTAGATCGCCAGGTGCCGTTCCAGGCGAACGAGGAAGGAGGGGATCTAGCAAGAGTCAGTCAGTGTTTCGAGCATTGGAGGTATAGTATAGAATCGGGCGCCGGAGCTCGACATACGCCACAAAGAGAGCCTTCCAGAGGTCCTCCGCTCGAGTGAAGGCGTAAAACGCCTTACAGGTGCGACCTATCTGCAACAGACTGGGACCATCCAGCCATTCGAGCAGCATCAGGATCAATTCGTCCGGTAACCGTCGGAAAGTGCCAATGGCATGGCGGAGGTTCACCTCCGCCAACAACGCATTGCCGCTGGGTTTGACGCCCATCGGATGACCGGGGATTGCATTGACACCGGACACATCCTGAAGGTCATCATTGTCATCGTTAGGATATGACGAGGCGTAAACACTGGCGACGGCGTCAGGGTCGCGCGGATGGGCGTCGAGAGCGGCGATATCCGGCATTTTCATGGCGGGAACAACGCTCGAGTCAGCCCTTCTGCAAGAAGCCCGCTGAGATCGACCCGGGGTTGAGGCGACAGCAATGCCAGCGGCAATGACGCCAGTGATGGTGGTGAGTGTTAGGGCTGGCGGCCAACAAATCACCGGCGGATGGCAAACCAGAGAACGCAGTATGAGGCACAACGTGGGGTTTTACCGCGAGGGGCAGGCGGTGAGGGTCGGTTAGGCAGAAAAAAAATTTGAAAAAATCGACGGCTTCAAACACGGGAAAATCCACGATTGGGTCCTTTTCCTCTTCGCCTTTTTTTTTCTCTCCCGCTTTTTTCCTCCCAATTTATCCACCACACTTGGTACCATCTCGCCATCATATACACTTAGGTACGTCTCTTCCTGGATCTTCTTCTCTTTGTTGTGCTTCTTCTGTCTATCTTCTTCTCCTCGTCTCTTCACTTCTCTTCACTCACTGACTCTTCCAGTGACGAGACTCGGTCGCTAAAACCTTACCAGCTTCATACTCTCAACCCCCCACTGTCCACCGATCACAGGCAAAGGCTCTGTGATCTTTCCATACTACACTCGCAATCATGGCTGACAAGGGTCTGGAAGATCTTCCCGAGGGTACGTACTGCATTTCGTTGGAAAATTTCGACCTCTTTCATCGCTTGTGGCAGGGTCGTGGTGGGATGGGTTGCTGCAGTGGCGGGGAATCTTCTTCTCCCAACATCCGCTGTGAAAATTCATCCGCGAAAGAACCCACCACGACCAGCGACAATGCGGCAAATTGTACAAGATAAAAAAGAAAAGAAGAGAAAACAAGAATATTCATGAACGATGACAAACGGTTACTGACCTCGACTCCAGGAATGATCGAGTCCAACTATGAGGAAGTTACCGACTCCTTCGATAGCATGAACCTGAAGCCTGAGCTGCTTCGTGGTGTCTACGCCTATGGTTTCGAGCGTCCCTCGGCCATTCAGCAGCGCGCCATCATGCCCATCATCAAGGGTAGGTGCCCTTCACTCCAACGACCTTCCACCCCCAGGTCGCTAATACTTCCCCCCCAGGCAGCGATGTCATCGCTCAGGCTCAGTCCGGTACCGGAAAGACTGCCACTTTCTCCATCTCCGCCCTCCAGCAGATCGACCCCAACGTCAAGTCTTGCCAGGCTCTGATCGTCGCTCCCACTCGTGAGTTGGCTCAGCAGATCCAGAAGGTCGTCATCGCCATCGGTGACTTCATGAACATCAACTGCCACGCTTGCATCGGTGGTACCGCCATCCGTGATGACATGAAGGCCCTCCAGGACGGCCCCCAGATCGTCGTCGGTACCCCCGGTCGTATCCACGATATGATCCAGCGTCGTGTCCTCAAGACCGATGCCATGAAGCAGTTCATCCTCGACGAGGCCGATGAGATGCTTTCTGTAAGTTTCCACCCGCATCCTTCAAGGTTTGGAACCGCTCTAACCCGCCCCTCCAGCGTGGTTTCACCGAGCAAATCTACGACATCTTCCAGCTCCTGCCTCAGTCCACCCAGGTCGTCCTCCTTTCCGCCACCATGCCCCAGGACGTCCTTGAGGTCACCACCAAGTTCATGCGCGACCCCGTCCGCATCCTGGTGAAGAAGCAGGAACTCACCCTGGAAGGTATCAAGCAGTTCTACATTGCCGTCGAGAAGGAGGAGTGGAAGCTCGACACCCTCTCCGATCTCTACGAGACCGTCACCATCACCCAGGCCGTCATCTTCTGCAACACCCGCCGCAAGGTCGACTGGCTCACCGACAAGCTCACTGCCCGTGACTTCACCGTCTCCGCCATGCACGGTGACATGGAGCAGTCCCAGCGTGACATTATCATGAAGGAGTTCCGTTCCGGTTCTTCCCGTGTCCTGATCGCCACTGACCTCCTGGCCCGTGGTATCGATGTCCAGCAGGTCTCCCTGGTCATCAACTACGATCTCCCCGCCAACCGTGAGAACTACATCCACCGTATCGGTCGTGGTGGTCGTTTCGGTCGTAAGGGTGTTGCCATCAACTTCGTCACCGCCGATGACGTCCGTATGATGCGCGAGATCGAGCAGTTCTACAGCACCCAGATCGAGGAGATGCCCATGAACGTTGCTGGTAAGTTATTCGAACCGCCTTGTGACTGACGACCGACGCTGACTGACGATTCTAGACCTTATCTAAATTCCCTAACGATTCCTCTAAAAAGATCTCGATGCGGATTACGATTGCAGTTGCCAATAACGGTCCAAGGGTAAGCTGCGGTGGAAATGGCGTTTTAGACATGGTTCTGCTTCTCTTGGTGAAGGAGAATCCATCAAAAGTGGCTTCCTGTGTCTCCAGCATTTGTTTCCGCTAGCAGTGGTTGGCTGCTGTCCATGGTTTCCTTTTATTTTCTGTGCTTATGGAGATGCGACATGTTTGTGCGATTTACTTGCTGTAATTCATGGTTCTTCTTTCCCGAATTCTTATCTTCCCTATGTTCCTTTTGCTCCTTTTCTGTATGTAGCTCGACTCTTCTTGGCCAAGGATGCATCTTGCTTTGCCCAAGAGACCGAGCCCAAAATGTGCCTTGTTCGTTCAGACCAGGTGTTGCACGGCAAGTTTGGACGAATGCATGACCATGACTCTGGGGTGGTTTATGCCTGCTGCAGTACAATAGATAGAGGCGAATGCCATTCCGTTGTTTATTCAACCTTTTTTGTAGTGGTGGCCGCCAGCCTCGTACTCTATCCCATCTCCATATCCCCAACCAACCCTCCCCTATGGACCAACAACCCCCTCGACAATGGGACCCCGTCGCTCCCTCCCTCCTCTGGGCGCACCAACTGCGGCGGGAACATGTCCATCTCGCCGACCAACTCGACCTGGCCCGCACTGATCTCTCCGCGACTGCCACCATTATCAAGGACCTCGCAGAGAAGATGGACAACGTGATCCGCGCTTCGCGAGAAACAGTCACTTGCTGCAAAGAAGTCAATCAGCACTGTACCGAGCAGATGGATGAGCTCCATGGCTGTGTCCGCGGGTTCTTCGACCGTTTCGACGCCCTTCAGGCCGAGAACATGCAGCTAAAGAACCGGGTGGATCTTCTCGAGAAGGAGTGCGCTGCGCGCGCGCTGGAGTCGGCGGAGCAGATTCGGATTCTCCAGACGACAGTGCCTCTACCTGAACGTGGGTTTTGTCTCCCGGATACTATACGCCTATGCGCGCTAAGATACAGCTACTGTGTTGCGACTAGGGTCGGACGTCCTCGTGCCGGACTCCATGCCGGTGGATGAGTCTGCGCTGGAGCCGTCGCGCATGGCTTCTCCACACTGTCTGTCAGGTTCAACTCGGGGGTCTTCTAGCCAACCTCAGTTGGTATCCTGGGGGCGTGTCCCTATACCCAGAGGGGAGCGTATCGCTCGGCTTGTTCCACCGATACTACAGCAAAACGGGATGAGTCTTGTTGGGTACCTGAACCTGGCGGAGGACATGGGTGGTGCTGAAGTGTGGGAGGAAGACATGTTAGAGAGCTTTATCTGTGGATTGGATGATTCGAGTACTCGACGCCTGGTCCGCAGTCGGGTGGGGCACCTGGGGTGGTCGTGGAGTTGTCTGCGTGCGGTTGTGGGGGAATTGAGTGTCGGGGAGGCCGTGGCTCGAAAGCATGGGCGTACAGAAGATGACATGGACAGGCAGAAGGGGAAGAAGAGGCAGCGGCGGTCGATTCCAATCGTCCCAGCCGATGAGGCCGACTTGATAGCTCTGGGCACTGGCAGATAGGATAGGACAGAACGAGCTGGAACGAAGAAAGGTGTGCTCATATGCAAGACGTATATACCGAGACACTCTATAATCATATACAAGGTTCCACATACCCGCACATCCTCGAGCCGGCATCTAGGTCTCAGCGTAGAGGTACTTTCCCTCGCGGTCCTTCACCTCGACCTCGATGCGACCCTCCTCGATCTCCTTGCCGTCCACCTCGATCGACGCCTTCATCACGTCGCCCGACTTGACCTCGCCGACGCCCTTCGGGGTACCGGTCAGGACGAGGTCGCCCTTCTCCAGGGTCATGACCTTGGAGATCTCGGCGAGCACGCGGGGGATCTGGAAGAGCATCAGGCCGGTGGAGTCGGCCTGGCGCAGCTGGGATCCGACGCTGAGGCGAAGGAAGGCGTCGTGGGGGTTCGGGATACGCGACTTGGGGATCTCCTGCGAGATGGGGAGGAAGGTGTCGAAGCCTTTGGCGATGGACCAGGGGAGGCCCTTCTTCTTGGCTTCTTCCTGGACGTTGCGGGCGGTCATGTCGATGGCGAGGAAGTAGCCTGCGAGTCATTGTGGTCAGCAAGCAATACCATACGCCATCTCACGGGAGGGAGAACGCACTGTGGATAGCGTCCAGGGCCGTCTTCTCCTCGCTCGGGTCCAGATCCCGAAGCGTCTTGCCCATCACCAGACCCAGCTCGACCTCATAGTGCAGGTTGGTACCGCGGGGGCGCAGCACGGGACCCTCGCCGGGACAGAGGATGGATGAGGACGGCTTCAGGAAGAAGAAGGGCTGCTTGGGTTTGGTGTTGTTCAGCTCAGCAACGTGGTCGCTGTGGGGGTGGTCAGTCTGATACACAGGTGGAGGGGGGTAGGGAGCGTACGCATAGTTGCGGCCGATGCAGATGACTTTGCGAGCGTTGGCCTTCAGAGCGGACGCCATTGTGAGGTTGGTGAGGGTATATATACTGGTAGACGGAGGAATTGAGGGGGTCGCAAAGATGGAGGGAGGAATGCGATAGCTTTTTGTAGGGATGCGGAGGTGGTCGGAATCTCCGAGCTTCGGCTGGCCAGCGATTGGCTGGGCGATTCCTTTTCCCCGCGTCGCCGAAGTGGACCTCCTCATCTCGATTGCACTCTTCTACACTACGACATACTCCATAGTAGCTTATCCACCATGCAAGTCGCGGAGATTCTATCCGACTTGACCTCCCTGCGCGTCTGCGTATGTGTTCTCTTGTCACTCACCCTCGCACACCGTTAAGATGGATACTAGGTAGTAGTGAATCGCGTACTAACCAGACATAGGATCATCACGATGCCTTGGCACTCGTCACCGTCAACGAGAGAATAGCTCCTAGCACCACAGACGAGAACTCTACCCGTACGGAAGAAAAGCCGAATGAAGACTTACAACGCGCAAAGGAGCTGGTCGAGCTGCACTACGAAATCAAAGCACGACATGCCAATGGAACGGTGGGCGACGAGCTGGCTCGCGCGAGGGAGGACGTCAACCAGGTCCTGTGGGATTTAGACATGTAGACTCTGTACCTTGTCTTTGTCTGCTCTCGGTTTGCATTCGAGGAATTGCTGGTGTCTGCTTTTACTGCGTTCTCGGGATAGAGGGATGGTCTGCAACGAACGGGATAATGGGTATTCAACTGGATGGCATGGTTTGTGGCGTATGGCGCTGAAATTAAACTGCTGTCTAATGTTCCTGGGCGAATAATACACACCGAACAGTATGTTGAGTACGGCTTGTGCACCGAGTCCGATCGTATACCTTATGTGCCTAGATCCTCAGGCAACACTCGGCCCGACTTTCCACCGACTTCCGTCTACGGCGAGCGAAAGAGACCATTTACGCGGTCTCGTGCTTCACGCGTCCATCGCTCTCCAGACTCTCCTTCCTCTTCTTCCTCTATCCTTGCCCTCACATTGCGACCATGGCGTCCAGCATAGATGCCAAGCTGCTGAAGCAGACCAAGTTCCCTCCCGAATTCAGTCGGAAGGTGGACATGACCAAGGTCAATATCGAAGTGATGAAGAAGTGAGCAACCCATCCTGCGCGGATCTCGTACGATTTCCATATCTGACAGTCCTCCAACAGATGGATTGCCGGGAAGATTTCCGAGATTCTAGGAAACGAAGACGACGTTGTCATCGAGCTATGCTTTAACCTGTTGGAGGGTTCTCGATTTGTATGTCGTTGACTCGAAAACCACGTCTTGCCGAGGCTGGAACGGGACAATCGCTAATCTCATGTCTTTTCCCACCAGCCCGACGTCAAATCTCTACAAATCCAGCTTACGGGTTTTCTCGACAAGGATACTGGGAAATTCTGCAAGGAACTCTGGGGTCTGTGCCTGAGCGCCCAGGAAAACCCTCAGGGCGTCCCGAAGGAGCTGCTGGAAGCGAAAAAGCTCGAGCTGATCCAAGAGAAGGTACACGACACCCCGATTGCTTCCTACCTCCAGCGCATGCTAACCCCCCATTTTAGATCGCTGCGGAAAAAGCGGCCGAGGAAGCACGTCGCCAGAAAGAACAGGAGCGCGCTCGCGAACGAGAACTCGAAGATCTTCGGCGGCGGGAACGCTCTGATCGCATGAGAGGCGGACGCCGGGGAGGCCGCGGAGGAGGAGGAGGGTCTCGAGACTTTGATCGATGGCGATCCCCGCCGCGGCGCCGCAGCCGGGAGCGGTTTCGTGAGCCGCCGTCGCGGCGTGAGTTCGATTCCTATGTGCCCTCGGGCTCCCGCCGCGGTCGTCGGCCGTCGCCCTCGGTGAGCCGTTCGGGCTCGCGATCGGTATCACCGTCGCGGTCGCCGCCGCGTCGGCAGCGCCACTCGAGCAGGGAGAATCGACCCCGGCGCGACTCGGTGTCCCCGGACAGAGGAGATCGCAGACGGGCCCGGAGACGGAGCCCCGATTACGGTGATCGAGCTAGATCCATTTCCCGCAGTGATTCATCCCGCTCACGTACTCCCAGAAGGGACCGGCGGAGGGAGAGATCTCTCTCCGTCAGTACACCCTCACCGCCTGTGTACCGGTACCATAGCCAGCGCAAATGCAGAGGAAGAGACAACTCAGAGTCGAGGTCCCGCTCGCGGTCGCGAGGGTCCGAAGGGAGGGGCAATGCCCGACGGAGGGGATCTTATTCCAGAGCTGATAAGAAAGAGTCCACCGCTGATGTTGCAAAGGCCCGCCAATCTCGCGATGATTATGAAGATGCCCGCCGCGTGAGTCGCAGCAGAGACCACAGACGACGTCACCACACACCGGATAGCGTCAGCCGCAGCCGCAGTCGCAGTCGAGGCCGCTCGCGCACCGTGAGCTCCAGTCCCCGACGCCATCGGGACGGTTCCCGCAGCCGCAGCCGGAGTCGCAACCGCGACCGGAAGCGACGCCGCTCGCTGCAGAGATATGCCCCCGCCGCGCGAAGACGGCGTAATACCTCTTCGATATCTGTCCGTAGTGAGAAACGACAGAGGATGGCTGATCATGACGAGGATTCTGCGATGCGATCACCCCCGCCGCCGGAGAAGCAGCCCAGCTCGGCCGACCGTGCGGTGAAGGATACCGATGAGGTGGGTGAATAAATCTCCGAAGGTATCTCCTGCATTGATTGCTCTACACTGTCCTGCCCATGGGAGTGTTGATGTTCGTTCTGCCGTCCACCGGTTCACTCTTCCTGATACATCGGGCTAACACGACGCCGCAGACTACATTCTCCGAGAACCCTGCACGCCCACGAATCTCGAGCACCGAGTTACGCGAGAAACTCCTCCGCGAGAAACTTGTGGCCATGCGTCGTACCACCTCCAGCGACCAGGTAGGTAGTAACTCGACGGGATCCAAGTAGAGGCACGAGTTGGGAAAAAAGGTTTGGTTTATAGACAGCCATATTGAAATGTAGTAACGAAATACAAACCCCATAGCGTACAAGCTTCGCTCCCCATCGGTCGATATCTGTCGTAGCAGACAGTGGGCCAGGACCCAAAGGACTCATGCAAGATTAAAAATGTCCATCAAGTTACGAAACGAGGATCCCTGATGATGTGCTAGCGGATTATCATCATAAAGACACGAGTGATGTGATGTTTTAGTAACAACAAGCTCATCACGGGCTCGTTAATTAACCAGGCAGATCATCACCACCACCGGAGATTAAGCCCTGTCGTTCAGCCACAGTATACTATAGCCGTTATGGCATTACCCCACGAACCAGGCAGAAGCCAATGTCCAAGCGCCGAATTTAACATTATCATCGTCACTGTCTTTACGTCAGGGGCGGCTAGTCCCACCGCATGTTCATTTCTCTGCCGTCTCTGTCAATCGCGTGGGCGGAGGAGTTCGTTGAAATTAGGATCGGCTAGCACGACGCATCAGCTGGTGGTGTGGAGCGGGGGAGAGGCCTGTCCGCTGGACATTTTGATATTCGTTCACAGTAGTGCGTGTTATTTGCTTTTTATATGATTCGGAGAGTTGCGGTCTAACATAGGCAGGAAATCGCATTCGTCAAAGTACTATACACAACCAGAGTTACATGTGCTAATATCATTCAATAAGGAATGTACTCCATTGAAGGGAATCAAACAAAAAAAAATGAATCATATAAAGAAGTCCAAAACGTAAATCTTCCCCCCTTCGAAGAGCATGGGCGTCCCACGGCCTCTATCAAACGAAGCTTGCGATGCCAGGGCGGATATCCCACGCCGAAAGGCAGCGTCAGAATATGTAGAATTAGAATTATGTACACGAGGTATAGTCACCGTTGTCTACCATTGCGGTCGTCTCGGGAGCGTGTGCGCCGTCTCGGCTGATTTAAGCAGTCGGGCAGGCAGCAACGCTGACGGTGGTGGTGACGGTCACCACCGGGCGAGGCTTGGTGGTCATCGAGGGGGCCTCGGTGTAGGTAGCAACGGGGACAACATCCGACGAGGTGATGGTGTCGCAAGGGGTGCTGCTGGCCTCGGGGGTGGGAGTGGTGGGAGCAGCAGCCTCGGTGGTGGTAGCGATGGGCACAACCTCCGAAGAAGTAATGGTGTCGCAGGGGGTGCTGCTGGCCTCGGGGGCGGGAGAGGCAGGAGTAGGGATCACGGGCACGCTAGCGGTCTCAGTAGGTCCAGCAGCCTCGGTGCTAGTAGAGACAGCAACCACCTCAGAAGAGGTGATAGTGTCGCAGGGGGTGCTGGAAGCCTCAGGAGCGGGGCTAGCGGGAGTAGGGACCACAGGCACGCTAGGAGTCTCAGTAGGGCCAGTAGCCTCAGT